>NC_090266.1:1207877762-1208502762 GCF_040414725.1 Anabrus simplex | reverse complement strand
AAATCTCGAAAATTTGGAGGAATGATGGGGTTATTGCTGTTCACAAATCAGGCAAAGATCGGGAATAATCGGGAAGTTATCGATCCAACACCTTGCTATGGCATCTTTACAAGGTGCTAGAGAGACATATATTTCACCGATTAAGCTATAGTCACCTGTTTTACTTCAGCAAGCTGGAGTCAGGCCGGGGAAAAGCTATGTTCCATAAATACTGAGGCTGGAAAGAAGTCGCCCTGGAATACTGTCTAACCCCAAAGAACTTGGGAGTGAACTTGGATCCCATTCTCACCTTTAAGAAGCACTGATTCAGGAAACAACCAGAAAATGTCAGCTCTGAGCAATATGGTGCGAATACTGAGAGGCACCTAAAGTCAGAACACTGCCAACAAGTGCCCTGTGGACATTCCCACTCACGCTGTGCTATTCTGCTATTGAGTATCCACGCCCGGCGTGGTACACATCTAGCCATACAATACAAGTGGACGTTGGTCTTCATGAGACCTGTCGCTATGACAGGCAGTCTATGGCCTACACCTTTAAATAAATTGTACCGACTCGCTGTAATTGCACCTCCTGATATCCGTAGGGAGATAGCAGCAAAACGCGAGGAAAAGAAAGCTGTCATGTCACACTCTGTATTGCAGCCTTCTAGCATGCCCACGCGTATCTTCCAGAAAAAGATTCCTCAGAACAACAGAGGCTCTTGGAGGGACAGCACACCAAGCCCGAATTTGTAAATGACGATGGAGGATAGATGGCTCTAGAGAATAGATGACACTTCCTTCTGGTCATACAGAAAGATGGTCGGCATGGAAAGTGCTCAAGAGACTACGTTCAGTTGTTACGAGATGAAAATTTAAACTTTTGAAGTGTTGTTATCAAGTAGACTCAAAGATATGTGAATGTGGGTCACAACAACAAACAACAACTCATCTTCTTCAATGCAGACTCTATCCAACAGCATGCACTATGGAAGATCTCATGAATGTAATACCTGACTCTCCGAAAGTCGCTAATTTCGAGTCTACAACTATATAAGATTGTTCATCCAAAATGTTTGTCGTTCTTATTTGATAACTTCCATCGGGGTGGGATAAATTTGAATTCAAGTCTCGTACTAAGGAGTCGACAAGCCAACGCAAGCGCTGTGCTCGGCACAGAGTCACCTACACTCCCCAGAACCATCACCTTGCGCTTTCTTTCATATCATGTATTTTTCTGAGGTTGTTAATATGTATATAATATTTTGTTGTAAAATTCACCTCTTATATGTAGCCGATTTTAGCGACGCTGGCACGACAAGCAAATAAATCATCTGACACTAAAAACAAATAAAGCAGTACACTTTACGAAAAAACAAGAATGTTTTACCTATTAGTATTGACATATTAATGCTGACAACCCTCAGTTTTCATGAAATGGGAACGACATTATTGTTGGTTAATGGGGTCCAATCCGAAGTCTCCACAAGGTCGAATTAGTTACCATTTTGGGGACGACTTACGCTTAGTTAGCAAGGATTAGGGCTGAATTAGTGGCCTCCGACCACTTTCCTGTCGAATGCGCGTATTTCATAAATCTTTGTTTACCCCTGAGTCACTAACAGCGGTCTAGCAGCTTAGTTTAGAATTGCACACAGTGCTATACTTGCAGTCTATATTTTCTTCATTTGGTCCCTCTTATATTTTGTCTGAAAATGTCTGCTGAAGGAAGATTATGTAATGGTGACTTTATTAACTATGTTTTCACGTTTATTGAAAAAAGATCGTCTCTAACTTCCATGACGTGTTGTGTGCAATAATGTCCTCAGTAATGACGCTGTGCGGCTCGTAAGTCTGGAACGTCATTTAGCAACAGCACACTCGGCGCTGCAGAACAAACCTGAAGAGGTTCTACTGGAAAAAGGGACTCATTAAATCGTAGGAAAGTGGGCGGCATTGGAGATTTCCAGCGGAAGAATGATACGTTTACTGAAGGATCCCCTTTAATAGCAAAAGATTAACCCCTTACTACCGGTGATATTTTAATAACAAACTTATATTCTTAAAGCAAATAGAAATATTATAGGAGAATAAAGTCGCAAAAATGATGAGTTTAAATACGTAAGTTTGCATTCTGCACTATTTTTCTACTTTATTCTCTAATATGAATGTTTCTCAGAAAATAATGTTTTCAAAAGCATTAGATTTGCATATCTCACAAAAGTGTGTGCGGGTGGGGGGGGGGGGTGGAACCACTGCTCTAAAGTGCCCATCGTGTAGCATGTGCGAAAATGATATCAAGAAATGAATAGTGGTCGAGTGAATGAAGTAGCCAGCGTCTTTACACGTCAGCATAACTGTCACGTCAAGATTTCTAACTGTCGTCCACCTTGAGTGAACACCTGCGTGAAGGGCGTTGGAACCCCCTAGGCCTAATGGTGTGGTAAGAAATTTTCTCGCAACGCACCTTGGCACAAACACACTTTTTGCCAGATAAGTGTTTAGGGAAAGGTGTAGGGATGTTTATTTCTGTTGTGTATTGCATCTAGTAACCCTCGCTGGCTTCGCTCCGCAGCAATTTGGACTTTTAGGTGTAAGGCTTTAGAAAAAAGTTATTTTTCACCCGATTTTTGTACGCAGTCCAGACGGACGTTGTTCGGCCTTTTAAGGAATTAGGTCGTGCTAAGGGGTGGTACGGGAGAAAAATTATATGAAATTGTCCCCTGAGGAACTTGTTTATCTGTCTGAGGATACATAAACACGCCCGCGCCCGAAAGTTTTTGACGTGCTGGAGTCACACTAGGCCTACAATATACATCAGTTATTCTGAATGCGTGAGCGTGTGGTGGCAACGGAAGAATAAACCCTATGGCGTTTTGATAATGCTCAGTAAACATGGTAATCACCTTTGCATTATATCAGGCTTCAGATTCAGCTTCAGATTCCAAACAATGTCCAGTACACGGAACTGAAAAATGAATTGTAGAGATCAATGCAAGTGATCGAAAAAGAAGACATGACTGTCAGTTTCACAGTACACGATCTTGAATGTAAGTTGAACAGATGAAAGATAAGTAACTGTGAGAAAGTGAACCCCAATAGCAAATTATACAGGTGTGTGTGTGTGTGTGTGTGTGTGTGAAAAGTTTTCATTCCCCACACGGAAGGGGTGAGGCGAGCCAAATGAAGGGTTACACCCTCCCTCTGGCCAGAATTATACAGGAAGCTCCGTCCAGGCTACATATACCTGCGACGCGTTTCATTCTAAGGTGATTCATTTTTTTATTCCTCCCACACACACACACACACACTTTTCAACTAATATTCTAAACATCGCGTGCGATATATTTATCAGGTCCGAAAGTAAGAAGCAAAGCACTAAAAGCCACGAAAATTTAACATTTATTTTAAATAAATTTGTGTAATATAAGCATGTATGACAACCAAGTATGATTTCCTTGGATGTTTAGCTTAACACTTCTCCCAAAATGAAGGTGAACTGCTGCCACAGTTTCAGATTTTCCGTCGGTACATATTTCCTAAGGCTTTCATATTTTAGATGTTCCTCTTACGGCCTTATTTTATACATTTCCTTTTATATGAAGGAATTTAAATATACGTTTCAAGTTATTCCACTGGAATAATTCCTTTTTATTCTTGACACTCATCAGAGCACTCGGTACGTCATAGTACGAAACATTTTAACAGTACCAGCAATATTAGTACTGACAGTCCTATGTCTGTCTAAAATGGGAAGGAAAAAAATCCATCTGCACGGATAGGGACAAATGTATGTGTTAAAATGAGAATGTGATGGAAATCCTGGGAGGCAAACTCATGTGAGCGTTGGGAGCTAATTCATGTAATCTAAGGACGCTTGGAACTGAAATCATTAGAATCCGTTGTTCCACGGTTCTTCCGGCCATCTGCCTTTTGGCTCGTGACCCCCTCCTCATGTAATACTTTAACCGTTCCTCAGGTTGTCCGGCCTCCATGGCTAAACAGTTAGCGTGCTGGCCTTTGGTCACAGGGGGCCTGGGTTCGATTCACAACAGCGTCGGGAATTTTAACCATCGTTGGTTAATTTCGCTGGCACAGGGGCTGTGTGTATGTGTCTTCTTCATCATCATTTCATTCTCATCAGGACGCGCAGGTCACCTACGGGTGTCAAATCGAAACACCTGCACCTGGTGAGCCGAACATGTCCTCGGACACTCCCGGCACTAAAAGCCATACGCCATTTCGTTTCATTTCATTCCTGCGGTTTTCCTAAAACGACCAAACATCCTAAACCTTTCATGAAAATTACATAATGTAACTGACATTTTATCTCAACAATATTATTGAATAAATAATGAATTTGATTACGATCTACAGATCAATCTGTCCATCTTCATGGCTAAATGATTAGCGTGCTGGGTTTTGGTCGAAAGGGTTCCAGATTGAATTCCCGGTCAGATCAAGGTTTCTAACCTTCATTGGTTATTCCTCTGACTTGGAGACTGGGTATATGTGCCGTTTTATATTATAATTCGTCTTAAGTAGGTCCCCATCTTCATGGAAGCCTAGGTCGGCTATAGGTGTCAGTTTGAAACATCTACACCTGTCCTCCCAGGAGGCCACACGTCATTATTATTAATAATATATTAATCTCAAAATATGTCTTCTAATTTTCACTGTCACTTCTTTTACTGCAAAATATAACACAGCTCAATGAGAGCTAACTTTCACAAATAAGTGTATATATAAAATAACATGTCCTAACTGACTGACTGATTCATCATCGCCAAGCAAAAACTACTGGACATAAAGAATTTTTTTTGCTACTTGTTTTACGTCGCATCGACAAAGATACGTCTTATGGTGGCGATGGGATAGGAAAGGCCTAGGAAGTGGAAGGAAGCGGCCGCGTCCTTAATTAAGGTACAGCCCCTGAATTTGCCTAGCGTGAAATTGGGAATCCACGGAAAACCATCTTCAGGGCTGCTGACAGTGGGGCTCGAACCCACTATCTCCCGATTACTCGATACTAGCCGCAATTAAGCGACTGCAGATATCGAGCTCGTTAAATGAAATTTTGGGGATACATTTATACTACAATTTATGTGCTCACTAAGGTAGCATTTTTGAATATTTCGTGGCTAAGGGGGTGAAAATGGGGATGGATTTTAAAATGATTGTATCTATATCGCTAAAACTTGAAAATTTACAGATGTAAAAATTAGTATTCATAATCTCCTTTAAAAATAAAGGAATACGTATTTTTGTTTTCGTAAATTCCTATTAGAAGGGTTGAAAGAAAAGGGTTAAAAAGAGATTGAATGCCTTTTATGAGGATACTTATATATAAAAATTGAAGACATTACAGACACGAAAATCGGTATTTGGAATCTCTTTTAAAAATAAAGGAACACATTTCTTTTGGAAAATCCATTTAAGGGGTGGGGGGTAATCAGGAGTGATAAATGGGGTGAGTTTTTAGAAAGACTATATCTACAGTATATCTCAGAAACGTAACATGTTAAAGACGTAAAATTTGGTATTTCGAATCTCCTGTAAAAGTAAAAACATACGTGATATGCTTTCGGAAAATCCATATAAGGGGAACTAGAAAGCGGGTGAAATTTTAAAATGAGCATATATACAGTATCTCCAAAATTTAACATGTTACAGAAGTTAAAACTGGTGTTTTTAATCTCCAATAAAAATAAAGAAACATGTATTTTTTGTTTCCGGAAGAGAACACTGAAAAGGGGATTTAATTCCTTTTATTAGGATAATGATATCTCAAAAACTGAAGATGTTACAGACGTGAGAACTGGTATTTGGAATCTCCTTTAAAAATAAATAAATACGTATACTTTGTTTTAGGAAAATCCACTTCAGAGGGGGTGAAAGGATTGAAAAATTAGCTGAATTATTTGTATGAATATAATTACATCTCAAAAACGAAAGATACTGCGGACATGGAAATTTGTATTTGGAATAAAAGTGAAGAAACAAGTATTCCTTTGATTCCAGAAAATGCAGTTAGGAGGAGGGGGTGAAATTATTGAAAAATTAATTGAATTATTTGTATGAGGATACTCACATGTAATAAAAACATAAGTTGTTACAGACGTGAAAATTAGTATTTGGAATATCCCTTAAAAATACATAAGCACGCATTTTGGGGGCAAATCAACTTGAGGGCGAGGGTGAAAAGGAGTTGAATTTCTTTTATGAGGACACATATATCTCGAAAACTAAAGATGGTAATTGCTATTTTTAAGTTCATTTATTAATAAAGAAACACGTATTTTTTGTTTTCGGAAAATTCACTTAAGGGGGAGTGTGAAAGGAAGAGATAGAAGTGAATTCTTTTTACGAGGATACTCATATCCCAAAAAACTGAAGGTTACAGACATGAAAATTCGTATTTGGAATCTCCTTTAAAGATAAAGAAACACGCCTTCTTTTCTTTTGCGCGGAAAGGGGTGGGGGGTGGAAAGCAACTTAAGGTGGGTGAGGTGAAAAAAAGGGTTGAATTATTTTTTTGAGGATACTTATCGTTTATCTCAAAAACTGAAGATGTTACAAACATGAAGAGTTGTATTTGGGATCTTCTTTCAAAGTAAAGAAACTTGTATCCTTTGTAGACATGATATAGGCTTTTGGGTTTATGCCGTGTCAAGAGAATGAGGTGAAAATTTTTACGTTTCGCAGAGAACTTTGCTCTGCGTCATCAGAATAAAATCTCGACTATCCAAGAGAAAGATTCATGGCAACATGTATCCTTCGTTTTCGGAAAAAAACAATTAAGGAGAGGGGTGAATTAATTGAAAAGTTAGATGAATTATTTGCATGGCAATACTTATATCTCAAAAACAAAATAAAGAAACATACCTTAATTTGTTTTCGAAAAATTCAGATAAGGGGTAAAGAAAAATTGGTAAATTAGTTAAATTCTTTGTATGAAGATACTTAGATATCTACAAAATCTAAAGATGTTACAGATGTGAAAATTGGTATTTGGAACCTCCTTTAAAAATAAAGAAACACGTATGTCTTGGTTATTTTTTTGTTTTCGGAAAGTCCACTTACGTTAGGTTGGGGTGGGGGAAGGACTGATAAAGGAGTTGAATTATTTTTATGGGGATTCTTATATATCAAAAATTTAAGACGTTACAGACGTGGAAATATGTATTTGGGATCTCCTTTAAAAGTAGAAAAACATATTTGTTTGTTTGTTTGTTTGTTTGTTTGTTTGTTTGTTTGTTTGTTTGTTTGTTTGTTTGTGTGTGTGTTTTTCGACTTGAGAGAAAACTTTTTCTCACATGCACAGTTCTGTGTCGCTTGGTCATCTTAGCCCCAGAAGGCAATACCACAAACGTTGTTTACAAAGTGTTTCTGGGGTAAGTGAAACTCAAGATTTTTGTGAGTTTTCATACTTCAGGGATTTCCTGAAAATGTGTTAGTACAGTACCGGGAAACGATTACTTTTATCAAATTACGAAATCCACGCGATGCTCTTCAACCTACCATACATGTCTGGGATTCACCACTGACAGAATCGGAAGCGAAAGCCAAGAATTCTCTCGGATGGTCATTTCTTGTACGATTACCTTCACTAAAAATGCCACCCGTTGGCTCGTTTTGTCATGGATATATATTTCATTCATCTACGCCTTCCTCGGTGAATGCTGCGTACAGCGACGAAAACAGCATCAAAATCCTTTCGATGTTTAGTGAGATTATACAGCACAAACACAGACGGACTACTGCCAGTGCTTCATTGTTTTATCTGTATAGATACAGTATATACTCGTACAAATGAAGTGCATATGATCAGAAGGGCTTTTTTTACCTCCCCTCAATCTGTAACAGCAGTTTCCAAGCTGTGGTTCAGCCACAGATGTGGTGGTGTACTATTTCCGGGCCACCTTTTAAGCAGACTAAAGCGGAAGAGACGGTGTAGGCAGGGAAAGACCCGGGTGAGTGGGGCTGCGCCAACGGTATTGTCACATGGCTGGAGAGGAGCAAAGGGGCGCGCGTTTCGTGCCTTCTGTCAGCACGAGTTATCGCAATGGTGGATATCTTAACCGCATGGGTGCAGTTACTATCATATTACGTTTAACACAGCAGTGGCGGTGTGAGACTCCATTAATACGAAAACCTTAATATTTTAATTCTTTCAAATGCGCTTATGTAATAACCGGTGAGCTGTGCTGTGTTATAGTGTTTGAGTACAACTTTCAATCGCGCGCCGGTTCATTTGGCAACCAAGACGAGGCAATGACGTTACTTTCACTTTAGTCTGTTCAGGAGGTGTCCCGGTGTATAGACAGTCACATCCTTTGCGAAGGGGGTGTAGGAGAGAATTGAGGAAGAGGATGTTCCCGCCCTAGAATTGTTATACTAATAATTTCATTATTTGAAGTTGAAACAGGATCATCAGTCAATTAACTGATTTGATGCAGCTCTCCATGCCACCCACCATGTTTTTAAATGCAACGCTTTTTGTCACTGGCTTTAGATACAATAAAGAACACCTGTGAGACAACATCTCGCTAACACTGTGTATACTAGGACGTTACCAGTTTATTATTATTATTATTATTATTATTATTATTATTATTATTATTATTATTATTATTCCTTCGTTATGCCCATTCATAGAGCGCGTTTGAACTTGTTAGTTGGTTTGATGGTTTGTGCCTTCTTATCCTCCCAAAATCTCTTCATGAATGCACTGTGTTGCATCTTGCGTTCTGTCGACCACTTCCTACCAGTTGTCTTTTTTGGTTTCTCCCTAAATTTATGATTAGCTACTTTGGTTCTAAAAGCTCCACGATTTTCCATGATGTCGTCTGTAATATTTATTTCTTGGAGGTCCGCTTTAGTTTCTTCTAGCCATTTTATTTTGACCTTCTTTGAGTTGATTACTTTGAATAATCTTTTAGTTAGTCTGTCGCTGTTCATTCTGTAGATATGGCCATAGAAATTAAGGCGCCTTTTCCGTACAGCATCAGTAAACCTGTCGGTGAAGGAGTAGAGGTCCGCTGTTTTCCTCTTAATCCACATTCCATTTTCTCTCGTAGGACCATAAATTTTCCTGAGAATTTTCCGCTCCTGCTTTTCAATTTCTGTAATTTTAGAGTGACCACCTAAGCATATGGTTTCTGAGGCATATAAAGCTTCGGGCAATACAACTGTCTTGTAGTGTCGTAATTTTGCATTACGCGATATGACTCTTTTGTTGTAGTAATTCCACGTCAGTCTGTATGCCTTATGTAGTTTGGTGTTTCTTTCAACATTGGCACTACTGTCTAATCCTGATGGTAGTATAATTTCTCCAAGGTATTTGAAAGAGGGCACCTGTGAAATTGTGCCGTTTTCCATCTCTAGCGGAGTTCTTTTGCTATTTTGACGTAGATTTTCCATGTACTTGGTTTTCTCGTAGGATATCTGGAGGCCTGCCTTTGATGCTATATTGTGTAGTCTCTGTATGGCATACCTTGTTTCATCCCTGGTCTTAGTAATAATTGCGAGATCATCAGCAAATGCCAAACATTTCACATTGACCTTGCTTCCCAAATTTCCGATGTTCACACCCTTGATATCCTTTTCCCACCCTCTAATAACTTTGTCTAGAACTAAGTTAAACAGAATAGGGGAGATGCTGTCACCTTGACGAACGCCCGTACATATTTCAAAAGGCTCAGAGATTTCTCCAAGGAATTTCACTTTAGAGGTCGTACTTGTGAGGGTCTGCTCGATAAGTGCTCTGGTCTTCTTGTCCACTCTGAGTTCTTCTAGGGTATCAAATACTGTCTGTCTGTCCACAGAGTCATACGCCTTCTTAAAATCCACAAAGGTGACGATCGTGCTGGCACTTCGGCGAATCCTTAATATCGTCTTCAAGTTCCATATTTGTTCTGCACATGATCGACCTTTCCTGAAACCCGCTTGGTACTCGCCAATCAGATGATCTGTCTGTTTTTCTAACCGGTTCAAGAGAGCTCTGGAAAGGATTTTGTATGCGATTGGCAGTAGAGATATGCCTCTATAGTTGTTTGGATCTGCCTTGTCACCTTTCTTGTGCAATGGGTGTATTAATGCACACTTCCAATCCTGTGGAATCATTTCCGTTTCCCATATTTCTACTACTACATACACTGACTGACAGAGCAAATGCAACACCAAGGAGGAGTGGTTCGAAAGGGATGAAAGTTGGGGAAAAAACAGAGTCGGCACGGAAGAATAATTGATGTTTATTTCAAACCGATATGCAGGTTACACAATGCGCACGGCATCGACTCAGTAGGATGTAGGACCACCGCGAGCGGCGATGCACGCAGAAACACGTCGAGGTACAGAGTCAATAAGAGTGCGGATGGTGTCCTGAGGGATGGTTCTCCATTCTCTGTCAACCATTTGCCACAGTTGGTCGTCCGTACGAGGCTGGGGCAGAGTTTGCAAACGGCGTCCAATGAGATCCCACACGTGTTCGATTGGTGAGAGATCCGGAGAGTACGCTGGCCACGGAAGCATCTGTACACCTCGTAGAGCCTGTTGGGAGATGCGAGCAGTGTGTGGGCGGGCATTATCCTGCTGAAACAGAGCATTGGGCAGCCCCTGAAGGTACGGGAGTGCCACCGGCCGCAGCACATGCTGCACGTAGCGGTGGGCATTTAACGTGCCTTGAATACGCACTAGAGGTGACGTGGAATCATACGCAATAGCGCCCCAAACCATGATGCCGCGTTGTCTAGCGGTAG
This sequence comes from Anabrus simplex, assembly GCF_040414725.1. Lineage (NCBI taxonomy): Eukaryota > Metazoa > Arthropoda > Insecta > Orthoptera > Tettigoniidae > Anabrus > Anabrus simplex. Next base: position 1,208,492,021 of record NC_090266.1, on the reverse strand, counting down.
GGCGCTCCACATTTACTGCCGGATTTGACCTTTCTCCACGCCGACGCCACACTCGTCTGCGGTGACTATCACTGACAGAACAGAAGCGTGACTCATCGGAGAACACGACGTTCCACCATTCCCTCATCCAAGTTGCTCTAGCCCGGCACCATGCCAGGCGTGCACGTCTATGCTGTAGAGTCAATGGTAGTCTTCTGAGCGGACGCCGGGAGTGCAGGCCTCCTTCAACCAATCGACGGGAAATTGTTCTGGTCGATATTGGAACAGCCAGGGTGTCTTGCACATGCTGAAGAATAGCGGTTGACGTGGCGTGCGGGGCTGCCACCGCTTGGCGGCGGATGCGCCGATCCTCGCGTGCTGACGTCACTCGGGCTGCGCCTGGACCCCTCGCACGTGCCACATGTCCCTGCGCCAACCATTTTCGCCACAGGCGCTGCACCGTGGACACATCCCTATGGGTATCGGCTGCGATTTGACGAAGCGACCAACCTGCCATTCTCAGCCTGATCACCATACCCCTCGTAAAGTCGTCTGTCTGCTGGAAATGCCTCCGTTGACGGCGGCCTGGCATTCTTAGCTATACACGTGTCCTGTGACACACGACAACACGTTCTACAATGACTGTCGGCTGAGAAATCACGGTACGAAGTGGGCCATTCGCCAACGCCGTGTCCCATTTATCGTTCGCTACGTGCGCAGCACAGCGGCGCATTTCACATCATGAGCATACCTCAGTGACGTCAGTCTACCCTGCAATTGGCATAAAGTTCTGACCACTCCTTCTTGGTGTTGCATTTGCTCTGTCAGTCAGTGTACATCATCTACTCTGATCTGTTTGTTATATTATTAGCAAGGTTTACTCCTACTCTTCTTACCGCTTACATTTCCTTGAGGTACTAACAGAAGAGGTCATGGGCGTCTCAAGATGCACGCGTCTTACAGTATCAGCCTATCACCTCTCCGCGTCAAATATTGTCAAATAATTGTCCTCGCTCAGACGTGATTCAGTGCCTCTTCATTTTTTATCGAAGCCACCAAACTGAGATTCAGTATTATTCTGTAACACTATACATCGAAATATTCTATTCTCCTTCCTTCTGCACTACGTATTGACCATATTTAACTTCCACACAATGTCACTCTCCATACAAATATCTTCAAAAACTTTTTTTCGCCGAGCGAGATGGCTGTGCGTTTAGGACCGCGTAGCTGTAGGCTTTCATTCGGGAGATTAGTGGGTTCGAACCCCACCGTCGGTAGCTTCCTTCATACATTTAGCCCTTTCCTATCCTATCATCGCCATAAGACGTATCTGTGTCCGCGCGACGTAAAGTAACTTGTAAAAAAATGAACTATTTCTTACATGCGCATTTATGTATCATACGATGCTATTTAATGTATTTTGTTAAACAAGTCCGCTTGCCTGTTGAAGACTGCATTTTATGTCCTCATTACTTCTGCCACAAACAGTTCTAATGCCCAAATAACAATATTCATCACATCCTAATATAGTATTATCTGCTTTTATTTTACTACATTCCATTACTTTTATTTTGGATTTATTTATTTTCATTTGACCCTCTTCCTCCGAGACAGTGTCCGTGCCATTCAGCAATTTCTCTATACCTTCTTGAACTGCGATTTCTTTTCAAATTATTCAGTGATATCCTTCAGGGCTTGTTCTGTCCAAATATTGCAATTTTGCAGAGAATACCTGCTGCATTACCTTAATCCGTTACAAATAACTGCTTTTTATAAAAGCCCTAGTTTCTTATCACCGCAGACTAATTTTTGTAGCGATTGTTGATAACCTTTTTTTGTCGTATTTGATCCCAATTACCATAAGAATCTCATAAATCTTGCCCCAGTCAACGTTATGAAATGCCTTATTTTCAGAAATACAATTCCTATAAACTTGGTTGTCCTACTTCATTCCATCTTCTGGGCTCAGACGAAGAGTCAGTATAGCTTTGTGTATTCATAGATTTTTTCGGAAACAGAAACGATCTTCTCCAAACTCAGCATCAACTTACTTATCCGTTGTAGGTTCAACATTTCCTGAACTTCTCACCTAACGACCACTTGGACATATTCATGCTCCAAACTCACATATTCGTTAATAAACGACAATAATTTTCATTTCAAATCTCAAATCGGAAACAACTTGCCTCAGCTCATTCCATATTCGATAATTTATTGATTTTAAAAGATCCCGCTAGAGGCTTTACGTCGCACCGACACAGATAGGTCTTATGGCGACGATGGGATAGGAAAGGCTTAGGAGTTGGAAGGAAGCGGCCGTGGCCTTAATTAAGGTACAGCCCCAGCATTTGCCTGGTGTGAAAATGGGAAACCACGGAAAACCATTTTTAGGGCTGCCGATAGTGGGATTCGAACCTACTATCTCCCGGATGCAAGCTCACAGCCGCGCGCCTCTATGCGCACGGCCAACTTAACCGGTAAAAGATTCCATACATATTTTATAGTATCGTTTAGATACTTTACTAATACATCAGTGGTCATGCCTTATGACCTTGTGACAAGCATCTCATCAGTCGGAGTTTTCTCCCATCTTTTAAAGTAGTTCGTAGTGGGCGGATCGTTCTCCTGGACCAGCATAGAGGACTAAATCCAGCGAAATTATTGAATTTTCATTCAACTCCTTCAGAAACATTTATTTTGATAATAGACCACCAAAATGCCATGATGATCGCAGTTTCTAAATTTTAAATTCCAGTGGCAATTGATTACGACATCTAACAATCGACGTTCACCAAATTGCATTCATTCACAAGCCCTGATTTTGTGTGTGAGTCAAAATGAAGGTGAATTGATGAACATTTTAAAAAAGCCTTTATTTCTCCACAGAATACAGTGAAGGGTTAGCGGCCAATCATACTGTATGATGAACTTGACAGCGGAGTGGACTTACCCATGTGGAAACAGAATGTAATTACGCTAGTACTTCAATTTCCATGCAATTTCCCTCTCAGCTCTAAAATGTTATGGAGGCGTATGCTTACTCTGCCGTGTGACCTGTATTATACTGAGGTGCTTCATCAATTGACATTCAGCCAGTATCACGGAAAACAAATTTGTGAATGTCAGCGGCAAGATGGATACGTCCTAAATATTTAGAAGTACATAGGCTATGTGAAGAGTTCAGCAATACACATTTATATTTTGTGTCAGAGTAATGGTATGAAGATTCTACATGAAGTAATAGCAAATGACCTTATGGTGTATAATATATCGTTGATTAAAATGTAGCGACAGTAATGGAAATTAAAAGTAATAAAAATACATAATAATCATAAAAATAATGAAGGAAATGTTTTTCCCAGTTTGTGGGAATGAATCATCGAGATTGATATTACAGTCTCCCTCTGCGGTACGGTTCTAAAGAGGACATATTTTCTACAACAGTGAATGCGGCAGTAATTATTGGCAACAATTCGTTCTCTCGACCAAGTGTCTGTTGGTACTCCCTATTAACTTTCCCGCCTTTCTGTAGCCATTCGCCTCACGTCCAATTCGCTGAGCAAGGGAGGAGCCTGCTCGCTCAGTACCAGCGTAGAAAGATGTTGTCCTGTAAAACAGGGGATTATCTGTCCTAGAGTGGTTAATCTACTGCTCAAGATTTGTGGAATACTAGCGGTTATGTGAAACGGGAGAGTGTACTAATTCCGGGAACTTGTAAATGATTGCATTTCTTTTGAAAATGCAGTTTGGGATCAGCTCTTGTTCAATAGGGGAAAATATGATAGCTACGTAAGTTGACATTGTAATTAATAATTTTTTGTCGGGCTGAGCAGCTCAGATGATGGTGTAGGTATAGCGTGTAGCGTGCCTGCCTCTTACACGGAGGCCCCGGGTTTGATTCCCGGCCAGGTCAGGTATTTTTACCTTGATTTGAGGGCTGCTTCGAGGTCCGCTCAGACTAAGTGACTACAATTGAGGAGCTATCTGACGGTGAGATGGCAGCCGCGATTTAGAAAATCAAGAATAACGGCCGAGAGGACTCGTCGTGCTGACCACACGACGCTTAGTCATCTGCAGGTCATCTGCGGTCGCTTGGTAGGCCAAGACCCTTCGGCGTTGTTGTGCCATGGGAGGAGGGTTTCATATTTCTATCACTGTGGTTTTCTTTACAGGCAACATTAGGATCAATCCCATATAAAAGGCGTAACATGGTAAATCATGTTAGGTGTGTTAGATTTTCTATCCATTATTCTTTTGTCCATCTCCTTAGCTGAATGCTTTTTTTTTTGCTATTGGCTTTACGTCGCACCGACACAGATAGGTCTTACGGCGACGATGAGACAGCAAAGGGCTAGGACTGGGAAGGAAGCGGCCGTGGCCTTAATTAAGGTACAGCCCCAGCATTAGCCTGGTGTGAAAATGGGAAACCACGGAAAACCATCTTCAGGGCTGCCGACAGTGGGGTTCGAACCCACTATCTCCCGAATACTGGATACTGGCCGCACTTAAGCGACTGCAGCTATCGAGCTCGGTCTTAGCTGAATGGCCAGCGTACTGCACTTCCTTTCAAAAGACCACAGTACGATTCCCGTTCGGTCGAAAGATTCAGTGGCGTTTGATTAATTCCTCGAGTTCGGGGACTTGACGTCTTAATAGGGTACGCATCTTCATTTACATACAACATGTCGCACTACCGACCTTCACCAGAAGACGCAATAATGAATACATCTCTCGATATAGGGCTTGAGTCAGGAGGGCTAGCCAGCTGCAAAACTGGGCTTAATGCACAGTAGTGCCGAACTCAGACAGACAGGAAGGAAGAAGAAGAATTCTTGAAATTATTACTTTTTTTGTACAATGCACCTCTTTAGGTGCTTTCTCCTGTTGGTAATAAATCTGAGCTAAGTCAAATCCGGCAGCTACTTTCATTTTCTTCACTTCACAGCTCTGCATGAGGACTTGCCACTCGCATTACGGTTACAACACAGTGCTCCAAAACGTTTTGTGTACCCTGGTTTGAAGCACTTTTTGTTTTGGTGTGCGCATGTCAGGAAGTTGGTAATGTGAAATTTTGAACACAAAATTAGTGTTCCTCCTATGGCTTCGTGTAGCCACCATTGGCCTTGAGGTACAGCATGTTTGAAAAGGATGGGGCGTACTGAGCCCCTTTTTTGGGGCAGATTATATCGCTCTTGGATAAGCAGCTCCAGTCAACTGCTGAATAATAGTAAGAGGATTAGGACGGTAGGAAATTGCACTCTTTAGTTCATGCCATACCTGCTCAACAGAGTTCATGTCCACGGAATATAATGGCCACACGATTCTCTGTATGCCATGCGTCTCACGAAACTGACTGACCGCTCTGGCTAGACGGGCACGAGCATTATCATCCACTAGTGTAAAGCCTATAGTAGCAGAAAATCCTGTACCTACAGGTTGGAGAATAGACTGGTCTAAAAGAAACGCTTCGCGTTGAACAGTAATTTCGTTGACCCTCTAAGTTTACGGCATAAGAACAGCTGTGAGTGTGTTCTCCGCGGCCAAGAGCGTTAATAGGACAATGTTGTGTCGTGTGTTCACAGGTTCTAACCTGGTGTTAGTAAGATATAATTAAGATCAAGAGTAATTATGAACACATCTCACATCCGACGTGCACAATTTATTGCCGTACTATATGTTTAGTAAAGACGTTGTAATATGGCATCATCTCGTGTACTAACCGTGTGATTTTATTAGTATAATAAAATGTTTAGCAAAAATATTTCAACGAAGATTCTTCTCATTTAATAATATTAGTGTATTCCTCTCACATTATAGAGAATCCTACTTTTGTTATATTTTATGTAGTGCCTATTTTCTTTTTCGAACATTCCACTGCTGGTATGCTTTATGAGCTCCAGCCGTTGACGCAATGAATGTAGGAAGGACGAGACTTCAAGCCTGGGAAATGAGTTCTCATCATATGTTTGTGAAACCGAATTACGTAATAGTTGCCCTAATATGCCCAGGATGGGTACATTATATTATTTATTTTTTGTGAAGTGCAGAATATCCACCGTTTGCCTTTAATTTCTTTATCCGGAGAAAAGCTATGCACTGGTCATCGAAGTTGAGTTGGGAGGATACCTAACCTATGGCAATATGCGAAAGAGACCTGATCAGAGTCAATTTATACTTTTCAAGACTTATACTGTGGTTGCCTTATACCGGACAAAAATATGTAGCCCATACCAGATAAATGTGAAAAACGTATCTAGTTATAGTCAAAGGAATATATTTACAACGGCCTTATCTTTGGCCATTTCCATGTATATCTATCTGCTTTGCTCTACCCTTCCAGGCCATGTGTCCTTAAAAATTTATTTCCCTCAAATTACCGACTCGATACTGAAAATATTCGTTACAATTGTCCTTCTGCATCTTGTTAAAGTTGAGGTTCTTTTTATCACTACCGCGCTTTGCTATATTTATTGTACGTCACCCCCCTCCCACACACACACGTCTTATGGTGATTATGGAACAGGACAGGGGTAGGACTGGGAAGGAAACGACTGTGGACTTAATTAAGTTACAGCCCAGGATTTACCTGTGGTGAAAGTGGGAAACCACGGAAGGGGATCTCCGGGGCTGTCGACAGAAATACTACAACAAATATAGACTATTCCTGTTGATGGTAGTCTCCTTTTACAATCCAAGTTTCCAAAATGTATCCATAGAGATGGCTGATTAAAGTGATATTTTGTTATAAATGCAACTTGGAGGAGTCTGTTCTGACGTAATGGGACGATGATATTGTCGAACTATCAAAGAGTTATAGGAACAACTTATTACCAGATATTTTATTCCAAACATTTCCTAGAGTGGTTCTGATTTTGCACAGTGATATCGTATACCGTCCTGCCCATTTCTCGTACTGCCAAGGATAGAAAATTCACGATGCCCTAATGTAAGTAGAAAAATAGTTCTGCAGACTGCGCAACGTCCATTATTAAGAGTTGTAAACGATTATCCTTTCGTCTTTACTTTCTATCCGCACAACGCCTCTTGGATATGATTTTTCTCACATTACCCAGAACGAAAACCTTTCCATATCGTTTCAGACCAGAATTCACGGAACATAACTTTCGTCTTTTCATCAGAAACCCGAACATATTATCTACCTGCCAGTTTCTTAGAGTTCCTTGACTGACATGGTCCATTTATTACATATACCTACTTACAACCAGGTGGATGTGAAATCCCAACGTAAGGTTATCTCTGCTTCGTTAGCATCTTCTCTTAGAATATTTTACTCAAAGCATTTGGGTTAATCCTATTCAGGACAAATTCACTATGTTCGAAGTTACCTTTACATTCGAATATTGAGTTTTACCGTATTTCCTGCATTAACCTGGATCCGCCCAAGATTTTATTTTTTGAGAATCATCTTGCAACTTTAAGCGTTTGATAATGTGCGTATGAAGATCCCAGAAAAGATTTCATTCTATTTATTCGACATGTAACTTCCGAGAAAAGGCCCGTGCCATATATGGCACGCTGGGCGGTAGTACTGTCTTTTGTTTCATATATGGGAATTTGGATGTTATTCCGCATTTGGCTTACAGATATGCCTTTATCCAACACCTTCTCTTGTAAATCATAAGTATACAAATATTTCTTCAATATTTCCATATATTATAAAAATAATGTTGTTCCAGAACTATTCAAAATACCTAGATTTTTGGTGCTAGGGATGATTTTATCGGGGTTGTAAATGACCTGAGTCGTTAATTGTATGAGGAAATGAATTTATATTTTAAATAATAATGCTAAAATATCACAAGCTACCCAAGTCACTTATTACATCTTGAGACAATCAGTCTGTATGAGGAATTATAGCAGCGGTATGTACAGAGATAAGTCACCTGTTTATGTGAGTACTGCACTTACGGTGATGTTCTGAAAGGCAAGTACAGACTACTTATTACCTTCGTGCGAGTGATAATAAGTAAAACAGTCTACATATAAACCTACATTGCACTTTGTACACTAGGTTCTAAGCCTAGCAAGGCAATTTTCTCTTCGCTCCTGAAATTATAGCCAGTGATGCATTCCACCATACCAAAGTTCCTGTACTGCATTATGTCCAAAACAATGAGATCTGCTGAACATGTAGCATGTAAGATAAGTCTGGACAATTGCTCGTAGAAAATCAAGGTGAAAAATGTCTTCTCGAGACATGTGTTTCAGCTGCCATGCATTATGCATTAATTTGCTGAAGCTGGGAACCAGGTAAATTGTCGGCGAAGCCACCTCCAGTTTCATCCCCGCTGTCATCTTCCGACAAAACTGCAGCGTCTAGAGACTCCATAAATACACTTTCTACGCCGGAAAGTTCATAATTTTCAAACAAGTCGAGTACTTCTCGCAATTAAATTCTCCTAGAAAAATGTATGAACCCATAAGTGTGAAGCATATGAAAAGACAGGATGAATAACTGCATAAAAGATACATTTCAACAAGAAAACCGCAACGTACTGTCAATTTTATGTGAAATACTTATAAAATAAGAAATGCTGTCCCATGTTATTAAATAACTTTAAACAAACGCGATAACTGCAATATTGTCGCTTCAATGCTGTGAGACTAATCGTAATAAATGAGACCCAAAACTATTATTCAGAACATATTTAAAGTCTATATACAGACAAAAACAGTTGGTATTGATAATACTCCATAAGAACAGCAAAGGTATTATCATCATCCACGTACATAAATTCTTAGATTCGTAAGAACTCACTCTTAAAGAAATTATGAAATAGTATTAAACACAGTTTTCTTTACATTGTATGTTGGAAAGGTTGAATTTTCTAAATTCCTTACACAACTGCACACTCTGTGAGCAAGATAATTACTGTCAACGGCAATTTATTGCGAGGTTTTGTTGTAGTATTTTAAATTAGCAGGTCGATTTTAAATGGGGATACTTCGTAACTGTAATCATTGGGATACGAAGGATTGCATTACCTACGTTCCGAACTGAGTTTGCCTTCGGTATGCGTTGAGCAGGAAAATCAATGTTTTATGATATTTTGTGGTCTAAAAAAGATCATGCAGGAAGGAAGCTCTCTTATCTTCTTAATCTGCTGACATCAAAATTCCAATATCGCATTTTTGTTGGTTACAAGGTATCGAGTGCGCACCGTCGACATCTCTCTCTTTTATTAAAAAATCTCAGATTTTTCTTGTTCCTATACAATATTGTAATAGGTGCGGCACTACCGCATCCTCATTTCGTAAGAGTCCGCCTCCGTAGCGAAACGTTTAACTTTATTACCTGCCGTCCTCGGGGGCCCGAGTTTGATTTCCGGTACTGCTAGAAATTTAATTAAATGTGATTAAATAGGTACATGCAACTCACCTCTAATGAGGGAGTGCATGAAAATAGCTGCACCACCTCTGAAAGATGACAATAATTCACTTTATTTCGTAAGAATCAGTGATTTTCATTATTTTTCTCAATTCGGCTTTTATGGTTAATCATTCACATAATAAATTATTCTTTTTAATTCCACTGCTATATTATAGCCCAATGCTATCAGGCACCATATTATTCTGGATCCAAATAACTTGACAATGTATTTGTCACAGTTATAATTCGGCTCAGATTTTTTTTTTTTTTTTTTTTGCTAGTTGCTTTACGCCGCACCGACACAGATAGGTGTTATGGCGGCGATGGGACAGGGAAGGGCTAGGAGTGGGAAGGAAGCGGCGGCGGCCGTGGCCTTAATTAAGGTACAGCCCCAGAATTTGCCTGGTGTGAAAATGGGAAACCACGGAAAACCATCTTCAGGGCTGCCGACAGTGGGGTTCGAACCTACTATCTCCCGAATACTGGATACTGGGCGCACTTAAGCGACTGCAGCTATCGAGCTCGGTCATAAATAAAATAGGACTTACATATTACAATAACGTTTCTTCAATTTGTAATAAGAATTATTGTTGCACAGTTGCAATGATTCACTGTTATAGTGAGTTACATACCCATTTTAAATTTTATTTACCAGTTACAACGATTTCTAAACATTTTCATTTCTACAATAATGCCTTGTTTTTCTATATTCTCTAAAGGTAAAGAATTCGAAGTATTTTCCCTAACTTTTCACTATAAGTTCGGAGTATTTTCACTGTTTTGAGTTATGAAATTAGGTATACACAGACCGAAGGAGGACGCTGTAACCCTACAGTATAAACAGTCGTTTTATGTCTGCCAAGAGTAGAACCATTAGACCTATGACGGTGCGTCGTTGAGATTTAGTGGTAAGTGTAACTCACTGCCAACAGCAAAGTGTGATGGGAACTGGACCATAAAGAGACCTCCAGATCATTCCAACCATACTGATGTGCAATTTTCGACTAAGAAGAAGAGAAAATATGCAAAGACGCATGTCTAAAATCGTCGAAAATTACGAACAAAATATGGTGAAGGGAAATATTCTGGATTATTTCCAGGCATTGGGCTATAACATAGCAGTGAACTTGCAAGCGAGAATTTACTATGTGAGTAATTATATTTTCTGTATGTTCGTTAGTAATTCAGTGTGGCCAATTTTAATTACGATTAATAAAACACCTTTGGCAATGTACACTTGTGGAGAATATTATTCTATTATGAATTAATTGTGACCTACTACGCTGATGACATAAAATTGTACAGAATTCCTCTAAATCCAACCGTTCCTCTCGATTCTCTTCTAGTTATCATTTCAGTCCCAATCGTGATATTTTTACTTATAGTGTATTACTGAATTCAACTAATGTTCCTCTTTCCATGTCCTTCACTCTTTACAATGTCCTCATGCCCCTTAATGTCATCATCATCTGTTTACCCTCCAGGTTCGGTTTTTCCCTCGGACTTTGCGAGGGATCCCACCTCTACCGCCTCAAGGGCAGTGTCCTGGAGCTTCAGACTCTTGGTCGGGGGATACAACTGGGGAGTATGACCAGTACCTCGCCCAGGCGGCCTCACCTGCTAGGCTGAACAGGGGCCTTGTGGAGGGATGGGAAGATTGGAAGGGATAGGCAAGGAAGCGGGGAGGAAGCGGCCGTGGCCTTAAGTTAGGTACCATCCCGGCATTCGCCTGGAGGAGAAGTGGGAAACCACGGAAAACCACTTCCAGGATGGCTGAGGTGGGAATCGAACCCACCTCTACTCAGTTGACCTCCCGAGGCTGAGTGGACCCCGTTCCAGCCCTCGTACCACTTTTCAAATTTCGTGGCAGAGCCGGGAATCGAACCCGGGCCTCCGGGGGTGGCAGCTAATCACGCTAACCACTACACCACAGAGGCGGACTGCCCCTTAATGTACTATGTATTTCCTAGTAGTACGTCATCTCGTGGCTACTTCGCACCGTTCGCACAGTAACCCACGTTTCGTTGTTTCGTTTGGTGCTGGGGTCATAATTGGAGTGAATTTTGGATTCATATTTGCTATGAAATGGTAGCTCCAATTCTCATCTCGCGATAAATATGGTGTTCAGTGGATATCATGAACAGGAGTTTGAACACCCATTCCAAGCACGGCACGTGTTGCCATCTGAGCTAAAGCAATAATGCTACACATCGTCACTCTGTAGAAAATACCCCATAGAAAATAACTCCACGATGTCCGTGCTGTAGTTTTCACTTGCTGTATTAATGCACGAAGATAATATTATATAGGTTGCCATACAATTCTACCAGTAATATGTCCTCGATGACATTCTCAATTTTTCTATCCTTCCTTGTTGTACTACATTCTACAAAGCAGATATTTACCATGGGTAAAGGCACAACAGTAAGAGTAACCACGTAGCCAAGACACTTGAAATCTCCTTTTTTTTTTGTTGCTAGGGGCTTTACGTCGCACCGACACAGATAGGTCTTATGGCGACGATGGGATAGGAAAGGACAAGGAGTTGGAAGGAAGCGGCCGTGGCCTTAATTAAGGTACAGCCCCAGCATTTGCCTGGTGTGAAAATGGGAAACCACGGAAAACCATTTTCAGGGCTGCCGATAGTGGGATTCGAACCTACTATCTCCCGGATGCAAGCTCACACCCGCGCGCCTCTACGCGCACGGCCAACTCGCCCGGTGAAATCTCCTTCAGTCCATGCGTATGTTCATAAAAATTGAATGCTCTCCCCACTGGTTTCGGATCACCACAAATTGAGTCAGTGATCATTTATTATAATCCAAATTATTTTGATAAATGTACAGTTGATAATCCTTATTACAGTTAGTTTACCAATGATTAGATAAAAGAATTGTGTTATACATATTTTACATACTATTCCATTTAAGTCCACATTATAAATGGTCTTGTATATTCTAAGGAAAACATGTATCATCCCCTTCATTATTTACATTCCGACTTTCTTTTAATCAAGTTCACCTTGAAGTCATTCAGTTCTAATTTTATGTAGCTCTTCACATCCTTCTCTGGCCCATTAGTAGTTTCCTTGCCTTGTCCACTTGTCATACGCCCTCTAGAGTCTCCTTGAGCTTTCCAACGTCCTCCCAAGACAATCGAGGGTTTAAATCACTGCCATCGGTCAACAGCAGCACTATCACCATCACTGCCATTATATTTTAAGGACTGTTGGCGTTTTGGAAGTACTTCACATTCATCTTGAAATGCCACCTCCCTGCAGCACACCAGCATTGGTCAAAGTGACAAACTCGTTCCTGTTACATTTGAACTATTAGCTCACGTCCGTTCACATTGCTGGTTAGATTGCAGCTGTGCATGCTCATACATTTGGACAGAAAACATGAAATAGTTCTCGCTCCTGAATAGCCAGCTTCTAAGACGTTCTTAGGTACGGTAGAGTTTCGAATGTGTGAATTCAAGGCTTTATCTTACGCCATCGTCGGGACCACTCTGCCTTTAAAATTTATGAAGCAAGAGACAGAAATGTCAAATAGGAAGGCAAGTTGTGACAGACAAGTACATTGCTTAAAGAAAATTTGTAGATGATTAAAATATTGATGAAGTTCTTTTATTGTACTAAATTGAGAGAACATTTTTCAGGCACAAGTGAAAATAATCCAAACTGATTTTGAACACTGAACACATGCACTGCAATTTCTCTCACAAAAATGAAGGAATATTTTCAAATATCTCTACGTCCATGAACTGACGGAGTTATGAAGGTTCAGGACACGTTATCGGAGAAATATCGTTAATGGTAGTAGATTAATTATCAGTTTTGTCGTCTTGTGACAGAAAGGTTAAAAATGTAGGTTCTGAGCAGCAATGACGTCACTATCAGCAACAGATTTTCAGTGAATGTTTTTCAACCTCCACGTAAAATGGTTCGTGATGAAAATCTTCATTTCTCGGCCGCTATTTATCCACGGTGATGCTGATAGTCATTCAAACTCACGCTCTGCTTGATTGTGTAGTCTGAACAACTGTAACCTCTTGAAACCCAAGACCGAAGGAAGTGCAGCAATAAATTGTTTACTCTCCCTCTCAGTACATAAAGGTCTATATAACTCGGGCTTAATATTAGGAAGGATATTCAGGATCCAGAACCATTGTGACAAGGGTCCTATGTGTGTGTACCCTAAAATAAATATTGAATTGCAATATTACCTGGTTAGAGGTACTATTGAAATATAATAGAAGGAACACAACCATTAAGCAGGAAAGTTTGTGAAAAATACAGTGTATTTGTTTGGAAGCACTAAAATATGAACTCAGCCGAAAGCACCTCTAAAACAGTTTATCGTATTGATATTTTCAAATATATATTATTACTAGCAAGATACCCGTGCTTCGCTACGGTATTACACTGGAATTTATAGTTGAATGTTGTTTTAGATATATAATCAGCCGAAATTCGCGATCTGAATCATTTTCTGCGAGAATCAGCCAAAATTCGCGATCTGACTCGTTTTCTAATAGATTACGGCAAGTTTCCTCCATTTTTCAATCATTCTTTCCAGCAATCGATTTCGTACATCCCGGGCTAGGTCCAGGTATTCCACCCGGTCAGTTGGGTTCCTAAATCTTTGCCAGCATTTATAATATGGATCAAATCCTTCAGGAGATCCGGTGAGGTGTCGTCTTGGGTGCCTTGGTGGTACTGAACCCGCGGCCAGACTGCATTCTTAGCCATTACCCGTCCAGGACCCGTTTCCAGCGCGGTCCGCACATTTGACAACGGTCCAGAATATTATTATTATTATTATAGATGTTCTGGACCCCACAGCAAAATGCAAGGCCGCTACTTGGTGGTAAATTATATCTCCTGCCATTGTCATTGTTGAGAATGTGACCAGCACCATTGTCGCGCGTCGGCAAGTATGTGGGATTTCTGGCGATACGAATGACATATTTCCGCCCATTATTGACCTTATTATAGAGGTGAACAATTGGGCGGTCTATCACATTCCTATCGTTTATTTCAAATGTGTTAAAGTTTTTATTCATATGCCAGGAGAATTTACTGTAATATAAGAACGTTCTCCGAAGGAAAAGATGGCTGTTGAAAACGAACCCAGGAAAGATTAAAAAATATCGGTTTATGATCAGAATAAGTACATCGAAAATCTACACCCTGTTTCCAGTCATTCGACAGGGTCAGGAATGGAATGAATAAAGCTACATCTAGTGGCGACAGTAGAAATTGTGCCGGCTGCCGAAGCACTCCTCTGGAACATTGATCGATGAATGACAAATGAAATGAAATATTGGACAGTGTTGCTGGAATGAATGATGACAGGGAAAACCGGAGTATCCGGAGAAAAACCTGTCCCGCCTCCATTTTGTCCAGCACGAATGTCACATGGAGTGACCGGGATTTGAACCATGGACCCCAGCTGTGAGAGGCCGGCGCGCTGCCGCCTGAGCAACGGAGGCTCCTTATAAGTACATTATGAACAGCAAAATCAATTGGTCTCACCTCCTTTTACACCCCACCGCCGTTAAGTTTATTTACCTCCCCCCACCAAAAAAATTAAAAGAAGGCGTGTTTCTTTATGTTTAAAGGAGATTCCAAACCCCAATGTTCACGTCTATTACCTTCAGTTTAGAGATATAAGTATCCCTATAATAATAATTAACTTTTTTTTCACTTCCTTTCACATTTCTCCCCCTCCCCTCCCCCACCTTAAGTGAATTTTCCGGCAAAAAATACTTGTTTCTTTAATAGTAAAGGATCATCTAAATAGCAATTAACACGACTCTAACTTCTTCAGTTTTTGATTTATTTGTCCTCATGAAAGGAATTCAACTCCTTTCCACTCCCGCCCCCCAAGATGGTTTCCCCCACAAAACGCGTTTTTCTTTGTTTTCAAAGGATATCAAAATACCAATTCTCACGCCCGTAACAACTTTAGTTTTTATTAGATGTATGTATTCTCATACAATTAAGTCAATAAATTTTTAAATTCTTTCACCCCCCCCCCCATTTCATTGGATTTTCCGAGAATACGCGTTTCTTTATTTTTAAAGGAGATCCCATATACACATTTTGAGTTCTGTAATGAATTCAGTTTCTGAGATATATGTATCCTCATTAAAGGCATTCAACCCACTATTCACCCTTTTACACCCCCCCCCCCTACTGGGATTTACAGAAAACAAAAAAATATGTGTTCCTTTATTTTTAAAGGAGATTCTAAATACCAATTTTTACATCTGTAAACTTTTAAGGTTTTAAGATATAGACACAGTCATTTTAAAAATTTCCCCCCCCCTTTTCACCACCCATTATTTGGGTTTTCCAAAAATGAAAAAATACATGTTTCCTTACTTTTAAAGTGGATCCCCAACACCAATTTTCAGGTCTGTAATATCATCAGGTTCTGAAATATATTTATCCTCATTAAAGGCATTCAACCCTTTTTTCACCCTTTTCCGTCCTTCCTATCGGGATTTTCCGAAAACAAAAACATACGTATTTCTTTATTTTTAAAGGAGATTCTAAATACCATATTTTACATCTATAAACTTTAAAAGTTTTGAGATATAGATACACTCATTTTAAAAATTCACCACCCTTTCACCCCCCCATTAATTGGATTTTCCAAAAACAAAAAAATACGTGTTTCCTTATTTTTGAAGGAGATCCCAAACACCAAAATTCAGGTCTGTAATATCTTCAGTTTCTGAGATAAGTACCGGTATCCTGATTAAAGGCATTCAAACAGTTTTTCATCCCTTTTCACCCCCTCCTATTGGGATTTTCTGAAAACAAAAAAATACGTGTTTCCTTATTTTTAAGGAAGATTCTAAATACAAATTTTTACATCTGTAAACTTTTAAAGTTTTGAGTTATAGATACACTCATTTTAAAATTTCACCCCCCTTTTTCACCCCCTTATCGACGGAATATCAAAAAATCCTCTCTTAGCGAGCACCTACGTCTTAATGTAAATGTATCCCCAAAGTTTCATTTCTTTATGTCCAGTAGTTTTGGCTCGGCGATGATGAATCAGTCAGTCAGTCAGGACAAGTTATTTTATATATATAGACTAGCAAGATACCCGTGCTTCGCTACGGTATTATACTGAAATTTATAATTGAATTCTTATTGTTTTAGATATATAATCTGCCGAAATTCGCGATCTGACTCGTTTTTTGCGAGAATCCACCAAAATTCCCGATCTGACTCTTTTTCCATTAGATTACGGCACGTTTCCTCCCATTTTTCAATCTTCCTTTCCAGCAATCGATTTCGTACTTCCCGGGCTAGGCTCAGGTATTCCTCCTGGTCAGTTGGGTCCGTAAATCTTTGCCATCTCTTCCTATAATCATTTAATAATATGGATAAAATCCTTCAGAAGATCCGGCGTGGTGTCATATTGGGTGCCTTGGCGGCACTGAACCCGCGGCTGGACTGCATTCTTAGTCATTACCCATCCAGGAGCCGTTTCTAGCGCGGTCCGCACATTTGACGACGGTTCGGAACATTATTATTATTATTATTATTATTATTATTATTATTATTATTATTATTATTATTATTATGTGTTGCTGGAATGAATGATGACAGGGAAAACGGGAGTATCCGGAGAAAAACCTGTCCCGCCTCCGTTTTGTCAAGCACGAATGTCACATGGAGTGACCGTGATTTGAACCACGGAACCCAGCTGTGAGAGGCCGGCGCGCTGCCGCCTGAGCAACGGAGGATCCTTATAAGTACATTAAGGACAGTAAAATCAATTGGTCTCACCTCCTTTTACACCCCACCGCCGTTAAGTTTATTTACAGCCACACCCAACCCCCCAAAATAAATTAAAAGAAGGCGTGTTTCTTTAAGTTTAAAGGAGATTCCAAACACCAATGTTCACGTATATTACCTCCAGTTTTGAGACATATGTATCCCCATAAAAATAATTCACTTTTTTCACTTCATTTCACACTGCTCCCCCCTCACCCTAAGTGAATTTTTCCGCAAAAAATACTTGTTTGTTTAATAGTAAAGGATCTTCTAAATACCAATTATCGCGACTCTAACTTCTTCAGTTTTTGATTTATGTGTCCACATGAAAGGAATTCAACTCCTTTACACTACCGCCCCCAAAAATGGTTTCCCACCAAAACACGTTTTTCTTTGTTTTTAAAGGAGATCCAAATACGAATTTTCATGTCTGTAACAACTTTAGTTTTTATTAGATGTATGTATTCTCATACAATTAAGTCAATTAATTTTTCAATTCTTTCCCCCCCCCCACTTCATTGGATTTTCCGAGAACATGTGTTTCTTTACTTTTAAAGCAGATTGCAAATATCAAATTTCACGTCTATAACATCTTCGTTTTTGAGATATCAGTAGCCTAATTAAAAGGATTCAACACCATTTTCAGTCACTTTTACCCCCCCTCCACCCAAGTGGTATTTCCGAAAACTAAAAATACACGTTTCTTTATGTTTAATAGAGATAAAAAATACCATTTTTCACTTCTGTAACATGTTAAGTTTTTTTAGATTAACCGTAAAAGTTCTCATTTAAAAATGTCACCCCTTTTGAGTTCCCCTTAAGTGGAGTTTCCAAAAACAAATCACCTATGTTTCTTTACATTTACAGGAGATTCCAAACACCCACTTTTTACGTCTGTAACATTTTAAGTTTCCAAGATATTCTGTAGATATAGTCTTTCAAAAAATTCACCCCAATTTGTCACTCCTACTTAACCGCCATTAATTGGATTTTCCAAAAACTAAAAAATACATGTTTCTTTATTTTTAGAGGAGATCCCTTATACAAATTTTCAATTCTGTAATATCTTCCGTTTCTGAGATATATGTATCCTCATTAAAAGCATTCAACCCATTTTTCACCCTTTTACACCCCTCCTATTGGGATTTACAGGAAACAAAAAATACGCGTTTCTTTATTTTTAGAGGAGATTCTAACTACCAATTGTTACGTCTGTAAATTTTAAAGTTTTAAGATGTAGACACACTCATTTTAAAAAATCACCCCCCTTTTCACTCCCCAATATTTGGATTTTCCAAAAACGAAAAAATATGTGTTGCTTTACTTTTAAAGTAGATCCCAAATACCAATTTTCAGGTCTGTAATATCTTCAGGTTCTGAAATATAAGTAGCCTCATTAAAGGCATTCAACCCATTATTCACCCTTTTACAGCCTTCCTATTGGGATTTTCCGAAAACAAAAAATTAGGTGTTTCTTTATCTTTAAAGGAGATTCTAAATACCAATTTTCACATCTGTAAACTTTTAAAATTTTCATATGTAGATACACTCATTTTAAAAATTCACACCCCTTTTCACCCCCCCCCCATTACTTGGATTTTCCAAAAATGAAAAATACCTGTTTCTTTATTATTTTTAAGTAGATCTCAAATACCAATTTTCAGGTCTGTAATATCTTCAGGTTCTGAAATATAATTAGCCTCATTAAAGGTATTTAACATATCTTCACCCTGTTCCACCCTTCCTATTGGGATTTTCCGAAAAGAAAAATATACGTGTTTCTTTATTTTTAAAGGAGATTCTAAGTACTAATTTTTACATTTATAAACTTTAAAAGTTTCGTGATATATATAGATACACTCATTTTAGAAATTCACCCCCTTCTCACCCCCCATTAATTGGATTTTCCAAAAACAAAAAATACGTGGTTCTTTATTATTAAAGGAGATACAAAACACCAATTTTCAGGTCTGTGATATCTTCAGTTTATGAGATATAAGTATCCTCATTAAATGCATTCAACCCCTTTTTCACCCCTTTCCTCCTTTCCTATTAGGATTTTCCGGAAACAAAAAAAATAAATGTTTCTTTATTTTTAATGAAGATTCTAAATACCAATTTTTACATCTGTAAACTTTCAACGTTTTGAGATATAGATACACTGATTTTAAAAATTAACCCCCCTTTTCACCCTCCCATTAACTGGATTTACCAAAAACAAAAAATACGTGTTTCTTTATTTTTAAAAGAGATCAAAAGTACCAATTTTCAGGTCTGTAAAACCTTTAGTTTCTGAGACATAAGTACCGGTATCCTGATTAAAGGCATTCAACTAATTTTCACCCTTTTTCGCCCCTCCTATTGGGATTTTCTGAAAACAAAAAAAATACGTATTTCCTTATTTTTAATGAAGAGTCTAAATACCAATTTTTACATTTGTAAACTTCAAAAGTTTTGAGATATAGATACACTCATTTTAAAATTTCACCCCCCTTTTCACCCCCTTAGCGACGGAATATCCAAAAATCCTCTCTTAGCGAGCACCTACATCTTAATATGAATGTATATCCAAAATTTCATTTCATTATGTCCAGTAGTTTTGGCTCGGCGATGATGAATCAGTCAGTCAGTCAGGACAAGCTATTTTATATATATACTAGCAAGATACCCGTGCTTCGCTACGGTATTATACTGAAATTTATAATTGAATGGATATCGATTTATATATAATCCGTCAAAATTCGAGATCTGACTCGTTTTCTGAGAGATTACGGCAAGTTCCCTCCCAGTTTTCAATCTTTCTTTCCAGCAATCGATTTCGTACTTCCCGGGCTAGGACCATGTATTCCACCCGGTCAGTTCGGTCCCTAAAAGTTTGCCATCTTTTCCTATAAGCATTTTTAATATGGATCAAATTCTTGAGGAGATTCAGCGTGGTGTCTTCTTGGATGCCTTGGCAGTACTGAACCCGCGGCCGGACTGCATTTGTAGTCATTACCCGTCCAGACACGTTTCCAGCGCGGTCCGCACATTTGACGACTGTCCAGAATATTATTATTATTATTATTATTATTATTATTATTATTATTATTATTATTATTATTATTATTATTATTATTATTATTATAGATGTTCTGGACCCCACAGCAAGATGCAAGACCGCTAATTGGCGGTAAATTCCATCTGCTGCCATTGTCATTTTTGACATTGTGACCAGCACCTATGTAGCGCGTAGGCAAGTACGCGGAAATTCTGGCGATACGAATGACATACTTCCGTGCATTATTGACCTTATTATAGAGGTGAACAATTGGACAGTCAATCTCATTCCTATCGTTTATTTCAAATGTTTTTAATTTTTATTTATATGCCAGGAGAATCTACTGTAATCAAAGAACGTTCTCCGAAGGAAAAGATGGCTCTTGAAAACGAACCCAGGAAAGATTAAAAATGATCGGTTTATGCTCAGAATAAGTACACCGAAAATCCACAGCCTGTTTCCAGTCATTCGACAGGGTCAGGAATGGAATGAATATACAGTAAAATCAATTGGTCTAACCTCCTTTTACACCCCACCGTCGTTAGTTTCATCCCCCCCCCCCACGCAAAAAAGAAAAGAAGGCGTGTTTCTTTATGTTTAAAAGAGATTCCAAACTCCATTGTTCACGTCTATAACCTTCAGTTTTGAGATATAAGTATCCCCATAAAAATAATTCAATATTTTCACATCTTTCACACTCCACCCCCCCCCCCCCCCCCTAAGTGAATTTTCCTGCAACAAACTCGTTTCTTTAATTGTAAAGTATCTTCTAAATACCAATTATCACGACTCTAACTTCTTCAGTTTTTGATTTATGTGTCCTCATGAAAGGAACTCAACTCCTTTTCACTCCCGCCCCCTCCAAGATTAGTCCCCCCCAAAACGCGTTTTTCTTTGATTTTAAAGGAGATCCAAATACAAATTTTCACGCCTGTAACAAATATAGTTTTTATTAGATGTAAGTATTCTCATACAATTAAGTCTATTAATTTTTCAATAATTTCACCCCACCCCCTCATTGGATTTTCAGAAATTACGTGTTTCTTTACTTTTTAAAGCAGATTCAAAACATCAAATTTCACGTCTGTAACATCTTCATTTTTGAGATATCAGTAGCCTAATTAAAATAAATCAACACTATCTTCAGTCAATTTTACCCCCCCCCTCCACCCAAGTGGTATTTCCGAAAACTAAAAATACATGTTTCTTTATTTTTAATAACATAAAGAATACAATTTTTCAATTCTGTAACATGTTAACTTTTTTGAGATATACTGTAGAAATTCTCATTTTAAAATTTCACCACTTTTAGTTCCCCTTAAGTGGAGTTTCCAAATACAAATCACCTATGTTTCTTTACATTTACAGGAGATTCTAAATACACACTTTTTACGTCTGCAACAATTTACGTTTCTCAGATATTCTGTAGATATAGTCTTTCAAAAAATTCACCCCAATTTGTCACTCCTGTTCAACCGCCATTAATTGGATTTACCAAAAGCAAAAAAATACGTGTTTCTTTGTTTTTAAAGGAGATCCCATATACAAATTTTCAGTTATGTAATATCTTCAGTTTCTGAGATATATGTATCCTCATTAAATGCATTCAACCTATTATTCACCCTTTTAAACCCATCCTATTGGGATTTACAGAAAAGAAAAAAATACGTTTTCCTTCATTTTTAAGGGAGATTCTAAATACCAATTTTTACATCTGTAAACTTTTAAAGTTTTAATATGTAGACACACTTATTTTAAAAATTCACCCCCCCTTTTCACCCCCCCATATTTGGATTTTCCAAAAACGAAAAAATACCTGCTTCTTTAGTTTTAAAGTAGATCCCAAATACCAATTTTCAGGTCTGTAATATCTCCAGGTTCTGAAATATAGTTAGCCTCATTAAAGGCATTCAATCTTTTTTTCACCCTTTTCCACCCTTCCTATTGGGATTTTCCGAAAACAAAAAATACATGTTTCTTTATTTTTAAAGGAGATTCTAAATACCAATTTTTAATCTATAAAATTTAAAAGTTTTGAGATATAGATACACTCATTTTAAAAATAAGCCCTCTTTTCACCCCCCCCCCCATTAATTGGATTTTCCGAAACTAAAAAAATACGTGTTTCTTTATTTTTAAAGGAGATTCCAAACACCAGTTTTCAGGTCTGTAATATCTTCAGGTTCTGAAATATAAGTAGCTACATTAAAGGCATTCAACCCGTTTTTCACCCTTTTCCACCCTTCCTATTGGGATTTTCCGAAAACAAAAAAATATGTGTTTCTTTATTTTTAAAGGAGATTCTAAATATCAAATTTTACATCTATAAGCTTTAAAAGTTTTGAGATATAGATACACTCATTTTAAAATTTCACCCCCTTTTCAGCCCCACCATGAATTGTATTTTCCAAAAACAAAAAATACGTGTTTCTTTATTTTTAAAGGAGATCCCAAACACCAAATTTCAAGTCTGTAATATCTTCAGTTTCTGAGATATAAGCATTCTCTTTAAAGGCATTCAACCCTTTTTTCACCTCTTTTTACCCCTCCTATTGGGATTTTCCGAAAACAAAGAAATACGTGTTTCTTTATTTTTAATGAACATTCTAAATACCAATTTTTACATCTGTAAACTTTAAAAGTTTTGAGATATAGATGCACTCATTAAAAAAATTAACCCCCCTTTTCACCCTCCTATTAATTGGATTTTCCAAAAACAAAAAAATACGTGTTTCTTAATTTTTAAAAGCGAACAAAAGTTCCAATTTTCAGGTCTGTAATGTCTGCGGTTTTTGAGATATAAGTACCGGTATCCTGATTAAATGGCATTCAACCCCTTTTTTACCCTCTTTCACCCATCCTATTGGGATTTTCTGAAAATAAAAAAATACGGGTTTCCTTATTTTTAAAGAAGATTCTAAATACCAATTTTCACACGTGTAAACTTATAAAGTTTTGAGATATAGATACACTCATTTTAAAATTTCACACCCCCTTTTCACCCCCTTAGCGACGGAATATCCAAAAATCCTCTCTTAGCGAGCACCTACATCTTAATATGAATATATCCTCAAAATTTCATTCATTTATGTCCAGTAGTTTTGGCTCGGCGATGATGAATCAGTCAGTCAGTCAGGACAAGTTACTTTATATATATATAGATAGACTAGCAAGATACCCGTGCTTCGCTACGGTATTATACTGAAATTTATAATTGAATGCTTATTGTATTAGATATATAATCCGCCAAAATTCGCGATCTGACTCGTTTTCTGCAAGAATCCACCAAAATTCCCGATCTGACTGGTTTTCTATGATTTTACGGCACGTTTCCTCCCTCTTTTAAATCTTCCTTTCCAGCAATCGATTTCGTACTCCCCGGGCTAGGCTCAGGTATTCCTCCCGGTCAGTTGGGTCCGTAAATCTTTGCCATCTTTTCCTATAATATTTTTAATATGGATAAAATCCTTCAGGAGATCCGGCGTGGTGTCATATTGGGTGCCTTGGCGGCACTGAACCCGCGGCCGGACTGCATGCTTAGTCATTACCCGTCCAGGAGCCGTTTCCAGCGCGGTCCGCACATTTGACGACGGTCCGGAATATTATTATTATTATTATTATTATTATTATTATTATTATTATTATTATTATTATTATTATGTGTTGCTGGAATGGCTGATGACAGGGAAAACCGGAGTATCCGGAGAAAAACCTGTCCCGCCTCCGTTTTGTCCAGCACGAATGCCATATGGAGTGACCGGGATTTGAACCACGGAACCCAGCTGTGAGAGGCCGGCACGCTGCCACCTAAGCAACGGTGATCCTTATAAGTACATTAATAACAGTAAAATCAATTGGTCTCACCTCCTTCTACACCCCACCGCCGTTAAGTTTATTTACCGCCACCCCCCCCCCAAAAAAATAAATAAAAGAATGCCTGTTTCTTTACGTTTAAGGGAGATTCCAAACACCAATGTTCACGTCTATTACCTTCAGTTTTGAGATATAAGTATCCCCATAAAAATAATTCACTTTTTTCACTTCATTTCACAATAATCCCCCCCCCCCACCCCGTTAAGTGAATTTTCCCGCAAATAATACTTGTTTCTTTAATAGTAAAGGATCTTCTAAATACCAATTATCACGACTCTAACTTCTTCAGTTTTCGATTTATGTGTCCTCATGAAAGGGATTCAACTCCTTTACACTCCCGCCCTCCAAGATGGTTTCCCCACCAAAACGCGTTCTTCTTTGTTTTCAAAGGAGGTCCAAATACGAATTTTCACGTCTGTAACAACTTTAGTTTTTATTAGATGTATGTATTCTCATACAATTCAGTCAATTAATTTTTCAATTCTTTCACCCCCCGCCCCCCCACTTCATTGGATTTTCCGAGAATATGTGTTTCCTTACTTTTAAAGCAGATTGCAAATATCAAATTTCACGTCTGTAACATCTTCATTTTTGAGATATCACTAGCCTAATTAAAGGAATTCATCACCATTTTCAGTCACATTTACCCCCCCCCCTTCCACCCAAGTGGTATTACCGAAAACTAAAAGTACACGTTTCTTTGTTTAATAGAGATAAAAAAATACCATTTTTCACTTCTGTAACATGTTAAGTTTTTTAGATATACTGTAAAAATTCTCATTTTAAAATTTCACCCCTTTTGAGTTCCCCTTAAGTGGAGTTTCCAAAACAAATCACCTATATTTCTTTACATTTACAGAAGATTTACACCCACTCTTTACGTTTGTAACATTTTACGTTTCCAAGATATTCTCTAGATATAGTCTTTCAGAAAATTCACCCCAATTTGTCACTCCTGTTTAACCGCCATTAATTGGCTTTTCTAAAAACTAAAAAATACGTGTTTCTTTATTTTTAAAGGAGATCCCATATGCAAATTATCAGTTCTGTAATATCTTTCGTTTCTGAGATATGTGTATCCTCAATTAAGGCATTCAACCCATTTTTCACCCTTTTACACCCCTCCTATTAGGATTTACAGGAAACAAAAAAATACGCGTTCCTTTATTTTTAGAGGAGATTCTAACTACCAATTTTTACATCTGTAAATTTTAAAGTTTTAAGATGTAGACACACTCATTTTAAAAATTTCACCCCTCCTTTTCACCCCCAATATTTGAATTTTCCAAAAACGAAAAAATACGTGTTTCTTTAATTTTAAAGTAGATCCAAAATACCAATTTTCAGGTCTGTAATATCTTCAGGTTTTGAAATATAAGTAGCCTCATGAAAGGCATTCAACCCATTATTCACCCTTTTACATCCTTCCTATTCGGATTTTCCGAAAACAAAAGAATGCGTGTTTCTTTATTTTTAAAGGAGATTCTAAATACCAATTTTTACATCTATAAACTTCAAAAGTTTTGAGATATAGATACACTCATTTTAAAAAATCACCCTATTTTCACCCCCCCCCATTAATTGGATTTTCCACAAAAAGAAAAATACGTGTTTCTTTATTTTTTAAGGAGATCCCAAACACCAATTTTCAGGTCTGTAATATCTTCAGGTTCTGAAATATAAGTAGACTCATGAAATACATTCGACCCATTTTTCAACCTTTACCACCCTTCCCATTATGATTTTCCGAAAACAAAATATACGTGTTTCTTGATTTTTAATGCAGATTCTAAATACCAATTTTTACATCTATAACCTTTAAAAGTTTTGAGATATAGATACAGTCATTTTAAAATATTACCCCCTTTTCACCCCCCCCCCCTTAATTGGGTTTTCCAGAAAAATAAAAAAAATACGTTTTTCTTTATTTTTAAAAGAGATCCCAAACACCAATTTTCAGGTCTATAATATCTTCAGTTTCTGAGATATAAGTAGCCTCATTAAAGGCATTCAACCCATTTTTCACCCCTTTTCACTCCTCCTATTGCGATTTTCCGAAAACAAAGAAATACGTGTTTCTTTATTTTTAATGAAGATTGTAAATACCAATTTTTACATCTGCAAACTTTGAAAGTTTGGAGATATAGATTCACTCATTTTAAAAATTCACCCCCTTTTCACCCTCCCATTAATTGGATTTTACAAAAACAAAAAAATACGTGCTCCTTTATTTTTAAAAGAGATCAAAAGTACCAATTTTCAGGTCTGTAATATCTTCAGTTTTTGAGATATAAGTACTGGTATCCTGATTAAAGGCATTCAACCAATTTTCCCCCATTTTCACCCTTTTTCATCCCTCATATTGGGATTTTCTGAAAACAAAAAAATACGTGTTTCCTTATTTTTAAAGAAGATTCTAAATACCAATTTTTACATCTGTAAACTTTTAAAGTTTTGAGATATAGATACACTCATTTTAAAATTTCACCCCCATTTTCACCCCCTTACCGAAGGAATATCCAAAAATCCTCTCTTAGCGAGTACCTACATCATAATATGAATATATCCCCAAAATTTCATTTCTTTATGTCCAGTAGTTTTGGCTCGGCGATGATGAATCAGTCAGTCAGTCAGTCAGTCAGTCAGTCAGGACAAGCTATTTTATATATATAGATAGATTAGGGAAGTTTTGATCCCATAAATGCTACTCATATAGATTTTATTAGCTCATGGGCTATCAAATGTGTTCTTTTAGGCACATTCCACATAACGTAGGCAGTCCCCGACCAAATAATTAAGTGGCTAAGGTGTATAATTGTGCATCTTCAGTCTGAAGAGGTTAAATATCGATCATCTTAATTTCTTCAGTTTCTGGCTTGAGAGAATTCGGCAATCCTACCCGGGTAAGGTGTCTCCCAAGTAAATTTATGACGACATTGGGGTGGTGTACTTTTACATCCACTCTTTCTTAGTTCACACTCCACCCAAGTGTAGTTTATAAAGCTTATCCAAGGCAGGTTGTAGGACCACGAACTTTAAGTGCTTACTCTGAGCTTGGTTCAAACAAACCTCAGCTCTTACGATCGTACTTGCGTTTTCTCTCCAGCTTAAGTGAACAAAACAGGAAAAAGTCGTGGACGTCCGTACATCCCTCGGCCTGAGTAGTCCATGTATCACTCACCTAGACCTGTAGCCACACCCTGGAGCAGATTTTAATTCTGCGGCTTTCTCGAGATCTGCAACGGCCTGTCTCCAGCTTCTTCACATACCTGAAAAATGAACAAAGAATCACATTATTACATCGTTAATTGGAGTCAATACACGCCGTGATTTTTAATAATAATTTTGATAGTAAAAATAATAATAGTAATAATGGTATTTCGTCCCAGTAACTATTTACGCGGTCTTCAGAGACATTGCGGTACGGAAATTTCACTCAGCAGGAATTATTTAACGTGTCCGTAAATCTAATGGCATGAAGCTGACGAATTTGAGCTATTTCATGTTACACTGGACTCACCCAGGTTCAAACCAGCCAACTTGAGCTCAAAAGATCAGCGATCGACAGTCTGAGCTACTCAACCTGACTATATAATAATAATAATAAAAATAATGGATTTACGTCCCACTAACTGCTTTCACGGTTTGCGGAGACGCCTGTGTGCCGAAATTTAGTCCATCAGGAGTTCTTTTACGTGCCAGTAAATCTACACACACGAGGCTGACTTTTTTGAGCACCTTCAAATACCACCGGACTGATCCATGATCGAACCTGTCAAGTTGGGGTCAGAAGGCCCTCAGTCCATATGTGTGGCATAGTTCACTCCCGCGGCCCTACCGGGCTCTGGGGAGAGTGGCAGATTATTATTATTATTATTATTATTATTATTATTACTGCCCGGATTTTGGTGTCATAACATGTTTAAAAAAGTTCTATAAAATGACTGCAAATATCCCATAAAATAACATGAAAACTTACAAAATAACCTAAAAATTTGAATGAAACTGACTTATTTCATCACACAAGAAATGCAAACAGACTACGCGTCATTGTATGTTGAAATGATTTTAATAGGTACCTAATATAATTTCAATATTATTTGACAAATACGAGTTATTTGCACACAAATACTGGTTATTATCTAAGTCTATTGTTGGGCGTTAGGTATCGGATTAGAGGTAAAAAGAAATATTTGCGCTTAAAATTCATCACAGGCTATACAGATTTACCTCCCTCTGCGTTACTGTAGGTGATTGTAGCCATTCGTACATTCTCACAGGAAAAGGAACGACGATTGTTGACCAGCACGTTTTTGTACGGATGCTTTTGGGGCATACTTGAAGTGAACTAAATCACTGGATGTAAGTTCTTCTTCATTGTCAATAACGTTGAAGTCTTCACCCGACAAAATCCGAGAGATGGAGCACAAAACATTAAAACCCGAGTTCTTGTCAAGAACACGTTTCAGTTTGTCTGACACTGCCACACCAGAATTGTCACGAACGCATTTTAATTCGTCTGTGGCTGTTCTAACTAAATTGATCACTTTTCTAGAGCCACGCCCCTCTTC
Source organism: Anabrus simplex (assembly GCF_040414725.1). NCBI lineage: Eukaryota > Metazoa > Arthropoda > Insecta > Orthoptera > Tettigoniidae > Anabrus > Anabrus simplex. The sequence continues at coordinate 1,208,463,363 of NC_090266.1, read as the reverse complement.
TGAAGACGTGTAATAATTCACGACGGGAAACTGAAATTTGCCTTTATGTACGCTAATTTTCCCTCCATTTGCGTATCCGAAAAGAATTCTTGAGCCATATGAATGGCCTTGGCATCTTGTTCGTCGAACGAATCTATTACATGCCTCACTGTCTGAAAGTGGTCACAGTAGCAAATACAGGCGTCGATTCACGTACCCCACCGTGTGATGCGGTGGTAATGGAAGGTCGGGTGCTTAGGATCTGAAAAGTTCCCTGCGTGATGGAGCCTTAGTGTGTACCTCCTTAGTTAGGCACACAAGCTTGCCAACTTCAGGGAAATGTTATCTGACTTCTTCGGCCACTCTGTGAAAAGCGTGAGCTAGGCAGGTTACATGTACCATTTTTGAGTAAAATTCTTTGATTGCATTGGCAGCTATAACTACGTAAGTAGTCTACGTAGTCTCAAAGAGCAGATCATCATCATACCTTATATCTTCAGGCCATAGTAGTCCCATCGATTTATCGAAGAGGCGAATATTGTAGAATGGTTCACAGACTGCACAAGTTCGGTCGTGAGCAAAAACATTTTTCCAGGCCTATCTACTTCTAACACACCCACGATAACATTCGCAATGTAACGGCCCTCTGCATCACTGGTTTCATCGACTGAAACAAATATTTTATTTCTGCAGACTTATTCTCTGATCTTCCTCACTGTGTTGTCATAACAGTAGGATACATAGTTCTTTCTCAGAATAAACTCATCCGGAATTACACGGCACGTATACCTTTCTAAGAAGTCTCTCAGTTTAATATTGTTCAATTTCCAGAGTAGGATGTTCGAAGAAACAAAAGCTTCACACAAGTATTCACAAAACACAGAGGAAGTACCGCCATCGGAGGATGACTGCGAGAGTAACAGTTGAGAAACTTTTCGTTTGCTACTATTTTGGACACCATGTATGTGATTCTCTCGGCCGATATTTTCCTGAATGGTAAATCTCCTATCTCCTGCCAATTTCACTTCATATATTTTGCAGAAAAGGATTTCACCATAGGTGGTAGAAATATCCTCGCCGAATTTCGAAGTTATTTGTTTGAAATGAACAGCCCTAGATAGCTTTAACTTCGGCATTTTCAATACACTCGAAAAAAAATCGCGGCCGATAACACAAATCCACTTAGCATCGTAAGCTATTAAGAATATGAGAAAATGACTGAAAACGTATAAAATATTCTAATAAATTCCATAAAATGATATAATAATGACGCGAAAAGCGAGAAAATTACCCCAAAATAAAATACTTAGAAAAATGGCGAAAAAGTGACTATAATATGGAGTCCAAGAACAGGTTTTATATGTAAGTTAGGAATGTCTGTGATTAACCATTTAAAAGATGACATGTCATCAGAATTCGGCCCTATTTATTATTATTATTATTATTATTATTATTATTATTATTATTATTATTATTATTATTATTATTATTATTATTATTATTATATTTTCCACTTAGGCCAAAATTGTAGAATGATATATCAAAATTTTCACAATTTTGGAAATAAAAATATTTTCTATAAAAATCAATTCAGAGGATGAGATCAATAACCATTCATATTCTGCAATTTTAAAATAAATTTTTGGGCACTTGCATTGGAGTCACGTATCTGAAAGGTGATCACGTTAATTGCTTTTGCAATAACATAACCACAAAGAAATATCCAAATTAAAATTATAACTATATTGGCAGAAAGCACGTCTTTTTTCGTTCATGTTAAAACGCGAGCAAATTTATTTGAATGCTCTTTAATCTCATGGTCTCAATTGCACTTTTTTTTGTATGACCACTGATATACTCTGACATGCGGTTTTTCTTCGTCCGTAAGTCTTCAGCTCTTTTTAATTTTAAACAAATGCTATGTAGTTCAAGGAAATATACAAGAGTATAAATTAAAATACAAAAATTATAACGGTTCTACAACATATGATTCATCAAGAAAAGGCACATACATTCATCTGAAACAAAGATATGCCCTTTAAATAATAATTCCCAGTTCATAATTCACTCATAGTATCGCCGAATATCACAAGGGACCGGACGAGTTGTCCGTGCAGTTAGGGCCACGCAGCTGTGAGCTTGCATCCGGGAGATAGTGGGTTCGGACCCCACTGCCGGTAACCCTGAAGATGATTTTCCGTGGTTAACTATTTTCACACCTTAATTAAGGCCACGGCCGCTTCTTTACCATTTCTAGGCCTTTCCTAACCCATGGTCGCCATAAGGTTTATCTGTGTCGGTGCGACGTAAAGCCAATTGTAAAAAAGTCACAAGGGAAAGTCACTTACTTACACATGAAAGGGAAACGATTATAATAGGTATGAAGAAATTCGTACAAAGCTAATTAAACCAGAATTTCGCTCAAAACGCATAGAAATACCTTCCTAAAGGACACTCTAGTGTAACCTTTCGTGGGTATCAGTACATCAATAGACCATAATATTCCCGCAACATGACGTTAAAAATGGAACACCTTGGATGAGGCCTTCGACCGGGCGCGGCGCCGAAGACCCCTTCTCCCCTACTAGCGTTACAAGGCACTAGCTGAGCCGGTAGAGACATACGGGTCGCAGTCTGTCCTTACTGGGCAGTAATCTAATAATTTACAGTAGGGGAATCATAATAATGAGAGGAATACTATTTACCTATGAAATGAGAAGAATGAATTACGTTTCTTTTTTAAAAAAAAATTTAATGCCTGAGAAAACACGTAGATAATTTATACATGGATATGCCACCATATTAAACATATAAATTAGACACCGTAAATTTTCTTGAGTGTGTAACTGTCCTCTCTAGTCCTTTCCCTAGAATTGCAATTCACTCTGAAGATATTCAAACATATTATGCACTAGTACCGTTGTACACAGAAATAATTGGATGATGGCGTATCTTGTATTACTCGCCTTATTTACATTATTACACTATATATTCAAATACCAAGTCGTCGTCCTATTGGCGAGAATTAACCTTAGCTATCGAATGAACCAGGTGAGGCGTATTTGATATATGAGCTTGTCTAAAATATCTGAAAGTCGTCTCACTTATTAAAAAAAACACCTATCTCGCTATCTCATGAGATAAACAAATAATACACATCGTATGTTCCAATGGGATGTCACTTAAATATATACACGAATTCGACACTGGTACAACGATGATCCTTAAATGAATTATATTTAGCGAAACAGAAAACAATACAGTGCTCAAATACATATCACACCTATGGATAGAAGACAATAAATACACTCGACATTTACCATATAAATCACGGACCGGGCCATCCGCCCGTAGCTGGTGGCAGCAGCATAACTGCCTCTGGTGCTGATGAGACATGAACTCATGTCCCATGACAATTGTGAAGTGTGACTTACAATCTGAAAATCCCTAGTCGTTATAATTAACATAAAGAAATGGGGGAATTCTCTCATTTATTGGAATTGTAGGTCTAACCAACGGTGTTTATTTCTGACTGGTTGCATGTAATATCGATGCCGGAGAGAAAGAGAACGAGCCCTCTAACACTAAGTTCCTCTCACAGCGGTGATAGTATTTCACATCCCTCCTTACCTGGCCGGACTTTAAATCTCACCGGCCAGCTGTTTACACTGTCCTCACCCTGCACTTTCACTTTCAACACAAGGGAACTCGGTCCCGTTATCTAGCCACCTCGGCATTTCGCTTCAAAATATCATTATTCATTGGATGCCACACGCATCAATTAAACACATCGGCTTGCATCTAGCCTACTTTATACCATTAGCACTGGATAAACAACCTTGCGCATACTTTGCTTATATTTCATCAACACCGCATTCGATCTATTCCTTATCAGCTGGAGTAGCTCGATCTCACTTCTCGGCATAACCAATACACGCATATTATGGAAGAAAGAAAAGCCCTAGCATTCGGGACAAAGTATGCTAACACTCGCGTTCTAAATAAATTCACACATTATCACACTTCACTTGTCATATCGAGGTTTCTTCTTCGCCATACTTAATTTATACAAGGGATGACCTAACACATTACGTGAAGCATCTACTACAGAAAACCTTGAAATTTCCAGATGACTCATATTACTCGTATCTTTTTATCGATGGTACATGGAATGATTTTCAAGAATATTGAATAATCCCTTTTAATTCCCATAGTGCTCCACGGTAAATCAAATCTAGGGTCTTAAATTACCATGCATGAATTCCCATATTAAATAAAGAAATACGGTCCCCGACCGTGAAGAAACATAAACACTAGCCCTATCAATAACTACTGCCATCCCTTTGAGAACAACGAAATCCTACCCTTCATTTCTAAAGAATCTGCATGCATTAAATATTTACATTTTTACAGGAAATAGACTTTCAAATATTTTCACAATACTCATCTGCCTGGATCACCCCACAGCTCACCCAAGAAGGCACATCTAGTCGTTTAGTCGTCCATTACGACAGTATCAGCAACCTGGAGTCCGGTGTTCGGCTGCCGCTGGGTGGATGGCATGATGTCTTGATTCCCCGTACACCGTAGGCAGTCCTTGAGGTTCCACGGCGTCTTGATTAAGTACGGGCCTCTCGTCGATTCTCTTCTTCCTCGGAGACTGACGTCACTGGCACACAACACAATAAGGGGATCTGACTTAATTATAATCGTGATAACTGGTAACACATTATAATTTCTATGATCAGAGAGACTCATAGGCTCGAGTCCTCTAACCAAGCACCGGTAATGTTTGTAGCCCGTTGCTTTCCCTATTGGCTGTCTATCCCGCTGTCGGCAGTTTAGGCCCTAAATTTCACGTTCGCACTTTCACTATTATTAGAGGTCACAAAGCTATCCTTACGAACGTGGTTTGACCTTGCCTAATTCAGCACTAGTTTATATGGGGGTACAGATTAGCTACTACGTCTGGAATTTAGTTTTTTTTTACCGATATCTCCCTGAGTTTACGCGTCGCCACTGAGCCGCGCTTTCTCCTACACCTGATCATTCATCATTAAATGGTTACTGGATCTCCCATGTTATTTCTTCGGCAGTTAATACACTCGTGAATTCACTTACACGATTTCACAGCCTACTAGCGTTTGATTTACGTTCTCTTTACTCATATATTCGTACACATAAGCACTCTGCATATCATATAACCGTCATGGTTAGGGTTAAATACCGCACTCTGTTAGTATCAATAAACCTTCACTTCACTGTTACATAATCATATCACTGATAGAACTTCAGCTATATAAACACTATTCAAATGATTATTGACTGGTCACACTTTGGAGCACTGAAGCAAAGAATACTGAAGAGTCACTCACATTAGGTACCACCTCACTATGCCACTGGCAAAATAGAACAAGATGCTTGCCTCAGTTCGCACCCCCTTTTATCATGAAACGTGTCGGACTCGAAAGAGAGGGTAAGACTCCTCCTACCTGCAGAAAGCGGTCCGGTGGCACGTGGTTTCCAGGATCGATCAATGCATCAAATTAAAGCTCAATTGCGCGAGTCTCTACTGATCACTTATCATTTTGATCACTTCACGTGTTTTGCTTTAATCTCGAAAGCGTCCTTTGATATCCCAGTGAGGGAGGGGCTTGCAATTTGGCGGTTCAGTGGCTTCGGTCACCCTAACAGCTTTCTCCAGATGGTGAACACCTGTGGGATGTCCACAAACAGCGTAGATTATTCCATTAGAATCATGTAAAGGACTTCTTGGTGTCAGAATTTTCTATAAAATTCGCCGCTTTTAATGAACCTTGAGTCATGAAAATCTGCCTTGTAGTATGCGAGTTATGATAATTACTCTCCTGAAAACAATTGAAGACAGGTCTCTGGCAGCGGTGTTTTCGCGGGAAAAGGAGCGGAAAAGTGATATTTGCCAACGCTGGGCACGACCTCCGTGACCTACTTGCTGTGGGAGTGTTTCTTTCTCTGTCGCGCCTGAGTGAGAGCGCTTCTGGCCGGAGGCGAAAATATGTCTCGGTACAGTACTTACGCGCAAAGAGAGTTTGGTGCGTGGGGCTGACAGCTCGCCACTCACACCCCGTGGAGGGTGGACGTGCGCTGACTTGGGCGCTAATTAACGTATGAAAGCGCGGAAAACGGCATATTTGAGGGCAAAATGCCACAATATAGTCTTGATGATGTTATGAACGGTCACATCCTCTCCCCACTTTGACAAAGAAAAATCACGAGTAGGGATTTTTCTTTCCAGTTCATGGTTTCTGCCACGTCACACTTGACAGTTACGTAGACTGTTATTTTCGCGCCTCAACTCATGTCTGGACATGAGTATACGCAAGTATTCCTCAGTCATCATGTTTCTTCCCTCCGTGCATTCACGGTAATCATCTTGGTTTGATTCCTTGTCGCCATCATCCGCGTCGCGGCGGTCTCCGCCAACTATCAGGAAGTTCACCTCGTCTTCTTCTTCCCCTTCTTCTTCTTCTTCCTCTTCTCGTTCAGGCTCTCCTGCGGCGTTGGATCCGTCGTCGTCTTCCTCTTCATCATCGGGCATTTCTTCATCATCTCGTTCCTCAGGCAGTCCTCTGTCCTCTTGATTGTTTGGATCCTCGGCGGGCAACTGTCCTGGCATATGATATAACTTCAAATTAGCGGCGTTATAAATGGCTTCGACGGTACCATCCATAGACTGAACTTTGTATGAGTTGTTATCTAAATTCTGGATAATCCTGTACGGTCCAATGTAAAGCTCAGCGAACTTGTGATAGAACTTCCTGGGAGGGTCGGAAGTTGCGGGGCGCTTGATTAATACGTATTCGCCTACACGCAGTGGTCGGTGAAACCGCTTACGCCTGAGTCGTCGTAATCGTTTGTCAGCTTGTCTCTTTAGAGACTCCAGAGTGTCTCTCACTCTTAATTCCACAGATGGTCTGGGATCTTCAGGGCATGGCACGATATCTTTCCACGGCCTTTCGGGATGTTCATTAAAGTGTACCACGCTGGGTATCTGCTGGGTCGATTCGTGTACTGTTGAATTGATGCACTCCATAATGATTGGGATTACATCAACCCATCGCCAGTGCTGCCTCGGGCAATAGATCCTACAAAATTTACCAATTTCGCGCATGATTCTCTCGGAAGGATTTGATTCCGGATGTCGTATAGAACTCATCAAATGCTGTATTTCCATTTGCTCCATATCTCTTCGAAAAGCGGCAGAAGTGAATTGTGACCCGTGGTCAGTGAGTAGTTTATCTGGTTTACCCATTTTAGGTATAATCTTATTTTTGATCTGGTTAATAACGGTACGTGTGTTAGCCTTCTGTACTGGGCACAACATGACGTATTTCGTGAATACGTCCATGCATACCAAGATGAACTGTAGCCCCCTGGTCGCCTTAGGGAGGGGACCGTAAAAATCCATAGAGTATAACTCGCGTGGTTTTTCTGGGATCAGTGGCTTCGGCGGTTGCTTTAATAGATATGCGTTCGGCTTTATGCGTTGGCAAGTATCGCAGGTCATTAGTACCGTGCGTGTCATCCTTCTCATGCGCGGCCAGGTGAAAGTTTCTTTAAGAGTAGCCATGACCTTATCTACTCCTGCGTGCCCTATGGAATGGTGTGTCAGCCAAATGAGATCAACTTGTAAAGCAGGTGGAATAACAACTCGAAGTCGAGTGTGCGCCTCGTCCACGTATTTGTACAGGATTCCATTAATGTGGTTATAATTTTGAGCGCGCCTCTCAGTATCTACATAATCAGGTGTTCCAGGTTGTAGTTGCTTTCTTAGATATTGAATTATACGGCGTGACTCTGGCCAGTTCTCTTGTTCTTCGGGAATCTGCCTCAACCTATCGAGAATCTCTCGGTCTTCTTCAGTCAGCTGTACGTAGTGTAGAACTTCACTTTCGGGATCCGGATTTCTACTGAGCGCGTCGGCGATAATATTCTCCTTTCCGGCGCAATGTTCCACCTCTAGGTCGAACTGCTGTACAAACAATGTCCAACGATTTACTCTTTCAGACGACATGGTAGATTTTAATATGAATGTGAGAGCTCGGTGATCTGTTCTTAGCAATATGGGGAATCCATAAATATATTTACGCCAGTGATTTAGGGCGGTGACAATGGCAAGCATTTCCAGCTCCGTGACAGTATAGTTCCGTTCATGTTCGCGCAACTTACGACTCATGAAGGCTAGGTAATTTATGCGAGGTTCGGCATCCTTTCTCTCTTGGTACAGTACTGCGCCAACACCAATCATTGAAGCGTCTGTCTGAATTATAAAACGTTGAGTATAATCTGGATAACCCAACTTGACGCTATTACTCATTAATTCTTTAGTCCTATTAAACGCATCTTCGCAGGCGGCGTCCCACTTCCACCGGTTGTTTTTCTTCAGAAGTTCTTGTAATGGAGCAACCGTGGTAGTGTAAGACGGACAATGGTCCGAAAAGAAGCCACATAAACCAAGGAATTGCCTGACATGCTTCACTCTGGTGGGCTTCGGAAAATTTTGAATGGCTTTAATTTTGACTGGGTTAGGTGAAATGCCATCTGCGTCAATAATATGGCCCAAAAACAGAATGCTACGTTGGCAGAAATGCGACTTTTCAAGATTAATTTTGAAATTATTCCGGCCCAAGTCCTCTAACACAAGTCGCAGGTGTTCAAAATGCTCTTCCATTGTTTCCGTCGCTATCAATATGTCATCCACATATTGGACAGTGATCTCTTTCACCTTGTCGCTCAGGTTTCGGTCCAGCGCTCTAATCAAAGCCGATCCGGCATTCTTGACCCCGAACGGAAGACGATTGTAAACATACGTCTGTTGGTCAAATAAAAATCCCGTTAAGACCTTAGATTCGCTAGACAGTTCCACATGATGGTATGATGCACGTAGGTCAACGCTAGAGAAGAATTGCATGTGCTGAAACCTCTTTAAGAGATCTTTGATATTCGGGGCTCTATCGTACTCGGGGACTAGCCTCTCATTTATGGACCTCGCATCGAGGCACACCCTCAGGGAGCCATTTGGTTTTGCCACAATAACCAGAGGGTTTAGGAAAGGCGTGGGAGCCTTTGAGATAATGCCATGGTCTTCCATTTCCTTAATGATCGTGCGCACCTTCGCGTGGTATTTCTCCGGTATTGGATATGGGTTTTTCTTAAACGGTTCCCAGCTGGTAACCACCATATTGTATTTGAAGTTTAATATTTTCCCTGGGTGAGACCCGAAAACATTCTGGTGTGCTTCTATAATTTCCTTTAATTTCAATTTTTCCTCATCATTAATTTTAGCCTCATTTAGTTTAACTTGTACTACGTCCTCGAACGTAGGCTCTCCTTCTTCCTCATCTTTCTCCAAACTAGCAATCATCGCTTCGAACCTTTCTCTTATTTCTTCCATTTTCTCCTGGTCCCAATTCGGGAACTTATCCTGGTCATCTTCTTCGTTCCGAAATGACTGAGCGGTCCAGATTCTCTCTTCTTCCATGACTTCTGGCATATCGTTCAACCGTATATTTTCCTGATTCATATTTACGAAGAATTTTACATGGTTCTGGTCCATATCGATAACCGCTCTGTACTCTCGCAGAAGATCGGCTCCTAGGATGATATTGTACTCCATTTTATCCATAACCAGGAATGGATGCGCGAGTATGGCATTACCTATTTCTAGGTCTAGAAATACTTGTGTGTCGCATGTTGTGGTGCGGTCGGGAATAATTCCCCGCACCTTTACCCTCGATACAGGGAGAGTTGGAACATTAAATTTTGACTGGAGTTCCCTCAAGAAAACCTTCGAAACTACACTTACGCTGGCTCCAGTGTCAACTAAGCAGCGTACGCGTATCCCGTGAGCTCGGATATAAATTACAGGTAATTCTCGTATCATCCTTTTACAGCTCGGATTAGGATCTTCTAACAAGTCTTCCGGCTGGATTACCCAGGTATCTATTGTGATTATGGTCCATTCTAGTTCGTTTCGATGTTCGCTAGTCCGGGAAAAAACTATCTCCTCGTTTCTTAATTCTGGTTTTTTTTTATCGCTCCACCCCCTGCAGAATATACGGCTGCGTGAGGGTTGAGATTATTTTCGCGGTTTTGCTCTCGATGGGCCTGGAGTTCGAGACTTTCCGCCCCTCTCATCTCTTCTGAAGAGGCCATCTCTCGGATAGGCCCCTGCCACTTGTCATTTCCAATTGGTTGGTTGCGCAGTTGTTCTACGTATCTCCTGGACTCAGCTTGTCGGTCTGGAATCTGGCTTTCATTTCCTCGGGGTCTTACCCACGACCGTCCGCCATCACCTTTCCACCTATTATAGGGCCTTCGGAAACGCTCAGTGTAACCATACCGAGGGCCATTTTTTCTCTCTGGTCGTCTCCTGTATTCGTAATTTCTAGAATCCCAAGCCTCATGATATCGTTCTCGCGGCCTGTTCCATCTGGAGAGGTTCCGATCCTCCGTCCTCGGTGATGAGTACGTCTCTCTAGATTCCTCTGTGCTTGTGCCCTGGGTTCTTCGCTTCGGGGATCCTCCTTCTGGCTTCGCATTTATAGTATGGACCGTTTCATGGTGCCTCTGTCTAACGTGTCCCCCGTTAGTTGTTTGATCGAGTTGCCGTAGGATGTGTTCCGCTTCTATGGCCGTTCGGACGTTTGCGGAGATCAATATCTTCTGAACCTCAGGCGGCAGTTGTTTTCCTATGGCCGAGATGAGTTCTAACTCGGATGGCGGACTATCGAGCTCCTTCATTCGTAATAACTGATTTACGAAATACTCACAGAAACGCGTCTGGCCCGTCGCGGAATACCGCCTTGAATATAATTCTAAGCGCAATCCCTGCTGCGCATCGATCCCCCAATATTTTTCAAGGAACCGGCGCCTGAACTCATCATAACTATCAAAGCAATATTTAAAAGCCTTGAACCATATGAGCGGTTGGTCCGCGAGATATCGCTCGACCACACGCAAGCGCTTGTCCACTGGGATGTGGTGATCTGTAAAGTACTGGTCCATCTCACTTAGAAAGCCCTTGGGGGTCATGTGCACGTTTGACCCAAACTTCTTCGGTTCATCGTGATTTAATCGTAAGAAGTTATATAATGGGATCGAACCAAGATCCTGTGGCATGGGGATCTGACCTAGCGGAGGGCGAGTTGGATGCGTCTCGTTAATATGGGGTGACTCTCCCATCATGTCCGACTCTACATGGTTTCCTAACATTTCCTGGCTACCATTTTCCGGTTTTTTCAAGACTGACTTGAGGCCGTCGTCTCTTCGAACTTCTTGTGCCTTTAAGTTTTCGACTTCGTCCTGTAGCTCCATAATTAACTTTTCGTGCACATCAATTTTAATGGCTGCCTTTTGAGCTTTCAGCTCAAAATTCTCCACCTTCTCTCTCAGGTCTTTTATTTTGCCTTGAGTTTCCCGTTGTTTTCCCTCGGCGGAAGTGTTAAGTTCGACCCTTGCCTGACCCATTTGTTGGTCGATGTATTCCTTGCATTTAGTTTCCGTTTGTTCCGCCACCTGTGTCAGATTTTCTTCGATCTCTTGGGACCTCAGAGATAAGTCTTCGAACTTAGTTCGTAGATGAATCATTTCCTCCGCTTCAGTATTTAATTTGACCTCTAACTCTTCCACCTTAGTCTGCTGAGCGATTAATTTATTATTAGCTTCGCTTATTCTTTCGTCTAAACGGACGTTTGTCTGATCCAATTTTAATGTAAGAGAGTCTATACGATGTGTGACATCGCTAATACTTGAGGTAAAAAGGTCCTTAAGTTCCGCGGCCTGGGCTCTGCCTGATGCTTCATACCCCTCTAATCGTGCATTAATCTGTCCCATATTACTAGTGTGCTGATCTAAAATTGCATTTATTTTGCTGAATTGTTCCTGGTTTTCCGCGTTCATCTTACTGAAACGTTCCTGGTTTTCCGTGTTTATCTGTTCCAGTTTATCAAAACGTTCATTAAGCCGTGCATTTGCCTCGTTCTGTTCGGCCAATAATTGGGCGAACATTGCCTTCACTGCCTCCAAATCCATGTTAAACTGTATTCTTGAGAATTAGTGCCCCCTTGAGATTGAGCTGCTTCGTGAAACCTTGGTTCATTCGACTTATTCCCTAACGAAAGAAGGTGTGTCTTTTGAAAAATACAGGATAATTTATGCCGAAACTAGCTTCACAACAGCTGCGTAACACCTTATAATAATTACTGTGCTTTCTCAGTATACTATACGTAATTCATGGATATCATCCCGATATACAACGAATACAATATATTTTAACCCTTCATGAAATAATAATAATAATAATAATAATAATAATAATAATAATAATAATAATAAGATTCGCGACTACAGGGGCTCGAGAATTTACCTGTACCTGAAACATGGTACGATCGATAAACATTGAATGTTCTCAGCTTCAAGACAGGCAAGATGCGTTTGCAGACAATTCCCCGTCTTAAACTGACAACATCGCACTGTTCATTTAGAAAACAAGAGTCGTGGGATGAGGCATCCCCTCTCATACGCGATATATAATCACTCTACGTGGGATATATCCCCTAAACTACCAAGGCCTGCTGCACATGCAGTACCTTTAGCCTAGACCCATGCCCAGTGGAATTTGAAGAATTCCGTCTAATCATTTTATCCTCACTGTTGGGAAAATCATTTCACTGTTTCCATGAAGTTTCACAACTCCATAATATTATTGGGTCTGCTATAATCTGAGTGATTCCCGCGCATATTTCCACTTAACCTGGACGCGCGATATTTCATTCTTCTCCCTACAGTTATTATTTAAATTTAATTTACCTTATCACTCATTTAAATAACATGTATTCCTCTGTTCTAACAAAAATCGAATATACGGAATAAATTCAGTGTTCCATTCGTTCAGTTCTGACCCTGCCAGTTTGGCAACACTACTTTACTAGGTTCTCCTTCAATAGTAGCGGTGTTCGAACTTGTGCCTAATATTTGGCTATGTCATATTTTCTATCGCCATAAGGGCATTACAGGATTTGCCAAGGAAAACAAATAAAATACAACACGTGCGAGGTGTCAAACTCGATATCGCAACCTAGGTGTAAATCTGCCCATAAACAACACTGCACCACGTGTCGGGCGCCACACTTGATGTAACCTTTCGTGGGTATCAGTACATCAATAGACCATAATATTCCCGCAACATGACGTTAAAAATGGAACACCTTGGATGAGGCCTTCGACCGGGCGCGGCGCCGAAGACCCCTTCTCCCCTACTAGCGTTACAAGGCACTAGCTGAGCCGGTAGAGACATACGGGTCGCAGTCTGTCCTTACTGGGCAGTAATCTAATAATTTACAGTAGGGGAATCATAATAATGAGAGGAATACTATTTACCTATGAAATGAGAAGAATGAATTACGTTTCTTTTTTAAAAAAAAATTTAATGCCTGAGAAAACACGTAGATAATTTATACATGGATATGCCACCATATTAAACATATAAATTAGACACCGTAAATTTTCTTGAGTGTGTAACTGTCCTCTCTAGTCCTTTCCCTAGAATTGCAATTCACTCTGAAGATATTCAAACATATTATGCACTAGTACCGTTGTACACAGAAATAATTGGATGATGGCGTATCTTGTATTACTCGCCTTATTTACATTATTACACTATATATTCAAATACCAAGTCGTCGTCCTATTGGCGAGAATTAACCTTAGCTATCGAATGAACCAGGTGAGGCGTATTTGATATATGAGCTTGTCTAAAATATCTGAAAGTCGTCTCACTTATTAAAAAAAACACCTATCTCGCTATCTCATGAGATAAACAAATAATACACATCGTATGTTCCAATGGGATGTCACTTAAATATATACACGAATTCGACACTGGTACAACGATGATCCTTAAATGAATTATATTTAGCGAAACAGAAAACAATACAGTGCTCAAATACATATCACACCTATGGATAGAAGACAATAAATACACTCGACATTTACCATATAAATCACGGACCGGGCCATCCGCCCGTAGCTGGTGGCAGCAGCATAACTGCCTCTGGTGCTGATGAGACATGAACTCATGTCCCATGACAATTGTGAAGTGTGACTTACAATCTGAAAATCCCTAGTCGTTATAATTAACATAAAGAAATGGGGGAATTCTCTCATTTATTGGAATTGTAGGTCTAACCAACGGTGTTTATTTCTGACTGGTTGCATGTAATATCGATGCCGGAGAGAAAGAGAACGAGCCCTCTAACACTAAGTTCCTCTCACAGCGGTGATAGTATTTCACATCCCTCCTTACCTGGCCGGACTTTAAATCTCACCGGCCAGCTGTTTACACTGTCCTCACCCTGCACTTTCACTTTCAACACAAGGGAACTCGGTCCCGTTATCTAGCCACCTCGGCATTTCGCTTCAAAATATCATTATTCATTGGATGCCACACGCATCAATTAAACACATCGGCTTGCATCTAGCCTACTTTATACCATTAGCACTGGATAAACAACCTTGCGCATACTTTGCTTATATTTCATCAACACCGCATTCGATCTATTCCTTATCAGCTGGAGTAGCTCGATCTCACTTCTCGGCATAACCAATACACGCATATTATGGAAGAAAGAAAAGCCCTAGCATTCGGGACAAAGTATGCTAACACTCGCGTTCTAAATAAATTCACACATTATCACACTTCACTTGTCATATCGAGGTTTCTTCTTCGCCATACTTAATTTATACAAGGGATGACCTAACACATTACGTGAAGCATCTACTACAGAAAACCTTGAAATTTCCAGATGACTCATATTACTCGTATCTTTTTATCGATGGTACATGGAATGATTTTCAAGAATATTGAATAATCCCTTTTAATTCCCATAGTGCTCCACGGTAAATCAAATCTAGGGTCTTAAATTACCATGCATGAATTCCCATATTAAATAAAGAAATACGGTCCCCGACCGTGAAGAAACATAAACACTAGCCCTATCAATAACTACTGCCATCCCTTTGAGAACAACGAAATCCTACCCTTCATTTCTAAAGAATCTGCATGCATTAAATATTTACATTTTTACAGGAAATAGACTTTCAAATATTTTCACAATACTCATCTGCCTGGATCACCCCACAGCTCACCCAAGAAGGCACATCTAGTCGTTTAGTCGTCCATTACGACAGTATCAGCAACCTGGAGTCCGGTGTTCGGCTGCCGCTGGGTGGATGGCATGATGTCTTGATTCCCCGTACACCGTAGGCAGTCCTTGAGGTTCCACGGCGTCTTGATTAAGTACGGGCCTCTCGTCGATTCTCTTCTTCCTCGGAGACTGACGTCACTGGCACACAACACAATAAGGGGATCTGACTTAATTATAATCGTGATAACTGGTAACACATTATAATTTCTATGATCAGAGAGACTCATAGGCTCGAGTCCTCTAACCAAGCACCGGTAATGTTTGTAGCCCGTTGCTTTCCCTATTGGCTGTCTATCCCGCTGTCGGCAGTTTAGGCCCTAAATTTCACGTTCGCACTTTCACTATTATTAGAGGTCACAAAGCTATCCTTACGAACGTGGTTTGACCTTGCCTAATTCAGCACTAGTTTATATGGGGGTACAGATTAGCTACTACGTCTGGAATTTAGTTTTTTTTTACCGATATCTCCCTGAGTTTACGCGTCGCCACTGAGCCGCGCTTTCTCCTACACCTGATCATTCATCATTAAATGGTTACTGGATCTCCCATGTTATTTCTTCGGCAGTTAATACACTCGTGAATTCACTTACACGATTTCACAGCCTACTAGCGTTTGATTTACGTTCTCTTTACTCATATATTCGTACACATAAGCACTCTGCATATCATATAACCGTCATGGTTAGGGTTAAATACCGCACTCTGTTAGTATCAATAAACCTTCACTTCACTGTTACATAATCATATCACTGATAGAACTTCAGCTATATAAACACTATTCAAATGATTATTGACTGGTCACACTTTGGAGCACTGAAGCAAAGAATACTGAAGAGTCACTCACATTAGGTACCACCTCACTATGCCACTGGCAAAATAGAACAAGATGCTTGCCTCAGTTCGCACCCCCTTTTATCATGAAACGTGTCGGACTCGAAAGAGAGGGTAAGACTCCTCCTACCTGCAGAAAGCGGTCCGGTGGCACGTGGTTTCCAGGATCGATCAATGCATCAAATTAAAGCTCAATTGCGCGAGTCTCTACTGATCACTTATCATTTTGATCACTTCACGTGTTTTGCTTTAATCTCGAAAGCGTCCTTTGATATCCCAGTGAGGGAGGGGCTTGCAATTTGGCGGTTCAGTGGCTTCGGTCACCCTAACAGCTTTCTCCAGATGGTGAACACCTGTGGGATGTCCACAAACAGCGTAGATTATTCCATTAGAATCATGTAAAGGACTTCTTGGTGTCAGAATTTTCTATAAAATTCGCCGCTTTTAATGAACCTTGAGTCATGAAAATCTGCCTTGTAGTATGCGAGTTATGATAATTACTCTCCTGAAAACAATTGAAGACAGGTCTCTGGCAGCGGTGTTTTCGCGGGAAAAGGAGCGGAAAAGTGATATTTGCCAACGCTGGGCACGACCTCCGTGACCTACTTGCTGTGGGAGTGTTTCTTTCTCTGTCGCGCCTGAGTGAGAGCGCTTCTGGCCGGAGGCGAAAATATGTCTCGGTACAGTACTTACGCGCAAAGAGAGTTTGGTGCGTGGGGCTGACAGCTCGCCACTCACACCCCGTGGAGGGTGGACGTGCGCTGACTTGGGCGCTAATTAACGTATGAAAGCGCGGAAAACGGCATATTTGAGGGCAAAATGCCACAATATAGTCTTGATGATGTTATGAACGGTCACACTAGGCAGTTCCTTTGCACTAGCTTTCATTGTTCCTGTGTAATGTTGATTGTAATTCTGAATGTTAGAGTACATGAAGTTCATCGCACCCTCTGGAAAGTTGATTGTCGTTCCAGTTATGTGTTTTCTAAGGGTTAACGTTCATCTCCCGATGGTGTCAGTATTACCACACGCAAAGATCTAGAGTATATATTACCGAGCTCGATAGCTGTAGTCGCTTAACTGCGGTCAGTATCCAGTATTCGGGAGATAGTAGGTTCGAACCCCACTGTCGGCAGCCCTGAAAATGGTTTTGCGTGGTTTCCCCATTTTCACACCAGGCAAATGCTGGGACTGTACCTTAATTAAGGCCACGGCCGCTTCCTTCCCACTCCCAGCCGTTCCCTGTCCCATCGTCGCTATAAGGCCTATCTGTGTCGGTGCGACGTAAAGCAAAAGGAAAAAAAAAGAGTATATAAACCGTGCAAGTGGCCATGTGGTTAGGGTCGCGCAGTTGTGAGCTTGCTTGCATTCGGGAGGCAATGTGTTCGAGCTGCACTGTCGGTAGCCCTGAAGATAGTTTTCCATGGTTTCCCATTTTCATACCAGGCATGTGCTGGGGCCGTACCTCATTAAGGCCATGGTCGCTTCCTTCCCACTCCTAGCCATTTCCTATCCCATCGTCGCCGTAAAACCTATCTGTGTCTGTGCGACATAAAGCCAATTGCAGTTAAAATGACATTTTAAAATTTAGAAATTGTTTGCATTTCGGTGTATAATTATTATCTGTTGTGGTGTTCAGAACTTTCCGCATAAATCTGGCCTAATATTTTCGTTCTAAATATCTCCAGTGTAGTACAATTTTCCACGAATTCGATAAAATGCATTTCGTCCATGAATATTCTTCTCTTATATCTTTCTAAAAAGAAGGTAGAGTAGAGAAGGAATTGCTGCAGGTTTTTAGAATATCAAGTTTGTCTCTCTCTCCCAACTTTATTTTGAGGGATTTGTTTTTAATGCCACATATGTAGTATAATGAGATGTTTACACTACGTTCGTTTTGATAGCTTGTTTGATTTTCTGAAAAAAACTGTTGACTTGTTTTATTATTTTGACTATTTTAGATCGTTATGTGTTCTGTTCTTTAAATTCTATAAAATTGTATTTATATAGGAACTTATTTAAGGTAGTAATCCTCGTCTTTAAAACTGACCATCACAATTACATTTGAACATTCACTACGTACTGACCGACTGGCATAGGGGTGGTTTGCCTGTCTCTCAGCTGGAGGAATCGAATTTAATTACCGACACTGTAAGGATTTATGCCGGGCCCGTGGTGTAGGGGTAGCGTGCCTGCTTCTTACCCGGAGGCCCAGTGTTCGATTCCCGGCCAGGTCAGGGGTTTCACCTGGACCTGAGGGCTGGTTCGAAGTCCACTCAGCCTACGTGATTAGAAATGAGGAGCTATCTGACGGTGAGAGAGCGGCCCCGGTCTAGAAAGTCAAGAATAACGGCCTAATGGATTCGCCGTGCCGACCACATGACACCTCGTAATCTGCAGGCCTTCGAGCTGAGCAGCAGTCGTTTGGTAGGCCAAGGCACTTCAAGGGTTGTAGTGCCATGGGGTTTGTTTTGTTTTCTGTAAGGCATTTTATTTTCGCACTGCCCGGCTTCATGGATTTTAACCTTCATTGGTTAATTCCGAAATTCGTCATAGGTAGGATGGCTAAATGGTTAGAATTCTGGCCTTTGGTCTTGGGGTTTTCCAGGTTCGACTCCCGGTGAGGTCGGTGATTTAACTTTTGGTTAATTCATCTGGGTCATAGGCTGGGTGTGTGTGCCGTCTTCATCATTAGAAACCATCTTAGACAGGGTCTCATCCTCACAGACATACAGGTCACCTATAGGCCGTCTACTACAAGAAGACGTGCACCGGGCCTCTCCGGAGGCAGCACGCCAATGTATACAGTATTTCTGCACTGAAAGCTGCAACGTGACTAACACAGCCTCGTGAGACCAACTCAAGAGTTCTACTATATGATAGGCAATCGACCTTATAACGAAAGCCAAGCTTGACGAAATCCTCAGCCGAGTGGCACTTCAATATCGACAAGCCAGCCGACTGGGCGGGCAGTCATCTTGGTAGCCCAAGACCATAAAAGGATTGTATTTGCCACGGGATCATTTTGTGTTTTACTGACAGCGGAGTTCAAGTACACTGAGCTGATAACGATTATGTTTAAAGCGCCATGGAAAAATAATATCAATAGGAACACAGAATGCCTAAACAATGTCAGTTGATGGCAAATCATAAGAAGAGGTAGACGAAATAATACGATAATTTTATATATATTCTGGTTTTTTTCTCCTGCCGCCGCCACTTTTTCCATATTTTATATGGTTGCTAGTGCGGTCTGCATCGCATTCGAATGTAGTCTGTTAACTATTACATGTTTCAGTGGTGGCTAGTAGTCTGGTGTTTGTGTGTTAATAATAATAATAATAATAATAATAATAATAATAATAATAATAATAATAATAATAATAATAATAATAATACATATATACATACATACATGCATCATACATCATCATTACAGAACGTTATGCCTTTCAGCGTTCAGTCTGCAAGCCTCTGGGAGAGTTTACTAAACGTCGCCACAATCCTCTATTTGCAATTATAGTGGTGTGGCGTCATTTATCTCTATACCTCATATATTTAAAACGTTAGAAACCGAGTCTAGACATCGTCGTCTTGATCTCTCTCTACTTCTCTTATCCTCCATAACAGAATCCATTATTCTCCTAGGTAACCTATCCTCCTCCATTCGCCTCACTATTAAAATAATAACAATCCAGTTCCTTTTCTGAATGGTCAGCGTACTGGTCTTCACTCCAGAAGGTCCCGGGTTCGATTCCCAGCAAGGTCAGGAATTTTAACTGCATGTAGTTAATTCCTCTGGTTTGGGACTGTATTTGCCTCAATATAAATGTTCATTTGCACACAAAACATCCACTGCAAATAACCACAAACACACGCAATAGTGAATGTATGGGCTAAGGTCATACGAAATGCCGATCCCAAGTAAATAGGGAAAGGCCAGGAATAATAGTAATGATAGTATTAATAATAATAAGAAGAAGAAGAAGAACAACAATTCCGCGTGGTTGTTGGTAGCCTGGTGTAGCCCTTGTATTGCAGACCCTCCGATAAGGATTGGTGGCATCTGCCGTATAGATGAATCTGTGCGCTATTGTAGTGGAGGTTAATGTGTGTTGTGTGTGAGATGCAGGAATGCTGGGGACAGCACAAACACGCGGGCTTCCGTTTAACCATTTAAAGTTAAAATTCCTTGATCCAGCCGGGAATTGAACTCGGAGTCTCGAAAATTAACGTCCAAGCCATGGAGCCGGAAATTATAAATGACGAGATGTGTATGGAGACAAATCCAAAAAGCCCGTCCCCAAGCTAAACACAACTGAAGGCTACTGCGCCGATCGTTCAGCCAAAGAGCCGGACGCGATAATATTATATTTAATGCCAAAATGTGTGTGTGTTTCCAACCGACAGTCTTGACGAATGACCGGGTGAGAACACTCACGTTCCAATATCCGATCATTTACGACACCCAGTTTTCAAAGCCACACCAAAATACATGGGCTTGACCCAGCCTATTGCAGGTCTGGACGCTGCAATTACGTGGCGGCAGGAGTTAATCCACAACACAGGAATTACTGGCTCATCCCTGGTGCTTGATGCAGCTCTGCCACATTGTTCCCAGACAATGGGCGCACTCCAAACTGCTGATCATAGCATGTGCCAAATATTGAACTACCTCGCCTGCGGTCAGACCCGGGGGTTGCGGGGTCCACTACCCCCTACCCTTGCTAACAGTGCAATACAATACTCTCAAAAGAAGGGACATAAACAAAAAAAGTGCGCATACGTACAATAAAGTGTGTAGGCTAATTTTGGCGAGCTGTATCCTGGTCTACCCGGCACGCACACGTGTCAAATCCGTGTTCGTAACATGCCATGCATTAGCTCTGCTGGCGTATCGATTGCTTAAAACCTAAGCAGAAAAAAGACTCATGAATAATACAGATAAAATATTGTGACCACGTTGACTGTATACACTTCTACATGTATGTAAGTGAAAGCAGAATTTTAATGAAGCTGACGTTGGCTGCTGGTAGGTACATCGATAACTGAAAAAAATTCATGTCATTTATAATGTAGTACTTCCGAGATTATTACGTTTGAAGTTCCCTGAAATATGTATAAATCCTCTTTATGTGTAGGCCCTACTGTAAATATATTCAGAAGTATAAAACATAACTTTGAATATCAGGGACTTTTGAACCGAGCTAGTTGGCTGCGTGGTTTTAAACACGCAACTGGCAACTTGCATTCGGAAGACAGTGAGTTCGAACCCTACTGTTGGCAGCCTTGATGATAGATTTCCGTAGCTGCTCACTTTCAAACCACAGTCGCTTCTTTCCCATTCTATCATTGGCATAAGACCTGCCTGCGACGTGAAGCTGATCGGAAAAGTAAGATACCTTTATCGCCATCCCACAGTTCTTTTACTTCCAATCTAATTAAAAAAAGGAATTTAACTTTCTTCCTGTCTATATTTCTTATTAATTGTATATATTTCTTAATGCTTCAAGTACGACTTCACCAATGGACGTGAGTGAGGATACTCGAGCGGAAATGAAAATGATCACATGATCTTATCCGTCTGAAGTATACGGGAAATCCCAACATTTCCTTAAATACAAAATGGCAGAATTGGAAAACGAATGAATGAACTACGGTAGGTATAGTCAAAAGCCGAACCACCTGATGAGCAACCTGCAAACAAAGCAAACACCGCCTGGATTTGAACTGACCGTTAGAGGGAGGAACTAATTCTTACGAGGGAACACATACATGTGTTACACTCGGATTCGATTGAAATTTGGTAGGCATATTCGTGGGAGGCAGTAGAATGGTAAGGTGAAAACTGTATGTGTCCAGCGCAAGTTTAAGCGCCAATCTTGAACAAATAAATAGTCGTAAAATTAGAAGTGCTGCGGGAGTATCGGGGTGTGGTGGAGAGGTAGGGAGTCTCAAACTCTTGCTGTAAGAGGTTAAGGACTTACTCCAGATAAGAATTGCTTTTCCCTGAAAGAGCCTCGAGTTACGGAGCAAATTTGTGCCATGGCAGTGAGCTACAGCAAATAGAATAATTATTTCATAATTAAATTACTCATTGTAATTTTTCAAACCTTATTGGCATCGTTGTTCAAACATCGTCATTTGTACACTTTCTTCATGTGCTGTTTTCATATTTACGTTTTGCACATCTGATCGGGAAGTTAAGGGGAACGCGCTAACTATACGCTGCCTGGCTGCTGGCGCAGCTCGACGCAGCCCAGTTGGTTCACGCCCGTTGCTTCGCTCCTCCCTACCTCTCCGCCACACCCCGACACTCCCGCGGCACTTCTAATTTTACGACTATTTATTTGTTCAATTTCGGCGTTTAAACTTGCGCTGGGCACATGCAGTTTTCACCTTAGCATTATACTGCCTCCAACGAATATTCCTACCAAATTTCAACCGAATCCGAGTGTAACACATGTATGTGTTCCCTCGTTAGACAAATACTGATCACTGCCAACGTGTGCTTTGGACTACTCCAAACAAATTATAAATTGAAACATGCTATTTTTAATTATATTTACTTTACACTGGTATGAAAGAGTGGAATGAGCATGAACCTCTCCTAGTTTGCACGAAGGTCAAAAACCACTTGTGGCTCATGAACCACTAAATACTCATGCATGATTGACGGTATGACTAGAGTAGTCTTAACCCAAGAACCGAGGAATTATTCGGTTCGTACGTGTTCAATTGCAGAAATATTCAGGACTGGTCACACTTGGGGAATTTCCAGCCCATGTGACACTGGTGTGAAAAATACAATAGAAAAAAGGAATGATGGCTAGACACAGTTCCTAATCAAACACCACGGGGATTTACTTGGAGTAGCTAAACTAAATGAATAAAGTAAATAATGCCCAAGGGGTGGAGTAAAGAATACATTTCCGTGCATTTATTTCTTTATTTTCGATATGCAGTGATTTATAACAACTGCGGGTTAATGAAGCTAAACGAATAATATTAAATCACATGAGGAGGTAGAACACCTTGACCGGGCCATGAATACAATATTCGCAAGAATTTTCACGGTAAAATCTCGGATGTCAGGAAATATATATTTTTTTGTACTTGTGTGTGATGATCCACTGTGTAGTAAAAGTACTAACGTGTCGACGTAAACTGAATTCGTTTTTTTCAGTAATCACCATATCCTCCGATTTTTTTATGTCAGCGAGTCAGCAGACGACTCCGGGTGTGTGACCACTAATTTTGTGGCCACCCATGCACTGTTTGCATGTTTCAGTTCGTCGAAGAGCACAGATAGTATGGAGTCACTTTCAACATCCACTGAGAGAATTTTACACACAAAAATGTTTTGCAGCAGCACCACCAACACCCTGGAACGGATACCAATAATGCTGGTTAGTTTCCCCTGGTAGGCAAATGCATTTGCAACTCCCGTGCAAGGAAGTAGGGCTGCAGTTGCCGCCATCTCTTGGATAATTTCATGCGGGCACTACAGTAGCGCACTCATACGCAGCGAATGTTGGAAGTACACGTCGAACTGGATGATCCTGTAATTGTGTCAGCATGCCTCGTAGGTCGATCACACCATTTAACCGGACCCGTACTTTGACTCTACGTGAGCAAGGGCTATCCGTTTGGAACGTAGCCCAAATTATCGGGTAAACCATTTTCATATGGTGAGGATTTGGAATCGCCTCCAAGAAACTGGGACAATGCAACGCAGCTGCGCAACGACATTTTGGAGGCAGCTACTACGGCTTATTATTATTATTATTATTATTACTATTATTATTATTATTATTATTATTATTATTATTATTATTATTATTATTATTATTAAATCCAGCTCGTTAGGTGTAACTGGGCTACATTCCACAGCCTGCGCCGTTGATATTTCTTAACGTGCTGATCTAACCATTAATTTCTCCCTCTTAACCATGACCTAAACCCCGGATCCCCTTACGATGCATAAATTACTAACTCAATATCCTCGTTATCAGACAGTGAGAAGTAGGAATAAAATATTCAATGAATTACGGATTCCAAACAATAGAAGCAAAATCAGAATACATTTAAAGGAAAAAGTGTGGCGTGCTTGTTTCCTTTTTTCCTTGTTAAAAGGTCTATTTATTAGTCTGTATTTACCTATTCTTTCAATCACTACTTTTAAGCAGAGTTGGAAGTCTTGTTTCTTTGCCATTACTGAACGCCATTAATATATTAGTAATCACTTATAAAGGGAAACATAACGAAATATCAAACATCTTCCTGTGAATGTACGTTAAATAAAATACTTATGTTATGGATAAATTGTCAGTATATTTTCAGTCATTAAACATTCATCTGGGTACGTAAGCTCTTTATTCCTCACCTCCATTTCTACAAAAACATATTATGTATTCCTAATTACTTTGTGATGGAAATCAGTCAAGCTGAAAAAAAATGTATCATCACAGTTTCTCGGTAAAATAATTGTGTGGAATGTGTTTAAATGTGAACGAATATATTGTTTTTAATTTCACATTCAGCATGAACTGAAGATAGGTATTTTCATCTGTAAGGACCTCAAGTGTTCTGTTTACACTGAGAGTAAAGAATACTGACTCCGGGCAAAGTGCGTCACTAGTAGCCGTGTGCGATGATTGGCTCGCATGCCGCAACCCTCTCGTAGTGGCCAGTGCCCTTGGAACAGATGCACCCACCCGTCCGCATGATAATTATCTGGTCATCCCCCCCCCCCCCCTGAAGATATTTCTTCTGCCAAGATAATTCTCCATAGAAGGCTAATTGCCTCTACTCTTCTTCCCCTCACCAAATTCATTCATCGGACATATGAAAATGACGACACTCATGTCATTTTCATCCTCCCGATAGTCCCTAAAGCCATCACCCCTCTATCTGACAAGCTCTCCAGTTGCAATATCCCTTTCTGCCCCGCCGACGAACTGCCTGGGTTTGACTGCGACGTCGTTGAAGAAATGGTGGAAGATGACACCGGCGAAGCGGATGAAGAAGAAGAAGCCGTCGAAGTCTTCGTCGAGTCTGAAGAATCCCCATTCGAGCATCCCTTCCACTATATCCATAAAAATTCACCTTTTCCAGTTGGACCTAAGAACAATTTTCTCATCATCCCTCTCACCAACCCTGGCCCCATCCCCCTCACTCGCAAATCTGTCATCGAAGCAATAAAACCAGTCCTTAGTAAGCATATAGCCACCATAGAGGAAACTCACAATAACCATCTCATCCTCACCCCCCTCCACAATAAATCTATTCCCGTCATCCTCCGCAAACTTCAATATGCAGACATCCCCAGCCCCATGCTCATCAATCCAGTCACCAACACCTGCCAACCTGCCACTCTTGACCGATCCACTCAAGCCCCCTTCACAAAGCCTAAACTAACCCAGACCGACACTATTCCAAGCCAACCTCAAACCATCCAGACTGACACCGTCCCACTTCAAACCCAGGAAACCCAAGTCCAACCTGACGAACCAACTTCTTCCCCTGAAACTACCCTGACTCTGACTCCTGATCTAAGCCATAACCCTGAACCAATATTCACCTCCAGTGCCACTCAGACCAGAAGAAGGAGAAGAAGAAGGAAACGCCGGTCATCAGCGCCTCAGACTTCTTCAAGCACCGAACCAGCCCCCCTGCCTCAACCCTCCCCCGCCCCCCACCCCTCCCTGGTCATCCAATGTTATAACTGCTTGCAGTTACACCACACAGCTGCGACGTGCACCAATTCCACCCGGTGCAATAGGTGTGGTGGTGATCATCACCACACTGACTGCGTGGTACCTCGTGCCCAGGCGAGGTGTGCGAATTGTCAGGGGAATCATGCGGCCTCTTTCCCTGGGTGCCCTTTCATGAAGAAGGCCATACGGTCTCACTACAAGAATGCCAGGCACCTCCGCAAGCCAAGTTCTCCACCACCACATTTCAATAGCTTCACTCCCCATCTCTCTCAACCAAGCAACAACAACCCTGCTCTATTCTATCTTCTACTCAACCTCCTCTCCTCCCAACTTACTCATCTCCCAGCCATGCCTCCCCGACAACTCATCGTACCCTAGTCCCCTTCCCACCAAGATAAATCGCCTTGCCCTCACTACCTGCCTTCTTCTTCTTGCAATTTATAATTACACTAACAACTTCTATCTTCTACCTTGCCTACTAGCACTAGCATACTTGATTTTTTAACAGCTGAGTGAAGAGGGGTTTTCAGCTCTGACATGGCGGACTTGCTCCGCCATAGACAGATAGATTTTGCCCCGCTAGCGCTACGCCGTGATGCTGATCCAACGTCGCTGACACAGATGAGTAGAGTGGCCGAAGTGCGCCACGGCACTCCCAACTACTTGAAAGCAACACCAAAAAAAAAAGTCTGTTGTAGTCCAATGTGCTCATCTAGGTCTGTAGTCAGTAATCACATGACGATACGAACGTATTAGGAAAAGTGGCAAGAGCGAATCGATAGGGGACGCGAACCTGGATAGCTGAATTTGCTGCTTGTTAACTACAATGGTGCGTAAGTGCAACAAAGGTTAGAGTAATCAGGTACATTGTTTAGAAGTATTCCTTCAACATTGTTCTTAACGACTTCACAATCCCCGTCCGTCGAGATATTGGTAATGAAGGCCATAGTGAGGATATAATATACACTGGTGAAATGATATACCAACACAAAGAAGGAGTTGTGCTAGATAAACGAAATTCGGGAGGCATTCTTTCACATCTGAAAGATTATACCTATTCAAATTCGCTTGCAAGTCGACGAAGAGTGGTCCCAGTAGCGCCACCATGACCTTGCAAAGCAAATGTGCTTTAAATACGCTCTGTACACTTTGTTATCATTAGTCATCGTCTGGTGTTGTGGTTATGAGTCAAACATGGCTTTAAAGAGACGTAGAAGACAGTATCAACAGCTAAGTGTGTTTGAATAATGCCATATAATACGGCTACAGAAATGTTGATGTTCTTTCCGCGACATTATAGAAAGACTTGGCAGGCATGTAGCCACAGTGCATCCATCGATGTTGGCAACAATGATCAGGGGAAGGCACTGGCACAAAAAGACCAAGATCCGGCTGCACACGGGCTACTAGGACGACGGAAGATCGCCGTATTCACCACAGTGATGGGGTGGATCGCACTGCAACTCCAGCAGCCATTAGATCTTCCGATGGCACCAGAGTGACGCAACGAGCTGTAAA
Organism: Anabrus simplex; assembly: GCF_040414725.1. Classification (NCBI taxonomy): domain Eukaryota; kingdom Metazoa; phylum Arthropoda; class Insecta; order Orthoptera; family Tettigoniidae; genus Anabrus; species Anabrus simplex. The sequence goes on along the minus strand of NC_090266.1, from coordinate 1,208,436,071 downwards.
AAAATCTATTAGTTGAGGGACAGCTCCTATAGTGTGCATGCCGCTAACTCCGAATCACTGCCATCCTTCACTTAAGTGGTTTCAACGTAGAGCACATTGGAGGACGGGGTGGAGATTTGTTGTGTTCTCAGACGACAGCCGTTTCAGTCTTGGTGGCTGCGATGGCCGTAGTTTGGTAAGAATGAGGGCAGGTGAGACCTTGGAACCAAGCTGTCTGCGGTGTCGACACACTAAACCTTTGACACAGCAGGAGCACTCTCGTCGTTATTCCTATAATATTCACAGCGAATTTGTACGTTAGCCTGGTGACTGACCCGATTTCGCTGCATCCATTCGCAGTATTCACGGGGGTGATTTCAAAAAGGATAAATCTCGTACTCCCACCGCTGCCGTCACCCAACGTGCTCTACATATTTTCGACCAGTTGCCTTGCCCTGCGAGATCACCAGACCTTTCACCCATTGAGCACGAACGGGAGATTATGAGATGTTACATACAGTGTAATCGAATACCAGTATTGCCCGTTGCTGATTTGACTGACCAAGTGCAACAGGCGTGGAACTCGATCCCACAAACTGACATACGATATCTGTACGATACAATGCGCGAACGTTTGCATGCTTCCATCCAAAACCGTGGCGAATAGAGTGGTTATTAATGTATCACCAGGTCACATGTTTTCTCGTTCATATTTAACTTGTGATCTGGCAACTTTTAATCAAATAAATCTATTACCTGGAAAATTGCTTAGCCTAAATTGCATTCATCTAAACTAGTGCCTTATTGGTGTTGGAATATCATTTCCTGCCGGTATAAAAGCATTGCGCACTGCCAACTGTTAAAAGCATGAGAACAGATAAAGGCAATGCATTACTTCCTCAATAAACTGTTACCTCCCAGATGATGGAGCACCGTGAGGTATAAAGCAGTGGAAGGGCATTTCAAGAAGCGCGGTAGCACCTGAACACTTAGTTTCAATTTAGCTCAGTGATAGTACATTCGGTGCATAGTTCAATGTCCCTCTTTTCAGCACTCCAATAACACCATAGACGTTTATCTAAAATCCGGCCTTAGAGGAGTCTAGCAACTTTTTCAGGAGCACAATGAAGTTTGTGTTCTAGAATGGACGGTTGTACGGATGCGCAAGCTGTAATGACGTATTCTTTCCTCCCTTCAGACAACATTGGAAAAAAGTATTCCGAAATCACTTATATCTAGACAGTACTCTAGTAGATGAAGTATAAAACAAGATTTCACTAGTCTCTAGTTAACAACACTAGACAAAATCGACGGGATCATAAGAAATCCACAGCATAGCGAATATATGTGTGATCACGATAAGATACAAATCATAATAAACGTCGGTGCTAACTACACCTCAGAATGTCACGATGGCACAATCCGTCAGAAGAACACGGATGTACCACACTCTAAATAATACACAGCTTAAGAGTAAAATAGATACTGGCATTATACAGCAGGAGCTACTACGGCCGTACAATTGTGCTCGAAAAACGAGCAAGATAGGATAATATTTTCTCAGATAAGGCGACCCCTCACAATTGTCGATACCACCCCGAGAGGTGTGCTTCGACCTAGAAACAAGTTAAAATCCTTTGTGAGAAATACTGTATTTGATAAAAGGGAATTAGGGAAAATTATCATTTCATAGTATAAAAAGTCGATATAAAGAACAGGAGAAAAATCATAAGTAACTTGATATGAGTTGATGACATATTTAACCCACATTTTGCATTCGGGTGATATTGAGTTAAAACCGAACTGTCGGCAGCCCTGAAGATGGTTTTCCCAATATTTACTTGGTGTGAAAAAGGTTACCGACGCTAGGATTCGAACACACAGCTGCGTGACTCTAACCGCATAGCCAACACGCTCGGTGACATTATATTAAACCTTTGCCAAAGTACCCACTATGGGCGGCGTTAACTAAAGCACAGAGTGGCTTCCAGAAGTATTTTACGAATGTGCACACTATTAAATAGATCGTATATTTATATCCGAAACACTTCACGTTAGCCAGATACACATGAGAATTCGAACGTTCTCCAGACGAACAACCAGCACAAACAACAGAGCCAGCGTTAAGTGAAGGCCATAATGGCGACAATGATCGATAATACTCTAGGATAATATAAACAGTAGAAGGTTAAGAGCTGTAAGTGTATGGGGAGTTTAAAAGGGACGTTGAGTGTGGACTGAAATAGTAAGAAAAATGATACTACTATGAAGCAATATCTGAAAGTAAGAACAAATCAATGACTAGACATCACGTAAAATATTCTACATCAGACCATATTTTGAGAAGCACAAAGTATCCGAAAGTAACCAACGCCATCATTATGACATTCTGAACACTCACACTTTTACACACGCTTGGAAACCCCTTCGTGAAATAAGTTTAAGCAAAATCAAGGCAAATGATAAAAACCAAATATAACGTGCGATAATCTGAATTCATATTTTAGCTCACGAATCTTTCAGATGAATGAACAGATCAAATCAACAGTTGTTGACAGAATATTCCAAAAGTAAGACATAATGCAGAGCAGTTCTATATTCCTTATGTGACCCTAAGTGATGTAAGATGGGTCTTCAAAGAAATACAATTAGGGACCACTGACAAAATTGGAATAAATTTGTCTCTTCCAAAAATAATCCTGGATTCAGTAGTTCCATTTATCACACACATTAGTAATACCTCATTAATCACGGATTTTTTCTTTGAAATCAAGTGCCATTATTCGACCATCCCAAAAATACAGAATATTACCGTCCTATCTTTACAAGGACAATTACTGGATAAAATTATATATGGGCAGATTAATGAACATCGTATACGTTACAACTCACTTGACATAAATCAATCTGGGTTCAGAGCAAACGACACTGTTATGACGACATTAGTGAAGGTGACAAATAATATTCAACAAACGAAGGATAAAGGAAAAATGACTGTATTTGTTCTCTTGGACTTAAGTTTCGACTGCGTAGACAGAGACATATTACTCGCTAAATTTAAGATGATTACATTATCTGACAGCACATTATCCTGAGTGAAGTCTTATATTAGTGGACGTCAATAGCGTGTATCGATAGTAAATGATACATCTTCGTGGCGACCCATTAAAATGGGTGTGGCACCGGCTTGTGTTTCGTCACCGCTTCTGTCCTCGTTATATGTGAACGACATATCAGAGATACTGATAAATTGTAAATATCACCTGTATACGGATGATGTTCAGTTATACATTCACACACAGCCAAACGACCTAAGACATCACAATCATTAAGTTAAGCGTATGCCTAGTTAATATTAAAGACTGGACCAGAAACACTGCCGGAAACTATACCGACCAAAATCACAAACCATCAAAACTAACAATCGTTATCACAACCATACCCAGCATTATGTTCAATGGAACCGCAATAACATTTAGAGAATCTGTTAAAATCACGAGAGTAATTTTCGATAAATACTTAAGTTGGTCGAAACACGTCAGAGGAAACTGTTAACGCGTCTTCCTCTCATTACATTCCCTAAACAGGATCAGAGATTACCTTCCAAGAAACAATTGTTTATCCCTTAAAATATTATATTCAATTAACAGTTAATATATTAATATAAAAACTACTATTAAATACTGAATTAATTAATTTCTTGAAGAACCAGATATCTTAAAAACCGACTAATATTTCATTACAAACTTGTTATTCTTGATAATAATATTACACTAACCAACATAACAAATTAGCTCTTTTTAATTCGGGAAAAATAAATCTCTATTCCAATTTTAATAAACCCTGATACACAAGGTACAATATCAATTTACTTTTCTAAAAATTTATTTTCAACTTTTTTCAATTTCCCTTCACAGTACTATTCCACTATAAATAAATTAATTTGTTCTATAGACCCTAATATTCCAAGTACTCGACTACGCTTAAGTACTCCATAATGATGCGAGCAATTCACTGATCTGTTCACTACAGTATACCTACAGTGCTTCTGCAAGATTCGTATTAAATTCCCCAGTTCAGTCCCAAATCAGTCCTTTCCTCCGTCGGCTGCCATTACTAAGATTGGCATAACACCGTAAATTCCACGCTATTTTCCTTCATCACAGTCTCCTGCAATCAAGTAAACGGGGCTAGGCCCATCTCACTAGAGATTTGAAATACCTCTCCTCTTCCGGTAGAGTTTCCATGACTATGACCACGATATAAACCTATAAAATCTCATATATTTTATTTTTGATGAAAATATATTACTATACACACCAAAAATTTTAAGTGTTTCTAGAGGAATGTACAAGAAATTTGCATTAATTTCAGTCTATAACATAATGTCTACACCTTTTTTACTATTTGCTTTACGTCGCACTAACACAGGTAGGTCTTATGGTGACCATGGGATAAGAAAGGGCTAGGAGTGAGAAGGAAGCGGCCGTGGCCTTAATTAAGGTACAGCCCCAGTATGTGCCTGGTGTGAAAATGGGAAACCACGGAATACTATCTTCAGGGCTGCCGACAGTGGGGTTCGAACCCAATATCTCCCGGATGTAAGCTCACAACTGCGCGCCCCTAACCGCACGGCCAACTCGCAAAGTAATGACTACTTTTAGGACACTATTATTCATGATGGAAAGCAAGAATTATTTTTTATTAAATTATCAAGAACTATATAAAACTAGCCGGCCACGTGGTTTAGGGGTAGCGTGCCTGCCTCTTACCCGGAGGTCCCGGATTCGAATCCCCTGCCAGGTCAGAAATTTTTACCTGGACCTGAGGGCTGGTTCGAAGTCCACTCAGCCTACGTGATTAGAATTGAGGAGCTTTGTGACGGTGAGATAGCGGCCCCGTTCTACAAAGCTAAGAACAACAGCCGAGAGGATTCGTCGCGCTGACCACGCGACACTTCGTAATCTGCAGGCCTTCGGGCTGAGCAGCGGTCGCTTGGTAGGCCAAGGCCCTTCAAGGGCTGTAGTACCATGGGGGTCGTATATAAAACTAAGCATGCGGGAGAGCAGCTGAATTTGTTCACCTGAAAGCATTGAGGACATAGCTGACTATTTTCGACGTACCAATCTGTTGATGAAATTACAAATAAACGAATTAACTGCTTATTAGTTACAACGGAACAGGTTTTCTACACAAAGTAGCATCAACATATCTGACTTCATTCGGTAGGTCCCTCTGTGGATCAGAGGTACTGTAGAGTGTAAGCCTCCGGACCTTGCGTGTCAAACTCCCCAGAGGTGATCGGAGAAAAGTCCATGCATTGCGCCCTTACAACTCGTGCGAGCTCGCTTCGGACGAGTTGAATCGCAGGTGAGCTGGCGGTACACCCTGAGTAATCTCAACCCGACGGACACCGCCGAGCTCAAGTAGAGCGCCAAGCTACCGTGTCGGTCTTGGCTAGCCTGAAGTGTGAACATGACTAGGATGCTAAAACTTAGAATGATATATGTTCAGTTTTAAACCTAAATTTTAGTATCAGAAAAGATATAGCGTAACTGTGTATTGGATGACGATATGGAGAAACCGATTCTTTGATGAATACCTTAATTTTCTGACCAGTAAACGCATTTCACATAAAAGCGAGATTTCGCTGCAGCAAAATACAACAGAACTAGAGCAAATTGGAGGTGATCGGTCACCAATTCGATCCGATCCACCTTTACTCTTTTCCTTTTTTTTCTTTTTAAATATGGTTTTTAGTGCCGGGGCTGTCCAGGACATGTTCGGATCGCCAGTTCTGTAGCTGCTCTTCCCTGCCCACTCAATGGTGAAAGCGAAATGTACCAATGTGGGAGTGTGTCTGTGGGTGTAGATGCGATATACGGGCTTTGAGATAGGTACAATCCCGTTATTTGCCTGGAATTGAAATGGGAAACCATGGAAAACACTTTTGAGGAGGCCGATGGGGGATTCGAACCCACTTGTCTTCCCAGTACAGAGCAAGCAAACATAACTGCCCCTGCCACAATGCACTGAGCAACCCTGTTCGGTTTCTTTACTCTGAAAATAATGCAAACAGCTTTATTATTCAAAAACCCCGTAACAAGTCCATTATTCACAACGCAATTGAGTAAAAAAGTGATGAGTAGTCTTACTATATAACCATTTCCCTAACGCTGCTAAACTGGATTGGCATAGGAAATGCGGCTACCGCGAAGTCCAAAAAACAAGTGGCGCACTCATGCCATTAATATTAGCTAGCCCAGCCCAGTGCTTCACGTGGGAACCTAGGTGTCATGATGACGAGCTTGCGCGGCAGAGCTCGGTTCGAGCTCGCACGAGCTTTGAGAGCGCACTGCATGGCTCTGACTCCATGTCGCACGATGTCGGCATGTAAACAATCGCTGGGGACACATTTGGTGCTTATCCGACAAAATTAATTAAAACTCAGCTGTAGTTCGCCTGGCCGAGGCGGTAAATGCGTGCTCGGCTCACCAGGATTGACGTGGGTTCGATTCCCCGTCAGGAAGTTGAAAAATGCAGAAAGGAGATGTCCACTTCCGGAGGTTTACATGGCCATGAGGTTCACTCAACGTACACCAAAAATGAGTACGTGGTTAATTCCTGGGTCAAATGTAGCCGGACGTAGAGCTAACCATTCTACCCCAGCAAGTGTTCAAGTGCTGAGTTTTGTGGAAGTCTTTACCTTTCACCAATCGAAGGACTTGAGATGACTCTGCTTTGGTAAAAACGTTCGCTGAACGGAGATCCGGTTTACCCTGAAATCCGGTATAGTAAACCGAAGCTACATTTTGAGGTACAGGCCCATAAAATGGCCATGCGATTATTATTATTATTATTATTATTATTATTATTATTATTATTATTATTATTATTATTATTATTATTATTATTATTATTATTATCTTTAGATTATTATTGTATTATTCGTGTTCTCGTCCCGAGGTGGTGCAGCTCTTTTTAGGCCCATCACCAATGGAGGTGAGCTGCATGAACCATTTTAACCACATACCAGACCTCCTGTCATTCATAAATCGCTGCTAGTACCGTGAAGCGAAACCGGGCCTCTGAGTACTGCAGCTAATCGTGATAACCGGTACACTGCGCAAGATTATTATTATTATTATTATTATTATTATTATTATTATTATTATTATTATTATTATTATTATTATTATTATTATTATTACCTTATGGGATTCGGTGCATATCTACTACTTCGGGACCATTATACTGTAAACAGAATAGAATAATGGTTCCATCTTCAGAACTGGGCACCGTGTTTTAGTGAGTTAACTGTCTCATTACACTGCAAAAGTTTTGTTTTACTTTCAATATAAGAAAATTAAATTCGTGATAGAAGGCTAACCAGGAGAGAGTAGAAAACTTTCATTTTGAAGGTACTGAGACCTGCCGCCCCCGACTGACTGATACATAGAAGACGCAATCTACCCTAATGTTCGTACGAGACAGCACTGCTAAAGGGGTTTTAATGACCACAGTGTAATTAGTGGTCATAATGCACATCAGCTTACCAGCCACATCACAGAGTGTCTTGATAGCAGGAATCATGGGAAAACCACCACTTGCCGGGGTTGACTGATAGGCCCCAGGTCAGCGCGGTAATTGGATGAAGTCTGCAGCTCTCCTCTTCTTACTTCCAACTGCCGTTTACGAGTTGCACAGGAAGTTAATTTTCCGTCAAAGATGGTTGCCACTTATTATTATTATTATTATTATTATTATTATTATTATTATTATTATTATTATTATTATTATTATTATTATTATTATTATTATTATTATTATTATTATTACGGAGTTACCCGTGGAACGCAGAGGTGAAAGAAGGTGCCGGGGTGAATGGGTCTAACTACAATGTCAAGAATGAATTTAAAACTGAAAGGTTATATTTTTGAAAAGCAACAACTTAACAAATTCTCACTTAGTAAGATAACAATGACAAAAATAGAAAAGTCCACGATTACAGTACTTTAACTCTCTTGGGCTACAAGCCATTAGTTTTACAATTTTTGAGTTCCCAGCTCAAACTTACAAAGAGCACAAATTTACACAAGGGCAGAAATCCCTCAATACATGGAGCGCTTGCTCCCAGCACACAATATCAAGCCTCCCAGAGGCACTTTTACAACACTAGAAAAGAGGGAACGTGCTCTCAGTTCTCCCAAGCCTACTCAAGGCAACATTACATGAAAATCTACTAATCACAGGCATTACAAGGCACTATTTACAAATTTGAATCAGGGGTATCTTGTACCCAACCCATTGGGCCGTTGAGGAAAGAATCAGGTTAAGTAAATGGCCCGAAACACAAATTGAATGGAGGCGAGTACTTGCACTCATAAATATGCATTCTTAAAACCTAAGGCCGATGAAACAGGGGCTATTCCCAAACTATGGAGGTGACTCGTATATGAAAGTAATTTACCACATTACAGAATGAAAAATAGCAATAAACGTAGTCACCTCAAACCAAGATGAAGGGGAGCTCGAGAGGGTACATCACTCTCTATCCCCGATTTACAGTTAAGGATTTATGAAATGTTTGCATGAGCCGAAAGGAGATTTACATTTTAGAGTGGTTGGTTACATAGTTAAAGTTTCGAACCTTTCCCTCGGGTTAAACTGCGGAGCAAGCAAAAAAGATATTGGATGGCCATTACCTTGCTGAAGAAGTGCTGCCTGGTGAAAGAGGCGCCTCCCGCCTCCGCCTTGACAAACACACTTAGTTAGATGACGATCAAATGGCCAAGAGACGAGAAAATCCGAAGTTTATAAACCCTCGGGGAAGGTTCGAGACCTTTCACGAATAAACCAGCCACACCTTCTCAATTTATTGGTGAATTTAAAGTTACACTCAAAATCGAGGAATAAGCCTATGATAGGCGGAAAATTAATTACAGAAATTCGTGATTGGCTAAATTCAAACCTGGCGGAAAGAAAAGATAAATATTGCCAACCTAAAAATAAAGGAACATCAATTAGTTAAAAAAAATTATGAATACAAAACTTCTTTAAATCAAAAGTTCTTTCACTTCGCACCAGGGTGGATGATCATAGTTTTTAGCAGTGACATCTATTGAAGAAAGTCCAAACTTCTTGATGAAGGGCAAACAAAACAAATAGAAATTCACACAGTACAGGAAACTTCACGATAACAAAATTTCATCAGATTTCAGTGGTGACATCTTCAGCGTAAGTTTTTAAGTAGGTCTAGTTTCAAGTTCACGGTTTCTCCAGTAGAGGAGTTCTTTTAGGCGCAAGATTTAAATGTGCGGCATAGAGGTGTACTTCCCGGTACAATTATTATTATTATTATTATTATTATTATTATTATTATTATTATTATTATTATTTCAATGCCACCTTCCCACGTCTACAGTATGTGTGGTCAACGGACACCTAGGTACAATTTAGGAGTTGGCTTTGATTTACATCTCCAAGTGAAATTTCCAGCTCAAGTCGCCGAGATTCGAAACCCAGACATTCGTGTGGGGTGTCGAATGGGAAGATCCCGAGCTATAATCGTAGTGCGTGTCGTGCAGGCTGGAGTTAAGCACCTCCCCTGGCCTGTCCTTGGAAATATTTATGTATAGCAGGAGAATGCGGAAATAAATAGGGTAATACCAGTAACGTCCTGCCAGGCAGTCAAAACTGAATCGGTATCATAATTTGAATAGACACAATATTAATATCTAATAATACAAGTAACTATGAATAGCACATTTTGTACTTGCAACTATAGAAAACTGAATTCATTGTTTGGCTTGATACCGATATGACATAGAAAGGTAGTCTTATTTTCAATGGTAGTAAGCTAGAATTATTATTGTTTTAAAATGCGAACAAAAATTCCAAAATTAATAAAAGTAATACAAATTCATGAATTGCTATTAGACATAACTAGGGTTACGATTTGACCTATTTGCCTAGTTGTTTTCCTTTACACCAAGCTAATCCATAACTTCATACTGATATATATGCATTAAATTTAACATGCCTATAATAGCCTATTTCAGTGTTTAGTGCCGAACTGAAATATATTTGCATATTTAGTGCCTTAATAGTTTGGGAATGCTTGATTTTCCATAAAGACAAAAATATTGGTGGTTTTCCTTCAGCGCCTTTACCGTTAATGCATCACTCTCCGAATTCTGTAGAAATACCGCTGATTGCTTGTTTCTAAGTTACAATATACTGTATTGGGATAGAAGTATGTTGGACGTGGGAACTTCAACAGACACGAGTAGGGTATTTTTGTTTCTGTCACGAGTGACAATGTATCCGAGCATTGTAGAAGCAAGTTTTAGCTATAAATCCCAAGAAAGAGCCATTGAAAAATGTTTGATACCAGCAGTGGATTAACGGTGACCGTAACTTTTCAACAGATGGGAGAGTCATTCGTTGTCAAGCTTGCAGTAAATAAAGAGTTAAATGAATATTATTTCGAGTGATACAGCCAAATTAACCCATTGTTGTTGACAGATTTTGGAGAAGAGATGTAGACATTGCTTTAGAATGGAGTAAATAGAGCCATTTCCCTTTCGCACTCTAGATGGAAGCAGCAGAGATCAATTTTGAAGTCCCCACGCGAAGATACCCAGAGTTTTAAATTAAATAAGTAATGATATTGCTTGTTCTTTAAAGGCACCTAACATCGAAGGTCATCGGCCCCTAATTAAGTAATGAATTAAATAATTAATCTATGTTCATCCTTCTTGATTCACGCAGACATATTGAACCATATCATAATACGCCTCAATTTATTTATAATAACAGTGTGGCATAATTTTATTTAGCGCGCCATATAGTCGCGGGAACTGAAGGAAGTAACCCTGAATGGCCGTGCCATAGGCCGTGAGAACCCCGTATCGATCTGGAAGGAACGATTTCCCCGAGATGGAATTGAGCCGCAAGCCGTGATTTCAGTCATGTAGACCCCTGCAATGTCGGCTTGCCCATGCACAGCAAGCTGGAGAGGGTGAGATTTAAACAAGGGGATGTACAGAACAATCGTCACAAGTTGACAAAATTCTCTTTCCCAGGGCTGGAATCATCTGAATTTCAATCAATTAATCCGCCACTCTACTAAAGCCCACAGATCTAACACCACACATAATTAAGATCAGAATTATCGAGTGCCAAGAGTCGATAATATAAATTGCTTGTGCTGAATTGAGGGATGTGAGTATTTACAAGAGCGGCCGTTGACATCTGGCTGGTTCTTACAAAGGGAAACGGTTTGTTAGACGAGGGTTACCCTCGAAGCTAGCGTCCTCTAGAGGCTATAAATTCTGCAGCAATAAAGGAAGTGCTCTCAGTCGATTCTGAGTTGACTCTCACTTGACACTCACTTGACATTCGCTCTTTGAGTCTCAGTCAGTCGCGCACTTACTGTCTCATTGACTTATTAACCCGCTGTTTTCAAACGCCAAGTGCGGCATGACGTAATTCGCGAGACACCTAGACATATTTATTTGTGAAACTTTTTTAAACTAATGTGCAATCGCCATGAGTTACCTCACAAGAGCTAGTGAAGAAATAAAATGGTATGAGTATTTTTAACGCGAACGCGAATTGTGTTAGTAACGTGTGCGAGTCATTTAAAATAAAACCGCTGCCAAGGACTGATTACAACTGGGCTAGTTTCCCTCAATTTAATGCCGCACAGATAGAACTTATTTCTGCGCGGAGGCTATGGTCAATAGTAGCCAAATAGTAAGGTTGTAATCATGTGTACGAACACGCTAAACGTTGAAGTAGATGTTTCTGACGTAACTCAACAGTTCCAGATACGACCGACATCAAGCAGACGACCGTCGTGAAGAATTCAGGAGTCGAGCAGAGGACCTTCATTCCTGTGCTGTGTACCGTCATCATGGGCTAGGCACGCAAGACATAGCGGTCATGTGAGTCGTCGCTGGTGGAGAAGTTGCTGCTAAGTTAAGTCTGTTGGTTCTATAAGGATGTGAAGTTATATTTGATGCACTATTTAGGTTATAATTAAACAAGTAAATAAATCTTTAAAAGTAGACCAGAGTGGCATTTGTTTTGCTCATTTTAAGTAAAAGTAAATACGTTCAGGGCTGTATGCATGTGAAGACGCCTAGCTAAGTGTTGTATATAAATTGGGTATGAGGGACAGAATAGGTTAGATATAGGTGTGTGTATTAATTATTAGTATTCTATTCCAGCGTGAGTTGATTTTTAGATAGTGTTGTTGGTCAGATTCTTCATAATGTCTAAAGGGCTAAACGCCATCAGCGTCACAATGTAAAACGGATTACACTAGAGACAGCATATGTTAGGATGTTTCTGTGCATGACGCATGAATTTCAGCTATGAAGAAACGCAACGGGAAATCTGTCAACGTCGAGCGTAGAGTAGTGTCTTTGACTACGTTGGCAGGCAAATTCATGAATGTAGTGGTCGTCGAACCGAGGATATTTCATATGTGAGGCTAGAGAATTGCCGATAGATATTTGTGGGGCTGAGATGTCAAGAGATAGCCGGCGATAAATGCCGTAATGTTATATTTGGAACTATGGTTACATCAACTAGTAAGCCAGCCTGTTTTACACGAGAAAATGGGTAAGGCTGTGAGCTATATTTTGTCAGTGAGAATTTCGTGCCATTATGTAGCACTAAGTATATCGGCCAGGCCCCGAAGTGATAATTGCCCTCCCAGGAAATAAGGATCCCTTGAGACAGCTGTAGGTTGAGGGTGGAGAGCGGAGAGAGTGAAAGTATGTACAAACGATGCCGTTACCTGCGTGAGATGCCGGTCCACAGAGCCCCATTATTTAGGTATTTGTTGCTAATCCGCTGATCTTCCCTGTCGTGTCATTTTATGCTGAAATGTTGTGTCTATGTGAGACATGCAATTTCCGAGCTCGGACATGTTGGGACCATGACCGACGCCTCTATCATTTTCAGTCTATATTACAGTATAAGTGTTTCATTTTTTTTGCTATTTGTTTTACGTCGCACCGACACAGATAGGTCTTATGGCTATGATGGGAGAGGAAATGCCTAGGAGTGGGAAGGAAGCGGCCGTGGCCTTAATTAAGGTACAGCCTGGTGTGAAAATGGGAACCCACTGAAAACCATCATCAGGGCTGCCGAGAGTGGGGTTCGAACCCAATATCTTCCGGATGCAACCTCACCGCTGCGCGACCCTAACCGCACGGTCAACTCGCCCGGTTGTGTTTTAATTTGCGGGTGTGATTTATATATTTATCTTTTGCTGTTTACTGTTGTGTCCACTGTATTTAGTTCTGTGTTGTGATGTTGTCCTTTGTTGATTAACGGGGAGACTTAGTTCGATGGTTAATTTTGGGAAGTAAAGGTTCTGTCCTTATCCATTGCTCATGGTACGGAACCATATTATTAGAATCTGTGTTATTTTGGATGGTTAATTTAGACGCAGTCCTGAACAAGTGTTTTATATATTTGTGCCCGAGTGGTCGGAGTGAACATATGTATATTAGGCCAATTACTAGTGTATCGGATATTATTATCGCATCTCATGAACGGTTTTATATCGAGTCTTCCGGCAAAGAACTAGGGACTTAACGAGGCAGTCATCACAACTTAAATAAATGTAATATTTTTTTTTACAATTGGCTTTACCTCGCACCAACACAGGTAGGTCTTATGGCGACGATGGGATAGGAGAGGTCCAGGAATGGGAAGGAAGCAACCGTGGCCTTAATTAAGGTACAGCCCCAGCATTTCCCTGGTGTGAAAATGGGAAACCACACGGAAAACCATCTTCAGGGCTGCCGACAGTGGGGTTCGAACCCACTATCTCCCGGTTGCAAGCACACAGCTACGTGGCCCTAACCGGACGGCCAACTCGCTCGGTAATGTAATTCAAACATATTCCATGTAAACATATATTTTTTTAAATTTTCTCAGGTTCGTTACCCGTTGTCCTATTTGTAGTCTTTGTTAATAATATTAATTCATTAATTCATACAGTATGGTCGGTATAAGTCTTGTTCTATTTTTTATTTAGTACGATTTTATTCATGTTTTTAGTTTAATAAATCTTTTTACCCGATTACCTGCGTTTACATTCACTAGATTTTTACACACGTATGTATACTTGTCCATATACTTTAGTATATTTTAGTAATTAGAGATTACCACGCGCTTCTACACTGAACTAGGCCGAAATTATGACAGGATACGGTAATATATCTTTCTTATCCCGCTTTCACACCAGGCTAATGCTGGGACGGTACCTTAACGTCGTTGATATGGACGTAGCAACATACATCGAAATTCATTTATCGATAGGACAACTAATACCATAAACACCTTAGAATTAAAGTTTAGGCCTTCCCGTATAGTACCATTTCACTCAGCGTGAATAGAATTATTTCCCTACTTTACATGCCGATTTTCATTAAATTATTTTCAGCTATTTCCTCGTGATGCGCGTACATACATACATACATACATACATACATACATACATACATACATACATACAGACAGACAGACAGACAGACAGACAGAGATGAGGGAGAAGTAAAAAGTGCATGTCCTTGTTACTGTGGACATGATCTATGCAGAAATACCATTCTTTTGAATTCTGAGCAATATACAGACAATACTATTATGCTTTGTATGTATATGGACTGGATAGATTTCGAAGTCAATGTAATGATAATGAGTATATCGTGTAAACTCATCGCCCTAAGCTGGAAGACCAGATCCGTTTCTTCGAAACACGAAACACTAGGAGGAAAACAATGCAGTACTGGTAAAAGTAATGTGAATGTTAAACGAGATGCGTGCTACATTGGGCCACGAGATATTGGCTTTCTAAGCGAACAGTAACAGTATTAGTTCCATAAAATGCGCACTGTCATTAAATTTATATTTCCCTTTTGTCATGTATCTCGTCTATAATAGAACTGACATTATAATTTTATCGAATATTCTCTGCATTCAGCGAAATATATGTGATATGATATACTGATAAGTAGTGATTTGTGAAGCACTCAAACAGTTGAATCTGTTTCAAAATATATAATGGCAGAATGAAACAAGGCGCCCTATGGTCATGCGTAGCAAGTAAGTTGAACCGTATGCCTCCGAACGGTGTCGTCCCATTTGCGATCACTCACGTAGAATGCGTCTCACAACCAAAAATATCAAACTGGCTTCAAATTATTCCTGCAATGAGAGAAAACTTCATGGGAATAGTACAGAAACAATTTGTTTGCAAGTTGCTTTACGTCACACCGACACAGACAGATCTTATGGCGACGATGGGACAGGAAGGAGCCAGGAGTGTGAAGGAAGCGACCGTGGCCTTAATTAGGTACAGCCCCAACATTTGGCTGGTGTGAAAATGTAAACACACGGAAAACTATCTTCAGGGCTGCCGACAGTGGGGTTCGAACCCACTATCTCCCAAATACTGGATACTGGCCGCAATTAAGCGACTGCAGCTATCGAGGTCGGTACAAAAACAATTAAGGTGAGACTTAACAAGCCTTCAGCTCTCTTAACGGGATGTAAAGCATTGTCCCATTTGCTATCACTAATACAGTGAGAACATACTCTAATGATTCACAAACACTCTGGTTGCTATGAGGGAATTCCATACTGAAGGACTGGTACAGGGATACAACCCTCATGGAACTGGCGAAAACTACGTGCTACAATTCTCATGTTGAAGCTCACTAAATTACTTACGTTTACCGTTTGAGTCTGATGCGTTAATATGGGGACAGACAGATACCAAACAGGACCCAAATGTACCTTTTACACTCATGTTCATAAAAAACAGAATACCTTTAAATACCAGAGATATGAAGTTCATACTGACAGGTCATGTTCATTAGTATGTTTTGCAGACACGATTGGCATTTCAGTCACCTAAGTTCAGCATGTGTCCTGTTACCTAGTAGGCACTGGGTACTCCATGGGCACTGATAACTTGTTCCATGCGTGATGGCATCGACGCGTATAAGGCGCGAATGGCATCCTGGGCTATAGCTATCCATGCTGCATTTACCTGGATCCACAGTTCATCTTTGATGGTTGGCATAGGGTCACAGCGCTGCACCCGTCGTTTCATCATATCCCTCATATTTTCGATTAGCGACAAGTCCGGCGATCGGGCGAGGCAGGGCAACAGTCGGACACCCTGTGACAACAAGAGGGCACGTGTTCGTGCAGCGACGTGTGGTCGCGCATTGTCCTGCTGAAATACGGCGTCTGGGGTGTCGTGCCGAAAGGGTATGGCTACGGTTCGCAAGATGTCATTCACGTAGGTCAAACTGGTCACTGTTCCCTGGTAATGCACCAACTCTGATTTATGGTTGTACCCAATAGCACCCCACACCATAACGCCTTGAGTTGGCGCTGTATGTCTTGCGATGTATCTCCCCCTGTCTGCGGCGAACCAAAATGCGGCCATCATTTTCAAACAAACCGAACCTGGGTTCGTCCCAAAGCACTGTCTGCTGCCATTCCTGTCCCCAGTGACGTCGTTCCATACACCATTACAATCTAGCATGTTTATGCACATTAATCAAAGGTAGGCTGAGACGTGGACGACGCACCGGTAACCCAAACCGTAATAAACGGCGACGGATTGTCACTCCTGATAGTGTACGAAGTGTTACACTGTTCCACTGTTGCGCCGAAACCGAGGAGGACGCAGATCTGTCCTGCAGTACCATTCGGATGAGGAGTCGATCTTCTCGGGGGTTGTCTGGGTTGTGGGAGCAGACCCATCTCGTCGTGTTCTACGGCCTTCAGTGAATCATTCTGTACACGCCCGTTGCACTATTGGCACACTTCGTCCCACACGAGCAGCGATTTCCCGGATGGATGCATTACGTTCTCTCATGCCAATAATGCGCCCTCTTTCAAACTCAGCTGCCGTTATTGCAAGCAGGAGATGAGTACTCAGCATTTCCACACACATAAAATAGGACTTTGCTATATACAGTACAGGTAGGCCTACAGTACACATAAATTGGTGTTTCGATGTTTGCCGACAGGGAGTTTGTTAATAAAATGTGCTATAGCTAATGTACGCTTTGTTTTTATGCAACCATTTCAAATGTCAATAATAATAATAATAATAATAATAATAATAATAATAATAATAATAATAATAATAATAGCCGCCATAATACTTATCTGTATCGGTGCGACGTAAAGCAACTAGCAAAAAAAAGTATAATACTGAGCTAGTTGGCCGTGCGGTTAGGGGCGCGCAGCTGTGAGCTTGCATTCGGGAGATAGTGGGTTCGAATCCCACTGAAGACAGCCCTGAAAATGGTTTTCCGTGGTTTCCCATTTTCATACCAGGCAAATACTGGATCTGTACCTTAATTGAGGCCACGGCCGCTTACTTCCCATTCCTAGCCCTTTCTTATCGCGTCGTCGCCATAAGACTCACTTTATTCCTGCGAGAACCCTGTCATCACTAATCCAGAAATATTATTTCCGAGTCCAAGGGCTAGATGAAAATCATTCAGGATATTAAGGGTATTTGCCATACACTACTCCGAGGGTCAAATTGTACAGACTATCATAGAAGGAATTTCGCAATCGCACCAATCATATTACTTCCGTCCTCAAACGTTTAAGGCATCTGAGCATCTGTTAGACCAGAGAAAATATAAGGGAACTGTTTATCTGGAAGAGTATGGACAGCGAAATTTAAGAGTTGGTCAAAGCCTGTAAAACGTGTCTGATTAGCAAGCCTGCTTTATCTACCAAAAAACTAAAGATGTTACAGACGTGAAAATTGGTATTTGAAATCTCATTTTGTAACGTGCTCCCCTACGTATTTATTACTTCAAGATTTCTACTTTACCATCTGTCAACTTCTCCGTCCTGCTTTCACTACAGCGTGTGCTTCGACTGCTTACCCAGCCCGCTATGCACTCTACTACTGCTCTCCCTCCGACCCTCCCCTCTTCCGCTGCATGTATACGTCACGTCTATTTTTCGTACATTCTGGACTCTGCTATCTTCCACTATACATGCCTGCCCTGGCCTCAAATTGGCAGTCAGAGGACCAGCATGACTATCGCAGTGGAAGGACGTGATCCTCTCACTCTCTCTCTCTCTCTCTCCCCTCGCCAGGCGATCTGTACTTTCCCAGTACTAGTCAGGCAACTGTACTTGTTGGTACACTTCGGAAAGAGCTTTTGTCAGAGCTGATCACTTCTCAGTTCTCGCTTTCGCTTTCGATCTCTCTTCCAGGTGTTTTATTACAGGAGAACCAGGATGTAGAAGATAAATATCTCAGCGAGCCTGGCCGACTACGACTGCAAGGCAGCCACAGAAGAACTTCAAGCTAGGGTGAGCTCGGCGCCCGCCCCCGACGTTAGACTCCCGGCGCTGATGGTGTACAACCGGTGGGGAAAGTACATGTACCGGGAGACGATTCGTATAATTGATCTCCTTACAGCGATTGTGGAGTTCATCGGAGAGGAGTCGATTATCCAGCTCATCGGCGAGGTGATCCCTGGCTGGGCAGTCGTGATCTATCCAAAGGACGTAAGCCGCCTCCGCGTCTACGAGAGGCTGGCTTCCCAACACTTCCAGGTTATCCGGCTACTAGGACTGAGGGAGCAGCCAGACGGCACAGACAACCAGGAGGCAGCCACCCAGACGGAGCCGAGGACCAAGGACGACGGCGGAGCTCCCGAGCTCCACGACGGCGAGACCCCAGTTGGATCGCTGTACTTCTCGAAGTATACGCAGACCAACAAGGCCGCCAATCAGGACAGTCCACCACCAACCAGGGCGAAGTGGACGTAGATCCAGGCCTACTAGGAAGTGCCTGTCACCCGGGCGCAATCAAGGAAACGGCCCCTGACAGAGGAAATCAGCACAGCAGTGGAGGTGGACGCCCCCTGGCGATCAGAGGCTCCTTCCCAGGCCCAGCCTGCCAGCGTGTCTGTCGAGCTGCAGACATCGATGTGCGCCCCACAGGACAGGTAACGCAGTCGGGTGTCAGCAAAGACCGACGCCACCGCCGCCAGTCAAGAGGAGGGAGAAGACGGCGATGCAGCGGGGCCTCCCTCTACCCCGGGGTCACCAGGCCGAGAGGAGGGCCACCAGGATATGAGGCCTCTTCCCCTGCCGAGAAGGGATCCCCGAGAAGAAGACGCAGCCCCCGGACGAGGAGAAAGAAGGAAACGCAGGCCCACCACAAGCGGGCAGCCCAGCCGCAACCCACAACTGCTCCCAGGACAGCAGTAGACCGAGGAGGTAATCAGGAGAGGACCTCAGCGGGTAGTGGCAATCAGGTGAGACTGAAACGTCCCCCTCAGCAGCTCTTGCAGTGCTTCCGCTGTTTGAGGTGGGGCCACCGTCAGGTCAGCTGTGGGCTCCAGGTGAGGTGCAACCGCTGTGGTGGTGATCATCATCACATGGCTTGCGCTACACTTAGGCCTCCCACCGCAGTTGGCCTGTAGACCGGGCCATGGCGCGGGCAGAGAGGAAGGGGGCCAGGCGCCATGTTCCGCATCCATCCAGCAGGTCTCTGCCTCGGCGGGCGCGGCCTCATTCTCCGGGATCGGAGACTGGGTACGAGGGACCCCAAGGGTGTCGGGCGGTGCGACAGGCCCTAGTGGCTATTGCCGCATGACTCGGCAACCGGCAAGGCCCGCGCTAGCCACAGCAATGCCCAGAAGGATAGATCCCCTGAACAACTGGACTAGCGAAGAATAGGCTTATGACTTGTGCATGATAGCTATTCCCAACTAACGCAATTACCTGGACCTCTCCAGAACCACATCATTGCATGTGCTATCTACAAAATGTCAGGTTTCATATGTAGGCATCTTTCTATTTCCGCCTATGTGGTTTTGTCCTGACCCTTACTATATGATTACACCACTATTGATACCCATCACAACATCTGGCCTGGTAACATGCTGAGCATGGGGACAGGCAGATACTCCTGTAGTATCACACTCCCACTCCTCCCTGCTATTTCTTCTCTTCTTTGAACTAATAGCATGTGGGAAGCAATGTAGAATAGATTCGATTTCCACGCGGGGGGACACCCCCCCCCCAAAAAAGAAAACGAACTGGCAATCAGACATCCAGTGACGAACTGTGTGGATGGAGGCGCTCGCACTCGCATTACGGCAGGCCCGTATGCGATATCTTATTTTAATTGCAACATCACATCTGAACTTTCGACGGCTGGCTGGCTGGGTGAGCAAAAATTGATCGTTATGTGATTTCAACTCCTAAATAAGGAACTATTATTCTCACCCATTATGCACTTCAGGCCGGATTCGCAATATTACATTTTGCGTGGCAACTAAAATTATCTATGAGTATGTTCATTCTGAACTTGATTCGTAAATTTCAAACTGTTATTGCCACCAGACTTACTTTGTGTACTGACGCTTGAAGAGATAATCATATCTGTGATTTTCCCTGTCTTTAATTAAAAAATCTACAGTATACTATAACACTTAACATGTACCAGACGTGAAAACTGGTATTTGGAATCTCCTCTAAAAATAAAGAAACAAGTAAGTTTGTTTTAGGAAATTCCATTTGCTGGGTGGGGGAGGTGAAAATAAGTGAAGGCGGGGTTGAATTATTTTTATTACGATACATATATCTCAAAGACTGTAGATGTTACAAACGGGGAAATTGGTATTCGGAATCTCCTTTAAAAATAAACACGCATTTTTTGTTTTCTTCGGAAAATTCGCTTGAAGGTGTGGAAAGGATTGAAAACGGGTCAATTTTTAAAGTGAATATATCTACAGTATAACTCAAAAGCTTGACATGTCATTTCAAAATACAGGAACACTTTTTTCTTTCGGATAAGCCACTTAACGGCAGTGAGAAGGAATGAAAAGGTAGCTTAATGATTTTTATGAGGATACTTATATATCAAAAATATAATATGTTATACATGTGAAAATTGGCATTTGTAATCTCCCTTAAAAATAAAGCAACATGTATTTCTTTTATTGTCCGAAAGTCCACTTAGGTGCTCGTTTGGGAAAGAACTGATAAAGGCGTTTAATTCTCTTTATGGAGATACATATATCCCAAATATTGAAAATGTTACATACGTGAAAATGGATTTTTAAAATCTCTAAATCTGAAGAAACACGTATTTTATTTTATTTTTTGCTTTTTTTGTTTTCGACATGACAGGGGATTGTTTCTCACATGTACAGTTTTATGTCACATATTCCAGACTTAGCTCTGGCAGCAGCCTGGTCATCTTAACCTCAAAACTACAATATCACAAACGTGGTTTACAAGGATGTTCTTGGGGTAAATGAAACTCAAATTTTCGATGAGTTTTTATACTTAGAGGATTTTCAGATAATGTCGTAGTACAGTGCCGAGGAACTAATACTTTTATCAAATTACGAAATCCACGCAAGCGAAGCTGCGGGTAACAGGCAGTCAGAATATAATTATGTAAAGTACTTTATGTCAATTTTCTTTAATATTGTCTTTTCAGATCTATATCCCTCTTATAGAATTTACTTTTAATGAAGTATTAAAAGTGTAAATTATCCTAAGTGTGCTGCTGGGAATTATTTATTTCGTATGTACATTTTGGCATGACCTCAAATCCACCATCCTTCAGTAATTAATTTCATTTCCGAGATGTTACTATCCAGGTGCGGGACAGTATTTGCTTGTTGTTTATTCCTCGCGGATAGTGAATATAATTTGCTTCCTAATCCCTGTCATCATTACACTTCATCTACGTGTTGACATTAGTAGTATCCGGCAACAGTCTGAAAGTGAGTTAAGGTAAGACCGAACGCCAAAATCTGAAAAAAAATGACTTTTTTCGTTTATTGACTTATGTTACAATTTGGACTTTAACGAACATTTTGGTGTATCATTTATACAGAATTTCGTCCTAGAGAAGTATTTTTAATTATTTATTAAATTTATATGTACACTGCATGGATTTTCGTTTCATGTTGCACCGATTGGTATAGTCATTGATATATCAGGAACTTCTTGAGCTAGAAGGCTGTGGTTTGGCTAATTTTCAAGTTCCGGAAGTTGGCTATACTGCTGCGTTTTAAGATGTCCACTTACTGTTGTTTACAAACAAATAATTGGCAATAAATGTATATGCTTATTGAATCCTTGTTGTGGTTTCACATTTCTTTCAGTTTTTAAATAATATCATCTGGACCAAGGTTTGTGGGATATAATACATTAAAGTTAGGGGTCTCAGATGCTGTAATAACCTTCAATCATGGGAATTCAGGAAGAATTAAGGTTCTTGAAGAACTGGGAGTGGAAAGAGGGAAGCATACAGCATCTGGATTGAACGTGCTTGACAGGTTAAGGGTGCGAAAGCAGAATTTGCAGCAAATCTGGCAATAAAAAAGCAAGAAAGAAGAAAAAAGGAGCAGATTAGCCAGTGACGAATCAGGTTGTGGCGCTGGATGCTTCTAATTGGTCTAGGAAAACGTATAGGTAACTTTCAAAATATTTTCTTCACTCTTCAACTTTAGAGTTGATGTTCTTGAAACTTAAAAAATCTCAATAAATTTTCCTTTTTCTTCAAAACTATATAATGTATAACCATGAAATGTTGACAGGTACTTAACGTGTATACAATACAGCTGGAGATCTACAATCAGGTCATTCCGACTAATATCTTGAGAGTTATGGCTCATTGTTCACGATTTTTAGTGGAATATATGTATATATAAAAAATAATTACTCCCACATTTATTGAACCACAGTTCCGATTGTAGATCCCTGCACTTAGTAAGAGTTGAGGGATATACGGTAAAAATGTCATGCATTTATCTTTAACAGTTTCTGAGAAAAAAGAACATAAATTATACAAAATTAACATTCGCGAGATAGGGCATTCGCTCTTACCTTAATCACGGTAATCAGGCG
The DNA here is from genome assembly GCF_040414725.1 of Anabrus simplex. NCBI lineage: Eukaryota > Metazoa > Arthropoda > Insecta > Orthoptera > Tettigoniidae > Anabrus > Anabrus simplex. The sequence goes on along the minus strand of NC_090266.1, from coordinate 1,208,413,136 downwards.
AAGTAATGACCAATGGCAGTGCCTAGAAGACTACACGTGGCTTTTGGCATGTACTCGGAAGTAGTCCGGTCATTCTCCAATCAACGTGAAGACTGCGGACGTATACATGATGTTCATTGTTTATATCAGTTTCGGTTCTCTCAATGACGGCAGAATATTGTAGTGTGCTGTCCGATTATGGAAGTGTTGGGACAAATACAAACACCCAATCTCCGAGCCAGAATAATTAATCAGGCGCGATTAATATCTCCGACCCGGTGGGGAATCGAACCCGGGGCCCTCTGAACCAGAGGCCTCAACGCTGATCATTCAGCCAAAGAGTCGGGCATTTCGCTCATTATAACTTCTTTTGTTGCTAATGGTTTAACGTCGCACTAACACATCGATGGTTTACAGCGCTGCGAAGAAGGGAAAGGGAAGGCTGCGTCCGTGGCCTTAATCATGGTACAGCCCCAGTATTTGCCTGGTGTGAATTTATGAACTGACGGAAAGTTATTTCAGGACCGCCGACATTGGGGTTCGAACTCACTATCTCCTGAAAACAAGCTAACAGCTGGGCGATCCTAACCGCACGGCCAACTCGCTCCCCAACATTTATTTTTGTTTTGTAATGAGAATCTGTACCAGTAATTTTCAAATATTGTTCAATTATCTTTAAAGAAACATGTAATTCCACTCTTCATACAGAGAATTTCGACTAGAAACATTCGATTGTTTTTTCAAAGAACGACAAATTTGCGTTAGTTAATGAATATTTTCGACTGAGAACATTCGACCATACATTATTCTCAACTACGAATGTGGATCCCATGGAATGAATATAGTAAGTCGCTCAATGTAACATTTATATTATTCTAAGGAGTGTTTGTGTGTGTGTTGAGTATTCAGCCCAAAGGCTGGTTGGATCCTCAACAGCTCTGCCATCAGCTGTCATAGATGGTCTAGGCATCACTGAAGAGGCTTACTAGGGAAATGAGGAGTGAGGTAGTTTCCCGTTGCTTTCCTCACCGGGCCAGAAGTTGCTATTACATATCAGTCTGCCAAGCCCACTGAAATGCATGCACCAACCGACCCTATGAGCAACATTTTCACACCATTCATAGCAGGGACTGGCTGCATAAGGAATGGCATTACTAGCATTGCTCATACCTCAGTCACTTCCATATTGTCAAAGCCAAGGATAAGACTGAGACAGATCAATGAAAGTAACAAAATTGCTCTAGCCCATACCAGCAGACATAGTGCACTGTAAACACTAGGTCCTGCCAGCAAAGGCGTGAAGGAATGTTTACACAAGTAATTTCTAATTATTGGTCGGTTCCGTTTAAAAAACGTCTTTCGTAAAAGTATCACTGTGCACTTTTATTACGGAGAATTTCGCTTACAGACATTTGAGTGTTTATTCATGGAACGACTGACTAATGCGCAAAGAATACTTTAAAAAGAAAACATTCTACTATTCCATCCATAGTTCGAAGTTCCATTAGCCCGTCCAGTAATTCAATAGTCGCTGTCAACCCACGGGTACCCTTTTCTAATATTTGTCCAGGCAGATTAATCCCTCTCGTTTGAAGCTACATATTTCCGCTAGATGGCAGTGCAGTTAAATTTATAGCAAACTTAATTCGTCGACGAAAAACATAAAACTGTTCTTGTAACTTAAATACATTGAAGTTTCCTTTAAATAAAATGTAATAGTTTAAATTTCCACGCGTGTTAGCCCACCACTTATATTTATAAATTACTTGTATTTACTAAGTAGTTATATATTATCCACTGATACAGGCAGGTAAAATAATAACTTCAATGAGGACGTTGTTGCAGTTTCAAACTGCAGTTTTGCCTATAACATACATACTTGCAAACATTAACTAGTCCGTTTTAATAGTAGGAGCCTTAAATTACCAATTACATGAGATATGAGAAGTTATGTGAAGAACTTAGCAATTATCGCAGGTAGCACCGTCGTGTGGCCTCCGGAGAGGCCTGGTGCAGGTCTTTTGATTTGGCACCCGTAGGTGATCTGCGCGTCGTGATGCCACATGCACCCAGTCCCCGTGCCAGGGTAATAAACCAATAATTATGGTTAAAATTCCCGACCATTCCTGGAATCGAACCCGGGACACCTGTGACCAAAGGCCAGCACGTTAACCACATAGCCATCGAGCCGGCTATTATCACAGGCAATAAACAATTTATTACTACCCAGTAATGACCGTACTCCGCTATAAACATGAACCAGTACATTGAGTTTCAAACGATCACCGACGAAGGGACTACCCATCTACTGAGTCGGCCGTACGGTTGGGATCGTGCAACTGTAAGATTGCACTCTGGAGATAATGGGTTCGAGCCCCACTTTCAGCAGTTCCCAAGACGGTTTTCTGTAGTTTCCCATTCTCACACCAGGCAAATATACCTTAATTAAGGCCACGGCTGCTTTCTTCCCACTCGTAGCTCTTCCCCATCCCATCGTCGCCCTAAAACCTATGTGTGTTGGAGCGACGTAAAGCAAATGGCAACAAACAAACAAAAACTTCGCGAAATTTTTCATTTAATTTTGTGTTAATATATTAAGTCTTGTATGGTTTTGAAAGTTTTCCCTTTCAACTGTTATGGACTTACAGTCAAATGATATACAGCAATTCCTTAAGAATGAGGTAATTTTTCCTTCGTTCATCAATATTTCCTCGTTCTTGACTTGAAGTAATGTTCAATAAAACACTATCATCCCCAGAAAGTGAATGTATTTTCATGTTTGATTTTGGGGAAGGTCTGCCACAACTGAACTCCGCAGTCATCCAATAGAATATCCTTGTTTCGTAGATCACGCTTAAATAGTAGAGCTTCATCCTAAGCAAACAATGAATAATTTCCGGTTAATGTACTTGTATTCATTCATTAGATACCTTTGTAAATTTTTCAGAAAATATTCCAGTGTTTCATTTCCCATTTCTCAAAGAATGACTGCGTTGTCATGAGCTGCTCTTCAGTGCCCTTCAGAGCGGTACTATCTAAGAGTCGAAACTGATGACAAGTATCGTCTTTACGTAAGTTATTCTAAAATTATTCGACTGTTAGGTGTTGTTCTTCGCAAAGGATATCCGAACTGATGAATGTATTAAAAGTGTTTTCCGGTAAGTACAACCCAGTCGAATTTGGTTAGTAGCTCCAAACTTTCACAACATCATTGGCTACACAGCGAAGCAGCATGGGTGTAGATGTTCCAAACGGACACTAAAGTCTCTTCTTCACAATGCCGCGTTATATGCTGCGCATGGTGACCCACACAGAACTGATTTCTCCATGTTCCTTACTTCGTATGGACCTGCAGAACTAATGATGACACCTGTCTACTATTGGTACTCTGTACAATAAATCTGGTTCTTGTCGCTCACGTCCTTCTTGGTATTACAACTTCAACCATCAGCAGTGGAATTACAGTTACAGTTTACACAGTACTACGCAAATCCTGTCATTAATGATTACGGTTTCTTGGCTGAATAGCTCGGACGGTAGAGCGCAGGCCTTATGAACAACTCCTGCCAGGTACTCGGATGAAAATCAAGAAATATTTAATTAACAATTAGAGTCACAGTTGCCGAGCAATATGGCTGCATGTTTTGCGTCGTGTAGTGGTGAGCCTGCATTTGGGAGATGGGGGGTTTGGTCCAAACGTCGGCAGCACTGAAGTTGGAATGCCGTGGTTTACCGTTTCTCGTACCAGGCGTTTGCTGCTGCTGTACCTTAATTAACAGTTACCGTGCTGGTGGCTTACCGCTGCTCCACCCTCTTTGCGCTGGCTGATTTCCTCTAGTTTGTGCTATATTCAGAAGTTCACACATTAATTGATTTTACGTCCCACTAACTACTCTTTTACGGTTTTTGGAGACGCCGAGGTACCGGAATTTTGTCCCGCAGAAGTTATTTTACGTGCCAGTAAATCTACCAACACGAGGCTGACGTATTTTAGCAGCTTCAAATACCACCGGGCTGAGCCAAGATCGAACCTGCCAAGTTGGGGCCAGAAGGTCAGCGCCTCAACTCAACCGTCCGAGCCTCACAGCCCGGCGTTCACACATTAAAGGAGGTTAAATTTAGGATCAAGAATCAGCTCACCGGAGAAGAAAATAGTCACCCTAATGCGCACGCACAGATGGATCGTCAAGCCTGTTCAGATGGCACAGCGAACGATTCCCGCGCTCAACCCTACGTCAGCGTAAGGCAGTAGCGATCAGGGAGACATTGATGTTTCAAGCGGACAGTGTGCGTCAACATGGGTAGATACAAGGATGTGATAGGGTGGCTGTTTTTGGCCGTGCCCACGACCACGCGGTGCGTGAATTTGCTGGATTTGTTGGTGTTTCTCTGCAGACTATTCAACCTATCTATAAGCGGTAGTGTACTACACGTGACCGCGAATCACGACGTCAAAATTGTGGCCGGAAATATATTCTGAGAGGGAATGGAGACGCGTTTCACGTAGGATTGCCATACGCCCTGAAAAACGGGATTGTCCTGAATTTGACCATGTGTCCCGACGTCTTGACCGAATTTGTAAAAACCCTAAATGCCCTGAAGTTTCAAAATCAGAGAAAATTACTTAAAAATTTGCTCAAATGCTTTTGAAAGCGAATGTCCCATCTGTTACTTAAAAACCTATGCAAATAACACTGAACGTTATTTAATTTTGGAGTGGTCTGTAAGGTAGGAATTTTACTTAAAGCATGATTTTTTGTTCTTTATCTATATGATTTTTAACATTAACGTCAAATAACAAGTGTGTCTTTTGGTAATGGATGAGACATTTCACATGGAATTACCCGTATACACTCGTTGGAAGCACAGGCGTCAACTTTTGATCTTGAGCACGGGGACATTGATGAATATATGAAATAATTTTACGGGAGCGAAAACACGAGTGTTCCCGTACCACTATATGCATGGGGGCAAATGCTCCCGTGGAGTCGGCACCCATGTTTGGAAATCAAAACCGCTTCCGAACCCGAGAGGATTCTCGACCGAATCCAGGCGGTTATCATGTCCACTGGGGGAGATACACGGTACTAAATGATGCTTGTATTGTACTTTGTGTTCTTATCCTCTGTCTCAACTCGATTGTGTTTTTTCTCTTAGCCATGTTGTAACATTCTATGTTTTTTCACACTAATTTTAAACCTATTTTAATTTTCTAAATGTCCGACTCGTTGGCTGAATGGTCAGCGTACTGGCCTTCGGTTTAGAGGGTCCCGGGTTCGATTCCCGGCCGGGTCGGGGATTTTAACCTTCATTAGTTAATTCCAATGCCCGGGGACTGGGTGTTTGTGCTGTCCCCAACATCCCTGCAACTCACACACCACACATAACACAACCCTCCACCACAATAACACGCAGTCACCTACACATGGCAGATGCCGCCCACCCTTATCGGAGGGTCTGCCTTACAAGGGCTGCAATCGGCTAGAAATAGCCACACGAAAATATTATTATTATTATTATTATTTTCTAAATATAAATGTTGATTCTTAGGGTGCCATATATGTTAAGGACACTAGGTTCAGGGCCCTGACTTAACTTTAGGCTAAGATTTATTTTCGGCTAATGATGCTTACGACTGTTAAGCGAAACATGTCCCATCTTACAACGCCCGTTGTAATGTTTATTTCCTAAATATAAGGAAAGATAAGTATGAAAGGTGGTGTTAACTATTATTCTTGTTTTAATGTTCATATCTGATGTCCAATACGGTCTACAATGAGATTTCCTTCCGTGGATATCCATTTTCACACCAGGCAAATGCTGGGGCTGTACCTTAATTAAGGCCACGGCCACTTCCTTCCCACTCCGAGGCCTTCACCATACGACCTATCTGTGTCGTTGCAACGTAAAGCCAACTGTAAAAAAGCAATATATCACTAATCTCATTTTCCCACAGTGTTATGTTACTTATAACTGAATCATATGCCTTCTCCAGATATACGAAACTAAGCATAACAACATGTTCCCCTTGCAGAATTTCCCAATTATTTATTTATTTATTTATTTATTTATTTATTTATTTATTTATTTATTTATTTATTTATTGTAAATCTGGCCCTGACAGCCACTCTGTTGTCTGAAACAGGAATGATTTTCTTTGAACTTACTATTCATCATTAATCGTATCCTCTTTTCCTAAATGCCTGACAACCCTTTGTCTTGTACGCTGATCAAAGGCAAGGTGTTCCCAGATATTTTGTGAAAAATAGAGTGACGAATAGAGGAGTGTTTTCGTCTCCGGTTATGTCGTATGTTTTTCAAAGTGAACGTGACCTAGGTATACCCTTTCTTGGAGCAGTGCTCGAACTGCTGCAGGAATGTTTTGATTCACCTATTGTTTGCTTTCAATTAAAAGGGCGGTGGTATGAATATATTTGAAAAATGAGTAACGCAGTCCAAATTGCACATCATTCACGTTCTAACCTATTGTGTAAAGCAAAACACCTGCGTAAGCAAGCAGAAAAACAATTGGCACAACTTACAACTGAAATATTTGAACCCTCTCGTAAGGGAATTCAGGAAAATTTTATAATACCTTTATATGCCATCACCTTCAAGTAGTAGTAGTAGTAGTAGTAGTAGTAGTAGTAGTAGTAGTAGAGGGCTAAATGCCTGAAACGGTAGCGCACAGGCTGGCCTTTTGATCCCAATTTGGCGGATTCGATCTCAGCTCACTTCAGTGGTACTTGAAAGCGCACATGTACAGCCACTTGGTTGGTTGGTTGGTTGGTTGGTTGGTCGGTTGGTTGGTTGGTCGGTCGGTCGGTCGGTCGGTCGGTCGGTCGGTCGGTCGGTCGGTCGGTCGGTCGGTCGGTCGGTCGGTCGGTCGGTCGGTCGGTCGGTCGGTCGGTCGGTCGGTCGGTCGGTCGGTCGGTCGGTCGGTCGGTCGGTCGGTCGGTCGGTCGGTCGGTCGGTCGGTCGGTCGGTCGGTCGGTCGGTCGGTCGGTCGGTCGGTCGGTCGGTCGGTCGGTCGGTCGGTCGGTCGGTCGGTCGGTCGGTCGGTTGGTTGGTTGGTTGGTTGGTTGGTTGGTTGGTTGGTTGGTTGGTTGGTTGGTTGGTTGGTTGGTTGGTTGGTTGGTTGGTTGGTTGGTTGGTTGGTTGGTTGGTTGGTTGGTTGGTTGGTTGGTTGGTTGGTTGGTTGGTTGGTTGGTTGGTTGGTTGGTTGGTTGGTTGGTTGGTTGGTTGGTTGGTTGGTTGGTTGGTTGGTTGGTTGGTTGGTTGGTTGGTTGGTTGGTTGGTTGGTTGGTTGGTTGGTTGGTTGGTTGGTTGGTTGGTTGGTTGGTTGGTTGGTTGGTTGGTTGGTTGGTTGGTTGGTTGGTTGGTTGGTTGGTTGGTTGGTTGGTTGGTTGGTTGGTTGGTTGGTTGGTTGGTTGGTTGGTTGGTTGGTTGGTTGGTTGGTTGGTTGGTTGGTTGGTTGGTTGGTTGGTTGGTTGGTTGGTTGGTTGGTTGGTTGGTTGGTTGGTTGGTTGGTTGGTTGGTTGGTTGGTTGGTTGGTTAATATTGTTTGCCCCAAGTGGAATTTCTTAATTAGGTCAGCAGTAAGAAAGCAGTGAAGCACTTTTAATGCGTTTGCCTTGGGGAAGGAAATCAAATGGAATTCGTTTATGGGCTGATGAAATCTAGTGGGTTGAGTCAGCTGAGCTAGGGATTACTTCTTACTTGTTCCTGGCTCCTCACAGAAGGTATATTGGAAGGTATTCCATTTGCTCCTTCAGATTTTTTCCGAAAACCTTTGCTGGGATCCCCATGGGAAATTTTGGACATCAAGTTTTCTCACAGCCTTACAATTTATTGGCTATCTGCATGTGAATTATAGCTTCCTAGGCATTCCAGTCCCTGACAACTATTTGTTTCTTGGCACATCTCCCTCACATTGCATCCCATAGTGTAATCATGGTTTCAACTGTCCAGGCAGTTTCTCTGCAAACACAGTCACCGACACAGATAGGTTCCACAGCGACGAAGGGAAAAGGAAGGGCTAGGAGTGGGAAGGAAGCGGCCGTGGCCGTTATCAAGGCACAGCCTCAGCATTTGCCTGGTGTGAAAATTGGAAACCACGGAAAGTCATTCTCAGGGCTGCCGATAGTGGGGCTCAAACCTACCGTCTTCCGAATGCAAGCTAACAGCTGCACACCCCCAACCGCACGGCCAACTCACTCGGTAAGGAGTTCCCCACTCTGTCCCCAAGGTTTCTGCGCCCCTTTGGGTAAGCAGCTTCCTGGACACAAACTTGCAGCTTCCTAGGACTTCTAGACTTCCAGATATTCTTCCCTGGGCAGAAGACAGAGGAGATTTGCAAACACCCATTTCCCGAGAATTCAAAAATTATATCGGTTTATTTCTATCAGATCAGTTTTATCATTAATTTTAATGAGTTTCTAGACGTTATACTTGAACGACGTTGCACATGTTAACAGCGAGACAAGAAACTTTCACAGACACATCAGAAATGTAACCTATAATGGCAATGCTGGTAGAAGTGAACTTGCCAGGCATATCGTTGATAGACTCTGTTCTGTACACAGAAGCAGTAGAATCCATCGTAGGATTTCCTGGAATCGTTCGAGTTTAGTTGTGAAAGAACGGTGACTTCACGTGCTTGTGCAAACAGCGCCGATCTATTTTGTTGTATGTGTTAGAGATAGATTTTAAGTAAACAATGCAGAAACATTACAGACTTCGTGAAATAAATGTATCTTACTTATTGTAACATTAATCGTTGTGAAAGTTCCTTTCGAATACAAGATGTAGCACATTTGTTGTAGGTCTGAGATTATGAAAGAATTGTATGACAAATCAGCTTTCCCTATACCAAGCGTGTTGAGTAAAAGTGACTGCTTACTGCGCAAAAACAAGCTAATTTTGAGACTTTATTTACGTCGCACCGTCGTAGATAGGCTTTTTTTGCTATTAGTTTTACGTCGCACTAACACATCGAAGGTTTTCGGCGACGGAAGGGTGGGAAATTGGGAAGGTAGCGGCCGTGGCCTTCATTAAGGTACAGCCCAAGCATTTGCCTAGGGTGAAAGTTGAAAACCACGGAAAACCATCTTCAGGGCTGCCGACAGTGGAGTTCGAACCCACTATCGCCCGAATGCAAGCTCACAGCTGCGCGACCCTAACCGCACGGCCACTTGCTCGGTATAGATAGGCTTTATGGTGACGATGGGAGAGGGCAGAGAAGTGACCGTGGCCTTAATGTATATTCAGTCCCAGAATTGGGCTGATGTAAAAATGGGAAACCTTCAGAGATACTGACAGTGGGGTTGGAACCTTCTATCTCTTGATTGCCAGCTAACAGCTGCATGACCTTATCCGCCAAAACAACTCACTCGGTGCCAAGGGACAAGAAAGACAGTGTATCCTAGTCTGTGAACCGCTGTGGGACCTATGCTTGATGGCCAAATTCTTCTCAAACCCTCCCCCACAGATCCATCTTTCGTGCGACAGTGATCAAAAGCAGCATTTTTCATATTCAGACAGTGATGTCTTTCAACCCAGCGTTAGTCAAAGAACGCCAGAACTCAATGACTTGGACTGAGGGCTCGACATACCCAAAGTAAATGCAGGACACCTAGGTTCAGGGGTCAAAGCGAGAAATATACTTGTGTCTGAGATTTCTTTCGCATTGTACAGAAAATGGAAAACAATGTATCATATCTCCTTTCTTTGAACTTGATTACATGGATTACAGAATTAATATGCCAGAATTTATAGAATGACTCGGTGTGAACTACAGGGCCTCTGACTGGAGACTTTTTATCCGTATTTCGCAATCAAGCTAAAAATGTGAGTTTCTGCACAACGGAAACCCTCCACCCATTCCATTCATATGAAGAAAAGTTATGAAAGCATTAAGTGTTTGTGGGAGTGTGTTAACTACGAGGGCTATTTTTGCATCAGACATATTTTGCCAATAAAGTATATGTATCACTACACATTATTGGTTATTTCGTGTTTTATTCATCATGGCATCTGCATGTGAAACATTCCTCGGTGACGGGTATTTTCACGCCGGCGAGGAAGTGGTAACAACGATTCAGAAATGGTTATCGTCACATATAGCAGATTTCTACGACGAAGGTCTACAAAAATTTTTGCACGCTGCGACACATGTTTGAATAAGCATGGACATTATGTGAAAAAGTATACGAAAGTACGAAGAATGGAATAAACGACGAATTAACCAATAATTATCCTTCCCAATTCATCGTCGATGTGATCAATCTTCCGACGAAATAGTTTCTAAGTTTAAGGTCTGGGATGTAATGATTATGGTACGAGAACTGCTGCCAGCCAAATGACTGGACGAGTGCTGGCATTTGAACAGCACCTGTTGACTACAAGCTCTTCCTGTACCGGAAGAAGTTCCACAGCAGCAATAGTTTTCACACCGACGACGAAGTGAAAGGGACGATTCAGAAATGTTTTCCTTCGCAGGGTAAAGACTTCTACAAAGAGGTTCTACAAGGACTTGTTTCACGCTACGAAAAATATTTGAATACGTAGGAAAATTATAGGGGAATGTAGCTGAATGCAATTAATGGAATGGAATTTATTTAAAAAGGAATTAGCCATTAATATGTAGTGGTCCTTATTATATTGGCAAAGATACCTTAATTACAAACTAGCCTTCGAATAAAGACCATCAGGGGCTTTTGTTGCCGTGTCTTCAAGATGATAAACCTATCAATGGGTTCGAACTTGGGCTACACTCCCTTAATTTATGTCCGAATTTAACAGACATTGAAGGAGTGATTGAAAGCTAGGGAAATAATTCCCGTTCTGTTGGCGCGAAGTGACCCGTATAATAATAATAATAATAATAATAATAATAATAATAATAATAATAATAATAATAATAATAATAATAATAATAATAATAAGAATAATAATAATAATAATAATAATAATAATAATAATTTTACCGGGAGGTACACCTCAACGCCGCGCATTCAAAATAAGCGCCTTAATGAACTCCCCTATCGGTCAAAAGGTGAAACTGATACTACACGAACTTGGAACTTTAATCAGAAGATGTCACCACTGAAATATTAAGTAATTGTGTTGTGGTGATGTTTCCTAAACTGATTGAATTTCTTCTTGTTTTGTTTGCTATACATCAAGAAGTTTGGACTTGTTTCCACAGATGTCACTACCAAAAAACTCTGATCATGCACTCTGGTGCAAGGTGGAAGAACTTATAACTTAAAGAAGTTTTGTATTTCTAGGTTGTCCATAACTGACTCTATGTTCATTTATTTTTGGGTTGGCAACACTCCTTTTTCTTTCCGCCAGTTTTGAATCTACCCAGTCAGGAATTTCTGTAATTTTTTTCAGTCTATCACAGGCTTCTTGTTCGATTTTGAGTGTAACTTTTGAACTTAACAAATAACATTGAGAGGGTGTGTACGGATTAGCCCAGAATCCTCTCGAACCTTCCCTGAGGGTATATAAACTGCGGCTTTTCATGTTTCCTTGTCAATTGATCATCGTCTTTCTGTGTGTTTGTGTTAAGGCAGGAGGCGGGGCCGCCTCTTTCTTCGGTCAGCAGAATATCTATAAGGTAATAGCCACGTAAATTCTATCTTTCTTGCTACCTCCGCAGCTTTATTCGAAGGGAAGGTCCGAATCTTTAACTATGTAACAAACTTTTCTAAAACGTAAATCTTCTTTTGGCTAATGTAAAATGTTCACTAAGTTTAACTGGAAATCGAGGAGAGAGAGTTATCCTCTCGAGCTCCCCTTCATCTTGATTTGAGGTGACTTCGTTTTGCAACCTTTCGTTCCTGTAATATGTTAAAGGATTTTTATACGAGCCACCTCAGTAGTTTGGAACTAGTCCCAGTTTCATCAGCCGAGAGCCCTGTACGTTTTAAAATTTTTCATTATCTTGGAGCGCTGGGCACGCCTTCATTCAGTTTGTGTTCGGGCAATTTACTTAACCTGTTCTTTTTCGCAAAGACCCTGTAGGTAGGGTACTAGATACCCCTGTGTAAAAATCAGTTCAATTTGTAAATTGAGGCTTAAGAGGCCAGAGATTGTAAATTTTGATGTAATGTTGCCTTGAGTGGGCCGTAAGAAACTGAGAGTCTGTTAGCTCGTTTTCCAAAATTTTGTAAGAGTAATGAGTGCCTCTGGAAGGCTACATATTGTAATTTTGGGAGCAAGTGCTCTTGTATTAGGGGATTTCTGTCCTTGAGTAAATGATTCCTTATTTGAATTAAAGTTGTAAACTGGATCCGGTATCACTGGAATTGTAACGCTAGGGGCTTGAAGCCCAGAATCTGTAAATATCACTAATATTGAATTTTCCTAGTCTTGTTTCAAGATTGCTAATTGTACCAGTTATGTTGTTATTTGCTGATTTTTGAAATTCTAAAGAAATATAACCTTTGTTAAAGTTTTAAATTAATTTGGATATTGTAGTTAGACCCATTCATCCCGGCACCTTCTTTAACCTCTTTCTGCTCCACGGGTAACCCCGTAATAATAATAATAATAATAATAATAATAATAATAATAATAATAATAATAATAATAATAATAATAATAATAACACAGCTCGGGATAAGAGATGTTTACCCCTTTTTTTCTGTGTTAGCACCGATCGATTTAAGATATACAGTATTAGCGGTATATGGAACCACTTTTGTCCCATCACTTCATAGTTCCCCGAAAATAAGAACATCGATTTTTAACTTTTGCGTACTTTTATATGTATAGTACATTCAATTATGTAATTTCTTACAAATTAGTTACAAACTGGGTGTAATTTAAAAGAAACATTGGAAAATCAAAAATGCCCCACCCTTTGGCCTTCCGTTCAGAGGGTCCGGGTTCGATTTCCTGCCGGGTCTGGTATCTGAACAGCATCTGCTTACCTTATCTGACACGGAGACTAGGTGTTCTTCTTTGCTCAATACAGTCCTCTTCATGTACACTCACGATCAGAAGAATTTTCGGTGGGATGGAAAATAGGTAACTTTGGGCGTAAATGTTTTCCAAACCTGCGGATGCAGAAGAGATAGGCGAGGACAGCGTTATATGTTTTCGTCTTCCAGGAGGTGCGCCTTTGTGCTGTTACTGCCCCCCACCCCCGTCTTTCCCTTCCTTCCTTCTTTGTTCATCAAATCACTCTGTGTGTTTTGCACTCTGGGTACGCATTCTGGCTATACTGGCGTTTCCCAATTAAGGAAAACAATTATTTAACTGCCATGAAATCAGGGAAGAAAAAGTGCACGATGTAGACGATGTAGTCCATTATGTTAGATCTGGATTCAATTAAAGAACTTACTATTATACATTATTTACCATCTCATCGATCCCATAGTTACAATCAGGCGATAGAATAAATATGAATGGGAATTTCAAAGAACGTAGTATATAAAAGAGAAGTACACCCTAGATATAAATTTCTATATTTTTTATTGAAGGGGACATTCATATTCTCTTGCATTGGAATATTTTTTTTATTTTTTTTATTTACTTTTTCATACAGAAGGCCCTCGTTTGTTTCTTTAAAAGTTAATTATGACGTAGTCAGAAAATTTTTTCTTTGTCTTATTTTTCTTTATTGCAACTCGCCTATCATTATTTATTTTTTCGGTGGGGACTGGATTCTGAAGAATATTCTTCACTTAAAAGTCTCTGTAGCTGAAAACCTTGTCTCTGTCTTTTATTTCTGTACGCAATTTTATGCCATTAAATTTATCTCCCATTTCCCATAACTATACCAACAAAAAACAAGATATATCATTCAAAGAATACGGTATGTCTTTAAATGAAACACGAATCACCTTCCCTAAGTTTTTAGTGAAGGTTACCTTGTTTCATCTTAATTTCTTGCGTTCACAATTAATATCCGTACATACTTCAGTGCAAAATATAGTAGGCCTAATTCTTATTTTGACAATGTTCACGAAAGCATTGACGACATTTAATTTATTAGGGTCTTTATTGACGAAAATAAGGGTCATTGTTTTTACAATGGTTGAGCACGATGCCAGTTGATAATAAAATCATGGTCGAGACCGCCAACATTTAAGCACACAAGGATTATCAAGAAACAGGAAAATTTGACCCATCAACGTGTTGACATGTTTATCTTCGCTCGATGTGCATACGACAGTACGTCTGTTGCCTTGAACCCCCCCCTCATTCTCCTGCCTGGCGCATATTCACGGTCGAGTCAGCGGGTGGTGCGGGCATGTCTGTTTGGTTCCTTCCTGGTGCATGGCCTTAGTCTGACCAATGAGAGGGATTGTAAGCTAGTACTGGGCGGTTCTGAGGGCTGTACAGGCTTCCTTGCCTGAATTGAATATTTCTCGCCACTAGTTTTTAATGACCGACAGTGTACTTGCTTTACAGAATATACTTATCATTACAGACACGCAACAGTGAATACTTCCCTTCTCATAAAGTTGGCACCAGGTAGGGCATCCTGTACAATCTCATACTCCGTACTTTAATATGTAGTCGAAGGAGTAATATTTTGGAACGTTTCACAAGTGGTTAATATTTAACATACCACCACGACCACTCCCAGTTGCTGTTAAGTACATGAAAGGCAATAGAAAACAAACCTCATGCTTTATCCATTGTGATATTTGAACATTTCCCAATGAACTGATATCCCGTACCGCTAACTACACATAAGACAACTCGTTCAATACACAATATGCCTGGAAGCAACTATGGTAACAGCAATACCAATAGTTCTTTCACAATTTCATCGCCGTCCGGCTGGATTAACTCAACCCAGACGTTGAACAGAGTTAGAACTGGTCACGGCAGTTGTGGAGCTACTTGTTTGATTGTGGATGGAAAGCCTCACGGCACTATGACTACGAAGAAGAACAATGAACTGAGGATAATATTGCCTTTGAATGCTCCATAAAAGGCACGATACGGAGTCTAGAAATGTATTAGCTAGACGATCTTCACTGTCTCTCAAACTTGATTGTTAAACTACAATGATAAACTTCAGTAAGTATTATATGTTTGCTAGTCGTCTATATATGTACCTAATATGTAAATATCAGTCGTAAATACATTTTAAAAGACTCTTCTTCTTCAATCAAATTCATTTTTCATCTAGTGGAATATGAGGAAAGCCAAAGTCCCATCAGCAGTGCTTCCAAACACGGGAATGGGTAGGACTACAAAGAGGCAAAGAAGGAAGGAAGGAAGGAAGCAAGGAAGGAAGGAAGGAGGGAAGGAGGGAAGGAAGGAAGATAAAGTGCATTCCGGGGTTGAGTTTTCAGCACAAGCTAGAAAAATCTGCTATAGAACGTAGCGACTATAAGCAATGGGATGGCCGGCGAAGAAACGCCATAGAGCGACACGACTTCAGTGCCTGAACGTGGGGATGGAAAAGGGCCAGGAATGGGGAGGTAACTTTAATTGCCGGGCTGAGTGGCTCAGACGGTTGAGGCGCTGGCCTTCTGACCCCAACTCGGCTGGCTTAGTCCGGTGGTATTTGAAGGTGCTCAAATACGTCAGCCTCGAGTCGGTAGATTTACTGGCACGTAAAGGAATTCCTGCGGGACAAAATTCCGGCACCTCGGTGTCTCCGAAGACCGTAAAAGTAGTTAGTGGGACGTAAAGCAAATAACATTATTATTATTATTATTATTATTATTATTATTATTATTATTATAAATTTAATTTAGGTTTGCCAGCGTTTGTCTGGTGCGTAAACGGAAAATCCTTTAGGACTGACGACGAAGGATTCGAGCCCGCCACCTCCAGAATGTAAGCTCACAGCTACGTGATCCAAGCCGCATAGTCTTTACCTAGGGGCCGATGACCTCGATGTTAGGCCCTTTAAACAATAATCATCATCATCATCAGTCTTTACCTATAAAATCCTTCCTATTTTAATTTAACTTGGAGAACAATGACTGTATTACGTTTTACAGGACGATTCTTCACGCATCTTAAATTTCGTTTGTTATATTATTGCTCGGCTTCGGTTCCCTTCCTATTTTGTTCCTCATACGTACATACTGTAAATTAAATAAATAAATTTGCATTCTGCTTTCTCTGTTCAATCATTTTATTTACGGAATGATTTAGTCCTTTTGATTTTAATCTTATCTTTATCTTCCAGATACCTGACCCTAACCCGGTCTCTCTCTATGAGCTCCTTTTCCCATTTCTCGACATGAAATGTCAGCAATCCTCCGTATGTGCCTCTTAAAATTGTTATGTTATACATCTGAATATTACGCACTTAACGTTAGGACCACCATAACATGATACACTTTATAGCTATTCCCCCAGTCTTTTGATAATATAATAATAATAATAATAATAATAATAATAATAATAATAATAATAATAATAATAATAATAATAATAATAATGGCAGTAATCAAAATCATTGTGGAACTGTGATGATCTTAAACATTGCATGTGAGTTATTAGCAAACACAGTAACGAAGCAAACGATTTCGTTTGCCGAGGAAATCATTCATTAGAAACATTAGAATTTATTTACGATCCGAGATTTAAAGGGATAATTCACATCGTTGCATTGTCGCATAAGTTGCTATTTATGATTTACGCAATATGTCCTCCAGATTTGTTGTTGAGGATAAACTAATATTTACCATTGGATAGATCATGGGATTGATCTAACACCTTCAAACACACACTCGTTTCGGGCTTTTATATCGAAAATAATAATTTAAAGGAGTATTATCCACGTTCACCCCGAGCTTTTCTCTTTGTGGACGCCTCTTGGAATGTGCGATCAATAGATTTGGAATATGAGCCTCGCCATTCAAACTGCTCTACCACTCGACTGAAGTTTTCGAACCAACTTCAGTTTGAGAACAAATCTAGAGAGGCAGCATAATGCTCAATGTTCTTGTTAGCACTTTAAGTGATGAGGAGATGTCCTGAAGACTTCGTGCACAATGTGCTAGAAGAGTTGAAATATTAACATTCTATTACTACGAAAATTACGAGCAATCAAAGCCATATTTTTTACAGGAACTTACAGGCACGAAGGTATCACGATTACACTTATAGCTTGGCACTTAATGTGACATCTTACGGAACTACTATGTGCGGTAAGAACTGCAATTGTACAGAGGAAGATAGTGTGTGCGTCTCAGGTGTTTCGGTGCATTTGGTTATTAATCGAAAGTTACTCCTAAGCAATCACTCCGGTTGGCTCCTGGCTCGCACATAATTTGACTTGCATTGTGTTCCTCCAGGGTTGTCCAAGCACACTGCGTATCTTATACGATTGGGTAACCCTAGGAAGGAAATATACCTTTGCTGGCAATACGTAGTGTTTACAGTGCACTATGCCTTTTGGTGTAGGCTAGAACCAATTTTTTACTTTCATTGACCTGTCTCAGACTCATCCTTGGCTTTGACAACATGAAAGTCTTTTTTTCCAAGTTGTTTACGTCAAACCGACTGGAAAGGACTAGGAGTGGGAAGGAAGCGGCCGTGCCCTTAAGTTACAGCCCCAGTATGTGCCTGGTGTGAAAATGGGAAACCACGGAAAACCATCTTCAGGGCTGCCGACAGTGGTATTCGAACCCACAATCTCCCGGATGCAAGCTCACAGTTGCGCGCCCCAGATGTTAACAGCTAGCCTCTAAATGGCGAGGGAGTTTCGTCACGAGTGGGGACATAGACATTGACTCACCAAGATTAAAGTACAACAACAATGTAAATGTTTCCACCAAATAGATGTACAGTATGCCTTCAAATAAATAACCTAACTGATGTTATTCCCGGTAAGCATGATTGGATTTTTGGTAAGTTTATCAGATAATTTAAACCCAAACAACCACAAGCCACAGCTTATCCACCTTAACTGTGTATTATGTGAGAAATGCTTCTAAAGCACCTCTTACAGTTGAATAGCAATTCGTTATGTACATTGCAAAATCATCTGAGATTGTGGGCCTCTTTATTGTATCTAGTCAAAATACGTAAACTGCAATGAACATAACTTATTTCTTACAACGTAAATTTAAAATAACGTGGATTTCTGCCCTATTTCATTCATTATTTTCTGCCTCCATTTCAAACTCGTGTGTCACCCTGCAATCGGTACAAGAAGCCCATCAGCCCAGCTGGTAAACTTGCACTCACTCTCAGGTACGGACATTTTAATCTTATTTTAACAGTGTTTAGCTGAGCTGAATAAATGTTTTTACAGTAAGACATAACGATCAGTAAATCCATTGTCGTAACAGACATGAAACATGAAAGAGCTATATCATGCGAGTGACTGAACATTCCCTCAACTTTTAGTTGTTTCAACATCGTACCCAAAGTCAAAATAATTAACTACTACACAACAAATATTATATCAACTGTCGCAGCGACTGCGGCCGCTAGCACTGCTCACTGCACCAAGTCAATAATTAACTACTACACAACAAATATTATATCAACTGTCGCAGCGACTGCGGCCGCTAGCACTGCTCACTGCACCAGTGTGGCGGCTCAAGCCGCAATCTCCGCGAGTCGCAGACCAAATTCAAACTGCGCATGCACGGAGGTGGAGACTGCTGTCGTCGTGCGGCTACAATCACCGTTGCGGCTACGTTCGTACCTTGGAAAACGCACCTTCACTATAGATGTATAGCATACGCTCATCGCCTGCCTGCCCGGCCGCTTAGGGTGCTGTGCGCCCACGGGATGAAATGCCCAGAAGGACGCACATGAAACTGGGCTTGGAGGCATCAATATGAAGTTTCTAGTGGTAGGGTCATACTGTAGTACTCCTAGTTTCAGCATAACCTTCGCAATGCTGTTGCAGAAATGCAAAATTTCCACTTCACAAAGTGGGCGTAATTAGCTCAGGAGCTTAGTTATTGCCTTCCCACCCGGAAGGCTGCGGTTCGAATCCCGGTCGATCTTGCGTTGAGATTTTCATCTCAAGAATCTCGTGGAGTCAGGAAGGGCATCAAGTCTTATACCTCCAGCAAAAACAGAGATAAGCCTAGGTGGCTCCAGTGACCCCAGAAATAACTGAAGAAGCCCGTGTTAACAAGCTACTACCATGGAGCCAGACTACGCATTCGGGAAACGGGCGAGTTTGAATCCCACCATCGGTTGTCCTGAAAATTGTTTCTCTGTGGTTTCCAATTATCACTTCTAGGCAAATGCTGGGACAGTTGTTATTCATAGACCACATCTATCTCCTTACCCAGTTTCATTTCATCTTCATTTGCTCCCCAACTTAGATTGGCGTGAAGAAGTGCACACGGCCGTAAACATGCCATACATTTCAGCTCATTTCATCCCCAACCCCGTTCGAGGAAACAGAACTGAACTGTACACACACATTACGTACATACATATGGAAAGATACACGCGTCAAAATTTGTTGCTCATCATATCAGTGTCACATCATATGATGTACAATCCGAGAAATCAGATGTGAAATAATGTCGGGAGTGTTATCAAGTATCGTAAAAATGAAATGTCGTATGGCTTGTAGTGCCGGGATATCCCAGGAGAGGTTCGGCTCGCCAGGTGCAGGTCTTTCTATTTGACGCCCGTAGCCGACCTGCGCGTCGTGATGACGATGAAATGATGATGAAGACAACACATACACCGAGCCCCCGTGCCAGAGGAATTAACCAATGTTGGTTAAAATTCCCGGCCCTGCCGGGACACGAACCCGGGACCCCTGTGACCAAAGGCCAGCACGCTAACCATTTGGCCATGGAGCCGGACGACGGATATGTAGACATGCGATAGAACACCACCTCATATGACTCGGACTGTTCATTACCTACACTAAAGGACAGTGAAGCATAGAGTTCTTGTCATTACCCTATTCCCTGAGGAGCAGAAACAGGAGAATGATTGAGATCAAAAACGTTTCACCGCCTAGAAGAAGTAGGTATTACCCAAGTGCAGGTAAGATGAAGACAGTAACGTTGTGAGTTCTTTAAGGAGTAACAAGTTACTCTACTGCGGTTGCCAGTTATTAAATACAGCGTTGAGGAACACGTTCAGGTACGGTTGGATGGAAGAAAATTCGCGAGAAATTCTTAAAACTTTGGCTCCTTCTACGTGTTCAGTAAAATTCATGAAACAAAATGCATTACTCCACAGACTAGACTACTAAATGCGGTAATCCACTGTAATGATACGAGATGGAAAACCAGAGTTTACAGAATTGAGTACAATTTTGAAAGGAAAAGGACCAAGAAGAAACAGACCTGACCTTTATGAATTAAATATTATATCTGACGCCTTTTTATACTTCACAATTTGCTTTATCTCGCACCGACACAGATATATCATATGGGAAATGGAGTAGGACGTTGGATTCAAGGTTTAATTAAGCGTTTGTGTGGTGCGAAAATGGGAAACCATCTTCAGGGCTGCCGACAGTGGGGTTCGAACCCACTCTCTCCCGAATACTTAAGCGACTGCAGCTATCGAGCTATCACCTAAAAATATGATGTCTACTGATGGCATCTTCCTCCCGTGTATCATAGAGTAGAAGCAGAAGTTGGAGTACCACTGCATAATGATCTCCCAAGGACACGTTCTTTTTGTTCTGTCTTATACAATTGGTCTTACGAGCTCCGTATGGCGGAGGGAGAAGGGGTGGGAAGAAACACGGGGCAACCTGGCAGGTAGGTGGGCAGGTTGTGGGGCCTTGTTTACATCCTCGGAGCTGCGAAACTGTCAGGTGTGAGTCCGAACATTTGACATTGTTTACGTATTTGAGCACCTTCAAATACACCGGACTAAGCCAGAATGGAACTTGCCAATTTGGGCTCAGGAAGCCAGCCCGGGAATAATAATAATAATAATAATAATAATAATAATAATAATAATAATAATAATAATAATAATAATAATGGGACCTAATGAGATTAGCGACTTCGTCACTGGCTTCTAAACTGGTTGATTTCGGTTCAAATATCGGCTAATGCATGTGTAATATTTGAAATGTTAAACATATTTTTCAGTGCTTCGAAGTACACAAAACTCCAGGGGTTTGTAGCTTTAACCACGATATTATCATTCACTCCAAACGTCAAGAATACTTGCCTTAATATACAAATTCAGTATTAAATTACTCTCTGTATTTCATTGTAATCATTATAAAGGATTGAATTTCTGCGTTCTTGAATGTTATGTCAGTTATAATGGCAATACAATTTTGGTTTTTATATTCCACTAAATCCTTTTATGGTTTTCGGAGACGCCGATGTGCCGATAGTTTTCCCGTAGGAGATTTGATGTATTTGAGCACCTTTATATACCACCTGACAAAGCCAGGAACGAACCTGTCAACTTTAGCTCAGAAAGCCAGCGCCTTAACTGCCTGAGCTTTTAAGCCTGGCTTACTCGTATGTCAGTTAATTCGTACGCTAGCACAGTTTGTACGAAGTACATTGCATTTGGCGGACAAACAAACCGTGGTCTTCGGACATAATTTCTTCGAATACTTCGGCATTTATATACCATAATGAAATTAAAAGTCTAGAATAAACCTTACTGTTACTCTCAAGCCTAACGCCAACCGCTGAATATGTCAAATTCCTACGAAATTTTTAATAACAATACATCTCGACATTTGTCGTACAGCCTTCTTGTCTGAATCTTCCGCTGTAGCCTCAGTTCTGTATCTCTTTGTTCGATGAAGGAAATTCCATTTTCCCTGCGGCAATTCTGCAGGATAATTTAAAGTGGTGATATATTGTCCTTCCCCCTTAGTTCTGCATATGGATTCCATTTTCGTAAAAGGAATAGCGATATATGCGCTGTCCAGAGTAATTCCTATTAAATCATCTTGTAGTTCGCCTGTGGATTCTTTGAATATCTTAAATTAATTTTATAATACTGAATATCTTTGTTGTCTTGTAGTATACACTGACTTGTTTTGATATAGTGGCATTCACTGCTGCTTTATTAGTGACGAAGGAAATGCAAGGTTGTTGGCTTTGTTGATATCACGGTCGAGGGAAAATTCAAGCGGTGATGATTATGTTCCAAGTCCGGCTCCATGGCTAAATGCTTAGCGTGTAGGCCTTTGGCCACAGGGGTCCCGGGTTCGATTCCCGGCAGGGTCGGTAATTTTAACCTTAATTGGTTAATTTCACTGGCACGGAAGCTGGGTGTATTTGTCGTCTTCATCATCATTTCATCCTCAACACGACGCGCAGGTCGCCTACGGACGTCAAATCAAAAGACCTGCATCTGGCTAGCCGAACATGTCCTCGGACACTCCCGGCACTAAAAGCCATACGCCATTTCACTTATGTTCCAATTCCTCCAACACTGGAGGTAAATATTCTAATGTAATACCTTCACATATTGCTAATGGCTTTACGTCGCACCGACACAGTTAGGTCTTATGGTGACGATGGGATAAGGAAGGCCTAGGAGTTGGAAGAAAGCGGCCGTGGCCTTAATTAAGGTACAGCCCCAGCATTTGCCTGGTGTGGAAATGGAAAACCACGGAAAACCATCTTCAGGGCTGCCGACAGTGGGATTCTAACCCACTATCTGCCGGATGCAAGCTCACAGCCGCTTGCCCCTAACCGCACAGCTAACTCGCTCGGTGATCAATATATTTTAGTACTTCATGTTTTCATATCTTTACAAATTGAGGTGCCCGACTTTGCTCAGATGTGATAAACAGCACTGAATATTCTGTCATTCATTCGGTTTGGTTTCGTTTCGTTTCGTTTCGTGTTCAAACTTCGTCAAATCCCACTGCGCAATGGTTTAGCGCACGTGTCTATCATTCTAGGTATTCCAAGTTGATTATTTTATGCATCAGCCTGTAACTGTTGCATGTTGCCGAAGGTTCGTTGTTTTCATTTGCGCGGCATTGTTGTAATGCTTGAAGTTCAGTTGTGATTTTCCCTCCCCGTGCGCCTTGTTGCGTTAGTACTTCTGGCATTGTTGAATACTGTAAATATATTGACTATATTTGAATATATTGAACTATGGGTGACCAGAACGCGTGGAAAATATCAATGGATAGATCAAGTGGAAAAGGAGATGAACAAGGAGGAGGAAGCAAGTGAAGATCTGGATTATATAATTGACATTTGCAGTGAACTAATTGAACAAAATAACGAAAGCGAGGTTTCTGAAATTGAAACGGAACCAGTTGTTGCAAATCCTGACCAAGTGGTACGAAACAGACCCGTGCACAAAGGGAAAGATGGAGGAATCACATGGGATGTACACTGCAGGAACACGACACATGAAATTAGCCACAGGTGTCTCGTAAGACATCTACCAGGTGCCAGAGAACAAGCACGAAATATAAATTCGGCAATGGAAGCATGGCATTTGTTTTCCGTGAAGACACTATGAAAGATTTTGTGCATTATACCAATCTCAAATTGGCAAAAATGCGTAAAAGAGACACACGTGAAAGAGATGTTAGTTATACTGATTAAATGAGGTAGAATACCCTACAATTATAACTAAAATATCGTAAAGCTGCAATAATTCCTACGAAAACCAATACAGAAAGTTTTACTTAACGAATTAAATCTAAAACTGTTCTATAAAGATGATGTTCTTAATTTATTCCATGGCTGAGGGTAAATCTCGCCATGCACCCGCTTCCGTTCCTAGTAACCTCGCGCCCCTGTGCCGGGTTAATAAATCATTCTGTGTTCAGGAACAAGCCTTCCCTTTCTCTCTCTCTGTCTCTCTAGCATGTGATTGACGTTCATCATTGGCAGTTTAAAACCAGTGGACGTTGAAAAGTAATATGAAGAACCTTGTAGTCTTCTTCTTCTTGAGGCGCCTTCTCCTAGTGGAGGTTGGCGGTCCACGCAGCCAGCTCCGAACATGATGTTGCAGCATGGAAAGCATCTTCTAAAGTGCAGTTGTGCCATCTTAGGATGTCCTTCAATTCGAACTTTGTTGTCGTACACTTTGATCTTTCCAAAACTGTCGGGCTTTCTAGTCATAGCAACGTTGAAAGAATTCCCCCCGGAGATCCGAATGGGGAAATAGAAACTCCGGATAATAATTTTACGTTAAACAGAGGCATGCCATGTGAACTTAAAAGGATATCCTTCAGGATCTTTAATGCAGTGGTTTCCCGTTGCCTTCCGCATCCTAATGCCGTTGACCAGTTGTAGGTTCTTCCGCCTTTTGGGACCATTTCCTGTCCCAAGGACAATAGAGTGCCCTAACCTCCACCCGCTCATCCACGCTCAAGGAGACTGTTGACACTTGGTAGAGGGGATCTTCTTATACCGGGCTTGGGCCGTAGTAATCCTCCATACGAGAAGAGTGGAGTTCCCGAGCTTGCGGTGTGCAGGAGATAGCAATCCACGGTCTTAAAGTAGGGCATTTGAAGATCCCTCTACGTTTAACTGATCACCTTACTTTGTGTGGTACTTCTATGACTAGTTTGGCACATGTGTTAAAACGTACCAACATATCAAAAGGCCGAAATCTGAAAATATGGAGGAGTATTCAGATATAAGGTACGCAGTGGTGCGCGTACGGTCCTGAAACTTGACCATTCACAGTTCCCTCGTGTTCTTTGGAACGGTATAGAATTATACACAGAACAATCATTCAATCATAATTTGAATTACATATATTCTACTGTGGGCTCAATGGCAAGTAACAAGTGATTAAATAGAATGCAGCCGCTCGTTACTAAATATACACAGCAATCCTTTGTATTTATATCAAGAGGACGATTAAGCAGACGGCAATACGAACAGTTTGTAATAGTTAATGCAGTATTATTGCACCAGTCTGGTAAGTTATATTCGTCAGTTTTATTGCAACTGTACAGTGATGGTGAAATTTTGCTCATTTCTCAGAAGATATTAATTTTCGGATGCATATTTTAAGAATTTTATTTCGTGTTTACATGCGTATTACATCCTCTCCAAATATTGAAAGTTTTATTTTCGAGCACACTGCATATAGTATCTTAGACAACGTACCCTGTCAATTTCAATACCAGAATACCTTTGAGATTGCAACATTTGCCAATCAATAAGAAGTGAAAGGGAATATAATAATAATGTTGTTGGCTTTATGCCCCACTCGTTACTTTTGGAATATTCGTAAACATCGTGGTGCTAGATTTTGTCCCACGTGAATTGCTTTCTGCGCCCATAAGTCTATCGACACGATTCTGGTGTATTTGCGCACTTCCAAATGCCAATAGATTTATCCCGGATCGAACGCGCTAACTAGAGCTCAGAAGGCCAGCGCTGTACCGTCTGAGCCACTAAGATAATAGATTTAACAATCGTTGAGAGCTCTGCTAGTACTTGTAAGTACATACTTATCATC
Organism: Anabrus simplex; assembly: GCF_040414725.1. Classification (NCBI taxonomy): domain Eukaryota; kingdom Metazoa; phylum Arthropoda; class Insecta; order Orthoptera; family Tettigoniidae; genus Anabrus; species Anabrus simplex. The sequence goes on along the minus strand of NC_090266.1, from coordinate 1,208,387,798 downwards.
TAATAGAAAATACATCCACTATAACTTCACAGAAACGTTGCCGACGTTGAAATACGAACTGTGAGTTGCGTAAAAGGAGTCCGCTTGTAGGCATATGGCATGTTGTAAGACTGTGAAGGAGGTATTACAATCAGGACTAGCACGAGATTCACAATTAAAAAGTAAGAAGATAAAACATTTCTTTTCAATTTCATTTATAACGAAGTGAAGAAAGGAAAAGGAAAAATTGATCGAAAACTGCGAGTAAAATGTTCCTTTTCTAAATTCTGTAAAATTGGATGCGAGTGCTTGATAAGTTCTGGTGGTAAGCTATTCAACTATTAGAATATATCGTTAGCTAAATTTGTGCAAGAGTACAGTATCAAATAAATTTCTTCCTAAAAGTAGGAACTTAATTTTCTATCATCGACACTAAGAACTGTTTTCATTACGATTAGGAGTCTACTGTAATTATCTAGCAATACCAGTATAGCTAATAAAGAAACCTAATAAAATTTTCTCAGCTACTGTATATTAACCACAACTGTCATCATAAGAATACTTCCTTTGTATGTTTGACGAGAGATTACCACTGATGTGATATGACATGACTCCGTCACCCATTCCTCCCTCTGTGGCTATTACGGACTACTCTAGCCATTCATATCTTCCAAAGCTACTGATCCACTCTGAATGCACTACGTAATCCACTCAGATCTCTACACCGTACTGGAGTGCTCCACTGATACTATTAACCAACCTCCATAACCGTATTCTATTACACGTATCCTATTACAGCTGGCCTTTGGTAACCAAGCAAGTTCAAAAACAACGCCATGCAACCTGCTGAGTTCATATGAGACGTTGTAAATACTATAACAATAGTGAACTCAACAAATGCATGTTTAGAGGAAATCATATAACATTATGATCTCAACTAACAGGGACATACAATTATTATGTGCTTTTTGCTTAAATATATTTATTTAAAACTGGATCATTTCCTATTTCTTGTAATCCACATGTCATAATAATTCCAAGGACTAAATACCTTTAATGCACAAATGAGGAAGATACAACACCGGTTTTCTGCAACTAAATCATATTCTAACATAAAAATCATGTTATGTTACTTATTCGTGATCAGTCATTTACTGTGCTTGTTACTCTGTTATTTGATTTAGGGTGTCGATGATGTGAACAAAAAGATTGCTCCACAGTACGAGGACCACTCCGGAACTGCTGTGGACGCACCAGGAAAGATGATCGTGTTACCATACACTCAGTGGATGAGGATTGATTGTCAACAACCTTGTAGACATTTGTGTGCCAGTTTAACAAAATAATGTTATTGTTTTACGACCAACTAACTACTTTTGATGCTTTTAGGAGACGCCGAGGTGCGGCACTTTTGTCCCGCAGGAGATCTTTTACGTGCCAGTAAATCTACCGATACGGGGCTGATGTATTTGACCACCTTCAAATACTACCTGACAGGGTCAGGATCGAGCCTGCCAAGTTAGCGTCAGAATTCCAACGCCTCAACCGTCTGAGCCACTCATCCCGGCACTTTAAAATGAAAGGGGCTTTTATAACTTACACTTTTGTCGGATGGACCGTTCGATACAGAAAATTGTGCAGCATCAGAATAACCAGACTTTCCTCCTCATTGTTGCCTGATAGAACCTTTCTTCAAGGTAGTAGTTAAGTTTTAGTTAATGGCAGTAACGTATTGTTTTCGGTGTACAAAGTGTGTCAGGTTTTGTCTATTTTATGTAATACCAAAATTACAAAAATATGATCAACAGCAGATTCCTCATCAACAAATCACTGTTTCCTTCGCAAGTGGATATGTGTATCTAATAATGACAATATTATTTCCACCATCACAACTTCAAAGATTATATTCAAGGTAAGTGAAATTGCTCCATTTGGGATATCAACGCACATGTAATTAATTAGGAAGAACCTAAGGCATATAGGCTTACAGCCAATTAAGGGACTTTGGCTGCTATCACGACAGCTGCTCAGTCAAATACTTGCGTGCCACACAGTCAGTGCATCGACATCATCATTCGTATTGTTTTCATGACCGAGTCCACTGTCTCTCTATTCAAACAATTTCGATTCATCTCACGAGTTTCAGTGAGCCTCGTTCTAGCATTCTGTCCAGGGCTGAAATCCTTCGCCGAGCCAGGAATGGAACCCAGGCCTTCAGATAAAAATTAGCCAAGCTACCAGCACATCTCACAAGAGGCACTCGTTTATTACTCTAGGGTCTGCTATAAATCATCAAGTATATGTATTTTAAAAAATAGCCTGCTAATTATGTGCAAGTTTATTAGTTTGCAACGTGGTAATGTCCCAGCTGGACTGCTTCGCTCACTGGTCCCAAACTAAATGAACAGTTGGGCAAAATTACAAAGAACATACCAAACAAATATGAGCTAAATGATGCCTCAGACTTGTCTAACACATGTTCATGATATCAGTCAATACTGATCTGTATTTAAGGAAATCGCCTTTTCTTAAAATATTTCAAAGAAATCGGAAATTTATTGAATATCTCCCTTGGTAAGTTATTCCAATCCCTAACTCCCCTTCCTATAAACGAATATTTGCTCCAATTTGTCCTCTTGAATTCCAACTTTATCTTCGCATTGTGATCTTTACTACTTTTAAAGACATCAATCAAACTTATTCGTCTACTAATGTCAAACCACTCCATCTCTCCGCTCACAGCTCGGAACATACCATTTAGTCGAGCAGCTCGTCTTCTTCCTCCAAAGTCTTCTCAACCCAAACTTTGCAACATTTTTATAACGCTACTCTTTTGTCGGAAATCACACAGAACAAATCGAGCTGCTTTTCTTTGCACTATTTCCAGTTCTTGAATTAACTAATCCTGGCAAGTGTCCCATACAGTGGTACCATATTCCAGTGGGCGTCCTACCAGAGACTTATATGCCCTCTCCTTTACATCCTTACTACAACCCCTAAACACCCTCATAACTATGTGCAGAGATCTGTACCCTTTACTTCCAATCCCCTTTTACGGGACTACCCCAATTAATATTATTCCTTATATTAACACCTAAGTACTTCAGTGATCCCTATAAGGAACTTCCACCCCATTAACGCAGTAATTAAAACTGAGAGGACTTATCCTATTTGTCGAACTCACAACCTGACTTTCAACCCCCATTTATAATCATACCAATGCCTGCTCTCCATCTCAGAACATTATCGAGGTCGTTTTGCAGTTGCTCACAATCTTGTAACTTATTTATTAGTCTATACAGAATAACGTCATCTGCAAGAAGCCTTATTTCTGATTCCACTTCCTTACTCATCTCATTTATACCATATGGCTCGCGAGCGCCGTACTTTCTACTTATGAATGTCCCGCATGCCAAAATGATGAATGTAATGTCTACCAAGTGATTTTCACAGTGGGGACTAATGCTAGTGTGCAGGTTACGTCAGAATACGAAGAGTTAACAACCGGACGGTCGCTCGCAGCAAGTTAACTCAGCGCTACCAGTCTAATGCAACCCCTTGCATTAGTATATCTCCTTTTCGACCGCATAGTCCTTTTTTTGCTATTTGCTTATACACATGGCGACGATGGGACGGGAAATGCCTAGGAATGGGAAGGAAGCGGCCGTGGCCTTAATTATGGTACAGCCCCAGCATTTGCCTGGCGTGAAAGTGGGGAAACCACGGAAAACCATGTTCAGGGCTGCCGACAGTGAGGTTCGAACCCACTATCTCCCGGATGCGAGCTCACAGCTGCGCGCCCCTAACCGCACGGCCAACTCGCCCGGTCCACATAGTTCTAGGCTGGTGTATTGTACAGCAGCACTATATTTATATAGGCAATGGCTAGTGTGTTCAGCAGCGACGAATACACAGACATCATAATAACCTGAACAACCTGGTCGGAATGCAGCCTTAGCTCTAAACAGATGTCTGCCATCTACACACGTATTTCGCCGAACAGTATTAGTTTTTGTTTCATACCAAGAACTCTATAGAGTGGAATGTCTACACGTGTATAAATTAATAAGTTATTAAATTTTCTTTTCTGCATCATTGGCGTGTTTACAAAGAGTAGCGGTGATTAGGGGGGGGGGGGGGAGCGAGGAGGGACAGTCGCCCACCCCACTTTGTGGAGTAAACAGTACATTTTTATTCCACTTTAGCCAGCTGCAACTAGGAATTATTTAAGAAAAGCTATTTGTACAAGCCTTGTTGTCTTTAGCCAGCCAGCAGGAACTAGGAATTATTTAAGAAAAGCTATTTGTACAAGCCTTGTTGTCTTTAGCCAGCCAGCAGGAACTAGGAATTATTTAAGAAAAGCTATTTGTACAAGCCGTGTTGTCTTATCTGCTAATTCTTTCCCTTTTTTATTTCTTCTTCTTCTTCTTATTTCCGATGAGGCCTGCTAAGGACCAAGGTACGTAGAATACAAGGTAGGGATCACGAGAGAGGTGCGCAGTGGCAAAGAAGAGTTGATACGTCACGGTGGACCCTCGCGTTGAATCTGCTCTGAATGAGGTAGAGGTAATTCGACTAAGAATCGCTGTGCACGCAGAAGGTAGGTGCTAATAATACACGAGTAACATATATGTGGTGTATAAGAAACTGTGTGTGTTTATTTTATGAGATAAAACGTAAAAAGGAGTAATAGTGTACACTTTTCAGTATGCTTTGTCATGCCATTGCAGGCTGCACAAATCATAGCAGGCACGCGAAGGAACGAAACATACACTTTCATGTATTCCCTAAAGCCACTGATCTAATTAAATGGTGACAGAAGTAATCAAGACATCATCGAAAGTTATCTTTCTCAGCTTCGATGGTTCCGAAGGCTTTATGACGATCCTCTTCCGACAGCTGTGACGCGAAAGGTGAAATCATTGCTTCTAGCCTCAATGCTTCCGAGGCGATAAGAAATTCCAACTGTTCTCCGGAAGATTATGAAATATTACGCCCAAATATGTACTGCTGAACTCGATCAAAACTCGGATATCGTGTGCCAGTCTAAGGCCAGCGTTGAGCCCACAACATCCTATTTTTTATCGGAGGATGAGCAAGGGTTCGTTAAAGCCCTTGAAGATCTACTAAAACAGCTCGAGGACAGTCGTGAAACCAAGGAGCTGCTTGAAGACTTCACTGGCTATATAGCTTTTAGGATAAAGAAGAAGAACCTCGATATAGAAAGTAATTACGGAGAGAAAACAGGTCAGACTACAAGGGGTGGAAATTAAATTTCAAAAAGGGTCCCAATTTTTTTTGCAAGTTGCTTTACGTCGCACCGACACAGATAGGTCTTACGGCGACGATGGGACAGGAAAGGGCTAGGAGTGGGAAGGAAGCGTCCGTGGCCTTAATTAAGGTACAGCCCCAGCATTTGCTTGGTGTGAAAATGGGAAACCACGGAAAACCATTTTCAGGGCTGCCGACAGTGGGGTTCGAACCCAATCTCCCGAATACTGGACACTGGCCGCACTTAAGCGACTACAGCTATCGATCTCGGTAGTTTCAATTTTACCACGGGAAAGAACTGAAAGAGGGTTCTAACATCATCACAAACCTTACGGATATCCTGAAAAAGAAATTCCCCGAAATTTATGAGCTTGCAAGTTGCTTCGTGAGAAGCCGTTCTTTTATTCGAATGGACGCTTTAAACAAAAGTAAGACATTCAAGAGACCGGGTTTCAGTTAATACAACACCGATAAAGAAAAAAGAAAAGCAAAGAAATTCCACTGATGCTATGGATAAGTGTGTTTGATATTCTTCTTCTTAATATCAGTATTATTCTTTGTGTATAACATACCCGTTATTTTTTTATGAAAGGCAATTTATTATGTTGTATATGAAACCAGTGCTAAGAATATTAATATACAGGCTCATTAATATGGCCTATCTAATGTTAATGTGGAATTTGTCATTTCCTGGCACTTGGAGAACCTTTACTGTACTGTTTGTGTTGTTGACAGTGTATATAGTTTCCCAATATTGCTTGTAACGACGGACATATTTATTGCAGTCATCAAGCTTTAATGTTCGAGTCTGTAACAATTAGAGCCCCTTGTTATTGTTAGGTGTTGAGAACATGAACATATGGAATGGCCATTCCACTGCGATCACAGTCTTAGCATTGTTACAACGTTTTATACAGATCGAAATACTTCAGAAACGCTGCTGGTTTCACACTGTATTTGATCTCCTTATTATTACTCTACTGTAATAGTGAAGTGGAATGCATTTTCTTGGGTGATGTTAAAATATCAGTGAAGTTCTCTTATCTCTAACTTGTGGCTTTCAGCAGTGTATTAGCCTACCTCACACAAGGCGCTGAGGGTTCACGTTGACGTCATCGACGGCCAAGCGTGGTGGGGAGACCTGCGCGTGATCCCTACCTCTTACTCTAGCTACCTTGCTAAGGACCACGTGCCAATTTCAATTCAGTTTTCCATACTTTGTTGTTTTCTCTTCCGCTCCTTCCAATATTCTTTCATCCTTTCACTATGCTCTTTCCTTCTGTCCTCGGACCACTTCGCACCAGGCTTCTTGTTCAGTCTTCCTTGGAATCCTTCCATACTTCCTACCCTCTTTCTAAAAAATTCTTTGTCCATAGTTTCTTCTTCTCTTATATTATTACTTTCTAAATTTTTCTTTACTTCTTGAATCCAGCTAGTTGTTGCCTTTTTGTCCCAAAGGTACTTGAAAATCCTTTTTGATAATCTGAAATCATCCATTCTGTAAATATGTCCGAAAAATTGCAATCTCCTTTTTCTTATGGTTTCTGTTATGTTTTCTATGTTCCTGTATATTTCATCATTAGATCTTAATTTCCATACTTCTGTTGTTTTCACAGGGCCTAAGATTTTTCTCATGATTCTCCTTTCTAGTACCTCTTTCTTTATTATTAACATAATTATTGGCGGGAATACGCACAAAATATCGTCCGTCATGGCTAACCGATTTGCATAGCGCTACGATAAGTAGTGGAGACATTGCATGTGCTGTGAGTAAGGGTAGTAGGTGTATATGTTTTTTGCCAAGGTCGTGGACACTGAGGTATGATTCACACGCTTGCCGCGCGCATTCGTCAGTCTGGCAGTGTCTTTAGGTCTGTTCGTTTCTTAGTGTGCATTCAAATGCTAAATTATTTTTAATTGTACAATCATGCCGTACTTCTATTTAATTTTACCGGGTGAGCTATCCATGCGGTTAATGGCGGGCAGCTGTGAGCTTGCACCCGGGAGAAAGTGGTTTCGAATCCCACTGTCGGCAGCCCTGAAGATGGTTTTCCGTTTTTTCCCATTTTCACACCAGGAAAATGCTGCGACTATACCTTAATTAAGGCCAGGGCCGCTTCTTTCCCACGCCTAGACCCTTCCTGTCTTATCGTCGACATAAGTCATATCTGTGTCGGTGCGACGTAAAGCCAATAGTAAAAAAAGCAATTGTAATTGTAATTTCAACGGGAGATAATACCAACTTTCCCTTCACTGGGCAATTTTTTTCTGTGTTATGTTATTCCTTAAGTAAGTGTATTTAACCTGCCCCGTGGTTTGTTTGTGAGACATGGTGAAATTGTTACTGTACAGCAAGGAATCAAAATCTCAAGGAAACTATTATTACAAATAAACCACGGGGCAGGTTAAATACATTTACGTAATAAATAACATAACAAAAAAGAAAGAATTTAGTCTAGTGAAGGTAAATTTGGTATTATCTCCCGTTGAAATTACAATTACAACTAAATATCTATATTTTTACAATTGACTTTACGTCGCATCGACACGGATAGGACTTATGGCGATGGGAGAGGGAAAGACTAGGCGTGGGAAGGAAGCAGCCGTGGTCTTAGATAAGGTACAGCCGCAACATTTGGCTGGTGTGAAAATGGGAAACCTCGGAAAACCATCTTCAGGGCTGCCGACAGTAGGATTCGATACCACAATCTCCCGGATGGAAGATCACAGCTGCGCCCACCTAACCACACGGCCAGCTCGCCCGGTACGATTAAATAGAATTTCGGCATGATTATGCAATTAAAAATCATTTAGTATTTGAATGCACGCTAAGAAACGAACAGACACTAAAGACACTGCCAGACTAACGAATGCGCGCGGCAAGCGTGTGAATCATACCTCAGTGTCCACGACCTTGGCCAAAAAAAAAACATGTATACCTACTACCCTTCCTCACAGCACATGCAATGTCTCCACTACTTGTCGTAGCGCTAAACAAATCGGTTAGCCGCGACTAACGACATTTTGTAGGTATTTCCTCCAACAATCAAAGAAAATAAAGGAAAGAATTATCAGATAAGACAACACGGCTTGTACAAATAGCTTTTATAAATAATCGCTAGTTCCAGCTGGCTAAAGTGGAATAAAGATGTAATCTTAACTCCACAAAGTGGAGGTGGGGCAACTGTCCCCCCGATCGCCTGCCCCCCTCCTCCCTTAATCGTCACAACTGTTTGTAAATACGCCAAAGATGCAGAAAAAATCTAATAACTTATTACTTTATAAACGTGTATACATTCCACTCTATAAAAGAGTGTTTTGTATGAAACAAAAACTAATAGGGCCTACTGTTCGGCGAAATACGTGTGTAGAAGGCAGATGTTGTTTGAAGCTTCGGCTGCATTTCGACCAGGTTGTCCAGATTTCGTTGCTGCTGAACACACTAGCCATTGCCGAAATGCAGACAGCAAATATAGTGCTACTTTTCCATATACAAGCCTAGAACTATGCGGTGGAAATCGAAGTTTACTAATGCAATTAGATGGTAGCGCTGAGTAACATGCTGCGGGCGACCGTCCGGTTGTTATCTCTTCATATTCTGAAGTAACCTGCCCGCTGGCAGTAGTTCCCCTGTGACAATCAGTTGGTAGACATTCAATTCATCATTTCTGCATGCCAGACATTTATAAGTAGAAAGTACGGCACTCGCGGCCCGCCTTATATATAAGAAAACATAAAGGTCCAATAATATAATTTTTTTGCTATTTGTTTTACGTCGCACCGACACGCATAGGTCTTATGGCGACGATGGGATAGGAAAGGCCTAGGAATGGGAAGGAAGTGGCCGTGGCCTTAATTAAGGTACATCCCCAGCATTTGCCTGGTGTAAAAATAAGAAACCACGGAAAACCATCTTCAGGGCTGCCGACAGTGGGTCTCGAACCCACTATCTCCCGGATGCAAGTTCACAGCTGCGTGCTCCTAGCCGTACGGCCAACTCGCCCAGTGGTCTAATAATACTGCCTTGAGAAATTCCCCTCTTAATAATTACAGGGTCAGATAAATCTTCGGCTACTGTAATTCTCTGAGATATTTTTCTAGAAATATAGCAACTCATTCAGTCACTCTTTTGTCTAGTCCAATTGCAGTCATTTTTGCCAGTAGTCTCTCATCACTGTTGTTTACTTGAATAAGCAAGTAAACAATGGGGTGTAGATTATTAGGAACAAGGTTATGGAAATAAATTTCCTGCTCATAAAAGGATGTAGAATTCACAAGAGAATATTCCCATTTTATAGCCACCTCTTCTTCAGAGACATAAACAAGTTTCCCGTATTCATGGAATGGATATCGAGATGTTTTACATTTTAAGAACCATTTTACCAAAGGGGAACGTAGTGAAGCCGATCATGTTTATGACCATACAAGACAGCAAAAGGCGGGCAGCATATCAAATCTCACAACGTGCGGAGTTAGCTCCACTCTGCACAGCAAGATTGACATCCCGTGAACGTCCACAGACGTGTAAACAATCACCACTAGGCGACCGGTAATCGAAGAGACTGAAGTATCAAATATCACTTTGTTGGATGATAATTAGAGGGGAAGGAACACCCTTCGGCCATTCGTAATACAAACTTGCACCAGTGTTTTCAATACTGTATCTTTAAACTGGGTAAAAGTTCGCGCGCATTAGCTCGTTAATCGTCTAAGTAATCATCACACCCAGCGGATACCATAAATAAATTCAATAAATTTGAGCATGGTCGAACCGTGGGCCTTTCCAAAGTGACGACTTTCCATTCCAACAAATTGCATTAATGATCAGCTGTATGATGTTAGTAAAATTGACAGTACATGCTATGTATTCTTTACGTTTTCATTAATTTTGAAAGTTACATTATGATTCTTGCATCTCCTTGTAATTTACACTCTAAATATGGACGATATATCGCAGAGGAGGAACTCCTAGAACTTCTAACGCAGCTATAGCTGATGTCTCCATGAAAGAAATATATTGCATACAGTTACATAATAAATGAGTACGATGTGTCATTAATTACAGGATGTTAACAGATCTATAGTATAGTTAGTTACTGCTCAATACAATACTGAAACCTTTGACTGACACAGAGCTTGTGATGAAAGCCATGTACTCTAATTACATGCGTGACTCATAGTTGCGTCTCATCCAGTCGTGGTTGATAAAAGCGTCTGTGGTGTTGACATCTTGCCATACAGGGACTTTCTTTGAATACAGGACTTCCAAGTTGGCTTTGTATGCGGACGTTGCTGGCAATATTAAATCGACGCATAGCTCTTCGATGTAGAATCGCTTTTTAACTCGAATGTGAAAATGGGAAACCACGGAAGAACGATCTTCAGAGCTGCCAACAGTAGGGTTCGAACCCACTGTCTCCCGAATTAAAGCTGATAGCTACGCGACCTGAACCGTACAACCATTTGCTCGGTCAGACATAGGCGTAACAATATCTGCAATTGTTTCCAGTCTACTTTCTACTCCACTACCAAACAGAAGCTCTATTCATCTATAATGCCCTGGATTACCGAGCGCGATAGCTGCAGTCGCTTAAGTGCGGCCAGTATCCAGTATTCGGGAGATAGTGGATTCGAGCCACACTTTCGGCAGCCCTGAAGATGGTTTTCCGTGGTTTCCCATTTTCACATCAGGTGAATGCTGGAACTGTAACTTTAGTAAAGTAACGGCCGCTTTCTTCCTACTCGTAGACCTTTCCTGTCCCATCGTCGCCGTAAGAGCTATCTGTGTCGGTGCGACGTAAAGCAACTTGTTAAAAGAAATCCAAGATTCCTCCCTTTTATTATGTATGAAAATTAGATATGAAATCTCGCATTCTTGTGGTACTTCACCTCCATTATCATCATCATCATCATCTGTTTACCCTCCAGGTTCGGTTCTTCCCTCGGACTTAGCGAGGGATCCCACCTCTACCGCCTCAAGGGCAGTGTCCTGGAGCTTCAGACTCTTGGTCGAGGGATACAACTGGGGAGTATGACCAGTACCTCGCCCAGGCGGCCTCACCTGCTATGCTGAACAGGGGCATTGTGGAGGGATGGGAAGGTTGGAAGGGATAGGCAAGGAAGAGGGAAGGAAGCGGCCGTGGCCTTAAGTTAGGTAACATCCCGGCATTCGCCTGGAGGAGAAGTGGGAAACCACGGAAAACCACTTCCAGGATGGCTGTCCATTATCACTTTATTAAAAATAGTTACCAAAGCAGCTATAAATTCGGATCCTCCGTAATTCAGTAAATTCATAACCATACCTCGTAGAATACTTGCCTTACTACTTTTAGATATCCGAAGGGACGGGCATACTTCATCCTTGTGTACTTCCTTTGTACTGCAATCTATTATATGTTTCCTTCCTCTTGGTATTCTCGTCTATCTTCCGTAACCAGAGACTCAAAGCGTTGTTTCCATGCCATTAGAGTGATTATTCCCCCGCCCTACAGCAGTGGGCGTCCTAATCTGACATACAAATCGCCGAGCTTCTGATGCTCTATTGTATTCAACTAAATACTCTTTCATGACATTTACCGGACGAGTTAGCCGTGCGGTTAGGGGCGCGCAGCTGTGAGCTTGCATCCGGGAGATAGTGGATTCGAACCCCACATTCGGCAGCCCTGAAAATGTTTTTCCGTGGTTTCCTATTTTCACAACAGGCAAATGCTGAGGCTGTACCTTAATTAAGGCCAAGGCCGCTTCCTTCCCATTCCTAAGCCTTTCCAATCCCACCGTCGCCATAAGACCTATTTGTGTCGGTGCTACGTAATGCAAATGGCAAAAAGAATCATGACAATTTACTCTCCCATGATTTCTCTTTAGCTTGGGTAACTATCCTCTTAACCGCTGTTGTGATAATTCTATAACAGTATTTTTCTCCATGCCTTTTAGAGCCTAACCATTTGTGATATTCAACCTTCTCTTCATCAGTCTTATCTCTTAGGGTCTTAGTGTCATAGCTCCATTCTAAATGCCACATACACTAACGTTGGAGGTTTTTCATCATTTACAAGTACATTCTGTTAAAATTGCCTCTCTTCAGTCTTGCTAAAACCCCACATTTATCCACGGCAACTCAACAGTCTCGTTCCTTTATTTCACCTTTATAACTTACAAAGGAGGGATAACGCTCTCCCAACTCCCACTTGGAATATCCTCACATTCTCAACTATAATTATTTTATCCATCCCAGCTTTATATTCATCTCCTTAATTATATTCATTTCCTTAATCTATTCTAGCCCGCCTATTGCCATTTCTTGATGGATGCAGTATTTTTGTATCCATCTCTTGGCACAGGCCAGAGCAAAGTGTAGCTTCCACCGATGTCCCAGTCTCATCGGTGGCTTGCCAGATGCGACCGTGCCGAATGCGACCCGTGCCACTAGCGACCTCATAATCTGTAAAACCGTGCCGGATGCGACCGGCGTTGACGAGCAGATTGTCATTTGATAAGCTGCGTCATCACCCAAAGATAAGGTGAGCTAAATCAGAACCAGAAAAAGTTAGAAAAATGGCCAAAAATTGAGAACACTGCTTACGGGGTAGGGAATGAAATTGTCTTTGTTCTGATCAACTACTAAACCGCAAAATGTGCACAACATTCATGTACACTGAATTAGTCATCGGCAAATACAACACATACAGCTCTTTGCGGAGAACAATTCGAAAGATTGCACGAAAGGCTCACAAATAATAATGAATGAGTACATTTCGTACGAAAGTTTAAATAAAATATACAGTACATTACTTCACACACACACGTAATACCTAAACCCAATTCAAGAACTCGTTGAAATATGTCAGTGTAATGTATAATTTGCAATGCCATAAACAGAGGTATTACTTCCCCAAAGAAAACATAGATGGGTCATAAATAGACATAACGCAAGAGATATCTCTAGGACAAAATCCTAAAAGTTTGGGAGAAATGTACAACCAGGTGATCTGCTGAATACTAGAATAACACAAATTCGGTTACATTTTAACAAGGATTGTTTCTTTTACAGTTAACTGATCTGTAAGTACAGCTCTTGCGGATCATCAGGACTAGTCCCTGGATTTTCGGGAAATAGATATGACAGAGCAGCATCTTCTTCAGTTGCTTTTCAAGAACTTTCCTGTAAAGTACCAGTACGGGGTGCAATGTCATTTCAACAGCAGCTACTGCCCCCACTTTACGTAACACTTCTGGAGGAAACTCGTTGTCTTGCAACACAAAATATGGTGATGCGTTTACGTCTTTTCCTAAAATATGTCCATATATGGAGCTGCGTTTCCATGTCTGGGAGAAGGTACCAAGCAGGTTAGGTCAGTGCGTTGCAGCACGACTAGTTACAGCTACTTCGGTAGACTGCTGGGCTCGGATAGGTACCCCGTTGGCCATCCTCGAAAATGGTTTCTCGTGGTATCAAATTTTCATCTTTAGGAAAACGCCTTGATGGCACCTTCCTCCAATTTCTAGCCCATGCAATTACACTCACAGGCAACACCCTCACACAGCATACATCCTCGGACACTCCTGGCACTAAAAGCCAGATGCTAAAAAATAAAATGTTAATCAATCAATGATTTGTTGTGTCTTCTAGTGGGGAGTGTTGTAGCAGGTATAGGCCCTTCAGAGAATAGCTAACATTGGAAACGTGATGCCGATGCGTGAAGCTGGTGGGTCCAGGCCTGATCTTCGTACAGAGGACCGCGTATTAGAATTTACTGCAGAGGACCCCAGCGAGAATACTCGCCAAATCGCGGCAGTGGTAGGAGTGGACCGTCATACGAACATACCGAAAAGACCGACAACATCAGTATCATTTGCAGTGTGTTCAGCACTATTGGTAAGAAATTATGCACCGCAGATAGCCTTCTGTGAATAGGTCCATCTTTATCACAAAGACTTCATGAATCATATTTTGTTCACAAATAAGGTCTTGTTTACGAGAAATGGCAGCTTCAGTTTTGCCAACACGCATGTGTAGTCGGAGAACAAGCTCCATGCTATGAGACCTTTCCACCACCAGGTTCGGTTTTCCCATTAATGTTTGGACAGGGATTTGGGGGATCATTATCACGGACCTGTGATATTACCTTATAGAATGGCTAGGGTATCTTATCTACAGTTTCTAGAAGGAGCTCTACCACTACTATTAGAGGGTGTTTCACTCCATACGCGACGGCATCTGTGAAACTAATTTCCAAAAGGTACCAAATCAAAAACATCGAAATTGAGATTATGACGGAAAACGTACGTTGGTAGGTAGCTCCATCGTATCTTCCTCATGACCTGAACGTGAGAAAGATATGGATGTTGTTCTGTGAGAAGCATGTAAACACTGGACGAGCCTCTCCTTACTGTACATATTTCCTGTACCATAAGGTAACAGTTTTAAATGTTCAGCTGATCTGCTATCATATTTAATCCATTTCTTTCTTTTATTCTCTTTTAAGGTAGACAGCTCAAGTAAAATTATAAAATAAATTTAAAATTAGCTGATACTTTACACTTCTTCACTCTTTTTGTGAAGATTAAATTACCTGCTTCACTTAGACTTACTGTAATCAAATAGGCCTAGATTTATTGCCTGGATGTGTACGAAGCATTTTATCATCATGTAGTTGCGAAAACATACACTTATATTTTATTAACATCTTCCACCGCAGATTTTTGTTACTCAGTTTAATCTCGGGTTAAGTGTGAAACAGGATATCTGCAGTGAATTCCTTCAGTTAAAAGTGAAATTGTAAACATCCACTAATGAAGAAAAATAAAAGCCTTGTTGTTCAACGACTTGTTCATAAGCATCGAGCCAAGGCCTTTTTTCAGCATCTTTATGAGATTCCAGGTGGCACAGCCACAGTGAATTTTGATCTGATGCAAAAGCAGCCACTTCCTAAAACTAACAATGGTGAAGCATATTATGCCAGAAAGATGTGGTATTATGTACTAGGGATAGTGATTCTTGAAACTGAAAAAAAGTCTCCACATACTACCCATTTCTATCGCTGGTTAGAATGTGAGGGAGGGAGAGGACCCAATGAAATAAGTTCATGTCTGTGGGATTTCATCTTAATGGTGCTGAAACCTTACTGTGTCCAAAATAATATTTCAATCATTCGTGTGTTCCTTGACAGCTGCTCATCAGAAAACAAGAACTACTGTAACCTTTTCTCGTTCTGCACTATTGCCAATCATTTTAACTTCAAAGTAGAATAGTTCCTTCCTGTAAGATGACACTCTTACATGCCTGCAGATAGGGTTTTCGGGCTTGTAGAGAAAAAGTTAAGGAAAAATGTGCAGATTCTGCTTCCTGAGGAATATGATGTTTTGTTTGGACAAACTGGAACAGTTCATGTGTATAATGTAAAGTGTCACTGAGTAAACTGGCAGGAACTGTCTAAGACATTTATGACATCAGGGAAGAAAACCTTAAGAATAAGTGATGCAAAAAGGATCACTGTAGAGCCAAGAACTGGTCTGGTTGGATTGCATCCTTTTTACTCCCTTGCACCATTCTGTGAACATAGAATCTTAAAGAAAGGTCTGAAATATGACAACATTCCAACACAGCTTAAGTAGGTTGAAAGTCAAAATCATATCAAGGCTGCAAAGAAAAATTATGTAATCCAACTTCTCAGGAACATGGAGTACAACATGGACGACTTCCCTTTTTATTCACATGCATTAATGATGTCAGATGATGGTGTTGTTAATGATAAATATATTAGTGACACTGAAATCCTTTATGATAGCACGGAGGCCAGAGAAGTATAGAAGAAACGGTCTGGATTTTGGATAAAAGTTTGACAAGATAAATTCAATTTTGCATGGTTTGGTTGTCATATATTAGCATTTTCATTATTTATTCAACATTTAGTACTGGATAATATTATCCATTGTCTAGTTCACAACTTATTTACTATATCCACTTTCTTTAGACACAAACTACAATCATGATTTCTTAAGTTCAGTACTGGTGCTTTGCATCATTTTAATTGTTTTGTTCAATTTTAATTAATATTATTTAAATAATCTATGCCTTCACTGTAAATACCTTAAATCTAATTATTGTATAACCAAATACAGTCAGTTTTATCGAAGTTTCTGATGAATGCAGTGAAATTTATGTCTTTCAGGTTAAAGTATTTAGAGTTTCAGTGCCAAAAAGTACCAAATCCATAATTTTCTTTGAATATTTCCTAAACCGCAAAGGCTTAAACAGAAATACTTGGCATAACATTGCATTTAGTCTATCTGAACGTAATAAAAGTGCTCAAATGAATTTTCAATTGAAATTTCACACTCTGACCCTTAATCCTCTCTCCTGTAAAATATTACTTTTGGATTTGGTACCTTTAGGAAATAAGTTTCTCATCTGTGTTTGCAACATGATGGAGCACTCCCGCATTTTACCAACGCAGTGCGCCCTCGCCTGGACGCCGCCTATCCGCAGCGATGGATTGGCCGACAAGAAGTCCCGATCATACCCCTTAGATTACTTCTTTTGGGGGTTTATGAAATCTAAGGTTTGCAGAGAAATGGAAACACTGCAAGAGTTCCAGGAATGTGTCTTGGAAGCTGCTCAGGACATCAATCAATATAACGAAGTACTGAGGCGGGTTCAAGATAATTTTCTCCGAAGGTGCCCAGCATGCATTACCGCCAATTGTGTTTTCGAACACTGCTGTAACAATGAAAACCAATTCCCACGGCCAATCTGGTTAAGTGCTCCATTCTCTAAAAGGTATATAAACGCTTTGTCGTTGTTTTCGTGTTTTTCTATTAAAAAGTAAATGCTCTTAGATTCTAACGTGACTTTTACTTTTGTGATCATAAGCTACAAGACCTCCATTTTTATGTGGAATCCGACCCATAGGACGTGGCATTTCATTTCGTAAATCCCACACGTATTGGCCGGGAATCAAACCCAGACTGCCTTGGTGAGAAGCGAGCAGTGATGCCACTGGGCTCGTTTCTATTACTCCCCACTTTATCCTGTTCTTACTGCGGGTCAGGGTTTGTAACAGATTTAGCAGACTTTTACGGCTGGATGTTTTTCTTGACGCCAACCATTAGAGGAGAAATGCTATGTGTTAATGTGGTGGTGGTGGTGGTGGTGGTGGTGGTGGTGGTGGTGGTGGTGGTGGTGATTATCAGAGAGTAATATGGAAGGCATCTGACACTACGAAAATGAAAATATCAGCGAATGAAAGACACGGGCCACGAAGGGCGTGAAAGTGAAAGACTCCCTACGCCCAGAAATTTGTAAGACCGTCGGGATCGGAAAAGAACGAGAGTTGACCAAGGGAGATAGAATAGATGAAAGTGAGGAACCTGGTACAAGTAGGTGGGAGCAGTGCCAGGACTCAACTCAGTGCCCCGTGGTCGCTAACACGCGTTCCCAAGTTGAAAGCCTCTTACGACAGGCAGGGAATAACCTGGATGTTATACTACTGCCCCCACCCACAGAGGGATATGGAGATAGATAACTTTCTTCTTTAACATGGCATTCTTCTGGTTCATCGATTGTCTGATAATACTGGTACGTAACGCACTGGTTTATCATAGTATTCAACGCATTTGACCCCTACTCTGAGGCGCTGTTTGGAATGAGCAGTGTGCATACTTAAAAGAATAATGGCATAGGAGTGTTTACGGCCGTCTGCGGCCTGGTCATTCCAGGTCGGGAACTTTGGATTTTTAGATCTGCAGCATAGCACTGTTCGTTAAAAGTGAGAAAATGTGCGGTTTTCTATTTGATTATTTAATATGATAACATTGCTTGTAATTGCGACATTCCTACTGACTTTATTGTAATGACCTATGATGATTTCAGTTGGGAAAACCACAAAGACACCTCTTCTGAGGATGTAAAAAGACAGGTGGAGAGTGAGTGCCATTATCATCAAACTGTCCAACTCGACTGATTGGCAGTAGGAAGTGGGCCTGCCATCATAATGAAAATTTCCCGTCGCTTTTCTGGGTAACTTTAAGAACTATGCAATTTAATATAATCTTTCTCACAACGTGTAGAGTACTTAATCTAGAATTCTGAATACAACGTAGGATTCCGTAGCGAAGCTCGGGCACATCATCTAGTCATATATAAATTTGTTTCAGAATCTAATTACACTGTACCGGGGACTACGAAATTAAGGTTGAAGCACTTTCAGAAAACATTCGATACTGTTTGGTAAAAAAAACACACGAGTAGCGTTAGGAAAATGTTGCAAATCTTGGGCTGGGAAGACTTAGAAGTAAGAAGTCGTGCTGCTCGACTAAGCGGGATGTTCCGAGCTGTCAGTGGAGAGATGGCGTAGAATGGCATTTGTAGATGAATAAATTTGAGTGGTGTTTTTAAAAGTAGGAAAGATTACAGTACGAAGATAAAGTTATAATTTAAGACGACAAATTGAGGAAAATATTCGTTTATAGGACGAGGAGTTATAGATTGGAATAATTTATCAATGGAGATGTTCAATAAATTTCCTAATTCTCTGAAATTATTTACGACTTACGCCTAATTACTTATCGTGTCCTATTAGCGCCGGGAGTGTCCGAGGACGTGTTCGGCTCGCCTGGTGCAGGTCTTTCTACCTACGCCCATGGGTGGCCTGCGCTTCTGGATGCGAGATTATGATAAGGAGGTAGGGAGAGGATGAAAACCTGTGTCGGCACATAGCCTACTCCTATCGAAAAACACCGAGGGGTCTGTTCAAAGTTTTACGTCGTCATCCGACGGACGAATCACCATCAACAGCATCATATTCCTTCACTCCATTTGAACAACGCGAAGAGGTTTGGATTTGAATCCAGGCTTTTGGCACGCAATCTAGTGATTACAAATTGTATACCACCAACTTTCCTACCCTACCGGCCTACATTCTGATGGTTCAGACGGTTGAGGTGCTTGTCTTCAGACTCCAACTTGGCAGGTTCGATCCTGGCTCAGTCCGGTTGATATTTGAAGGTGCTCAAATACGTCAGCTTTGTGTCGGTGGATTTACTGGCACGTAAAATAACTTTTTCGGGACTAAATTCCAGCACCTCGGCGTCTCCTAAATCCAGAAACATAGTTACTAGGACCTAAAGCTTGCAACATTATTATAATTATATTTTCGCGCAACGGCACTCGAACCGGCTAACCACGGCGTCAGACCTTTATTTTAAAAAGACTAAGTGATAAGCAATCTGCCACTTGGTGACAGCCCTAAATGCAGATCAATTGTGATTGATGGGTCGCATGCGGCACTATGCTTAATTCACTCGGTCGCTATTGGCACGATAATGGCCGGGTCGCATCCGGCACGGTCGCTTCTGGCACGTAACCGTCTCATCCATGGCTGTGCCAATATGGAAGCTGCTAGGGGTATGTATAGTGCTGAGTAATGTTCAGAGCACAACCGGTGTGTCTGTGAGTTATGAAAGGTGTTGCTCATAGGATGAGTCGTGCTGCAGTGGCACCTTCTGGTCCAGTGAGGAAAGCAATGGCAAACTAACTCACTCCTCATCTCGCCGAGTACGCCTCATTTGGGCTCTGCCACTGGTGTTTGCGGTTTCCCTATAACTGCATAGCCTTTGGTGGTGCTGTTTGAGGATCCAACCAGTCTCAGGGCTGATGACTTAACAGACGGACAACCTATTCTAGATCAAAACTGATACAGCATTACCCTTGTCACCATCACACTATATCAACTATTATTTATCAATACCTTCAATTCCCTTTTTTTTCACTTTGTCTCTGTGAAATCGCTGTTTTTAAATTTCTAGTAGCTAATAATAATAATGGTGTATGGCCTCCGGAGAGGCCTGGTCAGGTCTTTTTCTAGTAGACGGCCTGTTAGGCGACCTGCATGTCTGTGAAGATGAGGGCCCTACCTAGGATGATTTCTAATGTTGAATACGCCACACACACCCAGCCCCCGAGGCATTGGAATTAACCAATTGAGGTTTAAATCCCCGACCCGGCCGGGAATCGAACCCGGGACCCTCTGAACCGAAGGCCAGTACGCTGACCATTCAGCCAACGAGTCGGACTTTCTAGAATCCATGCGTATTTATGGATATCCTTAGGTTGAAAATATCCATTCATAACCTGGCTTTTTTTTCTATTCACATACATCAATTGATTTGTGTCCATTGTTTTTAACTGAATCTTCACCAAAATTTTCAAATTTGTAGTAACCTCATTGTTCCTCCATTAGCGATAAAATTCCTGTTATCCTCCACAACTACTATACTCATACAGTTCAACTTTCTAATGAAAATGCCTTGTGAGGAGGTAGCTGACATAAAGAACGAACCTGCTTTAAGGACAATTTAAAACAAGTAAATTCTCTTTAAATGGGACCGGCGACCTTAGATGTTAGGCCCCTTTAAACAACAAGCACCACCATCATGGAGTATTTAAGTTGGAGAAAATATAACCGGAAAATGTCCATTGGTGTTTCTGCTGAAGAAGACATTCCAGACATTTTCTTTTTGTCAATGAAATCCATTTTTTTACGTAATCATTGTCGTTTCTTTGTCTTGGCCGTGTATATGCCTATAAATCGGTTACTCGAACTTTTACTTTGGTCGGAATCACATGTTGATTTTAGACCAGGATCACGTGCAGATTGCCTTCTTGACGCAAAACTCATGCAGAGGGTTGATCTCAACTATTGCGTGTCCCTTTGGTGGTTGACTGTGTGTAAATAGAGAATTGTGTATTGAGAAAAACACCCAATCCTCTGGGCAGGGGAATTAACCATATGTAGATAAAAACCATAGTCGGATCGTTAATTGAACCCAGGGCCCTCTAAACTGAAGATCAATGTGTTGGCCATTTAGCCGAGATGATAAACTTATTTTATTTACATTGATTTTTTCCATCTAATAACAGTTTTACCTCTACATTGATCTGAAACGTTAAAGCTGATATTTTTGTGTCGGTCATGACCAGAATAAGAAGGATCTGTACATTTTACATCATGTATGTATGTATGAGTGCGTATTACGAGTAAAACCGAACGGAATTTAACAAAAATTGGTATACAAGATTACGGGAGAAATATCTACAATTTCAGCTATCTTAAAAAAGAATCCTTTGTAACAGGGAGAGGAGGCAGAATTCATTATTATCTTCCATGTCTCACTCTCTTTCTTCCTAGGAGGAAGGTTATCAGTCCCGATACTTGAATGTATCGTCTGCCCAAAAGCAGGTCATGAGCATGACGTGCAATCTAGAGTAGTGTGGAACAGCCTGTCTGAATACTGAAGGGGATTGAGCGGGGGGGAGATAGATAGGTTTCCTTTTTAATCCTACAATTTCTCTAGATCAAATATATTCTGGTACTATTAAGGCTACTAAAACAGGAAATATATTTCCGTTAATATGAGCTGTACGGAATGAAATTTGTGTAAAATATAATTTCCTGCCTTTATGTATCATACATTTTTATCGTACGACACGTTAACCCCTCCACCTGTCATCCTCCATGTCAAAGTCCTTATCAATATATTTTGACTTTTTCATGGATTTTGGCAACGATATTGCGTGGGGTACGCTTGCTGTGTTTCTAATTCAAATGCATTGCAATATTATGCATTTTTTTCTAAACACCCGTAGCAATTACTTCACTAAGTTACTTTCGTAAAAATTCTTGAACGTTATCCAAAAGTAATTTCATACTAAGATAAGCGGAAATATCATTCACCAACAAGGAACGTTAAAGAACAATTACTGGAAAAATCAATATCAATATTTGCTATTCCGTATGACCACATACAACATTTCCTTTCTCCCCCTATAACTACATTAATTATTTAAGGAATACTATACGAGAAATAAATATAATGACTATTTTGGAGAGATAAGTTAGGAGACGTATAAAATCCCTTTTTCCATTATACTTGAATTACACTTGATACTTGGATGTATTGTCTGTCCAAAAATAGGCCATGAGCAAAAGCCTACATGACGTGCGATACCGGGGAGTTACCTTCTACTGAGGTTACGATTTGTGGATTTTATTTCATAGTGAAAATATGATTGTCGGCCAGTCGCATCCCCCTTCGGTACCTCCTTGAAGGGGCTACTGAGTCAACTGGGAGCTCCCAGCATGAGGGCATGGCCGGCCTCCCCGTGTATTTTTCTATTCGTATGATTTTACCCTGCACCTTCTGGAACATAATAAACGGGGATTTTCCTTCTCTTGCAGAGCCCTGAATATTTTCGTAACCCATCATCGAGAAATAACTTAAATACACCGCCGTTAATGAGGAGGAGCTGTAGTGTCGGAAGGTTGTGTGTGTGTGTGGTTGGTGGTCCACCAGTCAGTGTTATAGTTCGGTACTCGGACTGGGGAGAGACAGTAGTGTGGGCTGCACGCAGTGTTCCAACGGTGTCGAAGTGTACTGTCTTGGAGTACCGGCAGGAGCGCTGTACGTGTACCGACTGGAGTGAGTGATTGGAGCTTGACCGCAGAAGTGCTGGTTGTTATCTGTGCCCTACCGGAGTCAGAGTAGCGTCGTTTACTGAGGAGAGTACTGTCTTGGAGTACCGTGTGTTTACTACAATGATCTGAGGACTGCCGTAGAACCGCTGTCGTGAGTGTAATTGGAAGAGTGTTAATGGTCGTTGTTGTGAGGAGTATTGTCCTGCTCGGTAGTACTGTTGAGCTGTTGCTGTTTAATTTTCAGTTACGCAGCTCACTGCATTTGACTGTGTGAATTAATGGACTTTCTCTGGAGCCGAATCATGGAACAGTCATCGGGTGTTGTCGGGGTCAGTAACCCTATGTTCAAACATCTGCGTGCAGCTGTATTTGTGAAGGAGCGGAGTATGCGAGCGAAAGTGAAAGGCCTGTCATTAGGGATTATAGCCTCGTTCAGGTAAAAACTGTCCAACTGGAGTCCTGCTGTGAGAGACTGTTACACAGGGAGCAATCAGTGAGTGTTGTCATTCACGGTTGAATAGAATTGTGTGTGCGTGTATTTGTGCGTGCGCGCGCGCGCGCGCGCGCGTGTGTGTGTGTGTGTGTGTGCATTTATTGGTTCATCTTGAAATGAATTATAGCAATTAAACAGACGGTGTTTTATTGTTTAAAATTAATTTAACAAATTAACAAATCACATGAAAACAATCTGCCTTACACAGTGCCTGCATTCGTCCATTGTTAAGAAGATTCCTTATTATAAAAACGGAAATGGAAATGGAATGTTTAGATCATCACGTAAATAATAATAATAATAATAATAATAATAATAATAATAATAATAATAATAATAATAATAATAATAATAATAATAATAATAAAGTAATTTATGAAGTAATGACAACTTACTACGATATTGATTACGTATTTAGGCCCTAATCAATTTCCAGAGGATTCTCATGTAATATAATTTGTATATTTTTTATAGAATTATTCATGATAGTAACAGGAAGTCATTGTTAATATGAAATGAGTTTGTATTATTAATTTGTATCCTTCCATTCCCAACATTTCGACATCAATCGCAACACATAATGGCGAATGTGTGTTAAACGTGTGCTGTGACAATACGTCCTGTCCACAGAATGCGCGGTTAATGTGAGTTTAACAGCCAACAACGTTCTCCTTTTCCTGTGATAACAGACAGATTTTTAATTAAGAGTTCTTCTCCTTCTTAGAATTTCAACCGTCACTCAAAGTTGGACACTAATACCTATGTTAGCGAATACGTCTAGCAAAATTCACGTTGGAATTTAGCAGAAGTGAGACTTGAAATATTATTTCAATTATTAAAGCTGAAGTTTAAAACATGGCAGAGAGTCTGATGTACTTTAAACATTTCATTAATTACTTAAGTTAAATTGGTTTTTCAACGCGCCCAATATTAGTCGGGTGTTTAATATTCCGTGCAATAGGCCTACTGAAATATTGGATGTCACTCCAGATACAATGGCTATGTGGTATTCTTTATTTCATGCATTTTCTATGAACACTTCGTGCGAAAATTATCACTGAAGACAATATTTTATCATTCAAACAACGTTATAACACACAGTTGCTTATACCCTTTAAACGCGTCGTGTCTTTCTGTTATAGCCACACAAACAAGTAACTGAATTTAGCACTTTTGTAATATTATCCGTATTAATTAACAGTGACTGGTAGTAACTAGGAGATAAATGAAACAGAGTGTCGTTGTTATAATGAAGTTGGCAGTGTATTCTCCTCGTATGTTACGCGAATACTAATACCAACGTAATGTTATCGGATATCCCGTAGAACTTCCTTTGAATGAAATTTCATGCTACCCATTTCACAAAAAGGAGCTAACATACAAAGCAGCGACAGTAAACCACAGTTAATTATGTTCTCAAAGGGGCTTTAAATAATAAATGAGATATAAAATTATGTAAGGGAAAGAGTGGCTGTGAAGTGTAACGTCAGCAAAATCCTTCAAACTACTTTTAAGATGACTGAGACCAGTAATTGACATGATACATGCAATAGTTAAATAATTCTGAACCATCACAGTCTGAAGTAAAAATAGCGCAGGACTATCGTGTTAAGATAGAGTAAGCCTATGAATTCTGGCCAGGGTAAGACAGATTCCTTGTGTTCTTTCTTCACTGAGTAATCTTTACCACGATAACAATGTTTCCGAAATTATCAAATATTTTAAAATGATTTTTTGAAAAATATCGGCTCACCAACATCTCTACAATTTGCACAAAATCATGAGAAAAAAAGAAAATATAACTAATTTATTTTAGCAGATTTCTTTTTTTTTTTTTTCATATTATCCTAATGAGCTGGCTGCGCGTTTATGATCACTTAGCTGTACGCTTGCATTTCGGAGATGGTGGGTATGAACCCTACTGTTGGCAGCCATGAAAATAGTTTTCTAAGGTTTCCCATTTTCACACCAGGGGCTGTAGTTTAATTAACGCCACGGTCACTTCCTTCCCACGCCTAGCTCTGTCCTATCCCATCGTCGCCTTAAGACCTCTCTGAGTCGGTGCAACGTTAGTCAATAGCAGTAGCAAAGTAAAATCTTTTTCTTGTATTATTATTATTATTATTATTATTATTATTATTATTATTATTATTATTATTATTATTATTATTTGTTTTCCACAGCTAACAGCGTAATGAACGGGTAGCCTTGTCAGCTTTTCGATCGAAGGCCTCATGTTGGATTCCAGGCCAGTCAAAGGATTTTAGTTGTCGATTGAGGGGTGGATCGGGCTCTCCACCTCCTCATAACTTTTTTTTTTTTTGGCTAATTGCTTTACGTCGCATCGACACAGATAGGTCTTATGGCGACGATGGGACAGGAAAGGGCTAGGAGTGGGAAGGAAGCGGACGTGGCCTTAATTAAGATACAGCCCCAGCATTTTCCTGGTGAAAATGGGAAACCACGGAAAACCATCTTCAGGGCTGCGGACAGTGGGGTTCGAACCCACTATCTCCCGAATACTGGATACTGGCCGCTCTTAAGCGACTGCAGCTATCGGGGGGATAACTGATATGAGAGACAATGAACCTGATCAAAAGGACCAAGCAATACGGTTCAGAGAGTTGTAGGCTGATATCTGCGAGTCATCGTTCTGAGTAACGGTGGTATATCGGATAGGTATGTGTAGCACGGGTCTGATTCCCTTTATTAATTTTACACACTAGTAAGGGTCAATTATCAGGATGTTGGCTTTATACCATCAGCTATGCGATCAACAATGGTATAAATTAATCTAAATCCAGGGTGACTGCTAGCCACCTTCAGAATTGCACCGAGGAAAGACGCCATTCCCACTAGTTGTTGACTCGTGATACTAATCCTAATACCACGTAGCTTCCTAACTACCTTAAAGGAGACAGTAAAACACATTTCAATGTATAAACAAATTATTCTAAGGTAATAGTGGAATGATATTTTTGTTCTTTTTTGTTCAACATAAATTCTAGCTAAAGTCACAGATATCTGAACAACGACGTTACCGTATTGGAAGGCCAAACGCCTATCTCTTACCACAGAAAGAATTATTATTATTATTATTATTATTATTATTATTATTATTATTATTATTATTATCATCAACATGTTTTACCTCGCACCGGCACATAGAGGTCTTATGGCGATGACGGGATAGAAAAAGGCTAGGAGTGGAAAGGAAGTAACCGTAGCCTTAATTAAGGTAGGCCTACCTGGTGTGAAAATGGGAAACCACGAAAAACCTTCTTCAGGCCTGCCGGCAGTGGGGTTCGAACCCACTATCTCCCGAATGCAAGCTGATAGCTACTTGACCCAAAACACGCTGCCAATTGCTCGGTATTATTATTATTATTATTATTATTATTATTATTATTATTATTATTATTATTATTATTATTATCGCATGATGAAGAAAAATAACTAGGAAATTCCAGGCAGTTACATCTGAATGTAATCCGTGTTCTTTCCGGTGAAGCTGTTGTAGCTTGTTGGAATGATGGAGAATAAATTGTGGGCAGGAAGTACAGTGTATATAATACTAATGAAGCATGAATTAAAAGTGAAGTTAACTTGTGTTCTCGTATTCCTCGAGATGGAGCAGCTCTATTCAGGCACAGCCGCATTGGAGATTAGCTGCATGTATCATTTTTAACACATGTCAGCCCTCCTGTAAATCTTAAATCTTGCCCAATAGAACTATCACCACCATCACCACCACCACAACATGTCTGAGAATCTGTACTCGGGACGTGATGACTAAGGTGGTTTCCTAATAATTCCCGCTGAGGAAGAAAGTGCTATTACATTTTCACCTCCCTGGCTCACTGATATAGGCCTACTGTAAATGTACATACACCAACCAACCTCATAAGCCATTTACTACAGAAAATCTGAATAATGAATTATGCTAGTAACGCCAAATCCGAGACTGAGACCAATTCACCTGAATAACTAACATGTGATACCGGGGATATAATTATGTGAGATTCAAAACCCCCTTATTGGTTATTTATCGGATCATCATTCCATGGACTTGTTTGATGCAGCGCTCCGTGTCATCTTATACTATGCCAATACTTTCATTTCTACGCAACTATAGCATTGTAAATCTTCTCTAATCTGTTTGTAATACTCATCTTTCCCTGGTGTTTTTATCCCCTACTGTTCGTTCAAGAAATAATGCGTCTTGGGTGTCTCAACGTATGTCCTACTAATCTATAACTTCTTCTGTTCAATTTTGTTTATCTTAAATCATTCTCCTTTTACCAACCCAATTCAGTACCTCTTCATTTGCGATTCGATCTACACATCGCACCTCTAGCATTCTTCTGTAATACCACTTTTGGAAAACTACTACTTCCCTTCTTTTCACGGTATTTATTGCCAACGTTTGACTTCCATACAATGTCACATTCCATACAAAAGTTTTAAAACTTTTCTTTCTAATGTAAATCTTTATATCTGAAGTGAGCAAATGTACTTTCTAGCCTGCACTGGTCTGCATTTTATGTCATCCTTACTTCTGCCATCGTTAATAATTTATTATTCTACCATCCAAGGAATAATATTCATGTACGCACTTCCTTTAAGACTTATTTTTTCATTAGATTGCATTCCGGTACCTCTGTTTACGATTTACCTATTTCCATTTCGAACTCCTTCTCTGAGGCGGTTTCCGTGCCATTCAGTAATTTCCTTAGATCTTCCGTTGACTCAGATAAGTAAAAGTATCATCAGGAAACATCAGAATTTACAGGGTGTTTTCCACTTCGAACTGTGATTCCCTTCACAAATTAAACTTTAATTTCGTTTACCAACTTTTCTATATAAACACATCAAAGGAGGAAGAGGACAAATTACAGCCCTGTATCGCCCAATTTATTAACAGCAGTTTAATTTTAAATGTAATTTGAATTTATTACAGATTGTAGACAATCCTCGACATTTGATTCTGATCAGCTTTAGCTTGGTTTAGCTCAGTTTTATCGAATGTCTTTTCTAGGCCTAGAAGTTCAAAGTACGTAACCTTGTCTCTGTTAGTTCAATCCGCCATGATATAGCAGCTAATATATTTTTATCCCATGTGACGTTTTTCACCAGATAGAATGAAGCAAGGAATATACTGTCAGAAGAAAACAGGCTTTTCCTTGCCCTTACATGTATTTGTCTTCGAAATGTTCCCACTTTGTCATCCTCTCTCTAACAATATTATGTGCTTTAAGATATTTGCTCCCACATGTTACCAGGGTCGATGACGACGAGGGAGAAATGAGCCCTGCACATAAGGGCTGATCACACTATTTAAGCGAGCGACGATTTTTGTGCCGGTGGCGTAGCTTTAGGACGGGAGAAGTAGGGTTACCGGGGGTAATGACGCCCTCCAAATGCCGTGGTAATGGCTGTTCCATGAACCATACGACTCCACTGAAGATATATCTGACTTGTAACAGATGTCTGCCACAAGCAGAACCACAGAGCCAGGCAATGCCAACCGAGATTGATACCGCATGTCACAGACCTGAGCTATGGAACACGCGCCCCATAACCCCACCTGATTGGGGTCGGTGGGACGGAGTGGGATGAGGATCGGTCAAAACAAGGCTATTCGCACACAACGTCAAGACAACTGCATCACACTGCTTAACGTGGACACATCACTGACATTACCGCATTTTTTAATATATTAAAAAATACAACGTTATTTTTCTGATCATTGATATTGGTTAGTTCTACAACTATTTCCTGCTAAGAAGGTGTTGGTAATGTTGGTAAACCTTCATTCAAGAAAATGGTTTTCATTTAACATACTGCTTATATTCTAGTGTCCAGAAACCAACAGGAATGTTGTACAAAAAACATAAAATTGAGAAGCTATTTTGTTACTTGGGTCATCAGACCAAAATCTGGTTTGATACAGCCTCCATGCCACCCATTGTTAAACTCTAAAATTTCACTTAACTAATGAATCCCACAGCTACTCTAATACGTTGGCCGTATTCTCATACGATACCTTGTACCATACACAAATCTTGAAATGTTTTATATTACTCAATGTTTGGAAAATATGTTTCATGTATCCTTTCTAAAGTTGTACAGATTGCCACAAACAACTATAACCTCAAAAATGTAATTTCTTACAATATTCTGCCAATCTTCATATTGCTTCTTTGAGATACAGCTGTAAGTGAACTTTTAATTGCAATATTCGTAAGGAATAAACTAATACTACTTCTTCTTCTTCTACTACTAATTCTTTTTGGTCTTTTCTCCGATTTCTTGAGGTCAGCACTTCTAGTGGATCTGGTCCAATTTTACAGCCGGATGCTCTTCCTGACCCCAACTATGCCACGATCGCGATCTGACGAGGATCTAATATATATATCATTTAATTTGTATTTTAATTTTTCTAGTTTGGTCACCCTACAGCAAAGCAATAGCCTCCGTTCAGGTGGGGATCTTCCATCCCAAAGTAGGTTTTCCGACCTGTATTTCTAGGTGTAATCTTTTGTCTGATAATATGATAATCGTTTCATAAAATAAGAATCTCGTTTGCATTTTCATTTCTTTTCAATTTAACATTCACCAGTTTCAAATAATGTACTTCCTAAGGATTATTAGGTTTAATGTCCAGCTCCATGGCTAAATGGTTAACATGCTGGCCTTTGGTCCAAGGGGCCCCGGTTCGTTTCCGGCCGGGTCGGGGATATTAACATTAATTGGTTAAAAAATATCATATCCCACTATCGGCAGCCCTAAATGGTCTTCCGTGGTTTCCCATTTTCACACCAGGCAAATGCTGGGGCTGTACCTTAATTAAGGCCCATAACAAAAAAAATCATAGTTTTGTACGTCCCACTAACTACGTTTACGGTTTTCAGAGACGCCGAGATGCCGGAATTTTGTCCCGCGGGAGTTATTTTACGTGCCGGTATATCTACCGACCCGGGGCTGACGTATTTTAGCACCTTCAAATACCACAGGACTGAGCCAGGATCGAACCCGCCAACTTGGGCTCCTATGCAGTTCATGTAAACACGTTTTATTTCTGTTTCTATTTCATCTTTATTTATTAACAACAAAAATAAGAATCATTTTATGAATAGATGAACAATATAATTCAACATATTTTTGTGATAAACATGAGCAAATTTATAAATGGAATCTGAATTGATTGTGTATATAAATATAATGATCAGGCATTCTTCACTCGTTTTCGAAATCCCATGTCATGAATTTTGAACCAATCGAGCAAGAATAATTGTAACATATTTTTATACAATTCCATTACATACTTCCCTGACTTCTTCAACCAATTTACGTTTCAGAAGCAAAATATAGATTTCTCTCTTTGATAATTTTGTCATTCTTTACTTACCGCATTTTAAGAACAATCAATTCATTTAACGAGTAGAATTCAGACGTAGTATCTTCGAATGTTCAAGTCACAATGTGGTGCTTTGGAAATGTAATTTTTCACATAGCTGGGCAGTATTGGTAAATGCTATGCTCAGGATGGTCACCAGCATGTAAATCTACCACGCATAGTGCGTTGAATCTTAAGATTATTATTTACTTGGAGACTCGCTGGCCTTAATGATCTTTAAACTTATTGCCAAGCAATCTGACAGAAGGAATTATGTAAAGAGAATCATAGAGGTCTCTCTCTCCTAAATCAGACTGTTGCTATCAAGTTGCTTTAATTGACAACTTGAATCTCAATGCTCTGTGAGCTCACTGTCATTTCTTAGGCGACAGCTTTCTCACATCGCTCCACGTCTCCATTTCCAACCACAAACGACAAGGAGACACACTCAGTCTGGATTTAACACTTTAACCTAAACTCTCAGACATATCTGCTGAGAAGGAAGGACAGATGTGAGCTCTACAAGGATTCTGTACTGTATTCCTGAAATCTGGCATCAGGTCCATTATTTCGTAAACTATACAAACTCAACTAGTTCATCATCACCACCACTATCACCATCACCATTTTTGGTGGGAAAATGTAACATTGAAGAGCATTGTATTTCTACAGTGTTTAGAAACCGTGCATTTTTTGTGGTGGTACGCAAAGGTACGCAGTACCGGCTCCTTTTTCTCGAAAGAAACAAAAAGTGAATTGGATATTATTCAGGATATTCCCGTCACGTTTTCTAAGTGTTGGCTTATAGCAGGGCCTCTCAAACACCCAAAATTTCACGCGTGCAAACCGAGGCGCAGAGATTCTGTGCACCATGCATCGGTCCGACTCGGCTCGGTGCGGACCAGCGGTCATTCTCGGGGCGACTCTGCTAAGCACGGCAAAGCTCGGCTCAGCTCAGCTAGGTTCAACTCTGCTCGCATGGAGGAGCGCTGCGGAGCAGATGAAGAGGAGGGAGGCAGGCGGAGCGAGCGGGACAGGGGTAGGGAAAGATCGAGACGGCGCTATTGCTCAAAATCAAGGAGTGGGGGTCTGCACTTTGGTCAACCTAGCCTAGTAGTATTTTGCACCTTGCGCCGCGCAATGCACCGGTGCATGCACCTTGAGAAGCCTTGGCTTATGGCTTAAAATCAAACTTGTTTGTCCGATTTTGTTACGTTTCTATAGACATAATGCGTACGAGCACATGATTGAAGTTTCTGTAAACTGCCGTTTTACAGTTATTATTTTTGTATTATCCTTCCACATTTGTGGATACTGGAATATAATAGAGTAGGGATTGTTTTCTCCACCCTTCTGCGAACGAATATTTCTTGTCAAGGACAAGATAATGTTAACCGTATTTCACCAAGTGCCGTTAATACCACGTAGCAGCAAACAACTAGTAAAAGCTAAGCGTCACACTTAATCTGGTGTTAATGTATGTCTAAATCTAACTTCGTTGTTTTTAAATAATTTAAATAGTTTTGTGTGCTGCCCAGGCAAGTGAGTTTACAGCTTATTGTAAGCTTTCGTACTTGTATCCATATGAGATAAAATAAAATATAAGGAAACAAGCTGTCGAGTTAAGCCAAAGTCGAGCTGATCACTGAAGGTAGATAAAACACTCAAAACATACTTGTTAACGTTTATTTCGTAAGACAAGGAGAGTACAACTTCTTGGATGAATGGTCAGCGCTTGACTCTTCGGTTAATGGGGTGACGAGTTCAATTCCCGTCTGTGTTGTGGATTTTAATCGCATTTAGTTAATTCCTCTGTCTCAGGGGCTGGGTAATTGTGTTTGTCCCAGGACTTTTCTCTACACTATCACACAACACAAGAAAATACACTACCAATCACCACAGAAACACGTAATAATAAATACTTCCCTCCACATAGGTTTGGCGTCGGGAAGGGCAACCGGTCGTAAAAATGGCCAAGTCCACACGTAGCCTACGTCACAGATCGCAACCGCAAAAACGCCAGGATGTGGGATAAACGGGTGAAGAAGAAGTAAGAGTGATCAAATTTAAATAATGGCACTATCCCCAGCACACTGTTCGGTACCTCCCTATATCGGGTCTTATCACAACCTGCTCTTCCATGGTAAATTTTTACAGACTACAAAGATAAAAAACGCAGATAACAACACCAAAATCAACAATGTTTGTTTCAACAGATACCCATTTAAACAAGAGCTAATCCCAACGTGCGCTCCCGAAGAAAATTCCCAACCATTTACAAAGAAAATACATGTTAAGAATAAATAAATTGCAAGTGAGCACTTGAGGGCTTCATCAGAATATAATATACAGTACCAGGGTAACTAGAATAAAAGGTAGGCTACTCCCGCGGTTGAAGCTTCCATTGGCTGGAGCGCTATGACGTCACGCGATATGAACGATAGCGAGTAAGGTACACATTCGCAGTACAGCAAGCCTGTGAATTCTCGTGCCTGTGAAACATCTTCTCAATCTTTCATCAAATAATAGTCTGATTTAGTCCGATTCGATAAGTAACGGCACTTCCAATAGATTTAAAAACGTGAAAATGCGTTAAATTTCGTCACATGCTGAGCAGGTAGAACATCAACTATCAGATACATGACATATAATACGATAAGAAATAAAATATTGCCATGCAACTCAAATACTTAATTTATTTCCTAATGAAGTACATATTTATATCAAATGGCGTAGGAAAATATACATCATATCGACATCTTCATGGAATTATATTAATTATTAAAACGTACGTGTCAGGAGAATTATTACTTGATGAACCAGCCCAAAGCTTAGCCTTCTTATTGGCATATTTTCTCAGTGCTAGCTCCTTACTCTTTGCATTGAAATGTCATATCCTAATAAATGTCCTGGTCCTTACGTAAAGACAAATTATTTTGTCATGGAATACTGGAAATTTTGACTTAATAATAGAAATGAGAGTTTTCATTACGTCTTTGCATCTGGGTACAGTCTTACCATGAAACACACCAAATGAAATTTCGAACTGGGCTATGTTTTTTAACCACTCATGACTGGGATGTGTGAGGCCCCATTTTGATATAACCGAGATCCAGTAACAGGTCTCTTCTCGCACGACATATTTGTCTCTTTCTTCGTATTTACTGTATATCGGATCACGGATACTGTATTATTTCACGAGCTTCGAAATATATTCAGTAAGTTATCAGCAATGTTATTGGATATTACGTCCCACTAACTACGTATTTGAGCACCTTCACCACCGGACTGAGACAGGATCGAACCTGCCAAGTTGGGCTAAGAAGGCCAGCGCTCTACCATTTGATTTGCTACTCAGCCCGGCTCTTAGCACATAACAATAATTATAAAAATATGATTTTCATTCAGTCATATATATCTGACACATATTTACCGTACGAGCTGTAATAATGGAGATATTCAAGAGTTTATTACAAAGTGTTTCAACAACCAAGCATTGCTGACGAGGAAATATTGTTATGCCATCACAGTAGCAAACTAACTGGCTATGATGGTTGTTGTCGTTATTGTCTTTATAATATGCAAATAATGTTATTTGTGTGACCCCTCACTAAAAACATTTACGGTTTTCTGAGACTCGAGGTGCCGTAATTTTGTCCCACGGGAGTTCTTTTACGTGCCGACAATTTATAGCGCCACACACGTTTCCATAATATGTTGACTGCATTTTAATCAGTACAGTGGTTCTACTTCAAATACTGACAACACGAACACTGTTCACGTAGTGAACCACTATAAAATTAGTTTGTATTCGTGATCCGATATACAGTAAATATGTAGAAAAAGACAAAAATGTCGGTCGGTCGGCCGGTCACTTGCTTTCTTGGCTTACGCTGCGTGAACCATCAACGATAGACCCCAAGTGTAAGCGTACGAATTGTAGAGCATAGAAACCTCTACAAAAAAAGTCCGCGGTGGCACATATCTATTTCCAACCGGCTGCCCTCTAGAAGCGATTTTATTCTATAGTCCATGGTAAAAATATAACTCCTTAAAATTAAATAAATATTTCGATATTATCCTCGAGTTCCTCATCAAAATAAATTGTTTGACCTCCTCCAGTATTTTATAAGGATTGCAATAACCTTATCAGGACATTATTTGCATGAATGGTTCAGAAGTTATGGTCATTTTAGACTGTAGTGGTAATACGTGTTAGCAAGACGGACGTCACGCAGAAGGCGGCCAGGGAGAGAGACAAGTGAGCGCGATGCGGGAAGAGACCCCCCTGATACAGTACCATAAACGTTACATGCGAACCCTTCGAGGTTGAGGCAGCAGCGCGCCGGCCTCTCACCGCTGGGTTCCATGGTTCAAATCCCGATCACTCCATGGGGATTAGTGCTGGGCAAAACCGAAGCGGAACAGATTTTTTTCTTCGGGTACTCCGATTTTCCCTGCCATCATTCATTCCAGTGGCACTCTCCTACATCATTTCATTATATCTGTCAGTCAGCAATCATCGCCCGAGGAGTGCGACAGGCTTCGGCAGCCGGCAAAGTTCCTATCCTCGCCGCTAGATGGGGGCTTCATTAATTCCATTCCTGACGCGGTCAAATGACTGGAAACAGGCTGTGGCTTTTCAAACATCACATGACCTATGACCTAATGTCGTTATGCCGATGTGATACTTACTTCCTGATCAAAACATTTGAGGAGTGTCAATCCTAGATCCCATTCGACGGCAACCAACAAACAGTTCGTGATATGAGCGCGCTGGTTGCAAGGGTTGCACCTCCGAAGGAGAGGTAATAACGGGAGTATCAAGAGATAACCAATCGGTAAAGCTATCATGTCAATTGCCGAAATGTGCTCTGTGTTAGCTGTCAGTATGGTGTCGTATAGTATTGCAGAACGGACGTTTCAGGATGAGACGTTTCACAGAATTCCAGATGTTGGGACGCCGACAATCCTCACTTAGTGCATGAAATTCCTCATCACTGTCAGATAGCCGGTGTTTGTGTGGCATTACTGCACGCAGAATACTTGGCCCTATTTACTTTTATGGTGCAATTAACTTGGAAAGTTATGTGCAAAACATACTGCAGCCACTTGCAGAAACAGTATGCCTACTTCCATCAGAATAAGGCTACTACCCAGTCAGCTCACCAATCAATGCATACATTAGAACAGGTGTTCGACGAGTGAATAATTAATCACGGACTTTGACCCCGTCATCGTCGTCCCATCCAAACCCTCCACCCCCCCCCCCCCCGATTTAAGTGTCTGTGATTTGTATTTGTTGGAAACTTTAAAACATAAATTGTACACAAACTATCCACGTACTTTTGAACCCTGGAGAATGAAATTACACTTCCGATACGGGAAATTTCAAAGGCAAAGACACGGGTGTTTTGTAATATTTTACACCTATGCAACGTTTGTTCCTGGAACGATTCATATCATTTCAAACAACTGCTTTGATGAAAGGTTATTAACCCTTAATAAATAACTTAGGTCTGCTGTCATGCAACTGAACGCCTAACCGCCCTGCCACAGCTTGCGGGCGAGTCCAGCGAGAGACTGCGGTTCACATGACGTCCCCTGCACAGTGCGGTAACTTTCCACTGCCTCTCCTTGTATTATTGTGCTTCTCTGTAGGTTAACTATGGGCACCTCAATGTGCTGGCTAGAAGTGACTAGGATGGAAAGAGGAGGAAGCGTACCTGTCATATTTATTTCTGGAGTGCAGTGTTTGTTTGTTTCAAGTTGCTGCTCACTTCATATTTATTTTATGGTTTGACCAATTGAGTTTCACTTTGTGAGTTTCTTAGTACCCAAATTACTTATATCAAACCTGTGACTGTGAAACATGTAACAAATTATTGCAACCTAGCGCGTCACTCCACGCGGACTTGACAAGAAACTGTCATCCATCAATCTCTTGTTTCCACTGAACATCGCAGAACTGTCAATGGTGCGGCTTGAGTCCAAGAATATTCTCCCTAGTCTACTGAAGTTGACATTGGTGCGGCACAAGGCAAGGAACATCAAAGACGCACCGCATGGTAATGTTTAGAGAAACGCAATAATACATGTACACATTGTACACAAAGAGGTAGCCATTATTTCGTTTGAAGTGATATCGCCTCGTCATCCATTCTCGTTTTTTTATTCTTCACTCCCTAAGAAAGTCCGGCTCCTTGGTTTGAATGGTAACCGTAGAAGCATTCTGTTCAGAGGGCTCCGGGTTCTATATCCGGCTGGATCGAAGATTTTTAGCCACTACTGGTTAATAGAGTTTGGCTAGACTGCTATTTGGGTGAAACAGTTTCAACTGTTCCTGTTTCCAACTTGGAACAGTTTCAAAATAACCGTTTCGAATTGTACTTTTGTTTCTCCTTCCAAATAGCAATATGACACGATTGCTGCAGTGTTGTTGCACGCTGCCATTAATAGGTGATCCTGTGAGTTTGGGGTACAGTAGCCTATGCGTTTTATTAAGGGAAACATTGCATGTTCCTAATCAGCTTGTTATTGTACCATACTTATTTAAAATAGTGACTTCAAGACTTCTGTACAGGAGGAATTAGCGCAAAAATAAATTAAGCACTACAGTTTCAGTGGTCGTAACAGGGTGTTTTGTGAAACAGCTACATTCCGAAACGGTTTCGATTCCGAAACAGTTTCAAAATAGATTATGCGTTTAGTCGCCCCATCTCCACTAGTTAATTCCTCTACCTCGGTGACTGGATGTTTGTTTTCGTCATTCACATACAACACAATATACTACCGACCACCACAGACGCACGCAATAGGGAATAAGTTCCTCCAAGTAGATTTGGTGTCAGGGAGGCATCCGGCGTAAAACTGGGCTGAATTCACAGATAATGCCGACCCCAATGAATTGGAAGAATTATAAGGAAGAGGAAGAGGAGGAGGAACAAGATTCTAACATTTTCCCCATGTTTAACACCTGAGCGACGGGGATGCTTCACCAAGCGAACAGAGGTGATTCAGATCTGAGCACTAAGAGAATGCAACGATCTCTCTAAAAATTCACTGTTACAACAGTTTAACTCAGATTATTTTCGAATATTTACAGTAGAGATTTATTAACATGATATTACCTTATCATATAGTAATGGAGAAGAAACCTTCCATATTTTGTTCGGAATGCAACTGACGTTTTTGTATTTGCCTGTGTTGTTTCACAATGCAGTGAAAACTAGACTAATTGTTGTCTCGGGAACTTTGAGCAGAAGAACCGGGATCAATACTTTGAAGATGCATTTAGCACAAATCCCAGGTTAATGGAACGATTAGTTCGTGAGAACGATGGCGTATACTTTTGCGGGTTTTGTGGTCCTTTACTTTTTCTTTTTTGCTACTTGCTTTACGCCGCACCTACACAGATAGGTCTTATGGCGACGATTGGATAGGAAAGGCCGAGGAGTGGAAAGGAAGCGGCCGTGGCCTTAATTTAGGTAGAGCCCCAGCATTTGCCTGGTGTGAAAATCGGAAACTACGGAAAACCATCTTCAGAGCTGCCGACAGTGGGATTCGAACCCACTATCTCCCGGATGCAAGCCCACAGCCGCGTGCCCCTAACCGCACGGCCAACTCGCCCGGTTGTCGTCGTTTACTTTGCCGCACAGTTTGCCCTCCCATTCCTTATGTTATGCGTGTACTCTCTTCAGTCTGGTGTACTGCCGTTATCGTCGGATTTATTAAAATGTAATTACTTCTCTTTCATTCAAACTGCACCGTGCCATCCTTCTGCGCCACGCAATATCGTATCTCAAAGTGACAGCGGGTCATGAAATTCCGAGTCGTAGGTCTAAGAGGTTTCAAGGCGTTGAAGGGATTACGGGAATTCTCAGCAGATGATGTCAACATTCATATTAGTGAATTTATCGATTTATGCTATCAATCTACGTGTCCGACTCGTTGGCTGAATGGTCAGCGTACTGGCCTTCGGTTCAGAGGGTCCCGGGTTCGATTCCCGGCCGGGTCGGGGATTTTAATCGCTTCTGATTAATTCTTCTGGCTCGGGGACTGGGTGTATATGTCCGTCCCAACACTCTCCTCATCATATTCAGACAACATACTACACTACCAACCACCACAGAAACACGCAATAGTGCTTACATCCCTCCACAGAGGGTTGGCGTCAGGACGGGCATCCGGCCGTAAAACAGGGCCAAATCCACATGTGCGACGCAGTTCGCACCCGCGACCCCACAGGTGTGGGAAAAGCGGCAGGATAAGAAGAAAGAAGAAGATGCTATCAATCTACGTAAGGAAACATCCAGTAGTGAAACATACATCCGCTAGAATGCAGCAGAAATGGTCATATACGTTGGCGACAGCAGCCGCAAGCGACGGGTACGTGGAGTGTTTTCTTAGACACGACTCCAGCCGCCAGTCGCGCAGTCCAGTCCGTCAGAAATGGACGAGAGCACGGGCGATTTCGTTAGTGGCAGGACTTTCCTTGACATTTAATGGTAGAAGAAGGAGAAGAAGAAATATTGTTAATGTGGTATCTCGGCCCGAAAAGAAGGAATGTCAACAGTATATTTGCATCGCACTATGAGTAAGGATGCTATAACATTTTAATTAACATGCATTTTTAAGTGATGAGACAAAGTTCAGGAAGTATTTCAGACCGAGTGTTAGTTTAGTTATATTCTCGAACTTATAAGAAGTGAAATTTTGAAAACCCCGTGCAATCGGTACAAGAAGCCCATCAGCCCAGCTGAGAAACGTGCACTCACTCTCAGGTACATACATTTTAATCTTATTTTAACAGAGTTTAGGTCAGCTGAATACATGTTTTTACAGTAAGACATAACGATCAGTAAATCTATGGTCGTAATTGACTTCAAGGTTTTTTTTGCTACTGGCTTTATGTCGCACCGACACAGATAGGTCTTATGGCGACGATGTAATAGGAAAGGCGTAGGAATTAGAAGGAAGCGGCCGTGGCCTCATTAAGGTACAGCCCCAGCATTTTCCTGGTGTAGACATGGAAAACCACGGAAAACCATCTTCAGGACTGCTGATAGTGGGATTCGATCCCATTATCTCCCGGATGCAAGCTCACAGCTGCGCGCCCCTAACAGCACGGTCAACTCGCCCGGTAAACTTCAAGTTTAACAAACCCCCAACTTAATTGACACAACATTAATTGCACCAATATATTAATTATTTACATACTTAGACATGCCATTCCATCGGTGTAATTTCATGGAAGCGGTTATAGTTTTATTTATGTAGTTTCAAAACTATCTAGCGCACAACTACTCAGTCAAGGGAATGAAGGAATCAATAAAAATGATAACGCAGAGTGGGATTTACATTGTATTTAAAAGTACATATTACACTGTGTATTCATTCCTATAAATTATGACCCAGTAATCTTGACAAGATATCATGACTGTTTACATCTGTGCACGGCTCGGCTTTTATCGGCCCTTGATTGACAGAGGAGAATGCTTGCGGAGGAGATGTTGAGCAATAGTCACTTCCTTCTGTCGCAGCGATTGCGGCCGCCAGCACTGCTCACTGCACCAGTGTGGCGGCTCAAGCCGCAATCTCCGCGAGTCGCAGACCAAATTCAAACTGCGCATGCGCGGAGATGGAGACTACAATCTCCGTTGCGGCCACAATCGCACCTTGGAAAACGCACCTTAATATCGTCGCAGTTCGGGCAGAAGGTCATATGTCATAATCCTCTAACTATCCTTTATTTTCCTTAACACTGGTCACGCCTCCCAGCCACATGTGAGCATGCAGTCCATCACAAAAATTTTCGTTGTGTTAATTTTCGTATGCAGACGCTTTTTTATTTTTTTGCTACTTGTACTTGCATCGCACCGACACAGATAGGTCTTACGGTGACGATGGGACAGGAAAGGGCTAGGAGTGGGAAGGAAGCGGCCGTGGCCTTAGTTAAGGTACAGCCCCAGCATTTGCCTGGTGTGAAAATGGGAAACCACGGAAAACCATTTTCCGGGCTGCCGACAGTGGGGTTCGAACCTACTATCTCCCGAATACTGGATACTGGCGCACTTAAGCGACTGCAGCTATCGAGCTCGGTATGCAGACGTGTAGGGAAATGAACCCTAAGTACATTATACTGTAGGGATGCGTAAATAAGTCATGCAAGCATACATTCCTTGAGTGCGGTACAGTAAGTTTCAATTTCCTTCACGTAAGTATGCATAGGAAAATGAACACAACGAATATTGTTCTGATGGGCTTAATATACATATATTTCGGGGAGGCTTGACCAGTCTTAAGGAAAATAATAGATAGGAAGAGGATTGGGAGATACGACCTTTTGCCGAAAGAGGTCGAACTAAATCAGATACTTCAGAAAGATATTTTTGCTAGTTGCTTTACGTCGCACCGACACAGATAGGTCTTATGGCGACGATGGGATAGGAGAGGCCTAGGAGTTGGAAGGAAGCGGCCGTGGCCTTAATTAAGGTACAGCCCCAGCATTTGCCTGGTGTGAAAATGGGAAACCACGGAAAACCATTTTCAGGGCTGCCGATAGTGGGATTCGAACCTACTATCTCCCGGATGCAAGCTCACAGCCGCGCGCCTCTACGCGCACGGCCAACTCGCCCGGTACTTCAGAAAGATAAAAATTAACACTGATTTGAGCTGATTCATATATAAAAGAAAGACCGAGATCTTCATCTTCAAACATATGCCGTTTCCATCTCGTAAATTTTAAAACTTTACAAACTAGAACAAAATGAATTTAGGCTAACAGGGGCCAATACCACGCAAGGAGGCCGGCAGCATGAGAAGAAAGGGATATCTAGACGACGTATGGAGTTCGGTGTCAAAGGATTAAGTAAGTATTTTATGAACGAGCCTCGTACGGTAATGTTTTTATTGTTTGAAATTACTTGGTACGAATAATCCTGAGATAATTT
This sequence comes from Anabrus simplex, assembly GCF_040414725.1. Lineage (NCBI taxonomy): Eukaryota > Metazoa > Arthropoda > Insecta > Orthoptera > Tettigoniidae > Anabrus > Anabrus simplex. The sequence goes on along the minus strand of NC_090266.1, from coordinate 1,208,346,230 downwards.
TCTTGGATGAACTATACCCGTGTATCAATATATCTTGTGTGAAATGTCCATGACCCAAAGCAAAATATTACAATGTCATTTTGCTGGAAATAACTTCACTTCGCATCTCTTCGAACGTCGCAAACATAATGTTACTCTCATTGATTTGAGTACTGGGTAGTCGAATAATTATACAATGCATCTCCGTTTGAGTACTCAGTGTTGCAAGCTGCTGATGATTGTCCCAAAGAGACATCTCGTGTGACAAAGATGAGACTGGAGCACGCCCCACAGCGAGACACAAGGCCTGCAATTACACGCAACACTAATGCAAACAGCCTGCACAACATAGAGAGCATGCTGCAGCAATTGAGTTAATTGTTCGCAGGCCTCACTATACCATCAGCAGTCTAATGCAAAACGCAACGTCTAGCATTGAATTAAATACATCATTGTGGAAATATACACACAAAGGATAGTTCCAGCAATGGAATAATGACATCCGGTTCTTAATAGTGATGGGCAAAGTTGTTCTTTTCCTGGAACAGTTCCGGTTGTTTCTGTTCCAGAAAAATACTATGTTACGAATAACAGTTCCAAAATAACAGTCAAATGCTAATTCGAAAATTGTTTCCTCACTGTTAGTTTCATGCTTTACTTTTAATGTGTCTAGAAAGCGCTGAAACATTATGGCTGAGGTAGGAATCGAATCCACCTCTACTCAGTTGACCTCCCGAGGCTAAGTGGACCCCGTTCCAGCCCTCGTACCACTTTTCAAATTTCGTGGCAGAGCCTGGAATCGAACCCGCTGCCTCCGGGGATGGCAGCTAATCACACTAACCACTACACCACAGAGCCGGACGAAGTGGATATCTAACAATGAAATATGACGGAACATAACTTTATTAACATCATCTGCGAGTTGGCGTCCCAAAAGCCGTAAAATTAGTTAGTGAGTCGTAAAACTAGTATAACTATTATCCGAGATACAAGACACGTAATTTTTATCTAAAATATTAGAACAAGTACAAAAATAATGAAGTGCAAGTACAGTAAGTAGTTATAATTTACATTAGGTCATATTAACGCTGTTTTTTACTAAAACATGAAACACAACTTTATTGGAGTTTTGTAGATTTCGCCAAAGAAAAATTAAAACGATTCTTTTAGGCAAATTATATAATAATAATAATAATAATAATGATAATAATAATAATAATAATAATAATAATAATAATGTATATTATAAGGTATATTATTATTATTATTATTATTATTATTATTATTATTATTATTATTATTATTATTATTATTATTATTATTTCATGTAGCTATTGCTAGCCGAGTGCAGCCCTTCTAAGGCAGACCCTCCGATAATAATAATAATAATAATAATAATAATAATAATAATAATACACTGGCGGAAAAAGACAAGCAACCGGGCGAGTTGGCCGTGCGGTTAGAGGCGCGCGGCTGTGAACTTGCAACAGGGAGATGGTGGGTTCAAATCCCACTGTCGGCAGCCCTGAAGATGGTTTTTTGTGGTTTCCCATTTTCACACCAGGAAAATGCTGGGGTTGTACCATAATTAAGGCCACGGCCGCTTCCTTCCAACTCCTAGGCTTTTCCTATCCCATCGTCGCCGTAAGACCTATCTGTGTCGGTGCGACGTAAAGACAATAGCAAAAAAAAAAAAAGACAGGCAACATCCACAAGGACAAGGTCATTTTATTCACAAGCGATGTGACAGGCAGTTCATCATTGCAGGAGTATATGATTACAATCAGACCAAATAAGGCACACATGTCACAGTAAAGATTGCCCAAACAGTCGCATTACATCCCTCTGGCGAAAATGCAGGCGTGTATTCGCGCACGTAAACGATCATAAAGGTGCCGAAGTGCATCCTGCGATAGATTTCCCAAGCATCTTGCACCTTTTGATACAATTTGGCAATGGTTCTTGTAGGCTCTGGAGAACGCGTTAGTTCCCGCTTCATCATGTCCCATACGTGTTCAATTGGTATGAGATCCGGTGATCTTGTTGGTCAGAGCAGTTACTGTATACCGCGTAGAGCACATTGCCTCGCAGCAGCTGCATGCGGACATGCATTGTCCTGCTGAAAATGCACATCACCTTCCTGTCGAAGGAATGACAGTAGCACGGGACAACAACCTATGCAATATAGCGGGCGAATGCGCTCTGGAATAGGCCGCTCACCAGGTCTACGCCGTACATGTGTACGTCCATCAGTTGCTTACAGACGGAACCTACTCTCGTCCCTGAAGACAACAGAGCGCCATTCCCCTCTCCAGTCGACTCTTTCACGACACCAGAGTAGCGGTGCTTGGAAGTATCGTGGTGTCACTGGTAGCCTGGATAGAGGCACACGTGAACGTATTCCTGCTGAAAACAGACTGTTTCCGATGGTCATCTGACGGGATTTCGCCACTGGATGATGTTCGATCGGCCATCGCTGCTCGCACAATGCGTCGATCTTGACGTGTGTCTGTTTTACGTGGACGTCCGGAACCTGGTCTACGGGTGTGGGAAAGTTCCAGAGACCACTGCTGAAAGCAGCGACACACCACCGATACATTGTACCCACCATGTGCAGCAATCCGTCGACACGTCCATCCAGCTCCCCGCAAGTTGTTCAACAGTAGCACGCACTCGTTGGCGGGGCATGGTTCTATCCTGGAATAAATGATGCAAACACTGTTCATCTCTATCCTCAGCAGAGTTACAGCCTGCAGGGTCAAAACAGAGTGCGCACGTACAGGCCCCATGAGTGCCATCTCATCGCCGATGTCCGTGACAAATGAACCACTAACACAACACATTACACCCTGCTGCTTCTGAACACAGTCCTTGAGGATGTTGCATTTTTTACCGACTGTGTAATAATAATAATAATAATAATAATAATAATAATAATAATAATAATAATAATAATAATAATAATAATATTTTCATGTCCTACTAAATACTTTTACGGTTTTCGGAAAGGAACAGGGGCCAGAAGTTTGTTCGGCAATAAATCTACCGACACAATGCTGGTGAATTTGAACACCAGCAAATGCTATCGGACTGAACCAGGATTGAAATCGCAAACTGATCTACAGAAGGCCAGTGCTCTACCATCTGAGATACTCAGCCCGGTGAGAGCCTAATTGTGTTCCGAAATACAGAGACTCGACACGATTTAACTAGATATTTATTCATCGCCAAATAATCGAAATATTCGAAGAAAAATATTCATTTCTAGGTATTGAGTAAAGACGCTTAGCTGTGAGCTTGCATTCGGGAGATGGTTGGTTCGAATCCCACCATTACCCCTGACGGTGGTTTTACACCTGGAAAGTGCTGTGGCTGCAATATAGATTAAAGCCGCTACATTCCCAATCCTAGCCCTTTCCCGTTAGTGTTAGTGCGACGTTACACCACTACCAGAAAAAAAGGAAAAATCCGTAAGTAAAGTGATTCACTAATACACATAGAAATTAATGCGAATGTTGACTATGGAAAATTATACCAATGGATACGCACTGGTTTACTCAATCGAAACGACGCATTTGTATTACTTGCGCACTTTTGACCTGGTAAGATCTTCTAAAAGAATTGTACAAGGAATTAGGATATTTAACACCCAAGGGACACCCTAGACCTCGATCACTCTGAACCTTACGAAAACATGCTTAAAATATAGACCGTTCCTCACAGAAACAGGGGTCATGATCCGATAATAGAAACTGATGCAGAGCCATGACTGAGCAAAATGTCACTCCAAGAAATAAGAAATTGCAGATTAATCATACCCAGTCGCTCTACAGGATAATAAAAGAATGTCTTTTATTTGCAAAGGAGCTCACAGTATTTCACTCCTTGCACATAGAACGTCCCTGATTCTCTCTATGTTTGTTCTTTCGGGCTAAACTTCAAAACTACCGCACAAATTGTAATTTTTTGTTTACACCGTTCTCTATAACATGAGATTTCAAACTTCAGTTGTCGTGGTTGCCCTAAGCTGCTGGAATGTTTCTCGCTAGCGTGAATTCAGTCACAGATATGATATTCATGGGAATATGGGAACACTCACTCCAGGGAAATTACGACCATGGATTGGCCCTCCACATCCCCCGATCTTAATTAAATCGAGCATTTATGGGATGCTTTCGATGCTGGTGTACGCTCTATGAACCCCGCACCAACTACACAAGACCAGTGCAAGATGCGTGGGTCCAGATACCTCCAGAATGATTCCAGCACGTCGTAGAGTCGATGCCTCGCCGTACTGCTGCCGTTTCGAGGGCTCGCGGAGGAGCTACTCGTTATTAACATCACATTCAGTGTCTTCCCGTGACTTTGGCCACTCAGTGTATAGTGTATCTCATGCCAATGTCCGGACATACAATTTTCGCCACAGGATACCACACGCCACACGCTCCTCTTACCGTGTGTTCGATTCTTTTCGAATTCGTAGAATATAATTTGCTTTGTTTTGCTAAGTGAATCGTAAATCATTTGTTTTATGGGAGAAGTTATTGACGTGTCTGTATATGTATGCTATTGATACATTCTATTTATTGTGTTACATGGCAGAACTCAAACGATGAAGCCTGTTGTTCTGTCCGACAATACATTCACCTGTATTATAAGTAAGACAAACTTATTTTGTATTGACAAACTTACGTTATATTTCGTACGAAAATTAAAATTAATTGATTACAACATCACTGTAAGTTGTCAGACCGAGCGATTGGCCGTGTGGTTAAAGTCACGTAGCTGTGAACTTGCATTCGGGTGATGGTGGGTTCGAACCCTACTGTCGGCAGCCCTGAAGATGGTTTTCCGTGTTTTCCCATTATCACACCTGAAAAATGCTGGGGCTATACCTTAATTAAGTCCACAGCCGCTTCCGTCGCACGCCTAGCCCTTTCCTATCCCATCGTCGACATAAGACTTATCTGTGACGATGTGACGTAAAACAAATTGTATTGTGTGGAAACCTTCAATGTCCTCGGGCGATATTAATCTACTTGCAAAAAAAGTAGGTTTAAAATGAAAACGCTATGTTAATTTTTAGCTTATGTGTCAATACATATACTCCACTGCTAGCCATTGCAATTTTGAACAACCATTTTCTGCATTGCTTCTTGAAGTGTTATGTATATGAGATACTTCTAATTTCAGCAGGTAGGCAATCCCAAGGGCGGCTTCCGGAGACAGCAAATGACTATTGTAGCAGTTGTATTGTTGAAGTTGGTAGAAGTTGATAGCTAATGTAATTCAGAAGCAAGGTATTCTGGTGTATTTAAGCTAGTATGCTGCATGTCATGACGACAGAGTCAACATCCCGTCACTCGTTTAATGTACGTGAGCTCTTTGAATCGTATTTTCTTTGTTATCTCACAAAATCGTTTATTCTTGTACTAGAACGAAATTATAGCGATTCCTATGATAACGTCGGTAAGTCCCGCGGTTTGAATATTTCTACTAAAGAAGAATTAGCAAGGGAGTTATAAGTGTATGAAATATTAATCGAAGGACAAAGGGGAACCAAAGAGATGATTAGTATATAGTAGAGTCTGTCAAGGAAAGGAAACTACTATCAAAGGGTTCTTTAGCTTAAGTTCAATCTGCCTAGCATCTTAAATATAATTCATTGCCAAGAATGTCTGCTATAGCATGTACAGTATATCGTCGTTGCCGGGACAAAACCTCTTATGTGATGGTATTTTTTTAGATATACTGACCCACAGCACTTACATTACGAAGAGCAAGAATGCCTTGACAACATTCACACAATATTGCACCTTAGATGACAAAACCTTACCGGCCAAAGTTCTAAGCTAAAATATTTCACATAGGAGGTTTTGTCCCGGAAGCGACGATATCTAGTTACTTGATGCATTGAAAGAACTTGAAATTAACACACAATATAAGTTCCTCACCAACGGGCATACGACGCTGTTGATGATGATTCGTCCGTCGGATGGGGACGTTAGGCCTTGGGCAGATGCCTGCACCGGGTTTCAACCTCTCCCTACTATCAAACATCACGTCATTCATTTTATCTCATTAACTCCTCTGATGAGGTTGACGTCAGGAAGGGCATCCGGTCATAAAACCCGCCACGACAGATTCATCTCACCTCATACCCGACCCCGTAGGAAAACGGGACAAGGGTTGGACACACATAAGTTCCTCACCACCGTGCACCAATGTGGTACCTCCTCTTTACACGGTTACGGCAAGACCTTGCATAATGTTGAACACGTCGCTTATCTTGGTGGTCACCTCTCTGAAAAATGTTAAGATAGACAATGAAATAGAGCACCGCCTCAGATTCACAGTGAGGCATTAACTAGTCCCTTTACGAGGGTAAACTAGTATGCTCGTGTCCACATTCGGAGGTGGTGCAGCTCTTTTCAGGCACACCCCCGTTGGAAGTGCGCTGCATGTACCATTTCAACCACATACCAGCCCTCCTGCCATTCCTAAATTTCTTGCAGTACCGAGAATCGAACTCGGGCCCCCGAGAACGGCAGCTAATAACACAAAACGTTACGCTACGGAGGCAGACTTTACGAGGGTATTCGATACCATGAAATCAGTGTGCAAGTAAAACGATATGATTGCTATGCTATAGTGGCATAAATATGTTACTTATTTTGGGATGCGACAGTAGAACTACTTATGGACGACAGATAAATACCACAGGCACTGCCTTAAAAGAGTAATTCGAGTAAAATGGGCCGGTCATCGAACAAACAAACATTAGTGACTTGGAAAAGGTATAGACGAGCACCAGTAAGGTAATTATTATCAACCATGGGCTGTCCACTTTGCCCACACGCCTCATACACGCCTTCCAAAGTAAGTAATGTATGGGCAATTAAAAAACGTCCGACTCGTTGGCTGAATGGTCAGCGTACTGGCCTTCGGTTCAGAGGGACCCCGGCTTGATTCCCGCCCGGGTCGGGGATTTTAACCTTCATTGGTTAATTCCAATGGCTCGGGGGCTGGGTGTGTGTGCTGTTCCCAACACCCCTGCAACTTACACACCACACATAACACTATCCTCCACCACAACAACACGCAGTTACCTACACATGGCAGATGCCGCCCACCCTCATCGGAGGGTCCGCATTACAAGGGCTGCACCCGGCTAGAAATAGCCACACGAAATGATAATTAAAAAACGAGCTACGTAATCAGAGAGGACAGAAAAAACTATACAAGGACTTCCTAAGGTCCGATATGAATAAGTTGTTATCGGAAAATGCGAGAATGCATCGTTTAATCTGCTGATGTTACAACAGGGGGCTCACAACAGTCGAACAACAAGGAGGAAGTCATGAATCTGAAAGCAGAAATCGTGGGCACGAACGAGAAAGTCTGAGAGTAAGTGACCACCAGCTTCTGCAACAGGGAGACATGGCAGACTGGATGTACCAGTCTTATGGCTGATCTTGTGGTTCCAATATGTATTCCCAATTGCCGGGCTGAGTGGCTCAGATGGCTGAGGCGCTGGCCTTCTGAACCCAACCTGGCAGGTTCGATCCTCGCTCAGTCCGCTGATATTTGAAGGTGCTCAAATACATCCCCCTCGTGTCGGTAGATTTACACTTAAAAGAACTCCTGCGGGACTGAATTCCGGCACATAAGCGTCTCCGAAAACCGAGGAAGTAGTTAGTGGGACGTAAAGCCAATAACATTATTATTATTATATGGATCTCTGCAGCCAACTAAGAATCAATAATCGGAAACATTGTTGAACCCACCAGCCAGAGAATACCTATGATATGATATTTATAACTATTTTTGAGACCAATAGACGTGAATTTATTTATTTTTAGTGCCAGGAGTGTCCGAGGAAATGTTCCCATGTAAAAGAGACCCTCCAACGTCGGTGGGTGGCGTCTACCGTGTCTGGAAATAGCGTGATTTATAGTGGAGGGTAGTGTTGTGTGTGGTGTGTGAGTTGTAGGAATTTTAGGGACAGTACAATCACCCAGTCCCTGACGTAGGAGAAATAGCCATTAAAAGTTAAAATATTCGACGCGACCGGGAATCGAGCCCGGGGCGCTCTGAATGGAAGGCGACTACGCTGCCCAATGAGCCAAGGAGACGCACTAGAGACGTGAAGATTGTAGCAGACCAGTCACCCGTCCATAGCCAATGTATCAATTGGTACACTGAGTTTGGTTCACATAGCCCTTAGCTTGCATTCGGGATATAGTGGGGTCGAATCCCACTGTTGGCAGCTCTGATGATGGTTTTCCGCGGTTTCCCATTTACATGTCACGCAAGTGCTGGGGCTGTACCCTAATTAAGGCCACGGTCGCTTCCTTTCCACTCTTAGCCCTTTCCTATCCTGTCGTCGCCATAAGACCTATCTGTGTCTGTGCTACGTAAAGAAAGTTGTAAAAATAAAAATAAAACCTACTTGGTACATGAACACATCTCTGTTTGAGGAACGTTTTATTCAAACTACCAGTATTATATTGGAGGAGGTATAATAATGTTATTGTTTTTACGTCCCACTAAGTAGGCTACTTCTTTGACGGTTTTCGGAGAAGCGTAGATGACAGAATTTTGTCCCGCAGGAGTCCTTTTACGTGCCAGTAAAACGTTTTTTTGCTATTGGCTTTACGTCGCACCGACACAGATAGGCCTTATCGCGACGATGGGGCAGGAAAGGGCTAGGACTGGGAAGGAAGCGGCCGTGGCCTTTATTAAGGTACAACCCCAGCATTTGTCTGGTGTGAAAATGGGAAACCACTGAAAACCATCTTCAGGGCTGCCGACAGTGGGGTTCGAACCCACAATGCCAGTAAATCTACCGACACGAGGCTGACATAGTTGAGCACCTTCAAATACCACCGGAGTGAGCCAGATTGGCCCTGCCATGTTGGGATCAGAAGGCCAGCGTTTCAACCGTCCGAGCCACTCCTCCCGGCAAATATTGGAGGAGGATGGGCTACCTAGGAGAATAATTTACCCAGCCACGGAGAATAAGAGAATAAGAGGGAGACCAAGACGTCGGTTAGACTCAGTTTCTAGTGATTCATGGATAAGAGGTATAGAACTAAGCGAGGCCACAGAGCTTGTCAGAAATTAAGGGCTTGCAGGCTGAACGCTGAAAGGCACAACAGTCTATAATGAAGGGGTTTTGTGGAATTGGACCAATGGTTATAGGAATTTGGTGATCAACCAATTAAAGGGGTGGAACTCGTCCGACGGTTAGAGCAGGGGATGGGGTCGAACTGGTCCGACGCTAAAATATCAAAAACAAGGATCGAAGAAGCCTTATCGTACGCTCATAAATTATACCAACTGTCCTAATACAATGACACATGACATTACAGTAAATATATGTAGCGGCCTTTTGGCCTTGTCAAATAACGTATTGAACCCATGACCTATGTGCCCTAGGGATTTTAAATCTTAAAGTTACCACATGAGGCCTCATGTCAATTGTGATGAGGAGCTCGAATATATGATTTTTATCGCAGAGGCGACACGAGGCAGGAACATGGCTGCTTTCTTTCCCACGCTATGTGCTGTGACGTCATCCGCACGTGTCGAAGGTGGATGGATACTGCAGAAAGTTTAGGTTGAATAAGTATATTTAAATAAAAGAATTAGCAGTGAACGCGGTATAATGAGGGCCCTGTATGTATCAATAAGAAAATTGGTCTTTAGTAAGACAGATTTGAAACTGCTAAGCCATTTCTGTGAATATGTGAATGAGAGACGCGCGTGACTATTTTACCCACGCCAAGTCGTCAGAAAATAGTGCCTATCAAATGAGGTCATTTAACCAGTTAATTTGGTAAGGAATAATTTTCAATGTTCATGAACACTGCCGCTAGCAAGTTAGCAAGTACGTGGTAACAACAAAAGCTCTTTTTAATACAGTTCCACTAAGTCGGAAAAATTACGCAAGTTTTCTTGGTGGCAAAGGAAAAATGCCTCAGAGAGGGGATATAATCTATAAATAAGACGGGACGCCATCTTGGAATCCCCTGCATTTGTAATATTGAGGCTTGAGAGAGAGGGTTGAACTGTTCAGTAAATCGATCGTCAAGAAGTAGACTAAGTCCAGCAAACAGATTTTTGCCGATGTGGCCGGGGTCTTGACTCCATGTGGAGATAGTTGTTCATTGCAGAAGTAATCTGATAAAAAGACGGTCAAGATACCGAAGTAGTGTTTGTCAAGTTTTAAATAATTGTGTTGTAAAGAAAGTAATTCGTGTGTGGGTAACAAATACAATCAGTCGAGTGCGATCAACAAAGACACCGAGTGAAGGGCATTTCATTTTCTGTTTATGCTTTGTCCTTCAGGAAAGAAACATGAATAAAAACCAATGTGAAGCCAGAAATGTAAAAATGACTAAATAAAAATGACAGAGGATCATTGGTGAGCCTAAAATGGAAGCTGACGTGCAGTTAATGTAGGTGAAATGCCGTCTTACCGCCTATTATATCTTGTTTCATGATGTCAAACTTACATGTATTTGTAATGGGTATTTACGACGCAGTTGGTCACCCCTATGTTTTCGTGAATGTCAGAAATATGACGAAAGGTCATTTGCTTTATTATCTGCTTGGATAAACTTTCAAAGTATTATGAGCGCCGTGTAACATCTTGTAGAAAAGTTATTAGTGAGGGTTACGAAGTGATATCACGTCCAAAGTAGATCGTCATTTCCGTGAATTTATTGCCTATATTTCTGTGATGTCAAGATGTTTTATTTGACGTAAAATTTTTCTGTTTGAATTTTGATGGAGGTGGCACATGATATCCGTCGTTACCCATTTTTTTTTGCTAGGGGCTTTACGTCGCACCGACACAGATAGGTCTTACGGCGACGATGGGATAGGAAAGGCCTAGGAGTTGGAAGGAAGCGGCCGTGGCCTTAATTAAGGCACAGCCCCAGCATTTGCCTGGTGTGAAAATGGGAAACCACGGAAAACCATTTTCAGGGCTGCCGATAGTGGGATTCGAACCTACTATCTCCCGGATTCAAGCTCACAGCCGCGCGCCTCTACACGCACGGCCAACTCGCCCGGTTTACCCACGTGTACCATTATTTAAGGATATTTAAAGGTAAAATCTATGTGCATATCTGTTTGGTCAGGAATATCGTATTTTAATTATATTTGCGAAGTCGAAGATTTCATTCTTGTGGGACCAGTTAAGCGTGAAGGACATGTGTTTTATATCAAGGCTGAAAGCAAGGAGGGTCGTTTGTTTCCAATGCCGCCAGCTGATCGAGGGTGGCAGTTCGAAGATAATGGGAGTTGTGCTACCTGTTACGTTTTGAAAATGAGATTGCATTCTTTGGAACGGAGATCATTAATGTGCGCGAACTAGTTGGAATTTTCATCCGGGAGTAATGTGTAGGTTATTATATACTGTGAATTTGTTTAATTGAGATCGTAAGGTATACTTGAAACCACAAAGTGAGACTATAATGAGCGAAGTTAGCCAATTTCAGGGTTGTTCAAAATATAGAGTGATGGTGGTGATGACTGATTTATTTTTGAGGGGTGCACAAAGCTTCATGGGATATGGCATCGTAATTGGCTTACATTGTACGGTGAGTTACTTATGCAGATTTTTGTTGTGTACTTAATTATTAGGGTTATGCAAGTATTAATAATTGTTAGTATTAGATTAAACTTAAAGTGTGATGACATGCAACAAGACATAATACTGGAGATAAATTATGTAAACTTTCTTCCAGCTGCACGATTCTAAAAGACGATAAACAGGATCGAAGTCAGAATTCTACTAGGGACTTGTGAAAGAAACCATTCGTCCGCGGAGATAGAATTTGTTGTTAATTAAGTTTCATTAAATCATTCAAATTTATTAAATTATTAAATTCAGTGGAATCCGTATTTGTGAAATAACTTTCAACCAAGTGAATAACTTGAAGATGCATTCTGGAAATCTTAGTTCATTTTTCTGGGAAAATTCAAATATTAACGTAACGCTTAAGGGGACATATCCGAAGGTAATGGATTTTACTGCCACAAAATATTGTGAGCGTTGTTGTTGTTGTTATTGTATTGTTTGACTTTGATTGATTGAGTATTAAATGTGGTGGAATGAGTAAAGTGGAAACCTTGGTCATCAACCGATGTAACTTAATTGTGTTTAGCCTTCATCTTAGAAACTTGGATGGTCATGGGGTCATCAACCTCAGTTATTTAGATTAAGGTCATATGCCACTGTAGCATCATTTTCCTTGCGGTCATCATCCACAATGACTTTAAAGTAACTTAGAAGTTTAGATGTCGCTCCATGACATAGTCGCAGGTCACATCGATTAAATTAAGGGTCCATGCCGTACAACCACTGTGTGGCACACACCGACTGAACTGCCTTAATTATACCCAGAGTCCAGAGTTCGTGTTACGAGGGCTGGACCATCAAGAACCATTATGATGGTACATGCAGTCTCACATGGAAGCCGAATTTAAGGATTTCCAGACTTTCTTTCCGTCATTCACAATAGGTTGCATAGTTTCTAGTAAGGATGCCCATCAGGCAGTTACGTCACAGGCTCAAACCAGTATTTTGCTCCCCTGTGTTAAATTATTGTGGTGTCAGGTGGACAAGATTGAGTCCAAATTATATTGATTTTAATATTTTCTTTCGTGATTTCATAAATAAATACAAATATTTTTTGAATAGAACTTTCATTTGAGTAGATAGATTAGGATTACTGAACCCTACCTTTTACCTCAGCAAGTGACGAAGAACCCGTAACGACCCAAGAGACAGATCTCATGAAATTGCTGATAGGTAAGGAAGGTAGGTATCCTTCATAGTGGCCCAAGGGTTCAGTATGTACATGTAATGGCCTTTATGATAGGTTAGATTAGGTTAGGTTAGGATCGCCACTTTTGACCCGATTGTGTCTTGTCACTTTATGAATATTTAAATCCCTCAAGAACTACTAATTTAAAGCCCCTCTCACTTAGCATGGGAAACATTTTACACTTCTATTACTAGTACACTGCACTGAGATTGACTGAGAACTGACAGTGTGTCTGGAAACACGAGGCAGTTTTTGTGGGGATGGGGGTGAGGTTACTGACCCCTTCGGGAATTCCTACCTCTACCCGCCAACTACCCGTCGAACCTGTTCAACCGCAACCTTTCCTTGTAGAACAAAAATATCTTAGGAATTTTTGACCGTCGGACCAGTTCGGTACTACGCATAATGGAGAAGAATGTATGTATGGCCAAGATTGGTGACTAAGACGGTAGAAGCCCTGACTTTTGAGCCCTAATTCTGGCTCAGAAAAGTAGTATTTGAAGGTACACCGACACTCCAGCCCCGTGTCCGAGGGTAAACTAGATTAATAGAACGCCTGTGGTTCAAAATTCCGGCACTCGGAGTTTCTAAAGTCTAAAGGTATATAGCGGAATATAAAATCAACATTAACAGTATTACAATAATGCCCAAAATGAAAGCAAACATTAGCGCGTAGTACACCTGACGCCAAACTAATTCGTTTATACCGCAGTAATTCCTCTCCGTTCCAAACGTATCCTCTTTTCACAGACGGCCATCGATAAAATGGGAATATCATATGTCAGTATAGTAATGCATTGTGAATGACTTAGTTAGGAACACAGATGTTATCAGATGTGACTTTATGCCATATGTAGTAAAACAACTACGTCATTTGTTTGGTTATGGATTTGAGTTAGGTAATTAATGTTCTTAGTTTTACGTCCTAACTAATACTTCAGTTTTCGGAGGCACCGAGGTGACGGAATTACTTTGACTTGCCGGTAAATATACTGGCATGAGGCACTTTAGCACCTTCAAATACCACCGGACTGCGCCATGATCGAACCTGACAACCTTGGGTCAGGCTAACGCCTATATCATTCGAGCTACTTAGCTCAGTATATTTTCATTAAATCTTAATTATCAAACATCATCCAGACTTACTTTCACTGCAGTTGTGATATCCAATCTTCAACTAGATGTAACATCACTGGAGCAGAGCCGCGTTGAGTGGCTCAGACGGGTGAGGCGCTGTCCTTCTGACTCCAACTTGGCAGGTTCAATCCCGGCTCAGTCCGGTGGTATTTGAATGTGCTAAAATTCGTCGGCCTCGTGTCGGTAGACTTACTGACACATAAAGGAACTCCTGAGGGACAAAATTCAGGCACGCCGGCGTCTCCGAAAACCGTCGGAAGTACTTAGTGGAACGTAAAAACAATAACATCAAAAATGATTCGCTGGAGGAGTTTTGTACAATTGCACTGACACAGATAGGTCTTATGGCGACGATGGGATGGGAAAGGGCTAGGGGTGAGAAGGAATCGACCGTGACCTTGATTTAGGTACAGCCCCAGAATTCTCTTTGTGTGAAAATGGGAAACCGAGGAAACCATCTTCAGAGCTGCCAACAGTGGGGTTCGAACCTAGTACCTCCTCAATACTGTAGTTCCGTGGCAAATTCCTTACAAATTATATTTACAGTTTCGTATTCATGTTGCTAAACATGTTATCACTACTGCTAAAAACGTGCTAGAGTTGAGTTTTGCTATCCATACCCGTAACTTAAGTAGTGATAAAAATCCTTTAAGATATTTCTATATCTATGGCACGTGGTATTTTACCTGAGCAACAGTTTCACACAGGAGATATACATTGCTGTTGAGTAATCGAGAGAGCAGGCCGTAGGATATTTTATTATACATTTTAGTACCATACTGTAAAGAAGTCGCAAATGAAATTGACGTTCAACAAGTTAATCTGGTAACCAGTGGCGTATACTGAGGGCTACCTCGGCTATCGGTGAAGCCCAAGCCTCAAATGAGAATGATGGAAGTCTAAACCATATTACAATGTACGCATCTGACTTATAAAACTTGAAGGCAGTGAGAAAAAATGTCGCACGTGTTTCTGGGAGCAAGGCATCGGAGACTGATATTGCAGCCCAGACTCTCGCCCCTCTCCATTCGAGACACCTCACGCGGCTTGCTGACATGTCCGATAGCTGCTGGGACCGGGATTATAGCTGTGCTAGGCTTCGTTTCGTCAGATCGCCACTGCTATCAACCGTGCATTACTCATCGTATATTTCCTCACCTCCATATTTCTGACGTAATTATAGATGACAGAGTGCTGGTATTTCACTGACGTTTACTTCTACATCCTTGTAGGAAGACACTGGGGGGCTGCATTTATGAGTTTTCTTCTTATAGGTAGGTCTGCTAAACTGAAATGCATTCATTCAGGTTTAGTGTTCTCTTTTGCTGGTTGGAATCGAACCCATGATCATGGGTCGGACTCGGACACCACTACTGATCCCTCGAGGAAGCTAATAAACCAGTGAACGATGGGTACGACCGCTGTAAAATTCAACATGTTTATTTAAAAATGATAATAATAATAATAATAATAATAATAATAATAATAATAATAATAATAATAATAATAATAATAATAATAATAATGGCGCATGGCATCTGTATAGGCTTCGTGGTGATCTAATAAGGATAAAATGAATGCCGAAGACATCATAAACACCCAGTCCCCAAGCCAGGGGAATTAACTGCATGAAGGCTTCACGTTCACTAAACCAACTATCGAAAAAGGATAACCTAAGTCTAGTGGTAGCCCACGTCTTGATTCCAGCATATGTCACTGCTGGTAACTGATACATCGCTACGTAAAATGTGCCGTATATGAGATATTACCGTCACTACCTTAACTATAGCCTGCTAGTCCCTACAGAAGAATCCCGGATATCAGTATGATAGAAATGGAATGTCTATGATGCAAGGAAATTTACCAGATAACACAAAACGCGCAAAATTGAAACCATTTTGAAAAATTATTTTTTTGCTGGGGGCTTTACGTCGCGACGACACAGATAGGTCTTATGGCGACGATGGGATAGGAAAGGCCTAGGAGTTGGAAGGAAGCGGCCGTGGCCTTAATTAAGGTGCCTGGTGTGAAAATGGGAAACCAAGGAAAACCATTTTCAAGGCTGTCGATAGTGGGATTCGAACCTACTATCTCCCGGATGCAAGCTAACAGCCACGCGCCTCTACGCGCACGGCCAACTCGCCCGGTGAAAAATTAATTTCAAACCGTTGTAAAATATTATCTAGGAAAATGAACTTATTGCCGATACAGGCAATTTGATAAATTACTAATACTTTTGAAAGTAGGATCAAGGAATTTTCACGAGTAAACACGAGATATGGAGAATTAAGTAGAATATTTTGGCAAATCTCTGATGCGATTCGAACCTGTAGTGCTTTATAGTCAGTAAATTCACCGGGACGTAACAGAACTGCTGCGGGACATAAATTCGGCACCTCAGCGTCTCCGAAAACCGCAAAAGAAGTTAAGGAACGTAAAATCAATAATATTATTTCTGGAATGAAATTGAAAAATCTCCATGTCAGTATATAACACTGTAAACAAAGCATTCCTCTCGAACTCATTGTCATATATACACAGCCGAATGAGAGAAGCATTGTTGACTTAACATCTACCTTCCGTTACTGAAAAAAATAAAATTACTTTTGTAAGGTAAATATTTTAATTCCTGCATATTCAGCAAAGTAAGAGGGAGACTGCATGACACTGAATCAAAGCACAAGATTCTTTTTATATATGACGCAATCTAGAAGTTTATGCTGCATGCCTCGAGGAGTTTCCAGAAAGAAAAGTATTCAAATTATATTCAGAGCTGTGCAACAACTGCTGATGAAGGGTATTCCACCTTTTGAAGATAGGAGGACTGCAGTTATCGCGAACAACGACGTAGAGCTCATGGGTAGATTCTTATAAAGCAGTTATCATTAAAATCGTCAGATTCGCTGTAGGATAGTGAACAGTGGCTATTAGGAGGAGGTGAAGATGTTAACGTGTGTAACCTGTAGGAATGTGATATGGATTTAAAGTTATTTCCAATTAATATGTGTTAATCTTTTGAAAATATTCTTCGTTTTTCTTTCTTATAATTGCAGTGTTTATTTAGTACATTTTCTTCTCAATGTTAATGGGAAAGAATATTAACGAAGTGCTGTCATGTTTTCGAAGTTAAGGTGGCGAGAAATAAATATGTCGCAAGCTCAGCCTTAACGTCAAATTACCCCAGTGGATCTGCGAGTGATGTTTGACCAACGATGGCGTCCAGTTTCAACACATTAAGTAAATACAATAGGTCTTAAAATAGCTAAAGAAAACCGTTTTATGCTAACGTAACTACTACAAACGGCGATGTACACTCGTCTATGGCACAAATACCGTGCGATTACCAGTTCAGTGAGTCAGCCTGAATTTGCAACTGCGAGGCAGTGTGACAAAATTTATCACTCAGTGTGCACGAACGAGCGCCTACAATCACGCAGCTTCCGGTCTATATAGAAAATAGGTAGCGCGCGTATTTCACTGAAAATAATGCAGATGATATAGCAATCACCCTGATATTTCTATAAGAGCATGTTTCAGTTTGAGTACAAAACACACCTTTGCTGAGAGACTTACTTATAACAACGTTACAGGTTATTGCAGATAAATAGCAAAAGCTTTTTATTGTTTTATCTTGCTTTTTTCCAGTCTGGTTTATATCGCACCGACTCAGATAGGCCTCATGGCGTGATGGGATAGGAAAGGGCTATGAGTGGGAATGAAGCGGTAGTGGCCTTAACATTAAGATACAGCACCGACATTTGCCTGGTGTGAAAATGGGAAACCAAGTAAAAGCATCTTCAAGGGCTGCCGACAGTGGGGTTCGAACCCACTATCTCCAGAATGCAAGCAGACAGCTACGTGACCCATATAAGCTATCGTTCTTGACCCAATGTCTGTAGTGAACCCTAGGAACCGAGGATGCTTTCTCATCTATGAACCTTTCCTCATGTGATTAAATGCTTTGATTAGTTTGTATACTTGAGAACTATATAAAAATGACTTACAACACATTTGGAACAACATGTACAATAATAGGGTTACTGTGAGAAGATGCTTACTGGATGTTTCACAATGTTATTTGGTAGACAACTTCGTTAACCACAGTAACTAATTTACTTGTCTGTTAAGTCTCGGAAATGGCCACCAGGAATGCGCGTCCGAAACATCGGAACCAGGGCAGAGACAGCAAGTACTGAGAGGCTCAAATAAGGATTACAATGTCCTCGATGATATCGTGATTGATGTTAACAAACAATACAATCAATCGTAAGCAAATAATCAAGAAGTTAGTATTTCCGTATTATCCTACGGCGGCGTCTTGATGAATATACGGCTAGAAGATTTTTTTTTCGCACTTATAGGCCGTTATCGAAATGGATTTGTAGCTTTCAACGTTCTACGGGAAACTTTCCCAGGCATTCTCAAAGGGGCTGCTCTCTCCGAAGGTTAGGATTCCACTCCCTCTTTCCCTAGATCAGTTGTCCACTGTCTCCGCTCTCTCCGAAGGCGGAATACTCGACCGGAAAACACTCTCCTACATATTCATCTGTTCGGACTTCCTTCGCAATATAAAAATATCTACAAGCAAATAATATAGTAGAATACCTAAAGACGATGCCTTACCATCAGCCACGACACTTACTCACTATCGCTTAGGATGGGCACTCTAATTCTGCTCGTGACAAAAGTAATTCTTACAGAAGGGGAACATGAACCACAGAAATAGGCCAGAAATAGTTCTTTGAATCTTTACCTTAAAATACGATATTGCTGTAAATGAGGCAAGCATAACCTAATTCAACGAATGGAATACGAAGATAAACAGCTGATTCATGCTATGACGTAGTAGGTTTATTGATATGTCGTCACTTGTAAAACTTGTAACAATTCACTGGTAATATACAAGAGACTTTCAATATTTTGTGGAAGAGAAATGTACAACTACATACATTACAAGAACCCACACTCTTAACTTGCAATGTACAAAACCATACTTTTGTGGAATAGGCCCCAGCTGTAAGCCACCAATCAGCACGGTAAGTGTTCATTAAGGTACGGCAGCAGCATACACCTGGTATGAGAAACGGCAAACCATGCTATTCCGGCTTCAAGGCTGCCGAATTTTGGACCAAATCCACCATCTCCCAAACCAAACCTCACCACTACACGACGTTAACCACGCAAACAACTTGTTCGGCAACCGTGACTCTAATTATTAATTAATATTACTTCATTTTCGTCCGAGTACCAGGCGAGAGTGTTTCATGCGAGCTTTTCAGCCAAGGAAACGTAATCATTATAGACAGGATTTGCATAGTACTGTGTAAACTGTAACTGTAACACGAATAAGCACGTGAGCCATCAGCACCAATTTTATTGTACAGAATACCAAAAGTACACAGGTGTCACGAAGTAACATTTAGGAATCAGCTCTGTGTGGGTCACGATGCGCAGCAGTGACCTCTGTTTCATAACGCGGCATTGTAAAGAAGAGACTCTGGTGTCCATTTGGAACATCTACACCCATGCTGCTTCGCTGTGTAGCCAATGATGTTGTGAAAGTTGGTAGCTAATAACTAGGCCTGGGATTTTAAGTCAAATGCCTATTTCATTCCTTAGAAAATAACATGATTTTTTAAAAATATGTTGACGTTTCATGATAAATCTTACATTAATAGAGTTTTATAGTGCCCTAAAATGCCTGTTTGGACCTTTAGAGCCTATTTTACTATTTTAGTGCATAAAATTACCTATTTTCTGCATCTATCTATATATATAAAGTAGCTTGTCCTGACTGACTGACTGACTGATTCATCATCGCCGAGCCAAAACTACTGGACATAAAGAAATGAAATTTTGGGGATATATTCATATTATAATGTAGGTGCTCGCTAAGAGAGGATTTTTGGATATTCCGTCGCTAAGGGGGTGAAAAGGGGGGTGAAATTTTAAAATGAGTGTGTCTATATCTCAAAACTTTAAAAGGTTACAGATGTGAAAATTGGTATTTAGAATCTTCTTTAAAAATAAGGAAACACGTATTTTTTTGTTTTCAGATAATCCCAATAGGAGGGGTGAAAAAGGGTGAAAAAGTGGTTGAATGCCTTTAATCAGGATACCGCTACTTATATCTCAGAAATTGAAGATATTACAGACCTCAAAATTGGTACTTGCGATCACTGTCAAAAAGAAAGAAACACATATTTTTTTGTTTTTGGAAAATCCAGTTAATGCGAGGGTGAAAGGGGGGTGAATTTTTAAAATGAGTGCATCTATATCTCAAAAGTTTTAAAGTTTAGAGATGTAAAAATTGGTATTTAGAATCTTCATTAAAAATAAAGGAACACGTATATTTTTGTTTTCGGAAAATCCCAATTGGAGGGGTAAAAAGGGGTTGAAATGGATTGAATGCCTTTAAAGAGAATACTTATATCTCAGAAATTGAAGATATTACAGACCTCAAAATTGGTACTTTTGATCGCTTTCAAAAATAAAGTAACACATATTTTTTTGTTTTTGGAAAATCCAATTAATGCGAGGGTGAAAAGGGGGGTGTATTTTTAGAATGAGTGCATCTATATCTCAAAAGTTTTAAAGTTTAGAGATGTAAAAATTGGTATTTAGAATCTTCATTATAAATCAAGGAACACGTAGTTTTTTGTTTTCGGAAAATCCCAATAGGAGGGGTGAAAAGGGGGTGAAAATTGGGTTGAATGCCTTTAAAGAGAATACTTATATCTTAGAAACTGAATATATTACAGACCTGAAAATTGGTATTTGGAATCTACTTTAAAAATAAAGAAACAGGTATTTTTTCGTTTTGGGAAAATCCAAATAATGGGGGTTGAAAAGGGGGATGAAATTTTTAAAATGAGTGTACCTATATCTCAAAACTTTTAAAGTTTATAGATGTAAAATTTGGTATTTAGAATCTCCTTTAAAAATAAAGAAACACGTATTTTTTGTTTTCGGAAAATCCTAATAGGAAGGGTGGAAAAGGGTGAAAATTGGGTTGAATGCCTTTAATGAGGCTACTTATATTTCAGAACCAGAAGATATTACAGACCTGAAAATAGGTATTTGGGATCTACTTTAAAAGTAAAGAAACAGGTATTTTTCGTTTTTGGAAAATCCAAATAATGGGGGGTGAAAAGGGGGGTGAATTTCAAAAATGAGTGTGTCTACATCTTAAAACTTTAAACGTTTACGGATGTAAAAATTGGTGTTTAGAATCTCCCTTAAAAATAAAGGAACACGTATTTCTTTGTTTTCTCTAAATCTCAATAGGAGGGGTGTAAAAGGGTGAATAATGGGTTGAATGCCTTTAATGAGGATACATATATCTCAAAAACTGAAGATATTACAGAACTGAAAATTTGTAAATGGGATCTCCTTTAAAAATAAAGAAACACGTATATTTTTGCTTTTGGAAAATTCAACTAATGGCGGTTAAACAGGAGTGGCAAATTGGGGTGAATTTTTTGAAAGACTATATCTACAGAATATCTGAGAAGCGTAAAATGTTACAGACGTAAAAAGTGGGTATTTGGAAACTCCTGTAAGTGTAAAGAAACACAGGTGATTTGTCTTTGGAAACTCCACTTAAGGGGAACTAAAAAGGGGTGAAATTTTAAAATGAGAATTTCTACAGTATATCTCAAAAACTTAACATGTTACAGAAGTGAAAAATGGCAGTTTTTTAATTCTATTAAAAATAAAGAAACGTGTATTTTTAGTTTTCGGAAATACCACTTGGGAAGTGGGGGGGGGTAAAAGTGACTGAAAATGGTGTTGAATTCTTTTAATTAGGCTACTGATATCTCAAAAATGAAGATGTTACACACGTGAAATTTGATTTTTGGAATCTGCTTTAAATGTAAACAAACACGTATTCTCGGAAAATCCAATGAAGGGGGTTTGGGGGTTAAAGGATTGAAAAAAATTAATTGACTTAATTGTATGAGAATACATACATCTAATAAAAACTAAAGTTGTTACAGACGTGAAAATTGGTATTTTGATCTCCTTTAAAAACAAAGAAAAGCGCGTTTGGGGGGGGAACAATCTCGGGGGGGGGGGAGTGAAAAGGAGCTGAATTCCTTTCATGAGGACACATAAATCAAAAACTAAAGAGGTTAGAGTGGTGATAATTGGTATTTAGAAGATCCTTTACTATTAAAGGAACAAGTATTTTTTGCCTTAATATCACTTTGTGAGGGGGGGGGGGAGTGTGAAAGGAAGTTAAAAAAGTGAATTATTTTTAAGGGGATACTTATATCTCAAAACTGAAGGTAATAAACGTGAACATTGGTATTTGGAATCTCCTTTAAACATAAAGAAACACACCTTCTTTTAATTTTTTGGGGGGTGGGGGTAAATAAACTTAACGGCGGTGGGGTGTAAAAGGCGGTGAGACCAATTGATTTTACTGTTCATAATGTACTTATAAGGAGCCTCCGTTGCTCAGGCGGCAGAGCTGGGTTCCGTGTTTCAAATCGCGGTCACTCCGTGTGACATTCGTGCTGGACAAAATGGCGGCGGGACAGGTTTTTCTCCGGATACTCCGGCTTTCCCTGTCATCATTCATTCCAGCAACACTGTCCAATATTTCATTTCATTTGTCACTCATCGATCATTGCCCCAGAGGGGAGCTTCGGCAGCCGGCACAATTCATATTGTCGCCGCTAGATGGGGCTTTATTCATTCCATCCCTGATCCTGTCGAATGATAGGAAACAGGCTGTTGACTTTCGATGTACTTATTCTGATCATAAACCGATCATTTTTAATCTTTCCTGGGTTCTTTTTCAACAGCCATCTTTTCCTTCGGAGAACGTTCTTAGATTAGAGTAGATTCTCCTGGCATATAAATAAAAATTTAAACACATTTGAAATAAACGATAGGAATGATATTGACCGTCAAATTTTTCACCTCTATAATAAGGTCACTAATACACGGAGGTATGTCATTCGTATCGCCAGAAATCCCGCACACTTGCCTACGCGTGACAATGGTGCTGGCCACATTGTCAACAATGACAATGGCAGCAGATGTAATTTACCGCCAAGTAGCGGTCTTGCATATTGCTGTGGGGTCCAGAACATATAATAATAATAATAATAATAATAATAATAATAATAATAATAATAATAATAATAATAATAGTAATAATAATAATAATAATAATAATAAAAATGTTCTGGACCGTCGTCACATGTGCGGACCACGCTGGAAGCGGGTCCTGGACGGCTAATGACTAAGAATGCAGTCCGGCCGCGGGTTCAGTAGGCTACCGCCAAGGCACCCAAGACGACACCACGACAGATCCCCTGAAGGATTTGATCCATCTTAAAAATGCTTATAGGAAAAGATGGCAAAGATTTAGGGACCCAACCAACTGGGTGGAATACTTGGACCTAGCCCGGGAAGTACGAAATCGTTTGCTGGAAAGAAAGATTGAAAAATGGGAGGAAACTTGCCGTAATCTATTAGAAAACGAGTCAGATCGCGAATTTTGGCGGATTCTCGCAGAAAACGGGTCAGATCGCGAATTTCAGCGAATTATATATCTAAAACAATAAGCATTCAATTATTAATTTCAGTATAATACCGTAGCGAAGCACGGGTATCTTGCTAGTATATATATAAAGTAGCTTGTCCTGACTGACTGACTGATTCATCATCGCCGAGCCAAAACTACTGGACATAAAGAAATGAAATTTTGGAGATATATTCATATTAAGATGTAGGTGCTCGCTAAGAGAGGATTTTTGGATATTCCGTCGCTAAGTGGGTGAAAAGGGGGGTGAAATTTTAAAATTAGTGTGTCTATATCTCAAAACTTTAAAAGTTTACAGATGTGAAAATTTGTATTTAGAATCTCCTTTAAAAATAAGGAAACACGTATTTTTTTGTTTTCAGAAAATCCCAATAGGAGGGGTGAAAAGGGGTGAAAATGAGGAAAATGGGTTGAATGCCCTTAATCAGTATACCAGTACTTATATCTCAGAAACTGAAGATATTACAGACCTGAAAATTGGTACTTTTGATCTCTTTTAAAAATAAGGAAACACGTATTTTTTTGTTTTTGGAAAATCCAATTAATGGGGGGGGTGAAAAGGGGGTGATTTTTTAAAATGAGTGTATCTATATCTCAAAACTGTTACAGTTTATAGATGTAAAAATTGGTATTTAG
Source organism: Anabrus simplex (assembly GCF_040414725.1). Classification (NCBI taxonomy): domain Eukaryota; kingdom Metazoa; phylum Arthropoda; class Insecta; order Orthoptera; family Tettigoniidae; genus Anabrus; species Anabrus simplex. The sequence continues at coordinate 1,208,322,077 of NC_090266.1, read as the reverse complement.
AATCTCCTTTAAAAATAAAGAAACACGTATTTTTTGTTTTCGGAAAATCGTAATAGGAGGGGTGAAAAGGGGTGAAAAAGGGGTTGAATGCCTTTGATGAGGCTACATATATTTCAGAAACTGAAGATATTACAGACCTGAAAATTGGTGTTTGGGATCTCCTTTAAAAATAAAGAAACACGTATTTTTTTGTTTTTGGAAAATCCAATTAATGGGGGGGGGTGAAAAGGGGGTGATTTTTTAAAATGAGTGTATCTATATCTCAAAACTGTTACAGTTTATAGATGTAAAAATTGGTATTTAGAATCTCCTTTAAAAATAAAGAAACACGCATTCTTTTGTTTTCGGAAAATCCCAATAGGAAGGGTGTAAAAGGGTGAATAATGGGTTGAATGCCTTTAATGAGGCTACTTATATTTCAGAACCTGAAGATATTACAGACCTGAAAATTGGTATTTGGGATCTACTTTAAATGTAAAGAAACATGTATTTTTTCGTTTTTGGAAAATCCAAATATTGAGGGGTGAAAAGGGGGGTGAATTTTTTAAAATGAATGTGTCTACATCGAAAAACATTAAAATTTACAGATGTAAAAATTGGTAGTTAGAATCTCCTCTAAAAATAAAGGAACACGTATTTTTTGTTTCCTGTAAATCCCAATAGGAGGGGATTAAAAGGGTAAAAAATGGGTTGAATGCCTTTAATGAGGATACATATATCTCAGAAACGGAAGATATTACAGAACTGAAAATTTGTATATGGGAGCTCCTTTAAAAATAAAGAAACACGTATTTTTTTAGTTTTTGGAAAATCCTATTAATGGCGGTTAAACAGAAGTGACAAATTGGGGTGAATTTTTTGAAAGATTATCTTGGAAACGTAAAATGTTACAGACGTAAAAAGTGGGTGTTTGGAATCTCCTGTAAATGTAAAGGAACATAGGTGATTTGTTTTTGGAAACTCCACTTAAGGGGAACCCAAAAGGGGTGAAATTTTAAAATGAGAATTTTTACAGTATATCTAAAAAACTTAACATGTTACAGAAGTGAAAAATGGTATTTTTATCTCTATTAAACATAAAGAAACGTGTATTTTTAATTTTCGGAAATACCACTTGGGTGGAGGGGGGGGGGTGAAAGTGACTGAAAATGGTGTTGAATTCTTTTAATTAGGCTACTGATATCTTAAAAATGAAGATGTTACAGACGTGAAATTTGATATTTGCAATCTGCTTTAAAAGTAAAGAAACACGTATTCTCGGAAAATCCAATGAAGCGGGGGGAGGGGGTGAAAGAATTGAAAAATTAATTGACTTTAATTGTATGAGAATATATACATCTAATAAAAACTAAAGTTGTTACAGACGTGAAAATTCGTATTTGGTTCTCCTTTAAAAACAAAGAAAAACGCGTTTTGGGGGGGAAAGCATCTTGGGGGGCGGGAGTGTAAAGGAGTTGAATTCCTTTCATGAGGACACATAAATCTAAAAGTGAAGAAGTTAGAGTCGTGATAATTGGTATTTAGAAGATCCTTCACTATTAAAGAAACAAGTATTTTTTTGCGGGAAAATTCACTTAGGGGGGGGGGGAGTAGTTTGAAATGAAGTGACAAAAGTAAATTATATTTATGGGGATACTTATATCTCAAAACTGAAGGTAATAGACGTGAACATTGGTGTTTGGAATCTCCCTTAAACATTAAGAAACACGCCTTCTTTTAATTTTTTTGGGGGGGGGGGTTGGCAGTAAAAACTGACGGCGGTGGGGTGTAAAAGGAGGTGAGGCCAATTGATTTTACTGTTCTTAATGTACTTATACGGATCCTCCGTTGCTCAGGCGGCAGCGCGCCGGCTTCTCACAGCTGGGTTCCGTGGTTCAAATCCCGGTCACTCCATGTGAGATTCGTGCTGGACAAAACGGAGGCGGGACAGGTTTTTCTCCGGATACTCCGGTTTTCCCTGTCATCATTCATCCGAGCAACACATAATAGTAATAATAATAATGAGAATAAGAATAACATTAATAATAATAATAATAATAATGTTCCGGACCGTCGTCAAATATGCGGACCGCGCTGGAAACGGCTCCTGGACGGGTAATGACTAAGAATGCAGTCCGGCCGCGGGTTCATTGCCGCCAAGGCGCCCAATATGACACTACGCCGGATCTCCTGAAGGATTTTATCCAGATTAAAAATGATTATAGGAAAATACGGTATGGCAAACATTTACGGACCCAACTGACCGGGAAGAATGCCTGAGCCTAGCCCGGGAAGTACGAAATCGATTGCTGGAAAGGAAGATTGAAAAATGGGAGGAAACCAGCCGTAATCTAATAGAAAACGAGTCAGATCAGGAATTTTGGTGGATTCTCGCTGAAAACGTGTCAAATCGCGAATTTCGGCGGATTATATATCTAAAACAATAAGCATTCAATTATAAATTTCAGTATAATACCGTAGCGAAGCACGGGTATATTGCTAGTTTAAAATAAAATTCAATTTCTGTAATTTTTATAATCACACAATGGACATTCCTGGAACGAGCAGAACAGCAGAGGGTGGGTTTTTCACACAAATGTGCTCTTCCCAGACAACTGTCACCAAAGGAATGCTGAGTGAAGGGTGGGGGTGGAGGATTAGCTCAGAAGAACAACAAGCATATAGTAAAGGACGTACTGTGTCGAGTGACGGGATGAGGGAGAGGATTATCTAGGAAGAACAAGGAGCAGGTAGTAAGAGGGGACATACTGTGTCAAGTCGCCAGTGAAAGAACATCTGTTTAAGTGAATATAGTTCATGCCTAAAACGACATCATCTAAGAGTGCGCTTATACAACAATGGCTTGTACAATTTCCAGGGATGACTTTTGATGGCAATATTATTTTCTGCCAGTACTGCAATAAACAGGTATGTGCATATATCTTAAATTTCATATTAATCTAAAACTAAGGTTTTGATATTGGCTCCTCTAATTGTAGAGACCTAGTCCAGGTGTCCTGGGTTCGATTTCCAGTACTGGCAGTAATTTAGAAATCTATGAGGTCTGGAAGAGTGTTGACCCAGCATCGTGAGGACAATTGACAAGCTACAGTGGGCAGGGGTCACCGAGGCAAGGCAATACGGCTGAGGGATGTAACGTGCTGACCACTCGCCACCCAATATCTGCAGGCCATGTAGCTGGGCAGCAACCGTTATTGAAAGCCAAGTCCATTCGGGGACTGCAGTGTTCTTGTTCTTAATTAACTTTAGAGTAATAATGGCTTAATTTAAATAGTTCAAAATTACACATTTTATTCAATAGCTCACATTTTCTATTCATCATCTTAGTCTCTAATTGACATCACTTTATTGTGTTTTAGATTTCACATGAGAAAAAAATGCCACCTTCAGCAGCAGGTAGATACTGCCAGTCACAAAGCAAAAGCAGCCATGAAAAGTAACATTAGGCAGACTCTGCTCACACAAACTATATCTCCTACAACCCATAATGGTTTCTATGCTGATATGTGTAGAGCCCTAGTTGCAGCAAATATCCCCTGGAAATCTGTACATAATCCGGTTTTCAGAGATTTTTTACAGAGATACACCAAGCAGCACATCGCATCAGCATCTACATTAATGAAAAACTACTTAGATATTTGTTACAATGAGGTCATTTTGTCAATCAGGGAGATATTGGGGAGTCTTGCATATGGTTGTGTGTGGACGAAACTACCGACTCTGTGGGCAGGTACATTGCTAACCTTATAGTAGGAAAACTGGAACCCAATCAGGCATCTACCGCTCACCTTCTTTGACTAAACAGCTTGAGAAAGTCAATAGTCAAAGTATTGCATACTTCATCAACAAGGGGTTGCAATTGTTGTATCCTGGGAGTGTTGATTCTGATGTCCTTCTCCTTGTCTCCGATGCTGCTTCCTACATGATTGCCACTGCACCTCTCCTCAAAACTTTCTATTATTCATGTTACTTGCGTGGCCCATGCCTTGCAATAGACTCGCAGAAACAGTTAGGGCCGAGTTTCCTGAAGTAAATACTCTCATTTCAACAATGAAGAAAGTGTTCTGTAAGGCTCCATCAAGAATAGCCATCTTTCGAGAGAAACTCCCCTCTATTCCCCTTCTACCACAGCCAATCATCACCCGTTGGGGTTCCTGGATGGAAGCTCCCTGTATTATGCAGAACATCTTGAGGAAATCATGATTGTGATGGACAATTTGCCTTTAACGGACAACTCTGCATGTGTGTCGTCTGTCAAAGGGCTGTTAAATGATTGTTCCAGTGTTCAGAGAGACATTGTATATATTCAGGCAAATTTTTCATTTCTTCCAGTCACCATTACAAAAATGGAGGAAAAAGGAAACAGTCTCAAACAGCAATTTTCTGTAATTGAGGAAGCTAAGAATAACTACAAAGTGCTAGGGGCAAGGTAGGGGATAAAATAAGAGACAAGTGGTTTAGTGTACTGCAGAAGAACCCAGGTTATTCAATGCTGAAAAGTGTACACCGATGGGCTCTACACATATCATTAATGGATGGGGAAAATGTAGACTTACCAAATGAAATTGAATTGAAAATGTAGGTAAATTTTCCTATGTCCCTCTAACATCTGTGAGTGTGGAGCGCTCTTTTTCTGCTTTCAAAATGATTTTAACAGACAAAAGACACAGCCTGACTGGAAAATTTGGAGAAGATTATTTTTATGTACTGTAAAGCAAACTACGAATGAAAGTACGGTAGGAATGTTCCTCACAAATAATAACCACATGCTCCATTAGCGTTTACACCGTTATTGGATGCCTACAGTACTGTAATTGTGTACAGTGATTTTAGTATTAACGTTTTAGATCAGTACTGATAATGAAATATCATATAATCCATAACATTTTTTGACATGACTTTTTAATATTGTTTTTGATAAATGTCTTTTTTATTCTGTCTTAATTTTGCAGTTATTTCGGTAGAATAGGGATACCACGTTTGTTAAAGTAAAAAAGTATCACGTTACAGTTTAAGTGTATATTGTAATATTTTATAGTCTATTTCCTGCCTATCCATACATTTTTAAAACATATTTTAAGTGCCTATTTTCTGTTTTAAAAGCCCATTTACTTGTTTTAAAAGCCTATTTTAGGTGCCTAAAACTAATTTTTAGAGCCTAAAATACCAGGTCTACTAATAACGCATTTCGACAGGGTCGTACTTACCCGGAGAACTTTCCTAATATAGCCTATACTTATGCACGGATGTCTTTTGCCAGGTAACAATACCGAACAGGCTAATAATTATAGAATACGTAAAGACGATGTCTACCAACAGTCGCGGCTCTTAAAAACTACCGTTCTGGATGGGCACTGTTCGTGAGAGCACAGCCTTTCTTTCAGAAATGGCAAATGAAAAACTCGAATATTTCTTCAAAAGTTTGCAACAGTATGTACTGTATGAATACGAAGGAAATTAACCTGAAATTATTTAATTATTGCTTAGGATGAAGCTCTCGTAGTAAGTGTGATATATGAAATAAGGATATACCTTTGGATGACTGCGGAGTTTAGTTGTGTCAGATCTTCTAGAAATCAATCATGAAGCTACACTACGTTTCTGTGGAGGATAGTACATTAATGAACATGATTTCAAGTGAGTAAAGAGGAAATACTAGTGAACAAAGGAGTAAATAACTCAGTCTTAATGAATTGGCTGTATAACAATTGACTGTGAATCCGTATCAATCGAAACAGTGAACTTCCATGACCACATAAGACCTGTATTAACACCAAATTAAGCAAAGAACTTCGGGAAGTTCATTTTACTTTGTATTATATCACCACTGATACAGATAGGTCTTATGGCGATGATGACATAGGAACGGACTACGAGTGGGAAGGAAGCGGCCGCGGCCTTAATTAAGTTACAGCCCCAGCATTTTTCTTATATGAAAATTGGAAACCACGGAAATACGTCTTCAGGGCTGACGACAGTGGAGTTCGAACCTACTACCTCCCGAATGCAAGCTTTCAGGTGCGCGACTCTTACCGCAAGGGCGACTGGCACAGCGGGAATTCTATCCTTCGGTGATATTTTGAAATTCGATGTACTGGTTCAAGTTTATTGGAGAATACAGCCACTACTGGACAGTAATACATTTTAAATTTCCTACAAGACTTCCTAAATTCTTCACATAATTACTGATATTACATTTAGTTGGTAAACGGAGACTCCTACCATTATCACGGAATAGTGACTAGAGTGTGAGGTTACGTTGAAATCGAAATTGCAGATTGAAACTGCTAGAACCTCCTCATTGAAATGATTATTTCACCTGTCTGTATTACTGCAGATTAAGTAACTATTTAGTAAATAAGTGTGCACAATAAATATTAGTATTTGGCTAACACGTGAGGATATCTAACCGTATTATATTTTACTTAATTAACGTTCAATGTAATTAAGTTACACGACCAGTCTTGTGTCTTTCGTCGACAAACTATTTTAATACAAATTGAACAGTAACACCATCTATCGGAAATACGGGTCATCAAACGGGAGAGATTAATTTGACCGTCCTAGGATTAGAAAAGGACGCCGTCGATTGACAACTACTACTGACTTATACTGGACATTCGAACGATCGACTATCAATGGAATAGTATTTTTGCGCAGTACTCAGTGAATAAACACTCAAATGTCTCTGGTCGAACGTCTCCGTAAAAAATGGACACTTGTACTTTTTAGAATTATGCTTTTATTACACGTAACTGACAAATAATTATAAATCACTTGTATAGACACTCATTAGAACAATATGAATGTTATATCGAGAGGCTTAAAATATTAATTCGAGGGAACCCACCTTCGAAATAGGGAGGAGAGTATGGTCGAATGTTTTCAGTCGGAAGTATAAATATCATAGCGCACGTCAGTGGTTCTATGACAAAACGTTCGAATTTTTCTAGTCGAACTCTCTATAACAAGCGTGGGCAGTGGCCAGTTTACATATTACAGTTTTCGTTAAAGATAATTGAACCAAAAATGGAAATCAAGTTTTCTTAAAAGTCGTGTTACGTCACACCGGCACACATGGCGACGATGGGACAGGAAAGGGCTAGGGTTGGAAGGAAGCAGCCGTGGCCCTTATTAAGCTAGAGCCACAGAATTTGCCTGGTGTGAAAATGGGAAAACACGGAATACCATTTTCAGGTCTGCCAACGGTGGGGTTCGAACCCACTATCTACCGAATGCTAGCTACTGGCCGCACTGAAGCGACTGTAGCTTTCGAGCTCGGTAATTGGAATTCACTAGCAGAGATACTCATTACGACCAAATACATGTTATATTGAGCGACTAAAGAATGGGACAACTTTGTAGCCAAGACGTCCACTCCACTCCGTGTTATGAATGGGAGGGTGTAACAGGAGGATGTCACTGACAACTTCCCTTAGAGTAGTTTTTCCACGTGTCCTTCTACACTCACTCCTGCCAAATAACGTAATAGTACTGTACCCACCAACGTAGCCAAATTGTTTTCGGAAACTAAAGCGAGGATCAGCCGTTATTTTACGTACGGTACAAACGACTTAAAAACTTACGCCGAAATGTTAACGTAGCGACAAAGAATCTGTTAGCAAGGCTCAGTAGGGCCATACGTAGTTCTCAATATTTGTACTGCTTGAATGAAAGAAAGCCGCTTAGGATTGTGATGCGCAGGGATATTTCCCTGTAGAGGCCTCAGTATTGGGAATATAACCGTGTGTTGACAAATGTCAAGAGATGAGGAAAAGGGCAATTAGCAAGGGATTACTCAGTAGGAGGCGGGAACGTGACCACCGAGATAACGGGGCCACGGCCATAAACAGTTGCAAGCTTACAACATCGTATCAACTTTTTCACATCGGTTCCAGGAAACAACAATATCCCAGGAATTCTGGGGTTGTACCGTGGTTGCGAGATGTTGTGTTTAAGTTGCAGCGTTGTGAAGACTGTGACAGGATTGCGAGCTACACGTTAGTTCCTCATTTTGTGCCATCTAAGCAAATTTTTTTGAAGATGGACCATTTTGTCATAAGGAAGCCAAACTATGTGCATCCTCGGTAAGTTATGAAAAATAATTTTTATTCTAACAGTAGCAAGACAGATCACGGATGCGTGCCTAAGTTTTATAGGTAGGCCTATATATTTTGTCAAATGCCCGGGGACTGTTTGGAACCTCAAATGGCACCATCAAAAGTGCGGGTAACTATTTTGTTGTTAGCAGGCGTGATAACTCAGTTCCAATGGTTCTATCTTTTCATCAAGACGGCCGAGAATTGAATCGCAGTCGAGGCATGAAACATTTTAAAAAATGAGAAGTCACGTTCTATTGATTCGGATTCTACTTAAAACACTACATTCCGTCCCTTACCTTTCTTTAGTAGACATACTTTTAAGCCTTAATCGCATCATTTATGGTGCTACATTTTGAGTATCCGACCATTCTTCGGGCTTACCTTGTACCTTAAAGGGTGAGTGGATGCAGTGGCGTACCCACAAAATTTATTTCAGTCCAGTAGTGTGGATACAACTTTTCCTGGCAAGGGGTTGTGAAAAGATTATTTATTTTTTATTTAGAATTTGCTTTACGTCGCACCGTAGCTCTTATGGCGTGGATGGGAAAGGAAAGGGGTAGGAGTGGGAAGGAAGCGGCCGTGGCCTTAAGGCGACACACCGGAGATAAAACGATATTTTTACCTAAAGCATGGATTATAACGAAACTTTGTGGGAATGTCACCTACATAAAAGTAGAGATATCACGAATATTTTTCATATACAATTAATAGTTTTCCAAATTAATTTTTCTTTTGACATTTTTAATTCCATTTTCTTCACGAAATTGAATTAACATGTTAATGTAAATTCGTAATTAGGTAGATAATACGTCCTTTAAAAACAGATATATCTTACTAAAGTTTGTGTAATTTTTACGTTGTAAAATTTTGGACTTAAAAATCCCTACTACTTGAAAAATTCTGCAATCAAAATTCCATACGCAGGTTTCTTAAAATAGCTGTGACACATATACTATACAAATTTTGTTACATTTGGCAGAATACTACGAGTGGAAGTGGTATTTAAATGTAAAATTACAATTGGCAAACAACGCATTATAACAGCGATAAATTCTTTGAATTCAGCAGAATAATTTCGTGACAAGAAAAAGGAAACTCAATCCTTTCAATTTCAATCATAAAAAACTTCACCAAAATGACAGAAACATCGCTTTTTATCTCCGGAGTTTCGCCTTAATTAAGGCATTTGCCTAGTGTGAAAATGTGAAACCACGGAAGATCATCTTTAGGGCTGCCAACAGTGGTGTTGAACCCACTATCTCCCGGATGCAAGATCACAGCTGTGCGCCCCTAACCGCACGGCCTATTCGCCCGGTGGATATGAAAAGAAAGCCGATCGTACCGAGTGCGGTGACGGATCATCAGCAGATATTGATGGTTTTGATTGTTGCCATGTAATTATGTCCAACAATCGAAATCCTAGCTTCTGTACTTTTAACATAAACCGACTGCATTATTGAAACTGTTCGTAAAATAGATAATATCTTTTTTCGTTTGTGAGGAAGTAGAATCTTCATTTAATTTTTCTTCTTTACAAAAGGAACCACTTTGGTACTACGCCTTCCTGGTCGTAGGTATTTCGATTAAGGGAGGCTCAAGGCCAACTCTGTTGCACAAACAAACAAGGCTGTATCTACCCACATATCATGCCTTTCTTAACTCTGTCAGTGCCGGGAATCGAATGCAGGATGCCTTAAGTCAAATTCTGAAATAAAGAGACCTAAAAGTAAACAGCCGGCCTCGCGGTGAAGGGGTAGCCTGCCTGCCTTTTACTGGAGGCACCGGGTTCGATTCCCGGATAGGTCAGGGATTTTTACCTGGATCTGAGAGCTGGTTCGAGGTACACTCAGCCCACGTGCTTGTAATTGAGGAGCTATCTGACGGTGAGATGGCGGCCCCGGTCTAGAAAGCCAAGAATGATGGCGGAAAGGATTCGTCGTGCTGACCACACGACACCTCGTAGTCTTCAGGTCTTCGGACTGAACAGTGGTCGCTTGGTAGGCGATGACCCTACGGGGCTCTTACGTCATGGAGTTTGGTTTAGAAAAGTAAACAGAGAAGGAAGCGACATTCCTGCAAGCCATTTTAGCTTCCAGCTTGTTCTACCGTCCGGTCTCGTGCATTTAGGGCAGTTAAAAAACGCACGCCTTAATAAATGCTCCTCATAAAACTTGTGTAAAAATGCTAACTGCATCTATTTACATCAATAATCACAAACGCCTCCTTTTCATGAGGCTCAGTTGGTTGGGTCGCTGTCCTTCCGAGTCCGAGTGCGCAGATTCAAATCCCGTCTTCGGTCGGTGGTCCTTAAAACGGTGTTGAAATGGCAACAGCTCCGTGTCGTTGGTTTCTGGTAAGTTGATAAAAATTATACATACGGATATTACCGTCACAAAACTGTAACTTCATACTACTAAATTCTGTATCCAAGGCTTGCGAGGGAAACTAATAGGACAAGATAAACCCTACCTAGCATATGTTGTGAGGTGTATTTTTCTTTACCAACTAACAAAATATCTATACCCATACCCCTTACATTCTGTATATATGCTGTGTGTGTATTTCTTCACCGCATTATTTGTATAAAATGGCACTTCTTTATAGCTTATCACATGACCATTATTATAATAATATTATCATATTTATTGTCCGAATCGTTGGCTGAATGGTCAGCGTACTGGCCTGCGGTTCAGAGGGTCCCAAGTTCGATTCCCGGCCGGGTCGGGAATTTTAACCTTCATTGGTTAATACCAATAGCCCGGGGGATGGGTGTTTGTGCTGTCCCCAACATTCCTGCAACTCACACACCACACATAACACTATCCTCCACCACAATAACACGCAGTTACCTACACATGGCAGATGCCGCCCACCCTCATCGGAGTGTATGCCTTACAAGGGTTAAACTCGGCTACAAATAGCCACACGAAATTATTATTTACCGTATTCATTCTAAACCAGAATATTGCATCTTTACTCAAACTATTTATTCTTGCATTCATTTCAGTTATACTCGGAATAAATAAAAATCTGCAGTTATGTTGGGATGGGAATAACAGATGCTGGCAGGGGGGGGGGGGTCATTCAAGGAGTTCAGACACCCCAGGAGTTTTAACTAATGTACTTTTATGAAGCCTATTATATATAATGTATATTATTATTAGCTTCTGGGATCCGCACGAATCCACCACTCTTACTTGGATCCAAGGACACTCACTTCCTGTTTAGGTATTCTATACCACCTAAACTCTAGAAGTTTGGACACCTACCAAAATAAATTCTGGATGAAGAACTAACTTAATGCCCCTTCCACCCCCCCCCCCCCAAAAAATGAAATTTTGGCTACGCTATTGACTGAACCTCAGGCACATACACGAATCCTGGGCTTCATTCATTTCATTTATACACACATTTTCAAAGAGCCCACAGTTACACAGGTTACCACGCACTCATCCTTGCATGCATCATATGTGGCGCTAATTGGACAGTGAAACGGGAGAGAAGTCATTGAGTCTCTCTCCCCGTACTAGGCAAAAAAAAATAACTAAAACTTCTGTTGCTGTAGTACACAATCTCTCCTACCAGGAAACATGAGAAGAGCAAAACACACCATAGTTTTCCAGATAATGGCAGTGGATATACCTTATTTACAAATCACTTATTTAACATAAAGTGAAAATTAGGAACAAGTAGCAATACGCTGCAAAACCGTCGATAGCTATCTGAAATACTTTTCTTACTCGTTTTACAGAGCAGATTTGGTTTTTCCCTCTGACTCAGCAAGGGATACCACCTCTACCGCATCAAGGGCAGTGTCCTGGAACGTGAGACTTTCTGTCGGGGGATGAACCGGCGGCCCAGTAGGCCTCACCTGCTTTGCTGAACAGGGGCTTTGTGAGGTGAAGGGAAGATTGGAAGGGATAGAGAAGGAAGAGGGGAAGAAACGGCCGTGGCCTTAAGTTAGGTACCATCGAGGCATTTACCTGGAGGGGAAGCGGGAAACCACGGAAAACCACCTCGAGGATGGCTGAGGAAGGAATCGAATCCAACTCCCCCTCTACTTAGTTGCCCTCCCAAGGCTGATTGGTCTTCGTTCCAGCCCTCGTACCAATTTCCAAATTCCGTGGCAGAGCCTCGAATCGAACCCGGGCCTCCGGGGGGAGGCAGCTAATCACACCAACCACTACACAACAGAGGCACATTATCTGAGATATAAAATATTAAATTCGAGTTATTGTGGTGGAGGCAGAATGTGATTTTCACAGTAATTATCAGGAAACGGATTTATATGTAAATACATATCTCCTTAGGAAGCTAATTATAATTATAATTAATTATAATTAATTATATTTTGCATTATCTTTACGAATCATGACGTGTGGAGTTGAAAAATGGAGTATTCATTTTCCATATTTTGGAGTTTAGGACATATGTTCCATATACTTCGTCATTAGAATCAATATAGTCCATATTTCGGCTAAAAAGTATTAAATTATATTAAATTAGCAGTCCTCTCAATAATGGAGAAATAAATTAAAAATCTATATTCGAAAAATTAATATTTTAACTGGTGTGCAGGTCATTATCACGCCTGTCCGCGTATGGGCGGATAAAATAAGCTGATAAGCGGTGCGAAGAAAGAGAGAGGTTGAGCCCGGAAGTGGTGATCAGTCGGTCAGTACCGTGACTATCTGAATCACACCTACAGCACTGATCAGCTGCATTACATAACATCGACTGTGTCTGTGCCATAATTTCGTAACTAGGGAAATCTAATTCATTGACGATGTGCAAGTGGTTTCCGGATTAGTTCGTAATTCGGGCATTCCCTTTGATTGCTTCATAACTCCATCTAGTTCACTACCAGTCATTCACAGTTTGAATCAGCAGTGAGACGGATCATAGTGTTCTTTTACGTTCAGTGTGTGCAGTTGTATATTGATATTCACTGAAAACATTAACGTTGTTACAATATGTCTAAAGTAGCTCAGTCAACCAGTTTAAAATTAAAAAGTTACGTATCAGAATTTAAAGAAGATGGTTTATCAAATGACAGTAAGACATTATTTTGTAAATTGTGTCATTGTACAGTGACATCTACTCAAAGGTTCCTTTTGCAACAGCACGTTTCAACCAGTAAACACCAGGCTAACAAACAACGAGATTCCAAGCAGAGACAGTTGTTTCTGACACAACCAGCAACTTCCAGTGTAACGTCCGAGTTCAACACCGATCTCTGCCTTGCTCTCGTCTCTGCTGGCATACCTCTCTTCAAACTGAATAATCAGTGCTTCAGGGAATTCCTGGAGAAATATACTAAACGATCCATCCCGGATGAATCAACGTTCAGAAAAACGTACTGTTCAGCCATATACGATAAAACTGTTCTGAAGATAAGGCAAGAGATTAAAGACGGTCCAATTTGGGTTTCCATTGATGAGACAACAGACAAAGAAGGCAGGCTAATTGGCAACATTATCATTGGTTTGTTAAGCGAAGATTATTGTAAACGGATTCTCTTACACTGTGATGTTCTAGAAAAGTTTGATAACAAAACTATAACAAAACTGTTCACTGAGGCTATGGGTATCATCTGGCCACAGGGCGTTAAGCATAATAAAGTGTTACTTTTTATTAGCGATGGCGCACCTTATATGATAAAAGCCGGAGAAGCATTTTGTGTTGTATATCCTAAGATGACTCATTTAACATGTGTAGCAATTGCCTTTCATCGTGTGGCAGAAGTGGTAAGAGGCAGTTACCCCAAAGTAGATTTATTGATTTTCTCGGCGAAAACAGTTTTCCTCAAAGCCCACAGAAGAGTTCATCTTTTGAAAGAAATGTACCCAGAGATTCCACTGCCACCTAAACCGATTCTAACTAGGTGGGGTACGTGGCTGCAAGCGGTTGAATATTATGTTGATATATAGACTGTTCGGGTTATGCTGACGACTTTGCTATACTATCAGAAAGTCCAGAGGTCGCAACCATCCAGATTAACTTCTTCGAAAGAATCGCCAGCCAAACAGGACTGAGGATCTCAACAGAAAATACCAAATTCATGATGAACATCAAAGATGGACTAAAATTCCTGGAAACAGAGATAGGACAGATGGAAAGGGTCAAGAAGTTCAAGTACCTTGGTGAGACGATACAGGAGAATGGACTAGGAAAAGCTGCAGTGGAAGATCGGATCTCAAAAATGGAGAGAGCATACGGCTTGACAAAAATCATCTACAATTAGAAGTGCTTATCCTAGAATTCCAAATTAAAACATTACAACACCGTGGTCAAAACAGAATGCTTGTATGCCGATGAATGCCTGTCCATGAACTGAAAGCTGGAGAAGCTAGAGGTCCTGGAAAGAAGAATCCTCAGAAAAATTATGGGAGCTGTCCAAACTGAAAGCGGATGGAAACTTCGGAGTAACAAAGAAGTTTACCAGAAGGTGGAAAAAATCTCAGAGACGGTGAAGAAAAGGAGGCTGGCGTTTCATGGACCCCTATACAGAATGAACGCAAACAGACTTACCAAACAGATATTTGATTACTTCTGGAGAAAAAAGACCACTGCAGCATGGATTACGGAAACGAGGACGGATATGGAAAGATTAAGCATCTTGGAAGACCAGCTGTTAGAAAGGGATACATTTAAGAACACACTGAAGAATTTGGAAGGTGTTCAAGCCGCAGGAAGAACTAGGAAGACCGGAAGAGCCTGGACAGATGAACAACGGAAGCAAGCCAGCGAACGCGTGAAGGGGTATTGGACACAGAGAAAACTCCGCACGAAGAGAAAGAAATGACGTTGTAGCGTGATCCTTAGTGATCCATTCGCTTGTAAAAAAGTATAGACTGTATTAAGAACGTCCTGCATGCCATGGACTCTGAAGATGCACCCTCAATTGAAGCCGCGAAAACATTTGTCTGCGATACAAATGTGAGAAATGACTGACGTTACATTCAGCACAATTTTTCATGCATCACAAAAACACTGAAAAGTCTCCAGAACTCGCATCTCTCACTTTCTGAAAGTTGTGAAATTTTGAATAAAACTGTGGAACAACTAAATCGTGGTACACGTAAAGTTGCAGATGTAGCAAACATGAAGATGGCCACTGTACTTTCAAAGAACCCTGGATATGAAGAAATGACAAAGGTTGCTGTAATCCTGTGTGGAGATTTAAGTGTAAAATTAACATTGGATTTAACCCCAGCAGATACTGTGAAGTTGAATTATGCCCCCATTACCTCTTCCGATGTTGAACGCAGTTTCAGTCAATATAAATCTGTCTTTTTTTTTTTTTTTTTTGCCATTTTGCCATTTTGCTTTACGTCGCACCGACACGGATACGTCTTATGGCGACGATGGAACAGGAAAGGGCTAGGAAGGGGAAGTAAGCGGCCGTGGTCTTAATTAAGGTAAAGCCCCAGCAATTGCCTGGTGTGAAAATGGGAAACCACGGAAAACCATTTTCAGGGCTGCCAACAGTGGGGTTCGAACCTACTATCTCCCAAATACTGGATACTGGCCGCACTTAAGCGACTGCAGCTATAGAGCTCGGTAAATCTGTCCTTAGAGATAATAGGAGAAGATTCACTTTCCAGCACTTAAAATAACATTTTGTAATCCATTGTTTTGGTAACAGAGAATAAAAGATTGTGTGTTCTTCAAATATATTAAAATGAGAAGTGCAACATTATGTTGCATGTAGATCTACTTTGTTTAGCTTCTTTGAACTTCGATATTAAATAGAAATTAATGTTATATGTGTAATTTTAAGTCCATATATAATTCCATATTTCAATAATTATTAGTACATATAAATCCGTTCCCTGGTAATCATTAAAACTGGGATTGCGGTAGTACTGTGTGAGCTGTAACTGTTACTATCACATATAATACAGTATGTGGTTACGCTCTCTACGTGGACTGTACTTTATCTATCAGAGATAGTATTCCAGCTGTACTTTGTGATCTGTAACTGTAGGCTAGTCCGGTCCCGCGGTGTAGGGGGCAACGCGTCCGCCTGTCACCGGGCAACCCCGGGTTCGATTCCCGGCTGGGTCAGGGGTTTTTAATTGTAAATTATTAATATCCCTGGCCTGGGGACTTAACGTTCCTTTCCTCACATTCAACAGTCTACACTTCCTCCATTCCAATTAAAGGCAGGTTCATATCACATATTGCAAGTAGGAGCAAAATATCTCTATAGGTCGACGCCCCAAACAAATAGCATTTTTCAAAAAAAAAAAAATGTAGACTAATTATTAGATTTACTATTTGGATAGTTCTCCCTGGACTGTGACTGAATATAGATTTTTTCTGGTGTTTTAAGGTAGCACTAACACATGCAGACGAAGCAAGGATGAGGATTATCTAGGACTGGGAAAGTAGCAGCCATGTTCATAGTTAAGGTACAGCGCCAACATTTGACTGCCATGAAAATGGGAAACCACAGTAAACGATCTTCAAGGCTGTCGACGATTGGATTAGAACCCACCACCTCCCAAATGCAAGTCCACAGGTAAGCTAATTTAACCTCGCGACCAAATTGCTCGGCAACTGTGATTCTAATTATTAATTTAACGTTAATTATTTTATGTCGGTGTTAAAATTTTATGATTTTTTGAGAGGCCGAATGTCGGAATTTTGTCCTGCAGGAGTTCTTTAACGTGAAATTACATCCACTAGCATGCTGCAGACGTATATGTGCACTAGAAGTAAAACCGGGATTACCCTGTACAGAACCTGCTCTAACTTTTCAGCCAACCCACAACAATTAATAATTCCCCATCAGAAAGACGAAAAATTTAAGAAACGTTCAATATCTGGAGGTGCATATGGTCCCGAGGTTCACTCAGCCTGCACCAAAATTAGTACGACGTTAATTCCTGGGGGCAAACGTGGCCGGGCGTAGGTAGAGCTAACCACTCTACCTCATCATGTGCCGAGGTTACCGGTGGTGGAAGCCATTACCTTCTACACATCCAAGAGTATGCATGGCCAGTACGGAGATGACTGTGCTGTGTACCGCAATTAATAAACACAGGATCTGCGTAGGATCTGCTGATATTTAAAATTGCAGCACTAAGAAGGACGTGAGCCATCACAACAAAATTTATCGTACAGTATACTAATAGTACACAGGTTTAAAGATTAGTTTTACAGGTCGGTACGAGGTTCAGAACATGGGAAAATCAGTTCCTCGTGGGTCACCATGCGCAGCAGTGACCACTACTAAATAACGCGACATTGTAAAGAATAGACTTCAGTGTCAGTTGTCCGGCTCCATGGTGAGCGTGCTGGCCTTTGGTCACAGGGGTTCCGGGTTCGATTCCCGGCAGGGTCGGGAATTTTAACCATCATTGGTTAATTTCTCTGGCACGGGGGCTGGGTGTATGTGTTTTCTTCATCATCAGTTCATCCTCATCACGACGCGCAGGTCGCCTAAGGGAGTCAAATCAAAAGACCTGCACCTGGCGAGTCGAACATGTCCTCGGGCACTCCCGGCACTAAAAGCCAAAGCCACTTTTTTAATTTTATTTTTATTTTTTTAGTGTCATTTTAGAACATTTACACTCATGCTGTTTCCAAGTGTGAGCAAAGATGTTGTGAACATTGGGAGCTACTAACGCAATTCGACTGGGGTGTACTTACCGGAAAACAACTCTAATATTTTCATCTGTTCGGGCATCCTTTGCCAAGAACAATACCCAAAAGGCGAATCATTTCAGAATACGTAAAGACGATACCTATCGTCAGTCTCGACTCTTAAGAAGTACCTCTCTGGAAGGGCACTGTCAAGCAGTTCGTGTCAACACAATCTTTCTTTCAGAAATGGCAAATGAAACACTCGAATATCTTCTGAAAAAATTACAAAGGTATCTAATGAACGAAGAAAAAGGAAAATAACCTGAAATTATTTATTGTTCGCTTAGGATGAAATTCTAGTAATTAAGCATTATCTACGAAGCAAGGATATTCCATTGGATGACTGCGGAATATAGCAGTGACAGACCTTCCCGAAATCAAACATGAAGATACGTTCAGTTTCTGGGGATGATAGTATTTTATTGAAGATAACTTCAAGCCAGGAACGAGGGAATATTGATAAACGAAGGAAAAATTAACTCATTCCTAAAGAATTGGCTGTATATCAGTTGAGTGTAAATCCATAACAATTGAAAGAAAAAATTTAAAAACCCATACAGGGCCTAACACATTAACTCGAAATTAAATGAAGAATTTCGGGAAGTTTCATTTTTTGTTTGTTTGTTACCATTTGCTTTACGTCGTACCAACACAGATAGGTTTTATGGCGACTGTGGGACAAGGAAGGACTAGGAGTGGGAAAGAAGCAGCCGTGGCTTTAATTAAGGTACATTTGCCTGATGTGAAAGTGGTAAAGTACGGAAAACCGTCTTGGGAACTGTTTCAAGGGGGTTTCGAACCCATTATCTCCAGAGTGCAAGCTCGCAGTTGCACCATCCCAACCACACGGCCGACTCACTTGATAGGCAGTTTCTTCTGCGGTGATCTTTTGAAACCCAATGTACCAGTTCATGTTTATTGCGAAGTACACTCATTACTGTATAGTAATAAATTGTTTATTACCAGCGATAATGTCCGGCTCTATGGCTAAGTGGTTAGGGTGCTGGCCTTCGTTTTCAGAGGACCCGGGTTCAATTCCCGGCAGGGTAGGGAATTTTAAACATAATTGGTTAATTCCCCTTGCACCGGAACTGGGTGTTTGTGGCGTCTTCATCATTATTTCATTCTCATCACAGCGCGCAGATCGCCTACAGGCGTCAAATCAAACGACCTGCACAAGGCCTCTCCGGATGCCACACGGCACTGCTACCTGCGATAATTCCTAAGTTCTTCACATAATTTCTGATATCTCATATAATTGGTAATTTACGGCTCTTATTATTATTATGACGGAGTAGTTATTGTCTGCAAGTAGTTATCACAGTCTAACACACATTACACTGTGGGTGTTGTGTTATAGCCAAAACTGCAATTTGAAAGTGCAACAACGTCCTCATTGAAATTATTATTTTACCTGTCTGTATCATTGGATATTATACAACTACTTAGTAAATAAAAGTAAATTATAAATATAAATGGTCTGCTAACACATGAGGATATTTAAACGTATTATATTTTATTTAAAGGAAACTTCAAACTGATTAAGTTACTGACCAGTTTTGTGTCATTCGTCGACGAATTAGTTTCATACAAATTTAACTGTGCTGCCATCTAGCGGAAATATGTGGCTTCAAACGAGAGAGGTTAATCTGACTCGCCAAATATTAGAAAAGGTCCCCGTGGGTTGACAGCCACTATTGAATTATTGGATGGGCTAATGGACCTCCGAACTATGGACGGAATTGTGGAATGTATTCATTCTAAAGTATTCTTTGCGCATTAGTCAGTCGTTCGACAAATAAACACTGGAATGTCTGCAAGCGAAGTTCTCCGTAATAAAAGTGGACAGTGGTACTTTACCGATTTACGTTTTATTAAAAGGAACCGACCATTAATTAGAAATCACTTGTATAGACACACCTTAGAATAATACAATGTTATATTCAGCGGCTTACTACATTCATTCAATGGGATCCACTTTCGTAGCAGAGAATAATGCATGGTCGAATGTTCTCAGTCGAAAATATTCATTACATAACGCAAGTCTGTCGTTCTTTGACAAAACATTCGAATGTTTCTAGTCGAAACTCTCTGTATGAAGAGTGGAGAGTGCCACGTTTACAAATTGCATGTTTCTTTAAAAATAATTGAACAATATTTTTAAATTACTGGTACAGATACTCATTACAACAAAATAAATGTTGCCGAGCGACTTGCTCGTGCGGTTAGGATCGCCCAGCTGTGAGCTTGCTTTCAGGAGATAGTGAGTTCGAACTCCAATATCGACAGCCCTGAAATAGCTTTCCGTTATTTCATAAATTCACACCAGGGAAATACTGGGGCTGTTCCATAATTAAGGCCACGGACGCAGCCTTCCCTTTCCCTTCTTCGCGGCGCTGTAAACCATCGATGTGTTAGTGCGACGTTAAACCATTAGCAATAAAAGAAGTTATAATGAGCGAAATGCCCGACTGCTTGGCTGAATGGTCAGCGTTGAGGCCTCCGGTTCAGAGGGCCCCGGGTTCGGTTTCTGGTCGGGTCGGCGATATTAATCGCGTCTGGTTAATTATCCTGGCTCGGAGATTGGGTGTTTGTGTTTGTCCCAACACTTTCCTATTCATCATCAGAAAACACACACTACACTAATCTGCCGTCGTCAGGAGAACCGAAACTGATATAAACAAAGAACATCCGCTGTCTTCACGTTGATTGGAGAATGGCCGGAGTACTTCCGAGCACATGCCGAAAGCCACGTGTAGTTTTCTAGGCACTGTCATTACTTTGGCTGATTACTGAGATTAACTCACTCTCAGACTTTTGCAGGATACTACTAACGTCAACACGTAGATGAAATGCAATGATAACAGGGATTGCGAAGCTAATTATATTCACTCTCCGCGAAGAATAAACAACAAGTGAATGACATACCACACCTGGATATTTAGTATCTCAGAAGTGAAATTAATTATTGAAGGTTGATGGATTTGAGGTCATGTCGAAAATGTACATACGTAATAAATCATTCACAGCAGCACATTTAGGATAATTTACACTTTTAATACTTCATTAAAATTAAATTCTAGAAGAGGAATATAGTTCTGATCTGGCAATATTAAAAAAAATTGAAATAAAGTACTTTACCTGACGAGCTGCTACCCGCGGCTTCGCTCGCGTGGATTTCGTAATTTCATAAAAGTTTCCTTGGCACTGCACTAAGAAATTATCTGAAAATCCCTTAAGTATAAAAACTCATCGAAAATATGAGTTTCATTTACCCTGAGAACCTCTTCGTAAACCACGTTTGTGGTATTGCCTTTTGGGGTTAAGATGACCAGGCTACTGCCAGAGCTAAGTCTCGAATATGCAACGTAAAATTGTACATGTGAGAAAACGTCCTCTCTCATGACGAAAACGAAAAAAATACGTGTTTCTCCACTTTTAAAGGAGATTTCAATGATCTATTTCCACGTCTGTAACATCTTCAAGTTTTGAGATATATGTATCCCCCCCAAAAAAACAAAGAAATGTTCAACAACTTTATCTTTCTTTCCCCAGCCTCCACCCAAAAGGATTTTCCGACAATAAAATAACTATATGTTTCTTTATGTTTATAGGAGATTCCAAATACCAACTTTCACATCTGTAAGATATTACGTTTTTGAGATATTGCGTATCCTCATGAAGAATTCAACTACTTTTTCACTCCGTATCACCTCAGTTAAGTGGCTAATCCGAAAGAAAAATATATGTTCCTGTATTTTGAAATGACATGCTAATGTTTTGAGATACACTACTGTAGATATATTCAATTTTAAAAATTCATCCGTTTCCAATCATTTCATCCCCTTCGAGTGGATTTTTGAAAAAAATACGTGTTTATTTTTAAAAGAGATTCCAAATACCAATTTTCCCGTCTGTAACATCTCCAGTTTTTGAGATATATGCATTGTAATAACAAGAATTCAACTCCACCTTTACATCCTTCCAACTCTCACTCCCATAATTAGACTCACTCCGGCACTAGATCCAATGATCCCTGAACAGCAATTCGGGTTCAGAAAAGGAAGGTCCATCTTGCATGCCGTAAGCAATCTATTAAACGACATAGAGGAAGCTCTTAGACATCCCAAAGGAATATTTCACACAATATTCGTAGACTTCACAAAAGCTTTCGACTTATTGACCAGATCAA
Organism: Anabrus simplex; assembly: GCF_040414725.1. Classification (NCBI taxonomy): domain Eukaryota; kingdom Metazoa; phylum Arthropoda; class Insecta; order Orthoptera; family Tettigoniidae; genus Anabrus; species Anabrus simplex. Next base: position 1,208,300,129 of record NC_090266.1, on the reverse strand, counting down.
TGCTTGTTCAGAAACTAGAACATATGTTACCGGAGAACCACGGATTCACACGGGTAATAAGGCATATTTTGGCCTACAACAAAGTGGAAATATATGACGGAATATCGACCTCAAAAGAAATAATCCAGACAAATGGAGTTCTGCAAGGGGACCCACTGAGTCCCATCCTGTTTAACGTCGCGACAGCAGACATCACAATGATTCTAAAGGAAAGAACTTCAGTTTCTCTCTATGTTTTCGCAGACGACATGGTCCTGAGTTCCCCAAACCGGCAAGAGCTACAGAAAGTCCTAAACCACCTTCACAATTGGGCAGTTGATAACGATCTCAGCATAAACCAGAGAAAGAAATTGTACATGGATTTCCGAAAAGGGGGAAAACTAGCAGCGGAAAACAAAATGACTCTCGGCGAAGAAGAACTCACGTCGGTCAATACCTACAAATACCTCGGCGTCACCCTGCAAACAACGTTGCACTCTTTCAGACACCAAATGAAGTAACGAGCAACAGCTGCCATCAGAGTAAAATACGATCTGAAGAACATAACCAAACTATCACTACGAACAGCAATGACACTCTTCCACTTCCACGCCAAAATAACTCCACTATCTCATACGGCCTAGAGATAATATGGGAAAGGCTAACCACAACAGACCTAACCACGATAGAAAAAGTGAAAGCACGATTCCTTAAGAGAGCACTGGACGTGGCAAGATCGTCACCGTCCAGACTAATCTATGAATTAGCAGGGAACCTTTCTATATAGAAGACCTCCGATTCAAACTACACATGCCATCTACCCTGCATATGGAGAAGGTACTTGAGCAGAAGCATATGAAGCAACAGGACATAACACTGGATTTTTACGCAGCGGAAGCAATGACTGCTAGACGATGGACACAGGAAAATCAGGAACTAAGGAACAAGACTCGTCATTCACGGCTTCCATCACAAAATTGCAAAAACATAACATATCATGAACCGAACAAAGAATGTATATGTTCTCTGTGTGAGAAGCCATGCGACAAATACCACATAATACTGTGTTATAAAAGGGAAAATAGCATAGTTGACTATAGCAAAGACTAAACCGCCTCGAGGATCTGTAAATCGCAGTATGTTGTGTGACAATATTTCATGCTTACTTTGTAACCTTGAAACCTATTGTTGCATCCCATTATATGGCCATCTGGCTGCGATAAATTCTTATTATTAATTAGATTTTCCGAAAACAAACAATACGTGTTTCTTTATTTTTGAGGGATATTACAAATACCAATTTTCACGTCTGTAAATCTTAAGTTTTTGAGATAAAAATATCTCCATAAAAATAATTCAACCCATTCTTCACACATTTTCATACCCCACCGCCAAATGGAATTTCCGAAACAAAAATACATGTTTATTTACTTTTAAAGGAGATTACAAATACCAGTTTTCACGTCTGGTACATGTGAAGTGTTTAAGATATACTGTAGATATACTAATTTTAAAAACCTTCCTAATTTTTCGATTCTTTCCACCCCCTTACGTGGATTTTCCAAAACAAACACGTGTTTCTTTATTCTTAGGTAGATTAAAATACCAATTTTCACGTATGTAACATATTCAGTTTTTGAGATATCAGTATCCCCATTAAAGGATTCAAACCCATTTTTAGTCCTTTTCACCTCCGAAAAAATACGTGTAATAATTTTTAAAGGAGATTAAAGATACCAATTTTTACGCCTGTAACATGTTCAGTTTTTGAGATATAAGTATCCCCATAAAAAAGAATTCATCCGCTTTATCCATCCTTTTCACCCCCTTAAAAGTATTTTCCGAAAACAAAAAAATGAGTTCCTTTGTTTTTAAATGATTCGAAGTACCAATATTCACGTCTGTAACATATACAGTTTTTGAGATGTAATCATCCCCATTAAATGATTCAACCCCTTTTTCAGTCTTTTTAACCTTCCCCCCTCCCCCTTAAGTGGTTTTTCCGAAATCAAAGAAAAAAATGTTTCTTTATTTTTAAAGGAGATTGCAAATATCAGTTTTCACGTCTTTAAACTATTAAGTTTTTGAGATATCGAAATACCCATCTTAAAAGTTCACCCCGTTTTCACCCACTTAGCGACGGAATATCCAAAAATCCTTTCTTCTTGTGCAATTACACTGTAATATAAACGTATCCCCAAAAATTCATTTCTTTATGTCCAGTAGTTTTGACTCGGCGATGGTGAATCTGTCAGCCAGTCAGGAAATTATGTTTTATATACTTTATATAATATAGATGAAGAACGAACTCCTAAGTGGTTCATACGGTTGAGGTGCTGGTCTTCCGACTCCAACTTGGCAGGTTCGATCCTGGCTCAGTCCGGTTGATGTTTGAAGGTGCTCAAATACGTCAGCTTCGTGCCGGTGGATTCACTGGCACGTAAAATAACTCCTGCGGGACTAAATTCCGGCACCTCGGCGTCTCCTTAAACCAGAAACATAGTCATGGGACGTAAAGCTAGCAACATTATTATAATTATTGTTTCGTCCATCGACACTCGAACCGGCTAACCACGGCATCAGACCTTTATTTTAGAAAAGACTAAGTTAGTAACTGATAATCAATCTGCCACTTGGTGACAGCCAGATCAATTGTGATTGATGGGTCGCATGCGGCACGATGCTTATCGACTCGGTCGCTATTGGCACGATAATGGCCGGGTCGCATCCGGCATGGTCGCTTCTGGCACGTAACCATAGGAACAATTCAGACATTAATACTTCCTTAAAATTAAATTCTAGAAAGGAAATATAGTTTTCAAAAGGCAATATCAAAGAAAATTGAATTAAAGTTCTTTACCTAATTAGAATCTGATGAAGGACGAACTCCTTCGAAGTCGAATTCATCTTGCTTACTGCTACTCGTATCATTCGGATTAATGACAAGACAGTCGACAGTCATATCGCACAGACAGTCCGATTCCAAGATCTAAGCTCTTCCGTCACCACGTGATTCAAGGCACGCCATATTACAGCTGTGTCCGACTCGTTGGCTGAATGGTCAGCGTACTGTCCTTCGGTTTAGAGGATCCCGGGTTCGATTCCCGGCCAGATCGGGGATTTTAACCTTCATCGGTTAATTTCAATTGCTCGGGGGCTGGGTGTTTGTGCTGTCCCCAACATCCCTGCAACTCACACATCACACCAAACACTATCCTCCCCCACAATAACACGTAGTTACCTACACATGGCAGATGCCGCCCACCCTCATCGGAGGGTCTGCCTTACAAGGGCTGCATTCGGCTAGAAATAGCCACACGAATTGTTTTTTAAAAAATTTTCTGTTACACTCACTAGAGCCTTGTTGAAGTTCTGACATCTACGAGTTTTACTATTAAGTGCAACATAACCTTTTACCACGCTCCATACCAACTGTATGGGTGTGAATGGAGGTAACGTTTCCGTCGAGCTTTCGCGAATGGACCGTTTCATTGTGGTAAATAATCCAGTACGGTAAGAACGAACGATGTCATAAAGGCTAGAGACTCAACATGGCGGATCAAGCGTGTGGGCATGGGTCCCCGGCATTCTTCAGATTGAATTGCATGCTTATATTAACGTGGACGTTTCCAGGGTGGGGTGTCACTTTGGGTTAGAACGCCCATGAAATTTTTACAAAAATAAAATAAACCGAAACTCACAATAAACAACAAACCAAATAAACATCCAGAGACATAATATAGAACCAACAAATCTGCAATTCACTTATATCAGTGTCCTTATAATGACAACTCATGCACCTTCATTGTCTCCTACCATCATTTTTTAACTATAAAAGAAAACCTATCGGCCGATCCTGGCTACGCTACTGTATATTAATGACAATGGGTTCTTTCATGTTTTTCTGACTGAAATTATTTGATAAATTATATTTTGGATATTGTGCATCTCGGATGGCATTATGCTATGACCTGACTAACGAGTTATTTTGATGTTCCGCGCAAGGTGTTCTTGTGGTAGCACGTACTCATGTTTACAGCATGGCTGGTTTTCTCGCTGACGGCGATATACTAACCACCGCAGGAACACGCAATTGTGATGACATCCCTACGTATAGTGTTGGCGACAGGAAGAGCACACGGTCGTAAAAAGGGCCAAATCTACCTGTGCGACACAGTTCGCACTTCAGACCTTACAGATATGAGAACAAGCGGTAGATGATGAAGAAGAATGATCGAAATACAAACTCTTCCAAATAAACGCCTTTGTAGCCGAGAAGTCCGCTCCTCTGCACATTAAGAATGGGAGTGTGTAAAACGCGGAGGTCCAAGGATCGTGTACCGTCACTGACAGCGGCTTTGATACAGTAATTTGTCTATGGATCTTACTACACTCACCCATGGTAAATACAGCGGTGGATCTCTACGTTGGGCACATACTCGAATGCTGGATTTCAATAATTCCACGTACACAAATATATACATGCTTTTAAAAATGGCTTTACGTCGCGTCGATACAGATGTCCTACGGCAACGATGGGATAGGAAAAGGCTAGGAGTGGGAAGGAAACGGCCGTGGCCTTAATTAAGGTACAGCTTCTGCATTTGCCTAATGTGAAAATGGGAAACCACGGAAAAACATCTTCAGGGCTGCCGACAGTGTCGTTCGAACCCACTATCTCCCGAATGCGAATTCACATCTGCGCGCTCCTAACCGCACGGCCAATTCTCTCGGTACACTCATGCTATCAAAGACCCCACACTGTCTCATGTGCCATTACAGGGTGTATGCACTCATCCTTACAGGGGGCTAATACAAAACACTAATGTGAATCAGCATCATACGAATGGCCTTTATACTTGGTGCTAAGTGGACAGTGAAATGGCTAGAGACGAAAATCAGTCTCTAGCCCCGCACAATGCTAACAATAATAAGTAAAACTTATCTTGCCGTAGTATACAATCTGTCTTACCAGGGAGTACGAGAATGTGACAAGTACACCATTGTTCTCCAGATTATTGTTGTGTTTTTATGTAAGAATTACGTAATTAATATGAACTGCGAAAACAAAGAATACGTAGCAAGGTGGCGAAAACCCTCGATAGCTATCTGAGATATAGAAAGTGATTCGCTTTCTTGTAGCAAGGAATTCGGTTGACTTGTTTTGTAGAGTAGTCCACTGTTTTGATAGTTGAAACTATGGATTAGGATTTATTCATCCAAAGGCACACCTTTGTAACCGAGAAGTCCACTCCACTGTGCATTAGCATTTTCACTCCCAACGTTCTTTTCATCCTTATGCATGTCTCATATCAGAATTTTCTGGATATTTCGGCAATGGTTTAAATAGGCTAAAAATGCCTTGTATTTACACAGCTACTGCATTACAACTGTAGCAAAATTTTCCTCCTGTCTCTTTTATCGGAACTCGATAATGTCTGCAGCAGTATGTATTCACCATGAACACCAATAGCTGCCCACGTGCTCGTTGGTGCTAAGGAGTGGGTAGCTTTATTCGCGTCTCTTCTCAGTCAACTGATCCCGTAACTGCTCCACTAAAGTTGAATTTCTTCAAAGAAATAGAAATAGAAATAGAAGTATATTTATTTAAAGTTAAGTACAAGTAGGACCAGAGGTCCCTTTGGCTGTAACTAACTGCCACTTTAACTTAAATGTATCACCTAACATACAAAATCTAATGAAAGAATACATAAAAAGCGTAAGATACATTTTCCTACTGAGGATATAAGAATAAGATTAAAAACTAAACATCTAGGAGGTTACAATAATACTTTAACATTTCATAAACATACACTATACTAACAAGGAACAGAAGACGAAACAGAAACCTAAGAATTTTAAGGCCGAGGATGAATTAAGAGTAAAACTGAGCATCTAAAATGTATCTAGGGGATTATGATATTTCGTACTATTTAATTAATTTGGTGAAAATTCATTTACATGGCTTAATAAGTGGAAAGGTAGCGGTATTTAAGATATTTTTTCTGAGTTCCAACACTACTTTGCTGAATTTCATATAGTTTAAGATCGTTGTATAATTGAGAGGCAGTGACAATGAACGACTTACTGCACTAGTTTCGTAGATAATCCACAATACCGACAGACCACGATTATTCTATGGTCGAAGGCGGAAATCTCTTCGTATGGTCGTCGTGTTCTTCTGCATATCATGCTAACTCCGTATGTGAACGTGAATGGCGGGAGAACACAATGTCACTACCTCCCAGAAGTTCTCCATCCTCCTCTTATACACCATTAATTAGTGTCACTAGTAGTGCACGTGCTACGCCACTCGACTGAACAACGTATCACGCCATCTTCCTACCTTGCTCTACGCATTCGCCCAAAGTAGGGTCCATCTGGTGTGCCTTTCTAGTGCTGATCTTTTAACACCCAGCAGTGTATTGGGGCTGTAATTACTGTAATTATATAGGTAGATAATTCACGACTTAAAATGAAGTACAACCCTAATGTCTTCCTGAATAATGTGGAATACATTGGGAGAACCCCACAGTGATTTTAGCTAAATAAAGAAAATAATTATTATTTAAACTTCTCATTGTGAAGATCATTAGAAACTATTTTCAGGAAACTTATCAGTAACGGCTCATCCAACCGTAAAACAATAATAACGCCGTGGTGTCGAAATTTAGTCCCGCAGCAGCTCTTACATGCCAGCAAATCTACCGACATGCGTCTGACGTATTTCAGCACCTAAAAATACCACCGGACTGAGCCAGGATCGAAGCGTCAGAAGGCCAGCACCTTAACCCCGGCGCAACCAGAAAAGTTAGTGAGTGTAAAGTATTCAGTTTTACCCACAACATATGTTACTCGCACTTACTTGACGTTTTTGAAACTATGTACGAAGACATTTTAGCACCTCCTTTTAACCGAATTAGCAATATCATGATAAATGTTAGCCTAGTTTTCTTTCCGGAATGTTTTCTTCTAAAATATCAACTTTCATTTCCAACTCTCCAGTATGTTTGGCATGATATTTCCACCCGGAATGTCTTCTACTAAATGACAGATTTCATGTCCATCACTCCTGTAAAATACACGTAACAATTCCTCAACCAAGGAGAGGGAAGTGAAACGGAAGGTTAAACTGATTTTTGCTATTAGTTTAACGTCGCATTAACACATCGAAGGTTTTCGGTGACGCAAAGATGGGTAAGGGCTAGGATTGGAATGGTAGTGGCCGTGGCCTTAATTAAGGTACACACCGGGTGAGTTGGCAGTGCTGTTAGAGGCGCGCGACTGTGAGTTTGCATCCGGGAGATAGTGGGTTCGAATCCCACTGTCGGCAGTCCTGAAGATGGTTTTCCATAGTTTCCCATTTTCACAACAGGCAAATGCTGGGGCTGTACCTTTATTAAAGCCACGGCCGCTTTCTTCCAACTCCTAGGCCTTTCCTATCCCATCGTCGCCATAAGACCTATGTGTGTCGGTGCGGCGTAAAAGCCACTAGCCAAGACAAAAATTAAGTTGCAACCCCAACATTTGCCTTCTGTGGAAATAGGAAACAAAGGAAAACCTTCCTCAGGGCGTCGACGGTGGGATTCGAACCCACTACCTCCCGAATACAAGCTCACAGCTTAATTTATTTGTTCGTGTCAGAAGTACAAAATATGAAACACGAAAATATAAAAAAGGAAGCCTGAAATGGCCCCAAGTATGTGTTCATCAAGTTCCCGCCCAAAACGTAGCCACTTTTGAGAGCGCTTGAATTAGCTTCAGTCAAATAACTCATTGTACATCTGGATGGGCACAACGGACTACAAAAGAGATGTTGTTTGAAATTTGTCACAATCACATAGAACTGTCTGTTCGGAAAATGCCACTTAGCCTATATAAGTTGTCCCTTGTTCTTGCAACTTCAGCTCGCAGTCTGTTCAGAGACTTTCAGATTGGCCAGTTCTCTGTATGCCCAGGAGGTAGACATTCTGTCGGTTCCAACCATTCAAGAAATTAGGGCTACTAGTTCTTTCCTTCCACATGGCAGCTCCCGCTTTTGCAATTGCTCCTTGTAACGGTTGAGTAGTTGTTGGGAAGCTCTTTCTCCATTTTAATCTCCTTTCAGCAGGTTGATAATCGCAGGTGGAGTAATTCCAGTCAGATAGTTCACTTTATTGCTGGGAGTTGGCCTCAGACAACCTGAAACTCTCGTTTAAAGCAACATCAACCTGCCTTGCATGGGCTGACTTATACCACACAGGACAGGCATATTCTTCCGCTGGATAGCATAACGTCTGGGAATGGACACACGATCCTAAGCTGACGGCCAACTCGCTAGGCCTCTTAATGTCTTCTGAGATAAAAGTGAAGTAGAAGCCGAAAAGTTGCAATTTCTTTAATTTTAATGCGTATTAAGCGTAAAGCTCTACTCTTCTTTTTACGTCACACCGACACAGATAGGTCTTATGGGGACGGTGGGACAGGAAAGGGATAGGAGTAGTAAGGAAGCGTCTATGGCCTTAATTAAGCTACAGCCCCGTCATTTGCCTGGTGTGGAAATGGGCAACCACGGAAAACTATCTTCAGGGCTGCCGACAGTGGGGTTCGAACCCACTATCTTTCTAATACTGGATACTGACCGCACTTAAGTGACTGCTGATATCGAGCTATGTCAGCGCTACTCTGTTTGTATCTGTTTATATTTTCAATACTTTTCTCAAGGAAGACATCATTATCGTCTCATTGTACGTTGTAAATTGCACTTTCATTTTACTTCCATTCTGATTACTTTCTTATGTAGAATTTCGTATGAAATATGAATAGGGTCTAATAATGCAATTACAATACAAAGAGAAGTAATATAAATTGTATAACGAAATAATTTAATAGGCTTATTGTAGGCTTACCGGCAGAACAACAAGATGTTGAATCCTCGGTAATGAAGGATGTGGGATTTCAGACAATGCAAGTCACAGCCATAAAAAGTGCTATTAATACATTTAAGGTTGGGGAAATATTTTGCGTTTCATTTTCTGAAATAAGAAATTATTAAATGATTTGTAACAAAAGAGTTGGCTGCACTGTACGGGCTATGTAGCAGTGCGGTTGCTCTCGGGAGATGGTGGGTCCGAATATCATTGTCCGCAGCCGTTAAGTTTGTTTCCCATGATTTTTCACTGGACCCATGCCGGGGCTGTACCTGGCCGCTTACTTGGGAGTTCCCGACCTTTCCTCTCTCTCTCGTTATCAAAAACCTGAATGACCTTAAGCCACCAACAAAAAGGAATTGATACGTACTTATTGGATGTCAGGAAATGTTAATGTACAAATTTCATACCTTGTGATTTAGTACTTGTAAGGGAATCTTTGCTTTAAGACTCTCTAGTAACTGGTTAATGCAAGAAGAATTCATTGAAAACGTAACCTCAAATTCCCATATTACTCCCATTGCTCTCCTAAACTTAATATCGTTTCAAACTTCCTACCCGCTGGAGTTCAAACCTTCATGCATTTACAGATATATTGGTTATACTTAGTTTCGATTCTTGTGCTATTCTTCTTCTGAACTTAATCGCAAAGGAGAGCATGGAAGAGAGATCAGAGAGAAAGTTCGCCAAACTCTCTCTCAAGCGAAAACCTCCAAGTTCTCGACTATTTTTCACAGCGATTCCTAACAAGAATATCTCGTCGTTCTTTAACAACTTCAGTTTAGATGGCAGTCAATAACTAGTATGACGCTATTCTCTTGAATGTCAAGTATCAGGGAATAAATGGGATAGGCCGTGAACATTCACGGTGTGATTGCCGGAGTATGCAGTGTTAGTGTTCCATGTTCACCTATTTTGTGCACCTTCACGTGAAAATTCATTTAAATTACAGTTTGCTTGTTTCTTTTTAATTTACGAAGGGATCAAAGCAGACCTTCAACTTGCACCATGGGCAACACTGAAAGAACGAGTCAGTTCGCAGATCACAAAAGTTCTCGTCACAGGTAAGTCTTATGGCGACGATGTGATAGAAAGGGCTAGGAGTGGGAAGGAAGTGGCCATAGCCTTAATTAAGGTGTGAAAATCGGAATCTACGCAAAACGGTCTTCAAGGCTACCGACAGCGGGGTTTGAACCCACTATTCTCTGAATACAAGCTCACAGCTGCGCGTCCCTAACCGCGCGACAAATTCGCTCGGTTTGTACATAGAATCGTACTTAAGAAGTTCCCCACCGAGCTCGATAGCTGCAGTCGCTTAAGTGCGGGAGATAGTGGGTTCGAACCCCACTGCCGGCAGCCCTGAAGATGGTTTTCCGTGGTTTCCCATTTTCACACCAGGCAAATGCTTGGGGGGGGGCTGTACCTTAATCGAGGCCACGACTGCTTCCTTCCCACTCCTAGCCCTTTCCTATCCCAACGTCACCATAAGACCTACCTCTGTCAGTGCGAAAAATTGTAAAAAGGAAAAAAGTTCTCCTTTTTGATAGACAGATTCAACTTTTGAGATCAGTGCTGTGAATCGTTCTTCATTCGCTGCTCATGTTTCAAGTTTCAGGTTAAAAGTCTAGTTTGAATGTTTTGTGACCTATGACGATAAACACTATTTGAAATATAGTTCTTATCTCCTATTCAGATGCAGGTGCTTTTCATACCACCCTGAGGTAAACCTCCCATCGTTCCCTGCGAAGAAGGTTGTCCACAAGCAGTTAATATTGTGCATGTGAACTAGACGTTGTGTTATATCAATAACATTGTTATTTCCCGGCCTCCAATGCAAGAACTGATACCGCCTTGCTCAAACCAGCCACAAATACAGAGCTGTACCATTCACTAACCATCAGAGAAAGAAATTTAAGAGAAAATTCTCTCATCAAATTCCACGCGCACAGTATGTGTTTCGAGCCGTCGCCTTCAAGCCTACAGATTTCTATTTTTTTCACAGCCAAACTCAACGAACCATGCATAGGATTTATGTACAGTCATCTGTCTCGCGCCCTCCATTTACTTGCCGCATGTTCGTTTCTCTTTCCAACATCATCACACATTTGTGCGCCATAATCCACTTCCAGTTCCCACATCAGCTCTTTTTTTAAATACATTGTTTGGAACTATGCCTTCCAATTAATTTGATGTTGAAATGCTGAACGGGGTGAATGTTTCTGTAAGAGATACATACTGGGTATGACGCTATAATGCGGTATAATATTCCTGAAAGGAAACTTCAACTAGCGAATCCGTTGTCTTTTTGTAGCTCCGCAACAAACTATGAGCATCCAACTACTATCATACTTCGGTGCAGAAAACAATTAATGGGTATTAGGGCCAAATTCACATGTGCTACATAGTTCGCACACGCGACCGCACAGGTGTGGGAAAAGAAGCAGGAGAAGGAATGGCAGAGTGACACAACTTCAGAAATTTCAGCAACTGAATGTTCTGGGAAATAATAACCGCAACTAATGATTTATTTATTTATTTATTTAATTAATTTATTTATTCATTTACACACGCATTTATTGCACGCGACCTTTCAGTTACTTCACATAATGATCAATGTACTGGCCTTCGGTTCAGAGAGCCCAGGATTATATTCTCGGTCACGCCGACGATTTTAACTGTGCGTACGTAAAAATTTCTGGCTAGGTGGCTGGGTGTTTGTGTTTGTAATAATACAGTTCTCTTCATCTGTGCAACACACTATAAACCAATCGTCACAGAAACATACAACAGAAGTACGTTCTTCTATTCAGATTTGACGCCAGAAAGTGTATCTGACCGTAAAACTGGGCCAGAACCACATGTGGTGTCGAACTTAATGAAATGGAAGAAAGGTCAAGAAAAAGAATGATAAGAATGTGCTGATGACTTATTGCACACAACATTGTTCCGTATCCCAATAACAGCAGGTCTTTCCCACTTAAACCCTACACTGACAATACTAGTCATCAAGGAAACAACGATTATGAGTACGTTTTATCCACACAATACAAAAATGACTGATAGACAGTGATAAACTAAGGGTACAATATAAAAGGAAACAATTCATATTATACACAGACATGATTAGAGAAATGTGGAATATACTCGTACATTAAAAAATAATTCTGTACATTAAATTTTTTAAATTTCTTTTTGCAATTTGCTTTACGTCGCACCGACACCGACACAGATAGGTCTTACGGAGACGATGGAATAGGAAGACCTAGGAGTGGGAAGGAATCATCCGCGGCCTTAATTAAGGTAGAGCCCCAGCATTTGCTTGGTGTGAAAATGGGAAACCACGGAAAACCATCTTCAGGGCTGCCGACAGTGGGGTTCGAACCCACTATCTCCCGGATGCGAGCTCACAGCTGCGCGCTCCTAACCGCACGGCAATCAATATTAATGTGGTTTATTGGAATAAGAAAGTAGAACTGGCTGAGTCAGCAAGGAGGTTGCATCTGGATGTGCTAGGAGTAAATGATATTCGGGTAAGGGGAGATAGCGATCAAGAGATAGTAGATTAAACATTGTACTTGATGATGAGAGTTAAAAAAGGAAGGGGTAGGGCCGGTCATCAGGAATACTATTGCACGCAACATAGTTTATGTTAGCTACGTAAATGAGCGAATGATGTGGGAAGATTGGGCAGTCGGAGGGATTAGAAAGAGAATTATCTCAGTGTATTCACCATGTGAGGGTTCAGATGAGGATGAAATTGACAAGCGTTCTGAAGCATTGAGTGACATTGTAGTCACGGTCAACAGCAAGGATAGAATAGTGCTAATGGGCGATTTCAATGCGAGAGTTGTAAATATAACTAATGGATACGAAAGGGTGATTGGTAAATGTGGGGAAGATATAGGAGGTAGGGGAAGGTCGGGAGGTATCGGACGGCGGGTGGCATCGGACAATTCACAGATGTCTTTGTTAGCAGCATGTGGCAGAACCTGTTTAGCTACTCACAGGTCCACCTGCATGTTTGAAGGGTGGGTACATCGTATTCAGTCGAATGGCAGGGTCGTTTATGAGTGGTGGTGTATTTTTGTCCTTTGTGTGATTTTCGGCCGGCACGGATTTATTTTTACCAAGAAGTAGCAGCAACAAGAATAAGTTGCAATGAACTTTAAGTACATTAGCAGAAGCAGTATTCCTTACTCTGTAATATCGTGGGTTTAGAATCAGTTTCTTTTCGAACGTTCTCGTTCAGTTCCAGGTGTTTCTTAAGGGAGTCATTCGGGCGGTATCGGACACGAAACTGGCGTGCGGTATCGGACACATAGGTTGCAGTACCGTCCGGGTTACTGATAGTACTATCCTTTGTTTTAGGTAAGCATGGGGAAGATACGAGGATAATGGGAAGAAAGCAATATAATATTAGCCGTGAATAGTGTCAGGGACAATATAATGAGTATTAGAGAGGCCAGTCAATGTTCCTCTGTTCCACAAAAGCACGTTAGATGATAGAATTAAAGCTCTTGAAGCTGGTAAAGATATTCCAATAAAAGTGTGTACGGCGAACAGTGAGACTTTTCAAAGAACATTCTCAGATGAAGAAGAGAAATGACCTGTACATGCATATCAAGGCCCCTACAGCCAGCTCATGCCACTCATCAAAACAGAATTTTTAAAACTTGTGTATCAATTTGCTGAGGAATTGAGAGCTGAACATAGGTTTAATAAAACTAAAATGATGGCAGGAAAGACCCTTTTTATGATTTTTTGAAGAGGCATTAAGACCTCCGTTTGAGGACGGCTGAGTCTATCAGCTTGCAGCGAGCAGTAGACTTCAACAAGGAGCAAGTGGACATATTTTTGATAAATTAAATGATCTTGTGACTAAATATTTGTTTATTCCATCAAGAATCGTCAACGCTAATGAGTGTGATATTTGCAGAAGACTAAACGTTAATTTGTTTTATTTTGAACGTGAAAAAAACAAATTTTTGTTAAAAAGATTGACCGTCCGATACCACCCTCCATTTTTCAAACCTACGAAAGTGTAATGACCTCCTTAATTTGTTAATATTGTCCGTAATTTTAATTGTGATTAAATATATTCTAGTGAGTACGTTGATACAAGAATATAGATGCTTCTAAAATGCATTACATGAATTTTTTCCTATTCCATAAACAAATTATGGCAGAAAAGTTAAACTGTCCGATACCTCCCGACTTTCCCCTAATAGGAATGGGAAACGTTTGATGGACTTCTATGCTAGTATGGATTTAGCTGTTAGGAAAACATTCTTCAAGCATAAGGCTATTCACTGCTACATATGGAAGGGTTGGACTACCAGATCCATTATGAAGTATATCTTAACCGACCTCGAATCAGGCAATCTGTCAGGAATGTATGGGTTTTTCGGGATTTTTCGATGTTAAAGACCACTATCTGGTCTGTAGTGAATTATGTATCTCTAGGCCTAGGATATAGGAAAATTGAAACCTGTCTGCAAACGGATAAGGGTAGAAAATATCCAGAACGAGGAAATTAGACAGAAGTACAATGATATGATTAGTGAGAAGTTCCGAACAGTAGACAATAAGCAGGTTCAGGATATAGAAAGGGAATGTGTGGCATACAGGGCCGCTGTAGTAGGAACAGAAAGGGAATGCCTAGGAGCAACTGTGTGTAAAGATGGGAAAAAGCGAACATCTTGTTGGAATGATGAAGTGTGAGCAGCTTGTAAACGTAAACAGAAGGCTTACGAGACATGGCTTCAAACAAGGACTGATGCACACAAGGAATTGTACGAAGATGAAAGAAACAGAACGAAACAAATAGTTATTGAAACCAAAAAGAAGTCGTGTGAAGATGTTGATAATAACCTGGAAAGGCTAAGAAAAGCAGCAGGGAAACCTTTCTGGACAGTAGTAATGAATCTTTGAAAGGTAGGGAAAAGGAAATGAACAGTGTTTTGAGTAATTCAGGTGAACTCACAATAGATCCCAGGGAATCACGGGAGAGGTGGAGTGAATATTTTGAAAATCTTCTCAACACAAAAGGAAATCTTCCTGCGGTGTCGCGAACAACCGTGCACATGGGGAGGAGGAAAGTAATCTTGGTGAAATTACACTTAACGAAGTGGAAAAGGTGATAAATAAACCCCATTTTCATCAAGCAGCAGGGAAGGATGATCGATATTCGACCTGAAATTGGGAAGTATAGTGGGAAAGCGTAGATGAAATTGCTTCATGGAATAATCAGATTAATATGGAGTGTTGATAAGGTACCTTCAGATTGGACAAAAGCTGTAATTGCACGTATCTATAAGCAAGGGATCAGGAAGGATTGCAACAACTATCGAGGTATCTCATTGATTAGTATACCAGGCAAAGTATTCACTGCCATCCTGGAAGGGAGGGTGCGGTAAGTGTTTGAGAAGAAGTTGGATGAAAACCAGTGTGGTTTCAGACCACAGGGGATCTGGCAGGATCAGATTTTCAGTATGCGCCAGGTAACTGCAAAATGCTACGAGAGGAATAGACAGTTATATTTACGTTTCGTAGATCTAGAGAAAGCATACGACAGGGGTATCGAGGGAAACTATGTTCGCCATACTGGGGTACTATGCGATTAAGGGTAGATTATTAAAATCAGTCAAATGCATTTATATTGACAATTGGGCTGCAGTGAGAATTGATGGTAGAATGAGTTCTTGGTTCAGGGTACTTACAGGCGTTAGACAAGGCTGTAATTCTTCACCTTTGTTATTCGTAGTTTGAATGGATCATCTGCTGAAAGGTATAAAGTGGCAGGGAGGAATTCAGTTAGGTGGAAATGTAATAAGCAGTCTGGCCTATGCTGACGTCTTGGTCTTAATGGCAGATTGTGCAGAAAGCCTGCAGTCTAATATCTTGGAACTTTAAAATAGTTTCAATGACTATGGTATAAAAATCAGCCTTTTGAAGACTAAATTGATGTCAGTAGGTAAGAAATCCAAAAGAATTGAATGTCAGATTGGTGATAAAAAGCTTGAATATGTAGATAATTTCAAGTATTTAGGATGTGTGTTCTTCGAAGATGGTAATATATTAATTGCGATTGAATGAAGGTGCAGTAAAGATAATGCAGTGAGCTCGCAGTTGCGATCAACAGCATTCTGTAAGAAGGAAATCAGCTCTCGGACGAAACTTTCTTTACAACGGTGTTTTTTCAGACCAACTTTGCTTTACGAGAGCAGAAGCTGGGTGGACTCAGGATATTTTATTCATAAGTTAGAAGAAACAGAGATGAAAGTAGCTAGAATGATTTCTGGCACAAAGAGGTGGGAACAATGGCGGAAGTGTATTCGGAATGAGGAGATAAAAGCTAAGTTAGGAATGAACTCGATAAATGAAGCTGTACGCACAAACCGGCTTCGGTGGTAGGGTCATGTGAGGCGAATGGATGAGGACAGGTTACCTTGGAGAATAATGGACGCTGTTATGGAGGGCAGGAGAAGTAGAGGAGACCAAGACGGCAATTGTTAGACTCAGTTTCTAACAATTTAGAGATAAGAAATATAGAACTAAATGAGGCCACAGCACGAGTTGCAAATAGCCTACAGGATTGAGGCGACGTTTTGTAAGTTCACAGAGGCTTGCAGAATGAACGCTGAAAGGCATAAAGGTCTATAATGATGATGTATGTGTGTATGTAATATTTCCTTTATATTCCATTATATAAGTATGATTAATCTGCTTTCTTTCGCATATGAAAGGTCTATAATTTTATATTTATTTTATCTCTCCTGAAAAGTTTATGGTTGGTAATTACGTTAGTTTCACGCTATGGCCTCGTTGTGAGATCTTCTACAGTGTGCCTCATTGGTTGTGTAAAATGTTATAGGCTACTTCTACAGGATTAAAAGAAATGAGCCCACTCGCCGTCTGAGTGAATGTTCATCTCATTTCGCACTTTCCCGTTGGAGTGCTAACTCAAAGCGGTGAACGAAGAAAACAACCTCATATAGCAGTCTCTGCTCTCCGCACCACCATTACAGTGGTGTCTATTTATGGGATTGTTTCCGAATCATCACACATTACGAACAAGAGAATCTATGAAGACTCATACGACTACTTCGCATGTTGTCCGAGAATGGTTCTTTATCAAATGAATGCACGAAATGAAATAGAATGCAATATACTCTTCCTCGCCAACAGTCACGGATGACCAGCGGAAAGGGTATTCAATTATTGTAATATTAACTGATCCATGCAATTAGTTATTGTAAACTAAATACATAAATGATTTTTTGCTAGTGGTTTAACCTCGCACTAACACATCAAAGGGGCCGATGACCTCGGTGTTAGGCCCCTTTAAGAAACAAGCGTCATCATCATCATCATCATCATCATCATCATCATCAACAACAACACATCAAGGGTTTCCGGCGACGGATGGAAGTGTTTAGTGTTGGGATAGTAGCGGCCGTGGCCTTAAGGTAAAGCCCCAGCTTTTGCCTTGTGTGAAAATGGGAAACCACGGAGAACCATCTCCAAGGCTGCCGACAGTGTGATTCGCACCGATGGTCTCCCGAATGCAAGCATACCCTCTATTACGCGACTCTAACGGCACGCCAACTCGTTCGGTAACATATATCCGAAAAACAAAAAGCAAAGAGGAATTGAATAAACTCCCTGAGAATATCAGGGCTATAAAATGCGGAAAAGTAAAGGTGTGGGTGTTCTTGTGTAATTAAATGCGTATTAACTTTCCGTATTTTTAATTAAAGTGTGTCCTCTTTTTTATCCTCCTAAAGTGACTGGCTGACATATTAAATTCATATATATATGATCATGATTGTCCGACTCACTGGCTGAATGGTCAACGTTGAGGGCTTCGGTCACAGAGGGTTCTGGGTTCGATTCCCGGCCGGGTCGGGTATTTTAATCGCGTGTGATTATTCCTTCTGGCCCGGGGACTGGGTGTTTGTGTTTGTCCCAACACCTTCCTCTTCATATTCAGACAACACACTACACTACCAACCACCACAGAAACACACAGAAGTATTTACATCCTTCCATGCAGGATTGGCGTCAGGAAGGGCATCCGACCGTAAAAAGGACCAAATCAATATGTGCGACAAAGTTCGCACTCGCGACCACACAGGTGTGGGAAAGCGGTGGAAGAAGAAGAAGAAGAAGAAGGTATACGATCACATGTAACGGTTTAAATCCCGTTACAAGGTAATATCTGTATTTTATTATTATTATTATTATTATTGCATCTATATTATTATTATTATTATTATTATTATTATTATTATTATGTCTGTATTATTATTATTTTATCAGTGAGATTACTATTATTTTGTTATAATTATTATTCAGTTCCATTATGCAATGCTTGTCGCTTGCGTATTTGTAATTGAGTGTATGCATATATACGTACATGTAGATTAACATTAAATACCTGTACAGTGAGAGTTTCGATGTATCAGATGTGGATGTGACGTTGTTATATTGTGCAATACTGTTGGCGATTCTGCCAAGTCATTGCTACGTCATGGCTACGTCATCGTGAGCTTTTAGCAATGCGCTCAGAGAGTCGGCCGCCCCAGGGGATTTCACCAGTACATGCAACAGTTTGAGGCGTTGTGGGAGTATGTCATTGTTATTTCTGGCGATTACGTAGCTGTGTCAACCAACGTCTATAAAAGGTGGATGCATATTGTAGCGTCAGTCATTAGTTAAACGGAAGCTGAACAGTGAAGAAGTCTACGAGATGAAGAGGCCTCAGTCGGTCAGTCAACGAGTGTGAACGAGAGATAGAGAAGACTCAGTGAGCCATTAATCATTGGTCATTGAGAGAGTGAGGCCAAAGTTAGTTGGTCACTTAGTTGAAGACACGGACGCAAGGGCTTACCATGGAGTCAGAGTGGGATACCACCTGCCATGAGGTAATACCATATTGACTTACAAAGAAGTCAGATGATATGGAGAAGAAGCAGTCACAAGGATGTATCACCAAGTTAGGCGTGACACATCTACAGTAAACACCAGATCAAAGGAATACGTCGTAATTACACTTTAAGTGTTGAAGGTACAGTCAAGTGAAACAGTGAGGGATATATTTTGTATAAATTGTTAAATGTCCGGTCAAGAAGAATTCAAATTCATGCCTAGTTTCTTTCAGTTGCAATGTCATAATTTCATATTCTCATCTGTTTTATCGCAACAAGACTCACTATTTTTTATATATTATTTAAAGAATATATTTTGTTCTATTAAACGAATTCATAGTTTTATTTCAATGACAGTAAAATATCTTAATCTCAAAATTAATGGGGAAACCGAACGCCAGTCTCCTTTTCCCAGAACTTATATGGTATGTTGTCAAAAGTAAGCTTATTACCCCACACCCTAGATATAGTCAAGATTCTCATTATATTGTTGCTGCGCTGAGTAGTAGCTTGCGCCCTTCAAATAACGTATGTGTAAGTAAGCAGGTAACAAGTAAGTGTGAGTCCAGGGTTCGACGATTGTGTATTTTATTTAATGAATGTTAATTTTCATAATTTTCTTGTTAAATGCAGATATTCAGATTTTTCAATATAAATTCAGATTAATATGTTTCAAAAGTTAGGAACGTCTCACACAATTCAAACAGTTGCTTTTTATTTTGTTTAACTTTTAGTTTATTTGGTAATTAATTGATTATTTTAAAAATATGTATAATCTTGTGAATACATTACGACGTTAACAGCAAAAGCACTATATTCATTGACTTGTTTTATACCGGATGTCTCACCTAACATTGGTCAGGCGCCTCCCCTCGGGTGTTTCGGAAGATATCTTCAATTTCGTTTTTGTTATGTGTAGGTAGAGTCATCCGAAACAAGGACTGCTCATCAAATACGTCAGGCGACGTCCAGTGTCAAAAGAGAACGTCGTTTTGATTCTCTTGTTGAAAGTGTAATTTTATCAGCCCATTCGATAGAGGGCCTCAAATTATTCTAATGCAGTATTACGTTCAAGCATATATTTTTTATTGATGGTGACAGTACAAGAAAAAGAGCTCCACATATTGGTAGAAATCCTCGCTACGTCATCCTCGCCTGACCGCGCTGCCTTGCGGCGTGCCGTACTGCCTCTACACTGCTGTCATACAGCAGTCCAGCGAACACTTAAGACCAATGGCAATTCCTTTTTTAGGTTTAGATTTGGTTTCAACAGGAGCAGGTTTCACCACCGTTTAATTGAAGCATGATGGCAATTCGTTTAGTACAGATTAGGTTTTTCGTACGAATTACGCAGTACAATATTTTTAGGTCTCTGTTAACAATTGTTATCATCATTGATGTCCATTGTCTTACGTTACAAACATGATTATAGTTGGGGACAAAACTTGACGACCTCGTCTCACACCACTACCCTCCAGCGGCAACCCGGTGTCTATTAGGGGCTAATAGGATTTACTACGTCTGCCGTAGTCAGAGTTGCCAAATCGTCTACCTCATTAGCGCCAAACGAGCCAGAGCAGGATCAAAACCTATTTATGGGATCTAAGTTTCATTTCGATGTAAACTGAATTATTATTATTATTATTATTATTATTATTATTATTATTATTATTATTATTATTATTATTGTAGCTCGGGAATTTAGACACGAAACAAATAATGTTAATATTGTATTATGGCGATCTAAAGTAGGTTATGAGGTAACGAAGGGCGACCCCTGAATACCAAAACACAAACTTAAACGACCCATAAACTGAACTAACTCAGTGATAGTGCGACGGGCTAGTAACCCGAAGTCGGGAGTGCCGTGGGTTCAAATCCCACCGGCTGTCTTTGAAATGATTTCTGTAGTTTTCCATTCCACGTAAACGCCGGAATATTATAAGGCTGAAATAGCCTCATGAATAATAATAATAATAATAATAATAATAATAATAATAATAATAATAATAATAACGAAAAAATGAAATGTCGTATGGCTTTCAGTGCCGGGATATCCCAGGACTGGTTCGGGTCGCCACGTGCAGGTCTTTCTATTTGACGACCGTAGGCAAACTGCGCGTCGTGATGAGGATGAAATGATGATGAAGACAACTCATACACTCAGCCCCCGTGCCATTGGAATTAAGCAATTAAGGTTAAATTCCCCGACCCGGCCGGGAATCGAACCGGGGACCCTCTGAACCGAAGGCCAGTACGCTGACCGTTCAGCCAACGAGTCGGAAATAATAATAATAATAATAATAATAATAATAATAATAATAATAATAATAATAATAATAATAATAATAATTGTACCGGGAGATACATCTCTACGCCGCACATTTAAATCTTGCGCCAATTAAAACTCCTCTACAGAAGAAACTCTGAACTTGATTTTGTTTTCCGTTCATCAAGAAATTGGACTTTCTCTCATAGAGGTCACTACAAAAAACTATGATCATGCACCCTGGTGCGAAGTGAAGGAACTTTATTTGAAGAAATGTTGTATTCGTAAGTTTTCTCCTTACTAAATTTCGTTCATTCATTTGTGGGTTGGTAATATTTATCTTTTCTTTCCGCCAGTTTTGAATTCAGCCAATCCAGAATTTCTGTAATTAATTTCTGACCAATTACCGGCTTCTTCTTCGATTTGGTGTGTAACTTTAAGGTAACCAATAAAAGTGAGAGGGTGTGGCTTGATTATTCACGAAAGGTCTCGAACTTTCCACGAGGGTTTATAAACTGCAGATTTTCACGACTCTTGGCCATTTGATCAACATCTAACTAAGTGTGTGTGTATGTGGAGCAGGAGGCGGGTGGTGCCTCTTTCATCATGCAGCAGTTCTTCAGCAAGGTAATGGCCGTTTAACATCTTTATTTCTTGCCAACTCAGCAGTTTAATCCGCGGGAAAGGTCCGAAACTTTTACCATGTAACCTACTTTTCTAAAAATGTAATTTTCTGCCGGCTTATGTAAAAACTGCAACTGTAATTCGGGGATAGAGAGTGATTTACCCTCTCGAGCTCCCCTTCATATTGGTTTGAGGTGACTACGTTTTGTAACTTGTTTTCTTCATTTCTGTAATGTCTTAAATTATTCTTATACGAGTAACCTCCATAGTTTGGGAATAGCCCCTGTTTCATCGGCCTAGTACCTTTTAGGTTTTAAGGATGCATATTTAGGAGTGCAAGTACACGCCTTCATTCAGCTTGGTGTTTCGGGCCGTTTATTTAACCTGTTCTTTTTCTGCTAAGGCCCAGTAGGTTGGGTACGAGATACCCCCGTTTCTTTTGTGTAAGTTGTGCCTTGATGGCAAATAATTGTAAAGTCTGATATCGCCTTGAGTAGGCTTCAAAAACTGAGAGCGTGTCAGCTCTTTTCTTGTGTTGTAAGAAGGCCTCTGGGAGGCTTGGCATTGTAAAGTGGGAGCAAGTGCTCCATGTTATTAGGGGATTTCTGCCCTTGAACAAATTTGTGCGTTGAGCTAGGAGCTCGAAATTGCAAACTAGGGGCTTGTAGCCCAGGAGAGTTAAAATTGTTGGATCCTTGTAAGTTTTGTTTTTAGATTGGTATGTCTTTGTAATTTCCCTAAAGTAAAAGCTATCAAATTTATGTTTCTTTTTTGGAAAATATAACCTTTGTTAAAATTTTTAATTAACTTTGTAGTTAGACCCATCCATCCCGGCACATTCTTTCACCTCTGCTGTTCCACAGATATCCCGGAATAATAATAATAATAATAATAATAATAATAATAATAATAATAATAATAATAATAATAATAATAATAATAATAATAATAATAATAATAATAATAAAAATAATAATAATAATATAATTTCCTGCTGTTGTTTCTATTATCATATAATTGTTAACAGAATGAATGTTCAAATTACATAATTTTATCCCACCAATAGGCTGCACAGTTTGTAATGTAAACAATCGTAAAAGTGAAAAATAATATTGTATTCATACTGAATGAAGAGACAACTGAATTATTATTAACTATTCATATTTAGTATAATTATTGGCTCCTCCGTTGCCCAGACGGTAGCCTCTGATAGTTAAAGGAAATCAATACCATGTAATTAACTCCCACTTTAGGGTGGTTTGCAAACCATAAAAAGTTTCAAATAGGTTGGATTATTGTTATTTACACTGACTGACAGAGCAAATGCAACACCAAGAAGGAGTGGTCAGAACTTTATGCCAATTGCAGGGTAGACTGACGTCACTGAGGTATGCTCTTGATGTGAAATGCGCCGCTGTGCTGCGCACGTAGCGAACGATAAATGGGACACGGCGTTGGCGAATGGCCCACTTCGTACCGTGATTTCTCAGCCGACAGTCATTGTAGAACGTGTTGTCTTGTGCCACAGGACACGTGTATAGCTAAGAATGCCAGGCCGCCGTCAACGGAGGCATTTCCAGCAGACATACGACTTTACGAGGGTATGGTGATCGGGCTGAGAAGGGCAGGTTGGTCGCTTCGTCAAATCGCAGCCGATACCCATAGGGATGTGTCCACGGTGCAGCACCTGTGGCGAAGATGGTTGGCGCAGGGACATGTGGCACGTGCGAGGGGTCCAGGCGCAGCCCGAGTGACGTCAGCACGCGCCAAGCGGTGGCAGCCCCGTACGCCACGTCAACCGCCATTCTTCAGCATGTGCAAGACACCCTGGCTGTTCCAATATCGACCAGAACAATTTCCCGTCGATTGGTTGAAGGAGGCCTGCACTCCCGGCGTCCGCTCAGAAGACTACCATTGACTCCACAGCATAGACGTGCACGCCTGGCATGGTGCCGGGCTAGAGCGACTTGGATGAGGGAATGGCGGAACGTCGTGTTCTCCGATGAGTCACGCTTCTGTTCTGTCAGTGATAGTCACCGCAGACGAATGTGGCGTCGGCGTGGAGAAAGGTCAAATCCGGCAGTAACTGTGGAGCGCCCTACCGCTAGACAACGCGGCATCATGGTTTGGGGCGCTATTGCGTATGATTCCACGTCACCTCTAGTGCGTATTCAAGACACGTTAAATGCCCACCGCTACGTGCAGCATGTGCTGCGGCCGGTGGCACTCCCGTACCTTCAGGGGCTGCCCAATGCTCTGTTTCAGCAGGATAATGCCCGCCCACACACTGCTCGCACCTCCCAACAGGCTCTACGAGGTGTACAGATGCTTCCGTGGCCAGCGTACTCTCCGGATCTCTCACCAATCGAACACGTGTGGGATCTCATTGGGCGCCGTTTGCAAACTCTGCCCCAGCCTCGTACGGACGACCAACTGTGGCAAATGGTTGACAGAGAATGGAGAACCATCCCTCAGGACACCATCCGCACTCTTATTGACTCTGTACCTCGACGTGTTTCTGCGTGCATCGCCGCTCGCGGTGGTCCTACATCCTAATGAGTCGATGCCGTGCGCATTGTGTAACCTGCATATCGGTTTGAAATAAACATCAATTATTCGTCCGTGCCGTCTCTGTTTTTTCCCCAACTTTCATCCCTTTCGTACCACTCCTTCTTGTTGTTGCATTTGCTCTGTCAGTCAGTGTATTTACTTTATTTTACTTTATTATCCATAAATATTTGCCGGCCCCGTGGTGTAGGGATAGCGCGTCTGTCTCTCAACCGGAGGCCCCGGGTTTGATTCCCGGCCATGTCAGGGATGTTTACCTGTACCTGAGGGCTGGTTTGAGGTCCACTCAGCCTACGTGATTGGAATTGAGGAGCTATCTAACGGTGAGAGAGCGGCCCCGGTCTAGAAAGCCAAGAATAACGGCCGAGAGGATTCGTTGTGCTGACCACACGGCACCTTGTAATCTGCAGGCCTTGATTTACCCACGGCCGGAAGAATAATGACATATTACTGCTCTTGCGCTAAACTGGTAAGTTATAAATATTACAAATGTCAGTTATTTCACATCTTACTATTAATAATGCTAACTAGGTCACTGCACTGCACTCGGCATGAAGAAAGAGTCAAGACTGAAGGGAGTGGTTTGGCAACTTCTCCATACCAAGCAAGGATCACATTGAGTTCATTAACTCAGCAGGGTGCAGGGTGACATTTACAGCTGGCTTCCAGGTCGTTTCCAAGAACAGACGTCGTCATGTTTTGTCCCCAGCTATATGAAATATCTCCTGATGGATGGTGTTAACGAACCACATACACCCTGTAGTGCGCATGAGCGGCGAGAGTAGGCGTCTTTCAATTATTATCGTACTACATGTATGGCACGGATACTAAGCACGTGAGCACGTCGGCCTCTCACCGCTGGATACCGTGGTTCAAATCCCGGTTACACCTTGTGAGATTTATGCTGGACAAAGCGGAGGCGGGACAGGTTTTTCTCCTGGTACTCCGGTTTTCCCTGTCATCCTTCATTCCAGCAACACTATTCATTCTCATTTCATAGCATCTATTAGTCATTACTAAATCGCTTTGTGTGTGGCGACCCCATCGTACTAGTAGCCTATATATGATTAATTCATACATCCCTGACCCGGTCAATGACTGGAAAACAGGTTGTAGATTTTCATTTTCATTTTCATTTAAGCCCGTGAAATAACGCACGAGATAGAGTGGTGTGGTATGTCTCAAACAACTGAAACAGGTTCCAGGTAAACTGCTCAATCAAACCGAAAATAATTACGATACTAGAGATGATTTCGTGAATGACATGTCTTGACTCAAATATCTGGCACTCCTTGTGGACTGATGCCTAAGTGGGAAATATTTTTCTACATATTCAAAGTATTTAAATAGGGGCTTAAGTGGATGAATTTGGGGAGCCTTTCGAAGGTAACAGTAGACTTATCATTTATGGCGCCTTTCCTGGTGGACATTTTTACTTTTTCATACGAACTTCAGATACTCTAAAATCACAGGGACATTTACCGATTTAA
This sequence comes from Anabrus simplex, assembly GCF_040414725.1. Classification (NCBI taxonomy): domain Eukaryota; kingdom Metazoa; phylum Arthropoda; class Insecta; order Orthoptera; family Tettigoniidae; genus Anabrus; species Anabrus simplex. The sequence continues at coordinate 1,208,274,361 of NC_090266.1, read as the reverse complement.
TATTGTACAGAGTTACAGACCAAACATTCAAATGGAACTGTGCCTTATTGAGAATTATCACCGAGCGGGATAACCTATCACAATTTATATAAGATAATTTAGTTACTGTATTAGTTTGTTCTACAATTTCCTTCGTGTGATTTTGAGAAGTTATACGGAACATCTCTTACAATTACGAGACGTTTACGGGTAATTTACAGGCGAATTCAGAGGAGAGACCTTGTGCAGGTAATAATTTGCAAATTAAAAAGTGATGAAATTAAGTCTCCCTTTCAGGCGGATGACCCGGGTCGATTACCGGGAAGGCAAATAAATACCTGGTTCTACGGGATGGTTCGAAATCCACTCAGTCTACGTGAGAGAAACTGAGGAGCTGTCTGAGAGAGAAGTTGTGGCCCCGGTCTACAAATCCATGAATAATGGCTGAGAGGATTCGTCGCAATGACCACGCGTCACCTCGTAATCGGTTGGCCTTCGGGTTGAACAGCGATCGCTCGGTGGCCCAAGACCTATCGAGCCTATAGTTCCATTGGCGGGTTGCCGGTGGTGGGGGAGGAAGTTTATATAATTAATTCTAAGTGCATCAAATGACAGGCATCTCCCATTTACTCAGAACGAGTTGGAATTCTTTGTAACCAGAAACACGAACAACGATTTATGATGTCTGAAATCACAAACAGTTTTATATGTACCCCTTCATTCACAGAATTCTGCTTGACGTGATAATCAACTATTTTGCCAAAATCGTGCCGTAACTTCCGTGTTAAAAACTGAATTCATAGAGGGGCTAAGGTATCTTCGAACGTCCCCGAAACAAAGAAAATTGAAGTCCTTAGGACAATTTGTAAACACCTTATTCTGAAAAAAATAAGATGCGGTGCAGACACTTTCTTCGATCTATTGATTACAAATTTTTGCAGGAAGTTCAAGGTAACGTGAGACATTAGTAGGTAAATATTCCTTATTTTACTTCCAGTTCTTTTTGCGTGTAAAGTGTGAGTCTTCTGCTCCTCTTTTAGATCTTCGACCACCCGTAGAACGTCAAGAGCTCGGAAGGTCTAAATTTTGTAGACTACATTGGATATTGTACCAAGGCATTGAGTAAAACAGCATCACAGAAAGCTCGTTGTGGTGGATCTGTCTGTCAAGAGATGTTAACGGACGTTCCAAATGATCTGACAACTTTAAATATGTGGGGAATGCTGAAAACAACGGTACAGAGGTATTAAAAGTATTAGACTAGTTTCTTTTTTGCAGTAGAAGCTTCGCTTATCAAACAGAGGCTTATTCTTGGCACATTCAACCCATGGGACACCGTTTTGTTGGGTATGGATGTTAACTGCTCCCACTCAAATACCGTACTGTGCTGTCTTAGCAGTGCTCAAGTGCTGTTCATTCCACCGCTATGTAATCAACGGATGAGTACGTTCATATGCTCCTAATTTACGGCGAATGAAGAGCGAACGTACTATACAACGCACTTGTCACGGATGATTTCCATACAAACGTCAAACAGCCGCAATTACTTTTAGTAATGTAGAACACCGTTTGCGTACTACAGCGTCACCCTCCCAACTGCCTCCAGTTGGATCTCTGGAGCTACTCTATCCCAGCGTACTTGCGAGATGGAGTAAACACGAGCAGCTGTCCCTCCCCACAGCCGCAAACGTGCTGGGAACGCTAGTAACATTCCTGAAAACATACGCTGGCACGCTGAGGCAAGCTCTGTTATATGAAATGAACACATACGCAGATAAGTAAAAATATTAAGTGATAATAAAATAAATAAATAAACGGATTTTGTTAATAAGAAATTAAATAACGATAACGAAATAAGGAATCAAACTGAACATAACATAGTCACTGTTTACAGTGGCTTCAATCCCTCGCATAGTGTCGTCACCCAAGTTGACGACAAGGCGTTCCATGACATCCTCAGCAAGGTCATCGAATTTCAACATGTTGGCTTCTTCAACATCGATTACATGCTGGACACATGACTTCCACAGGTCTGGCGTGACATTTTGCAACCCTTCCAACAGCAGCGCTCTCACTTCACCAACCGTAAACTTGACGTTATTTCGTGCGACGTGTCCTTTAACCTGGCTCCACACAAGTTCTATAGAATTTAAAGAGCAACGATAGGGTGTAGGGAGCATGCACGGTACTAGTAACAGAGCGCTCTGGTGGAGTTTCGAGGATTAATACGGTGAGAGTGCGTTCCGCTGGAAGACTTGCTTCAGAGTTACGGCAAAAAATATCGTTGCATGTTGTCGTCAAGATAAATATGAAGTAATGCTATGGAAGTTGTAATGCTGTAGATATAAAAATACATTTAAACCTGTCACAGGGCGAAGTTAATAGCAATATTTTAACTACCTCATATCTATGAATCTGTGAAAACTTCGGTGAAATTGACTGTGCTTTTGACAAGCTGTTGACAGGCAGCATCCGGTAAGCAAATAAACAGGAATTCAGTTGGAATAAGTAGATAACACGTCATGTCGCTAAGCGAAGTTCTGATAAGATAGATTTATACGAGTGGATTATGTGCAGGGGTTCTACGTTCTTTATTAATGGTGGCAAGAAACTTGCTAGCACACAAGCTACGTAAACAATGTCGCTGATATACGGGAATATTTTTCAAGATTTTGAAAATTTTCACTCTCTGTATGCATCTTTCAACATGAATTCACATACTTGCTACACTCTGAGTTTATAACACTTCATCTTCTGTAAATCTCCCATTGTGAAGAAAATGCGGCATAAGAAGTAAAGAATGAGGTGACTGCGTTTTAAAACCTGGGAATCCCTTGTCGGCTAATATAACGTCCCCTTCACTCAAAAATTTAGGAAGCCTGAATTGTTAACAATAAAATATCACTAGTTCTTCCACCGTAACAAGGAGAAAAGAAAACAATAGTTCCGTTCGGGGTCACAGCTAATACAAATTTAAATATATAACATGACTTGTACGAAGAATACATGTAACATCTCTTATCTATTCTTGCTGGCGTTTCTGATTTCATTTCTGTGCAATCTATTATTACTCGTGTCTCAGGATAATATGTTTTAAAAGTGCGAGGCAAAGTATTTTGCACGGATAGTTTGCTAGGCCAGAAAATAAAATTAGAAGTGCGTTTCATGACTACTCCGAGAGCAGTAAAAAATATTCGTGCAGCAGTAGTCCGATGTACACCAAATATGACTGCCAAGGAAGCAAAGGTCCAATTTAATTTTCATTAAAAAGAGTAAACAAACATCGTTATTATTTACGTATATTTATAGACATTTTAGAAACAAAGAAATAAAGTAAAAACTGAATGTTTCAAATGAAACACTTGTTAAATCCTTCAACTGTGGCTCACCTTTTATGCTCTGGTATCCATGAAATCCTCTGCATATGTCCAGGGGGTTTTGGGACCACAACTTTTATCCACCTTCTCCGAAATACTTGAAGGTACTGTGCTTGAGTAGCACTGTGTGCCTACATAATTCCCACTAAAAGCACAAGTGCATTCGAAAGTCGTTGCTTCAGTCTCAAATGCTGCTTGCACCGACTGATGTAGTTTTTCAGACACTCATTTTTAACAATAAATTCACGAGTTTTCTGATTAGAAGACGTATGTATATTTGAGCATTTCATTCGTTTACTCGCTCTTAAAACCAGGATACATCACATTCTCTTTTCGGCTTCTTTTTATAGCTCTCATGAAACACAGATGGTATATATGATGGACGATTTTCAATATTACTTGGCTTTCCTCCAACAAAATGTTCACTGCAAATATTTATTATTATTATTATTATTATTATTATTATTATTATTCGGCGTAGTCAAGAAATGTGCACATGGAAGGACATGAATGTAAACAAACGAACCTGTTGCAATGCATAATTGAACTGAAATGTACTATTTCAAAGTGTACTTAAATGCACGTGTTCTTGACTTGGTATACCTGGTATGTTTGAAATGTGTGATATGAAATGTATAATTTACGTCACAAATGAAATAAGTTAGCCTAGTATACTTACTTTATCCTTCCCACAGCCGAAATCTACTTCCTGCATCTGCCCGATTCCTATGGACGACCAGGAAATGTGTTAAATGTAATTCCTTTTCCATGCGTGTTTCTTTGTGTGTTGTGGCATTTCACTGCACAACAGTTTTTGTTTGATTTAGGCATTTTGATACACTACTACTACCACAATTTCACACCCACAGATACACAGCCTGGACTGGCCGCTCAAGACAAGATCACCAAAATGTTACCGATTTCTTCCGCGAGAGGCGCTAAGAGCGGCCATGCACGCTCCCTTCTATCTACGCGGTACTCATTACAAGCAGCGCGAATGAGCGGCGGAATTAACGTTGAAAGCTCTAATCTTACACCGATTGCTTCATAGTGAAAAACTTTCATTTCTATCCACTTTTGTTGTTTGCCTTTAGTCCAAGATTTATTAGACAATCTCTCAACCTTAACTGAGTGATAAAGGGCATTATTTTCAAGTTTAGGCAGAACATCGTTAAACCACTTTTCAAACACATTACCGTCCATCTCCTCATGGTAATCCTTTGTGGATTTTGATTCGAATAGAAGCAGTCCTCCGTCAACGAACCCATTTCCACTCCCAATGTGAAGAACAATGAGAGTCTTTCCCTTCCCGGAGAGATTTCTTAAACCACCGGATAATCCCCCGAGAAACGCCTGCTTACCGGTCTTTATATTAAGGTCCTTCCACAGTTTTGACGTAATGTGACTCGCATTTACCCACGTCTCGTCAAGATGGTAAATAGGCCTAGAATCCTCACGAAACTTCCTTATTTACAGCAAATACTTGCGCCTCCACAACACTATTTCGTCCTTCTCAGTTAATGCTCGCTGGCGATTTCGTACAACGAACTCAAAATTCATTATTTTTATAAGCCTATGCAGAGTTGGACGAGAGAAATTAGGCAAATCATCGCCCCTATTCACCGAAGACAACATTTTGTTTAATGTGGTAATTTCATTCCTGAAAACAGAATTCGTGAATTTTTTTACGAATACCATCTTTTGTGAAATTGTTGTACTTTTCATTCAATTGTTTCACTTTCCGAGATTTTTGTAGTGTCACCACCTTCTTACTAGTTTTTACCTCACACCTTGCACGATGGATGCTGGCCTTAGAAATACCTGAAGCACTTGCAGCTAAAGCTGTTACTTCATCAAGCGTACGTCTTGCTCACCGCTAAATGTTATGTAGCACGGATCGTATTAGCCCGCGAGTTCTTCCGGCTGTGGGACTGCACCCCTAACATTTTTCAGTTTCAGTTATTCATTAAAACTACATGTGAAATTTGTGCTGGACAAAGCGGAGGAGGGATAGGTTTTTCTCTGGGTACTCCGGAGTCCTGTCATCTTCCATTCCAGCAACACTTTCCAGTATCTAGTCATTTCATATGTCTGTCATTAATCATTACCCCAAAGAATGTGATAGGCTTTGGCAGCCGGCAAATTTTCCTATCCTCGCCGATAAAAGGGGACTGAATTCTCTCCATTCCTGACCCAGTCGAACGCATGGAAAAAGGCTGAGGATTTTCACTGCATTTATGAACTTGTGTTCACGTAATGCAAATACCTTACATCAGACATACCGTTCCCGTCCAGATCTTATCAAACGGCCCTTTTCAGGGCCACATAAATATCCAGTCGCTGAATACATTTATGTGAGGCATCATGTCCGCGAAGTAGGGCGAAATAAAAACAGCAACTCCATAGATTCCAACCAGCTCACACTTTATCAAGGCGCTCATGAATTCATTGCAGGTTCTAACTGAACTAACGAGTGACCTAAGTGGTCACTGGAAGATTACACTTCATCATGTTCGCTTGGCGTAGATCTAATTCACTCTTCCATATGTACAAAGGTTTCATTCGCTTTTGCGAATGGCTAATGAGTTCATTCAGGAGCGCTGCTACTCCCAAATCCATGGCATAAGGCCGTCAGAGCTCTACGGAGTGTTCTCAATAACAGCCGTAATATGTTCACATCGTCATGGCCCGATGTTTGTAGGTTGTCTATAAAATGCGTACGTGCAAAGTCTGGTCTGAAACTACTTTCAAGAAGACTCACACCGTATATTGTTGGTTTGAATACAACAGTACTTTTCAAAAATGGACATTCTCTGGAAAATTTCCGTCATGCAGTGTTCTAATAACTGTTTCACGATATTTTGCTTTTCAAATGTATCTAAAATTCTAGAGAGCGTCTTATTTCATGGAAGACTCTGCCATGTAGTGTTCTGTGAAATGGCTGATGTGAAAATAAATCTGTAAATGATATGATTGTGTATGTTTAATTCTGCCAATTACTTATCCATATTCATTAGAAATTCACAACACAGTGATGTAGCACTTGACATTAATGAATAGTTTTCAAGTGAGATATGTAGAAGATTTGCTTTCATGAAAAGAGTATGGATGTTAATGGAGACTGACTGGGAATTGTGGAAAAGAATTGATCTCACATTGTCGATTTTAAACCAATCTAGGGATATCAAACCTGGGTCAAAGAAGCTGTCAAGAGGAAGAGGGCGTTACAGCTCACCTGGGAACCGTTCATCTGGACGTATTGACCTGACAGCTATCACAGAGGGCTCAAATGACTGCTCCGTTATTGACTACCATGTGTGAACACCATCCCGCAGAAATACATGCAGAGAACTGTCAAATCGTCTGATTACCCTCCAATAATTCCGCGAAAGTAATGTATTAACTTCAACTGAATGCATAGGTTTAATGATTGGGGCTAGAGGGGTCATACCCGGGAGGTTTGTCAGTTATGTTTTTTTGTAAAATATTTTGGGTGAGACACACTTTGCTTAATGAAGTGTATGCATACGATAAGAAAGTCCCTCTAAGTATCCTTAGAGAGAGAGAGAGAGAGAGAGAGAGAAAGATCTTAAACAGATAACGTAAAATTTATGAGCATTACAGTCCACATATGAAATGTAAAAGATTGTATTTGCTTAAATATGATAGTGATATAATTAAAAATAGCATCAATAAATTGTGCTTTTTTAAAAGTTTTAGCTGTTTGTTAAATCTTCCTCCTGGAGGCTAGTTGGATACTTAAATATCACCACCGATGCCGGTACCATAATGAGGTATATAAGGTATGAAGAAGAATGAGGTAGAGTGAGAAGATGCACCGGTCATGCTCCGGATGTCATCATTCAGCACCGTCCATACCTCAGTAGCATTCATGCTGTCATACCTAAACTAAGGCTGAGACTTATGTGGAAATAACATTTTGCTCTGCCGAGCAAGTGGCCGCGTGGTTTGAATCACGTAGTTGTCAGCTCGCATTCGGGTGATAACGGAACTGTTAAGCGCCACAACTTCCATTACTGGAGCCATGAAATTCATCATTAAATAAGGGGAGCTCCATTTCTTCGAAGGAAATCTCACGGGGTGACGCTATCTACAGTTTCTTCGTGAATACCTCCCGCTCTTATTGGCGTATGTGCCCCTTATGATAAGCCCTGGGATAAGGTTCAAGCAGGATGGAGCCCCTCCACTCTGATCGTTGGCCGTAAGGAACTACTTGTATAGGACATATCCTGCATGACGAATTGGACGAGGGCGTCCTGTCACATGGCCGGCTTACTCCTATAGAGTTTTCCTCTGGGGTTATTTAAAGGAAAGAGTCTATGAATATGAGCTACAGAGCCCGAATCTTTTACGGCGGCTAAACACTGAAACCTGCAGGCAGGTTCCAGCACATATGTTGCAGCAAGTAAGAATGTCTCTCTTCCACCGTGTTCCGATTTGCATTAACGAAGGAGGTGGTCATTATAACCATTTGCTTCATTAATCGAATTTACCTCTGTCGGTAATAGCTTACTTTACTGCAAATAGCTCTTTTAAGAGATACTTAAAAGCAAACGTAACAGTGTACGTGAAATATGAGAACTGATCATGATTTAGATATGCCTTCAACCACGCGACTCCCACGAACATTAACAACGAAATAAAAACATTAGTCCTACTTCGGATTCGAACCTCCAGCTTGTGATGTTTGGGACATCACTGAATGTTTTTAATTATTGAACTATATATTTAATTGATAAGATGTATATATTTAATCACTGATAGGTCATTTTAAAATTAATATGTATATATATATATATATATATATATATATATATATATAGGGTTTTTATCATCCATTTTAATCATCATTTCATTTCTTTGTATCGCGGATATAACGTATTCTGAACGAACAAATTATTGGGTAAAGTATTTCAACATCATGCATATTTATAACTTGCAGTAAATTTTCCAATAGCCGTTGTGAGGTGACCAGAGTCAGCAGGCTAATTTCAGCCCAATTCCAGGAAAAGTACGTCATCTAGGTTACGAGAGACCTTACCCTCTCTACCTCATGAAGAGACAGTTGATACATTATTAACACCCACTTTTCAAACTCCGCTTCGGGACGCTTTATTTCAGCGGGAAAGTTCAGCCTATGTGAATGAACGTAATGAAGCAACGTGATGGATTCACAGCTATACATCGGAGAAGGGATGAGACCTCGAATCTTACTGGACCATGTGATATGGCTGATGGAAGGAGACTTTTGAACCGATATATACCACCGACAAGGGCTGGAGAGGACATTCAGATTCTTATTAGCATTAGCAGTCGTTTTCACATTCATACTCGTATTCTTACTCGTGAGCAGATTGTCACTTGTATTCGGACATTCTGATTCTGATTCTCACGCTTGGAAGATACTCTTACTACGATTCTACGTCTACACATCGGAGAAGATTTTGACTTAGTTCACTTCGCATCTGAGTATATTCTACTCAAAAGTTACTCTCATTGGGACTTGTTATCTCAATGACGAGAGGTAGTCAACGGGAGACCGGCTTTGACTAGTATAGGGCAGGAGAGCTTTTATTATGAATTTAGCTACGCTACTGTTCCGTAATACGGTAGAATACGAATGTATTCTCTCCATGAACATAACCCATGGTGGTTTTGCACTTAAAATTAGGACTCATTACGATTTTATGTAAGGAGTACAGTAGGAAGTGTTAAGAACAGGAAATGTTGAAGTAGGACTGGAATCCAACAACAGAGAAGGCAGCCGGTACGAGATCCACATATCATCAGCTTCAAGACAACAGAGTCTACATATGGTGAGCTAATGGCATAAGTTACTGCAAGTCTTCGCGCAACAGTTCTTTTTTAAAATTAATTTCATTCATTTTCTTTTGCTTCCGTAAGTTCAGATTTCGTTAAAACGCCGTTACGTCACGTTTTTCATCTTAATAAATACGGTAGCTGTTTTAATTTGTATTTTATGAAATGATTATTAATGATCCTTAAATTCCAAGTTAGTGTACTTAATGATTTGTGTTCCGTTCACCTCACCCCTGGGAGTTTTTTGAGTCTCATTACCCATTATTATTATTATTAATTATCTACTTTTGTTTTCAAGTCATAAGCTTGAAGACTGGCGCCCTTGGGATACAGTTTCTGGAGAAACAATGACATATCATTTATTTATTTTAATATTAAAGTGACCCGCCACGTTATAAATTTGTCATACATCTGTGGGCCAAGTGGGTACGTCACAAGCTTAGGAGCACTGGTTTCCTTATCGAACATCCAGCACGCTCAGCTATCATGACATGTTCTTTGCGGCTCTTATGTCAATACTACTTCTAATCATTGAGCGATCATGCTCTCAACACATGACGTTTGTGTGAGACAGAATTTTCACGATTCTTTACCATCATTCGGTATTATAATCTTTAAGGCTGATTTCGTTGAAACGAATATACGGACTATAGAAAGCGTGGAAAGACCACACATTGCTGTGAGTAGCCATTGTCAACACTTTTGTTCGGCAATAAAGAGCAGGTTGCATAAAACTACGTGAGTATGGGGCAGCTGTACCGCCCGCTATACTTTAAACTAATTTTATTCTGAGGGTTGTATGTACCAACTCCACTTATAGAGAAAGTGGGATGACGTTTATCTATATACAAAAAGAACATGTCCTGACTGACTGACTGACTGACTGACTGACTGACTGACTGATTCATCATCGCCGAGCCAAAACTACTGGACACAAAAAAAATGAAATTTTGAGAATACATTTATATTACAATGTAGGTGCTCTGTAAGGGAGGATTTTTGGATATTCCGTCGCTAAGGGGGTGAAAAGGGGGGTGAATTTTTAAAATGAGTGTATCTATATCTCAAAACTTTAAAAGTTTACAGATGTAAAAATTGGTATTTAGAATCTCCTTTAAAAATACAGAAAAACGTATTTTTTGTTTTCGGAAAATCCCACTAGGAGGGTTGAATGCCTTTTATGATGATACTGATATCTCAGAAACTGAAGATATTATAGACCTGAAAATTGGTATTTGGGATCTCCATTAAAAATAAAGAAACAAGTACTTTTGATTTTGGAAAATCCAATTAATGCGGCTTAAACAGGAGTGAAGAATTGGGGTGAATTTTTAGAAAGACTATATCTACAGTATATATATATATATATATATATCCGGGAGATAGTAGGTTCGAATCCTACTATCGGCAGTCCTGAAGATGGTTTTCCATGGTTTCCCATTTTCACACCAGGCAAATGCTTAATTAAGGCCATGGCCGCTTCCTTCCAACTCCTAGGCCTTTCCTATCCCATCGTCGCCATAAGACCTGTCTGTGTCGGTGCGACGTGAAGCCCCTAGCAAAAAAAATAATGTATATATCAGAAACGCAAAATGTTACAGACGTAAAACTTGCTATTTGGAATCTCCTGCAAGAGTAAAGAAGCACAGGTGATTTGTTTCTGGAAACTCCACTTAAGGGGAAGTAAAAAGGGGGTGAAATGTTAAAATGACCATTTCTACAGTATATCTCAAAAACTTAACATTTTGCAGAAGTGAAAAATGGTATTTCTTTTCTCTATTAAAAGTAAAGAAACATGTATTTTTGTTTTCGGAAAACCACTTGGGTGGGGGTGGGGGTGAATGTGACTGAAACTCGGGGTGAATTATTTTAATTAGGATACTGATATCTTAAGAACTGAAGATATTACGGATGTGAAATTCGGTATTTGGTATCTCCTTTAAAAATAAAGAAATAAGTATTTTTGTGTTTTGGGAAATCCACTTAAAAAGGGTGGGGGATGAATAATTAATAGATTTATTCGTATGATGATACTATTATCTTAAAAACGAAATAATTTGCAGACGTGAAAATTGGTATTTAGAATCTGCTTTGAAAGTAAAGAAACACGTATTCTCGGAAAATTCTATGAGGGGGGGGGTTGAAAAAATTTAAAAATTAATTTAATTAATTGTATGAGGATACTTACATTTAAAAAATAAGTTGTTACAGACGTGAAACTTGGTATTTGGCTCTCTTTTAAAAACAAAGGGAAACGCTTTTTTGGGTGAAATCATCTTGGGGGCGGGGTTGAAAATGAGTTGAATTAATTTTACGAGGACACATATCTCAAAAAAACTGATGATAATTGGTATTTAGAAGATCCTTTATATTAAAGAAACAAGTATTTTTGCCGGAAAATTCACTTGAGGGGGAGGGGAGAGTTTGAAAGGAAGTAAAAAAAAGTGAATTCCTTTTATTATTTTCCTTTGGAGAACTTGAAGTTAGATTACAGTAGATTATCCTGGCATACAAATAAATATTTTAAGACATTTGAAATAAACGATAGGAATGATATTGACCGTGCAAATGTTCACCTGTATAAGAAGGTCAATAATGCACGGATGTAGATCATTAGCATCGCTAGAAATCCCGCACATTTGCCTACGCGCGACAATGGTGCAGGTCACATTGTCAGCAATGACAATAGCAGCAGATGTAATTTACCACCAAGTAGCGGTCATGCATCTTGCTGTGCGGTCCAGAACATCAATAATAATAATAATAATAATAATAATAATAATAATAATAATAATAATAATAATAATAATGATAATAATAATAATAATACCGGTCGAGTTTGCCCACGGTTAGAGGCGCGCGGCTGTGAGCTTGCATTCGGGAGATAGTGAGTTCGAATCCCACTGTCGGCAGCCCTGAAGGTGGTTTTCCGTGGTTTCCCATTTTCACACCAGGCACACCTTAATTAAGGCCAGGGCCGCTTCCTTCCAACTCCTAGGCCTTGCCTATCCCATCGTCGCCATAAGACCTATCTGTGTCGGTGCGACGTAAAGCCACTAGCAAAAAAGGAGCAAATAATAATAATAATAATAATATTAATAATAATAACCTAAATACAACTAATGTCACCCACCCTAATAATAATAATGATTTTCTGTCCCGTCGTCAAAATATGCGGACCGCGCTGGAAACGGGTCCTGGCCGGGTAATGACTACGAATGCAGTGCGGCCACGGATTCAGTACCGCCAAGTCACCCAAGACGACACCACGCCATATCTCCTCGAGGATTTGATCCATATTAAAGAAATGCTTATATGAAAGGATGACAGAGGTTTAGGGACCCAACTGACTGGGTGGAATACCTGGACCTAGCCAGGGAAGTACAAAATCGATTGCTGGAAAGAAAGATTGAAAAATGGGAGGAACTTTGCCGTAATCTCTCGGAAAACCAGTCAGATCGCGAATTTTGGAGGATTCTCTCAGAAAACGAGTCAGATCGCGAATTTCAGCGTATTATATTGTGGCGTATTTGTCAATGTGGGGTGCTAATAAATATTATGTTCATGTTGTTGTTTGAGTCATCAGTCCATAGACTGGTTTGATGCAGCCCTCCATGCCACCCTATCCTGTGCTAACCTTTTCATTTCTACGTAACTATTGCATCCTACGTCTGCTCTAATCTGCTTGTCATATTCATACCTTGGCCTACCCCTACCGTTCTTACCCCCTACACTTCCTTCAAAAACCAACTGAACAAGTCCTGGGTGTCTTAAGATGTGTCCTATCATTCTAACTCTTCTTCTCGTCAAATTTAGCCAAATAGATCTCCTCTCACCAATTCGATTCAGTATCTCTTCATTCGTGATTCGATCTATCCATCTCACCTTCAGCATTCTTCTGTAACACCACATTTCAAAAGCTTCTTTCTCTTTCTTTCTGAGCCAGTTATTGTCCATGTTTCACTTCCATACAATGCCACGCTCCACACGAACGTCTTCAAAAACATCTTTCTAATTCCGATATCAATGTTTGAAGTGAGCAAATTTCTTTTCTTAAGAAAGCTCTTCCTTGCTTGTGCTAGTCTGCATTTTATGTTCTCCTTACTTCTGCCATCGTTAGTTATTTTACTACCCAAGTAACAATATTCATCTACTTCCTTTAAGACTTCATTTCCTAATCTAATATTTCCCGCATCACCTGCCTTCGTTCGACTGCACTCCATTACTTTTGTTTTGGACTTATTTATTTTCATCTTGTACTCCTTACCCAAGACTTCATCCATACCATTCAGCAACTTCTCGAGATCTTCTGCAGTCTCAGATAAAATAACAATATCATCGGCAAATCTCAAGGTTTTGATTTCTTCTCCTTGGACTGTGATTCCCTTTCCAAATTTCTCTTTGATTTTCCTTACTGCCTGTTCTATGTAAACATTGAAAAGGAGAGGGGACAAACTGCAGCCTTGCCTCACTCCTTTCTGGATTGCTGCTTCTTTTTCAAATCCCTCGATTCTTATCACTGCAGACTGATTTTTATACAGATTGTAGATAATTCTTCGTTCTCGGTATCTGATCCCCATCATCTTCAGAATCATAAATAGCTTGGTCCAATCAACATTATCGAATGCCTTTTCTAGATCTACGAATGCCATGTACGTGGGCTTGTCCTTCTTGATTATGTTCATAGAAATGGCTAAAAGGACGAAAATCTTGGCATAGATAATGATAGGATGGTCGACCCACAACATCAAAGATCGTCAAATGGTAATCATTAGGACACCATAACGCTAGACGCACGCAAATGTGATTTCACTGGTGGTGACTTGTCGGACCACGGAAAGGCATGCGCTTGATGCCTCGTTGGGTCAAACCTAGTATATCAGACTTATTATTCATCAATCAGCAGAGCCAGTGGACGCCACGGCGGGCTAACCGAGAGGGCTGTCCGTGGTAAGTACAATGTTTTAAAAAAAAGAGAAGGAAAAGGTAAAGAGTGAGAGAGAACGTACAACGAACCAAATGTAAGAAAAGTGAATTGATTTAAAACAAATTGTATTTAAACTTCAAATGACTAGAATAGGCAGTGTATAACAAACAAAGAATGGGAATTACAAACATTTAGCAAGGGCTCAGCCCGTTTGACAACCAAAATACAATCAATATGAATAATAATTAAGAATTCTTGGGAATAACGATTATGATTTTCAAGAAAAGCCCAAGACCAGAGTTCGACAGAAAAAAAACCAGAATTAGCACCTATTTAAATTTACTACTACCTTTTTTTTTAAAAAAAACACATTGGTTAAGAATTAAAAGAGGGGGGGGGGGTGTACATTAGTATATCTGAAAATAATGATTTAATGCCACCCTTACAATCTTCATTTGAAACCCAAAAGAGGGCAAGAGAATTAAAGCACGTCGGGAGGCAAAATTTTTACCACTCAATACCGGAAAAGACAAAAAGGGAAAGAAAAAGAAAACTGAGCGAGAAGGGAAGAAAAGAGGAAAAGGAGGGGGAGGGGAATCCTTCCAGGCTGCTTAAACGCTATCACGTTGGCAATGTAAGCGACCACTCGGGCCTGTAGAAAAAGTCCAGGATGTGGCAACACTTCCATCACTTGTTCGAGCACAGTTTATTTTGGTGTATGAGATAGATAAAGGTATCAGTCTGAAGGACTCAGTTAGAATGGAGACCATGAAGCCACCAAATAATTTAACATTCAAAGTTCAAATCTTGATATAAAGCACGAAAGATATAAAAAGTTGTAACATTTTGCTCACCCAGTCTGTTGATAAACAATGCAGCTATTCACAAATTAAAAGTAGGTAAAACGTCGCTACGGGCCAGCCGCTAGCGAACAGTTCCGCTCTCTCCACTCGTGTTGTTTTCCAACTCAATGTCTGACCGGGGAAACTAAGAAATAGCTTGCTTATATACGTGGTGAAGAGATTCGAGAAGTTACTCGATGAAAAATACGTAGGTGTGACGTCACAACCAGGGAGCAGCAACAGTGCCGGAGAACAGGCCAGTCAGTGAACAGCTGGGCGAGCAAGCAGATGGACGGTAGAATGCGACAGAAGGCAGAAGGTAAGATGTAGTAGAGCGGTCGTAACAATATATAAAACGTTAAGCATTCAATTATAAATTTCAGTATAATATCGTAGCGAAGCACGGGTATCTTGCTAGTTTACAATAAAAAAGAGGAGGTCACTTAACTGATGGCGTGTGGCTTTCGGAGAGTCCTGGTGCAGATCTTTTGAGTTGACACATTATAGGCGACCTGCTTACTTGTGAGGATTAGGCCCTGCCCATTATGAAATCTAATGCTGAAGACGGCACACATGCAGCGATCCCCAGAGCCATCGGGGTTAACGAATGAATGTTAAAATCCCGAAACCTCTCGGGAATCGACTCCGGGACCCTTTGGACCAGACCAGCATGCTAACTATTTAGCTATTAAACTGGACAGGAGAATATTAGTTCCGTGGTTTGGGGCATATAATATAAACATTTTTTCAGACATATTGAGTTCGATTCTGCGCTCGTTCAATGTGTTTAATCCTGATCTGGGGTTAGAGCTGGGTCCACGCTGCCTCATTAAGTCCGCTGAAGAAATGTCTGATACGAAAGGCAGCGGACGCCGTCCAGTAAGTCAACGAATATGGCTGAGTAATTCATCATTTTGACCTCGTGATTCTCCTGATTCAGGGACCTCTGAGAACTGTATGAGCCAGCAACTAATTTAGGTTTTAGACAAGAGAAAAAAGATAAGCAAAAGGAAGTACAAATGTACATGCCAGGATTTTGTGATAAGTAAACATGTCAATTATTCAAATGTTCAAATATTTGTAAAACAGTGTCAATGGAAATAACATCGGATAACTGAGTTGGAAGAAGATTAATTTGGCTTCAGAAGAAATGTAGCAACGCGTGAAAATATCTGGAAGCAATCCTATCTTTACGTCTGATCTTAGAGGATCGAATTAAGAGGTATGAAGGACATATATGGCGTTCGTAGATCTTGAAAGGACATTTCATAATATTGCTTGGAGCAAGCTATTTGAGATTCTGAAAGTGTTCGGGATCAGATACCGAGAACGAAGAATTATCTACGCTCTGTATAAAATCAGTCTACAGTGGTAAGAATCGAGGGCTTTGAAAAAGAAGCAGCAATCCAGAAAGGAGTGAAGCAAGGTTGAAGTTTGTCCACACGCCTTCTGAAAGATTATATAGAACAGGCAGTGAAGGACATCAAAGAGAAATTTGGGAAAGGGATCCCAATTATTATTTATAAGCTTCATGTCCGTATTGATTGGTATCACTATATAGAAATAATATGAATCACCACCTTATCAATACACTATTTTATTTACTACCAAACTGGTAAATAGGGTCAATACCGGTTTCGACCCCTAAGGGGTCATCCTCAGTTGACACATATAAATATCTATAAAAACATCACATATAATAGTTAAAGTTTAAAATTGATGTGTCGTTAGTATACTGGTAAGTACATATGCATGTATTATGGAATTTATAAGTTTGTTCTATTAGAGCTATTATGTAGATTTTCTGTTTCTTTGTAAACAGTATCAAAAGTATTGTATTGGATGTGGTTCATCCATTTGACAAAATGCTAGTGGATTGAATATGTACATTTGCTGAGAGGTACATGCTATTCTATTTTACAATTTTTGTTTTACATAATATGGGGTAAAATTATTACATTTGCACATATATGGTGATATTAGGTACAATGTAGGGTTTTAAAGATGTACTATTTGAATTTTCAGTATCCTGATTACATTTCATGTAGTGGTTGTAAGGTTTACTGATTCACTTGTTTAGTTCAGTTAAATACATAATGACCTTGTTGGTTTGAATTCTTATGATTAAAATATTGGTATGTAATACCTAGTTAACATGAATCCTTAATATTAATATATAAGTTTGTAGCACCTCTTATTCCCGTTTTCAGTCTTAAAATAGAATTGTGTCTTGACACTTTATTTTGTTAGACATATAAAAGTCTTGTTAAAATAAAACTTTGGGGCTAAAACCGGTATGAAATACCTATTTAAAATACATTAGATAATGGTATTGATATGTGGTGCTATGTGCATATTCAAAAAATCTAAATGAAATATAAATATAAATTGGTGACAGTACTGTAGGTTGTTGTGTTGTAGTTAACGGCTGGTCCATTAAAAATTGTCTCAACAGACAGCCATACAGAGCACACGATCCCAACAGCTAACATATATTAATTTACAACACGTCTCCACGATACAACCAATGTACAACCTAATTTAGATATACGACATCCAATATGCACTTCATCTCTTAATGGTGACCTACTCAACCTGTATTCGACACGCGACAAGATGAGAACATTTTCTCAATGATATTCAAGATTTCCAACTACAACAGCAGTATCCTACAAAATTACCAGTTATTACTATAATATATTATGCAATTTCACTCGTAACGCGCACAGCATGTGATCGATCCTATTCAAGTAAACATATATATTTTTAATGGACCAGCCGTTAACTACAACACAACAACCTACAGTACTGTCACCAATTTATATTTATATTTCATTTAGATTTTTTGAATATGCACATAGCACCACATATCAATACCATTATCTAATGTATTTTAAATAGGTATTTCATACCGGTTTTAGCCCCAAAGTTTTATGTTAACAAGACTTTTATATGTCTAACAAAATAAAGTGTCAAGACACAATTCTATTTTAAGACTGAAAACGGGAATAAGAGGTGCTACAAACTTATATATTAATATTAAGGATTCATGTTAACTAGGTATTACATACCAATATTTTAATCATAAGAATTCAAACCAACAAGGTCATTATGTATTTAACTGAACTAAACAAGTGAATCAGTAAACCTTACAACCACTACATGAAATGTAATCAGGATACTGAAAATTCAAATAGTACATCTTTAACACCCTACATTGTACCTAATATCACCATATATGTGCAAATGTAATAATTTTACCCCATATTATGTAAAACAAAAATTGTAAAATAGAATAGCATGTACCTCTCAGCAAATGTACATATTCAATCCACTAGCATTTTGTCAAATGGATGAACCACATCCAATACAATACTTTTGATACTGTTTACAAAGAAACAGAAAATCTACATAATAGCTCTAATAGAACAAACTTATAAATTCCATAATACATGCATATGTACTTACCAGTATACTAACGACACATCAATTTTAAACTTTAACTATTATATGTGATGTTTTTATAGATATTTATATGTGTCAACTGAGGATGACCCCTTAGGGGTCGAAACCGGTATTGACCCTATTTACCAGTTTGGTAGTAAATAAAATAGTGTATTGATAAGGTGGTGATTCATATTATTTCTATATAAGGGATCCCAATCCAAGAAGTGGAAATCAAAACCCTGAGATTTGCTTATGATACTGATATTTCATGTGAGATTGCAGAAGATCTGGAGAAATTGCTCAATGGTATGGACAGAGTCTTTAGTAAGGTGTACAAGAAGAAAATAGATAAGTCCAAAACAAAGGCAATGGAGTGCAGTCGAACGAAGTCAGGTGATGCAGGAAGTAGATGAATTTTTTACTTGGGTAATAAATTAACGATGGCAGAAGTAAGGAGGACATAAAATGCAGACTGGAACAAGCAACGAAGGCCTTTCTTAAGAAAAAACATTGCTCAATTCGAATATTGATATAAGAATTAGAACGATGTTTTTGAAGACATTTATCTGGAACGTGGCATTGTATGGGAGTGAAACATGGACGATAACTAGCTCAGAAAGAAAGAGAATGGAAGCTATTGAAATGTGGTGTTACAGAAGAATGCTGGAGGTGAGATGGATAGATCGAAGCACGAATGAAGAGATAATGTATCGAATAGGTGAGGCGAGATCGATTTGAATAAATTTGACAAGAAGAAGAGATAGAATGATAGGACACATCTTAAAACCCCCAGGTCTTTGCAGTTGGCTTTTGAGGGAAGTGTATAGGCGGTAAGAACGATAGGGGTAGACCAACGTATGAATATGACAAGCAGATTAGAGCAGATGTAGGATGCAGCAGTTACGTAGAAATGGGAAGGTTAACACAGGATAGGGTGGCAAGGAAAGCTGTATCAAACTAGTCTATGGACTGATGACAATAACAACAACAACAACAACAACAACAACAACAACAAGGATGATGCAATGCCTAAATAGGAAATTCGTAAGGCTCCTTTATTCATAAATGTTAACGTAACTATAACGTTTCAAATATGCGTATTGATCCGATAGCGAGGGGATGGTAATTTGCAATTAGTTTTCATGTCGTGTTCTATTAAACACAAACCCGTGATATAATTTGTTGATATTCATGTGTCTGAGAGCCACGGTTATGGTCAGAAGTGATTTGTGCCGCTGCACGTGCAGTGAATACATTGCTACGGCTATAAATCAAAATAGGAAGCACTACTCTTCCCTCTCAGATATGTTCTAGTAATATTTTACTGTGTATTAAATATGAAAATGAGTTTAGAAGATATATCCTTAATCAGATAAATTCCGTACGCGTTTCACTGAATCAGCATCCGGGAGGAGAACGTGAGGGTTTGCTGGAAAAGTGCGTACGCGACTTATCTTGCGGAGCTGCCAACCCAAGAGTTCAGATATACGGTCTTCTCTTATCTTCATGATCATCTTATTTGTTCGCAGATAATAAGCTAGCAATCCCCACAGACGTGAGATAAAAATAAATTGCCACGAAAGGGCAGCCTCAACGGAAATGTAAATGGAATGAAGGTCAGTTCGTCTGAAGCATGTCCCCTGTTCTTTCAAGTACCAAACATTCTGTGAAGAGAATGTTACCAGGAAGTTTATACATTTACTGTCTAAAGTACCATCTTCGAAGGGATATTGAGCAGCTTACAGACCAGAGTGTTAGCACAAGAGGTTAATTAGCTATTTTTTGCTATTTGCTTTACGTCGCACTGACACAGATATATCTTATGGCAACGATGGGATAGGAAAGGCCTAGGGATGGGAAGGAATTGGCCGTGGCCTTAATTAAGGTACAGCCCCAGCATTTGCCTGGTGTGAAAATGGAAAACCACGGAAAACCATCTTCAGGGCTGCCGACAGTGGGGTTCGAACCCACTATTTCCCGATTATTGAATACTGGCCGCACTTAAGCGACTGCAGCTATCGAGCTCGGTAGGTTAATTAGAAAATACTCATGTGGATTCTAATTAATAGGGGCAGATGACCACGCGATTTTGCACTTTATGAAAGTAATCACGACAAAAATCTGCACCGGGCGAGTTGGCTGTGCGGTTAGGGGTGCTCAGCTCTGAGTTTGCAACCGCTAGAGAGTGGGTTCGTATCCCACTCCCGGCAGCCCTGAAGACGGTTTTCCATGATTTCCTATTTTCACACCAGGCAAATGCTGGGGCTGTACCTTGATTAATGTCACGGCCGATTCCTGCCCATTCCCAGGCTTTTCCTATTCCATCGTCATCATAAGACCTATCTGTGTCGGTGCGACGTAAACCAAATTATAAAGACATACATCTCCACCATCGCCACTTAACTTGTTACCATGACGACTGAGTTATATGCCATCTGTGTTCACCATGTCCGATTTTTCGGGTGAATGGTCGACGTTGATGCCTTCGCTTCAGAGAGTAACTGGTTCGATTCCCGATCGGGTTGGAGATTTTCACCGCGTCTGGCAAATTCTTCTGATTTGGAGATTAGGAAGTTTGTGTTTGTCTGAACAAACTCGTCTTCAAATTTTCACAACACATCACTCTGGCAAGATTCAAATGAACCTATTTTCTACATTTGTATATATAATCCGGGGTGAAAACCAACATAAGTTATTCAAGCTACATCTTCGTGTGTTCAGTCTCTAACCCTCTGTGAATATATTAAACGCCGCCACAATCCCCTATTTGTAACTAATTCTGTGAAAACCAACTATGAGGCAAATATGTTACTTGTACGAAGAAAATGATAATTTTATTTGTATAGGTTTACCTAATAGACTACATTGAGCTATTATATCTTAAATTACATGGGTGTGTCTATGGCCGGCAACAGACCTGGTGATCCCCAAGTTCTATGTCGATTTTAATTGTATTTAGAACAAAGACAGTACTTGAGGATTCCGTATCTTATTATTCTACTAGGATAAATGATGTAGGAATTGAAATTAAGGAATGGCGATATAAAGTGGAATCCTGCTCGTTATGCCACTTCACTGCTTCCCTAATTTGTTGTAAATTGAAAATTGTACGTTGCTTAAATACTTTTTCAGACGAACGGGAAACCAAAGGTGCCAAATTCAGGCTGTATGGTAAATGGGAATACGTTGCCCATGCCAGATGAACATCAAGACAATTCTATTGCATGTATTAATGTTACTACTAAAAAAGCATTGTCATTCATTCCCTGAAGGGGGAGGCGGGCCTCTTAGATGGTAACGCCGTCTCTCAGGCCGGGAGATTTGTTACGGTGAAGGAGATGCTCGGAGAAGGTGAGGGTTTTGTGGCCGTGGCCTATACTAGGAACTGTACCGGCATTCGCCTTAGTTCAGGAGAATGGAAAACCACGGAAAACCATTCTTGTATGAAATATGAGGCTTTGCATTATCGTGCAACAACTACTCATCACATGTAAGGAGCTCAGACCTTCACAGTGTAATGGTTTCCGAAGGACATGTTATGTCACCTGATACGTATCAGCATTCCCAGTCACACCTCGCTTCATGAAATCAACAGGAAATTTGGGCTGACGCGTATTCAGATTTCACAAGAACACAGCAACTCATAACTTCCCTGCTCAAGAGCTAATGTCTCATGATCACCTTCTGCACTGTCTTGCTACATTTGAAGGGTAATAGCATGAGTTGGTGTACCTTATGGTGCGGTGAGGTGGTATCGATAAGAGTGCATTACTTTGGACTATGTTTCGAAATTGTGATTTGATGAGAGGTGGTGAAGGAGATGAGAACGAGACTCTTCAACGAAGAAGATATAAGGCTTTGAATTTTAGCCAACCATGTTCAATGTAGCCAGGTGTAGCATGGTCATCCACACAGTCCTACCGCAGCATTCGGAACCGATGAAGTTCATGCCACTAGAGGACCGTCAAAGGAAATATTTTTACCTATCTTGTTTGTATTTGTCTGAATTTTTCTTCGTTACGAGAAGAACGTTCTTTTACGGAGAATAAGAAAAAAACTCCATATTAATTAGTTTTTTCTGTCATTGACTCCACTGCCTTTGGCACCATAGCAAGCATAGCAGACAATATATGTCGATGTTCATCAACCTGAAATTGAACTTTCAGGTTTCCTGAGTGGTGAAAATATTTTGTCACATCTTTATTCTCTTGCTCACGGAGACAAAATATCATTAATGAGGGTGAAGAAACTAGCATCAACTTATGGGCTTTTATGTGGATTCAAAAGTTAGCCAATAGTTACAAGAAGTCTCAACTTAAAGCAAACAGCAACCATTGCACATCTTAGATTATTTAATACCAATATCAATATAAGCTTGTGTATGCAAGAATACATTTTCAGAATGATAGCGTAGTATTACTCAGGTTTATATGAAGATAAATGAAATACATACTTATCCAACCACTTTCAGTGCTATAAAAAGTGCCTTACAGGTTTCTCAGTCATCATAATGGTAGCAGAAAGCAGTATTTCCAACTTTAAGAAATACTACTATGCAGTCTTAGAGGCTGCACGATCTTACACGTCTATTTCAGCCTTGTATTGCCCACAGAACTTTCTAGTGTAACTCCGAATTCAATGCATGATATTACTTTAAATGTTTGGAACAGGATGATAAATGAAGAGTGAAGTTTATATTGTACGTCTATTTCCAGAGTGCTCATCATTCAACAATACCTTCAGGAAGATGGATATATTCTCCTATTCGAGCTAGAACGTACCCATAAAGAGGATACCGTGTGTCACAACAAATGGATCATGTACAATATAGAAAGAAAATTATGACTCTGCACTTCATATTTTTGCCTCATAAATTTGTTATTATCTCGAATTATGTATTTAAGCAAAACTCGAAGGTAGGTCGAGATCATTGTTTGTTTTTCTTATGGTTCGTTGGTGGGTAGGCTGGTTGGTTGGTTGGTTGATTCTGGGCTGTATATTATTAAATCACTACAGAGTGGCCCAGCAATATTTAGGAGGTCGAAATGGGAAATGTCAAAATTTTTCGTTAATATTAGCTATATCACAATACTGTAAATAATACAAATTGTGAAACTATATCCGATCTCTGAAGTTGAATTTACAATACGAGGAGTAATAACGAAGGTATTCGTTAATATAATTTTTTACATACTTCACAATATCTCCACAAATAATATCCCAGTCTAGGAACTGCATAGTACAACAATTCTACAGAAAATCCCACTTCCAAATATTTACATGCGATCCACTTCCTTGAGACGAGCTGTAATATTGGAGGTAGTAAAATAATAAACTTTTATTGTTTATGGTCTACAATGTCTCAGCCCCTATAAAGCATATGAAGAATAACAGTGCATGAATGGATATTGTTGTTAGTTGAAGTATGTATTTTGTCTCTTCTGCTGCCATTCATGTGCACCAGATGTCATTGCTGCTTCAGTTACAACGACAGGTACACAACAGCTAGTATCATGTAAATATTATTTACTTGAACAGCTCTTTAAGGGTATAGAATATATCAGTAGTTCATAATTATTTCTAAGTTTTTTAAAGTTCAGTTTTTGAGAAGGTTGATGGGGAACAGTCTGTATTTTTGTCACCCGGCCAAGTACTCAATGCAACATCAAGGACTGGTGGAACTAGAAAGAGGAGTAAGTCTTGTATTTACTGAACGTTAATTCCTTTAGTTATAAAAATAGCATCTCTGAGAAAGGACATGGCAGCCCAGCTTCGTCTCCCTCACTGTAAGGGTCATATGACTCCAAATCACCAATCATCTTCATTTAGGACAAACGCTCAGGTGGCAGATTACCTATCAGTTGTTTACGCAGCATTTTCTTAAATAACTTCAAAGAAGTTGGCAATTAATCGAAGAACTCCCTCGGTAAATTATTGCAATCCGTAACTCCTCTTCCTACAAACGAATGTTTGCTCCAATTTGTCCTCTTGAATTCCAAATTTTTCTTCATAAATTTCCACTTTTCGTTTACTAATGTCATTCCATACCATCCCCTCACTGACAGCTCGGAACAACCCACTTAGTCAAGCAGTTCATCTCCTCCGGTAATATTAATTTCGTGTGGCTATTTCTAGCCGAGTGCAGCCCTTGTAAGGCAGACCCTCCGATGAGGGTGGGCGGCATCTGCCATGTGTAGGTAACTGCGTGTTATTGTGGTGAAGGATAGTGTTATGTGTGGTGTGTGAGTTGCAGGGATGTTGAGGACATCACAAACACCCAGCCCCCGGGCCATTGGAATTAACCAATTAAGGTTAAAATCCCCGTCCCGGCCGGGAATCGAACCCGGGATCCTCTGAACCGAAGGCCAGTACGCTGACCCATCAACCAACGAGTAAGTAATCCGGTGAGGGTCGTATATACAGGATTCACATTCCAATTGTGGTTTTATCAGTGACTTATATGCCATCTCTTTTACAACTTTACTACAACCCCTAAATACTGTAACCTTTATTTACACTGACTGACAGAGCAAATGCAACACCAAGAAGGAGTGGTCAGAACTTTATGCCAATTGCAGGGTAGACGGACGTCACTGAGGTATGCTCATGATGTGAAATGCGCCGCTGTGCTGCGCACGTAGCGAACGATAAATGGGACACGGCGTTGGCGAATGGCCCACTTCGTACCGTGATTTCTCAGCCGACAGTCATTGTAGAACGTGTTGTCGTGTGCCACAGGACACGTGTATAGCTAAGAATGCCAGGCCGCCGTCAACGGAGGCATTTTCAGCAGACAGACGACTTTACGAGGGGTATGGTGATCGGGCTGAGAAGGGCAGGTTGGTCGCTTCGTCAAATCGCAGCCGATACCCATAGGGATGTGTCCACGGTGCAGCGCCTGTGGCGAAGATGGTTGGCGCAGGGACATGTGGCACGTGCGAGGGGTCCAGGCGCAGCCCGAGTGACGTCAGCACGCGAGGATCGGCGCATCCGCCGCCAAGCGGTGGCAGCCCCGCACGCCACGTCAACCGCCATTCTTCAGCATGTGCAAGACACCCTGGCTGTTCCAATATCGACCAGAACAATTTCCCGTCGATTGGTTGAAGGAGGCCTGCACTCCCGGCGTCCGCTCAGAAGACTACCATTGACTCCACAGCATAGACGTGTACGCCTGGCATGGTGCCGGGCTAGAGCAACTTGGATGAGGGAATGGCGGAACGTCGTCTTCTCCGATGAGTCACGCTTCTGTTCTGTTAGTGATAGTCACCGCAGACGAGTGTGGCGTCGGCGTGGAGAAAGGTCAAATCCGGCAGTAACTGTGGAGCGCCCTACCGCTAGACAACGCGGCATCATGGTTTGGAGCGCTATTGCGTATGATTCCACGTCACCTCTAGTGCGTATTCAAGGCACGTTAAATGCCCACCGCTACGTGCAGCATGTGCTGCGGCCGGTGGCACTCCCGTACCTTCAGGGGCTGCCCAATGCTCTGTTTCAGCAGGATAATGCCCGCCCACACACTTCTCGCATCTCCCAACAGGCTCTACGAGGTGTACAGATGCTTCCGTGGCCAGCGTACTCTCCGGATCTCTCACCAATCGAACACGTGTGGGATCTCATTGGACGCCGTTTGCAAACTCTGCCCCAGCCTCGTACGGACGACCAACTGTGGCAAATGGTTGACAGAGAATGGAGAACCATCCCTCAGGACACCATCCGCACTCTTATTGACTCTGTACCTCGACGTGTTTCTGCGTGCATCGCCGCTCGCGGTGGTCCTACATCCTAATGAGTCGATGCCGTGCGCATTGTGTAACCTGCATATCGGTTTGAAATAAACATCAATTATTCTTCCGTGCCGACTCTGTTTTTTCCCCAACTTTCATCCCTTTCGAACCACTCCTCCTTGGTGTTGCATTTGCTCTGTCAGTCAGTGTACAATCCCAACTATGTGATTGCCCCCAATTAAAATATTTCCTTATATTAACATCTACGTACTTCCAGTGATCCCCATGTGTTACTAATACTTCATCAACACAGTAATTAAAAGTTAGAGAACTTGTCCTCTTGGCGAAATTTACAGTTTGAAATTTCACCACATTTAGCATCATACCATTCTCTGCTGTCGATCTTACAACTTCAACAAGGTCCTTTGCAGTCACTCATAGCCTTGTAATTTGTTTATTACTCTATACCAGAGGTTCTCAAACTTTTATGAGACTGTGCCCTTTACTTATGGTTAAATGTTCAATGTACCTCCACGAAAAATCCCTAAATGATAGGTTTAAAAGTATGAGTCCTGACCAATTAATAAGGCATTTTTATTTATTATAAACCATTATTTTAAACACACGTTGTAAATAAGGCTCGATTATATCCATTTTTATGAAAAATCCCACGAAATTTAAGAGTTTATGCCTGAGCCAATTATAATAAAGAAATATAGGGTACCCCATTTCCATGAAAGTTTCACAAAACACTAGATTTTCGCCTCAGAATTAAATTAATTTTCGATATTCATTCCGAAATTGAAACATTGCAAACCATTGAACTTTCACTGGGTTGGGTGTGCCTGCATGGTGTGACACAAGTTTTCTGATGTGTCGTAGTCCAGGAGAAGCTTTCAAGCGAAGCGTGACCTCATATAGGCCTACACATATTTAACTTTCTTCTCATTTATTTCCATATTTCAATTTTTCTTCATTTTCCCCTGAAGGCTGCTGGCGTACCGCACTAAAAGTCTCAAGCGTATCCCTAGGGGGATCTGTCTCCGTTAACTTATCAGTCATCCCTCCCGTTATCATAATTCGGACACGCTGGTGAGAGCTTATTACAACCACTTGCTAAGTACGGTAGAATCTCACGAATTATGTCCCTTGAATGTGGTGGCTAAAGCTTGTTAACCGTTCTCTTGAATCAAATGAAGAGTAAATGGGATGATGAAGTGTGCGTGAGCGAGTAAGTTCATCTGTGTGTTGCTGAGTGGAATTTGAACTTGCAATGTTTCCATTTCCCATCTGAAGCGAGTTGGCTACGCGTTTTGCATCACACAGCTGTTGGCTTGCCTTCGGGAGATTTCCAACTCGTTTACTTTGTACAATATAATACAGTCGAAATCGGTCATAAAGACAACGAAGGGACCGTCAGTCAACGGTCGTTGCAGCCGATAGTCACACAAACCAGGGTTTTGTTGTTGTGGCTAAAATGTCATATCTGTAAGTTTTAGGCTGCACACTTACATGGTTAATTAACATAATTCAGTTAAATCTAAAATAAAACTTATCTGTAAGAAGTACTGCATTTATAGAACAGTATTTGGGAGTGGGACAGCGAAGAATTTCATTGGCTTTCACTTGCATAATAGGTCCATTGATCGGCACATTACTTGTTCTTTAGTGCTTAAACCATCGAAGTTAAAATTCTTCAATATCTTTGTTCTCAGATATTGTGGCAGGCTTCAATTTTAAATAATTCACTTCGAAAAGAGACTGGAGTTTCTCCTGATCGATGAAATTGTAGAAATAATTCAGTGTGATACACAGAATTTGACAGAGCTGTGAGTGACCTAAATAGGAACAAGGCACCTGGAATTGATGATATTCCCTCTGAATTACTGACTGCCTTAGGAGAAACCAGCATGGCAAGGTTATTTCATTTAGTGTGCAAGATGTATGAGACAGGAGAAGTCCCATCCGATTTTCGGCAGAATGCTGTTATACCTATTCCCAAGAAAGCCGGTGCTGACAGGTGTGAAAACTACCGCACCATTAGTTTAGTATCTCATATCTGCAAAATTTTGACACGTATTATTTACAGAAGAATGGAAAAACAAGTTGAAGCTGAGCTGGGAGAAGATCAGTTTGGCTTCAGAAGAAATGTAGGAACACGTGAAGCAATCTTGACTTTACGTCTGATCTTAGAGGATCGAATCAAGAAGGACAAGCCCACGTACATGGCATTTGTAGATCTAGAAAAGGCATTCGATAATGTTGATTGGACCAAGCTATTTATGATTCTGAAGATGATAGGGATCAGATACCGAGAACGAAGAATTATCTACAATCTGTATAAAAATCAGTCTGCAGTGATAAGAATCGAGGGCTTTGAAAAAGAAGCAGCAATCCAGAAAGGAGTGAGGCAAGGCTGCAGTTTGTCCCCTCTCCTTTTCAATGTTTACATAGAACAGGCAGTAAAGGAAATCAAAGAGGAATTTGGAAAGGGAATCACAGTCCAAGGAGAGGAAATCAAAACCTTGAGATTTGCCGATGATATTGTTATTTTATCTGAGACTGCAGAAGATCTCGAGAAGTTGCTGAATGGTATGGATGAAGTCTTGGGTAAGGAGTACAAGATGAAAATAAATAAGTCCAAAACAAAAGTAATGGAGTGCAGTCAAACGAAGGCAGGTGATGTAGGAAATATTAGATTAGGAAATGAAGTCTTAAAGGAAGTAGATGAATATTATTATTTGGGTAGTAAAATAACTAACGATGGCAGAAGTAAGGAGGACATAAAATGCAGACTAGCACAAGCAAGGAAGAGCTTTCTTAAGAAAAGAAATTTGCTCACTTCAAACATTGATATAGGAATTAGAAAGATATTTTTGAAGACTTTCGTGTGGAGCGTGGCATTGTATGGAAGTGAAACATGGACGATAACTAGCTCAGAAAGAAAGAGAATAGAAGCTTTTGAAATATCGTGTTACAGAAGAATGCTGCAGGTGAGATGGATAGATCGAATCACGAATGAAGAGATACTGAATCGAATTGGTGAGAGGAGATCGATTTGGCTAAATTTGACGAGAAGAAGAGATAGAATGATAGGACATATCTTAAGACACCCAGGACTTGTTCAGTTGGTTTTTGAAGGAAGTGTAGGTGGTAAGAACGGTAGGGGTAGACCAAGGTATGAATATGACAAGCAGATTAGAGCAGATGTAGGATGCAATAGTTACGTAGAAATGAAAAGGTTAGCACAGGATAGGGTGGCATGGAGAGCTGCATCAAACCAGTCTTTGGACTGATGACTCAAACAACAACACACACAAATATTTCGCGATGCTGATGTTTGATTCCCAATTTTCTAATCGCAATATTATGTGTGACTTTTCTACAATATTAAAAATTTTATTTTTACCTTGCGACGTCTTTACGGCGATGCTTGCCTTGACTACTTAAACAGAGAGACTGCTTTGAAGTCTACAATAATAAGCGTTTCTTTGTTGTCAGCAATCCCCAAATATTTAACAAACAAACATCAACTTTGGACGTTATAGCCGATATATTTCTCCGAAATCTGATCAAAATAAGCCGATTTATATGATATGTCGGAATAAGCGATGTGATACTAAGCAAGATTTCAAACACGGTGTTTATAAAGGATTTGGGGAGGACCGTCAGATTTTGCTGTTATATCCAATACGTCATTAAAACGATATCGCAATAAACGGTTTCGACTGTATTTGATTTTCTGTAGTCTTTTGCACCGTACCTTAATTAAAAAGTAAAATAACGCCTTAAGAAAGGTTTCCTATATCTACACCGATTCCTACTTCTCCCTCTTCGCTGACCTCTCTCAGCCGCCCAAATCCCCTCCCTCACACCCAACACTTCTCCTAGCAACTATAGTTTGTGTCACCTTGTAAGTGATCTGCCACAGCATTCACGTGGGGATTGAAATAATTGTAAGTAAATGAGTAAATACTTAGCGTGTCATTTCCTCTCAACGAAGGGCCGATGACCTTCGATGTTAGGCCCCTGAAAACAACAAGCATCATCAAGCACCAACCTCTCAACGAAGACTATTGAAGGGCGCTCAAAACGTCGAAATACTCGTATTTACGATGACAACACGACCCAATATACGAAAGCAGTCAGTCACTTGTGTTCCACCTGCAAACTCATTTCCTTCTTACAAGTTGCCCTTGATCGAAACTATGAATTCAATACCGGAGTTTTGGTAGGCTATTAACTGTTTGAAAAGTGTACTTCAATTTGAAGTGAGTAGCTTGTCACCGAAGAACACCCTTCCAGCAGCGATAACATGAAGCGTTCAATATTAAACTAATGTAAGTTTGTGCTCATTTTATCGAGACGTCTTAAAGGATGAGACGAGACTGTACTTATGCATATGGAGGATTTTCTCCAAGGCTAAGGAATGCAAGCATAGCAATTTGTTCTGAGCTTCTGCCGCCCCTTCTATTGGTTATCGTTTGCGTGCAAAATCGATGTTTATGATAACCACAATACCAGCGAACGGATTGCATGACTCAGCTGGCACTGCGGCCTGCTGATGGACGACTAAATGATCAATTCCCATTGAGGCAGTCAGAAGCCCTCCTAGTCGTTTACCACCTCACTGAACACGAAATGATGGACGACCGGTTACAGATACCGTGACATATGCACTGTGCTGTAAAAATAATCTGTTCTGACATACTAACGGATAATTTTCATTAAAAAGAAGGAAATTATAGGGAATCACGAACACCAGTAACACTTTAAAATAATGATTATATTTATATAACGCTTTTCATTTTCATTCTAGAAAAGCGCATTCCAATTATTCGAACATTCCTTCATCCGAAGTCAATCTCGTTTTATATAAAGAACATCAAATATTTATATAGTGACCCTCACGACGGTGCTTCAAAGAACTAAAAAAAAAGGAAAAGAAAAATGTCGGAACAGCACAGCATGCTGATGTAAAGAGCTCGAATTCTCCGCGCGAGTGTTCATATGGTGAACATAACCACGATACAATCAGTTGTACACGTAGAATTCAAACCGCAAATACATTTCACTTTATAACACACACGTGCGTTTTTGGGATTCGAATAACGATCACCTAGACGAGGAGCTAGTGTTGCTCGTACTCTGCTGATAGGGTGAGGATGATTGGTAATAATGGTGGGTGTTTTAGCGAATTCAATGTTTTAGAGAACGAGATTATTCCAAACCCTCTTGCTGTCCTCTCAGAGGACATCGATGAAAGGAAATATTTCTGGAATACATGCTGACCTGCAAAATCATCTCAAAGTGATTTTTGAATCTGACTGCTCATATCTGCTGTGAATGTCTTCTCGAGACGATGTTCGATGCGGAATTATTTGAACTTTTAGCAACTGAGTATAGAACATGTGTGCACAATTCAAGAATGTTCTTTTGCAGGGCTATTGTTGTCAGGTTGCAAGACTAACTTCAAGATGGTGTTACTGGGAGGAGATAAATACTTGAAACGAGTTAGTTGTCACTAGAATTAGACAAAATCGTATTCTACAAATTTGCTGACATCTTATCTTCACTGTGCCCAGAAATCTAGACATAGCAATCGATATATATAAAATAACATGTCCTGAGTGACTGACTGACTGATTCATCAATGCCGAGCCAAAACGACTGCACGTAGTGAAATGAAATCTTGGAGATACATTTATATTAGAGTGTAGGTACTCACTAAGGAAGGATTCTTTGATATTCCGTCGCTAAGGGGGTGGAAAGGGGAGTGAATTGTTTAAATGAGTTTTTCTATTGTGACCGTTCACAACGCCACCAATGATACATCATGATACCCAGGAGATGAAATATGCCGTTTTCCGCGTCATTCTGTGATAAGAATTGTCCAAGTTAGGATTTTTCCATTCGTTCCGGGACACGAATGACAGTACTGTACACTGATTCGCGCGACCCAACTCTAGTTGCTGGTAATTATCAGCGATGCATTGCAGGAGCGCTTTTACTTTAAGTTTTCTCACTCCAACCGCAAACGAGATGAAAAGAGACGCGTTATCACGTGACTGAGAATCTAGGTCACTAGCTGAGCTCATGGAGGACATCCAACGTAAGAACTAACATTATACCGTATATCCCTCATCCATTCACCACTGCCAACTCGCCGAGTTCAGCTGTTTTTCACAAGCCAGTTAATACAAATCGCTCCGTACTCAACGGATAGTCACGTGCAAACATTCGATCAGTGAATTTTACACATAATTATGAAGCAGAGAAGTGCTCTATATAATTGAAAGCACGGTAATAACGCCATAACAAGGGTGCGCCTTAGTGGTTACCAGATGTTGGACCATGACAGCGGTAGCGAGCTCAAGGATTCTCCTAGCACTCGTCATCATTCATCGACAGAGACCAAAGGACGCTTTTAAGATTGCTCGAGAATCCACGAAGCTATTTTAATAAGATTCACTCAGTGAAAATGGAAATACAGGAGCTACAGTTTGATATCCCGTTCGTAACTGTACGTTACGTATTAGCGGAGCGCATTCCGAGAACTGGGCGTATTTCCTCCACTCCACCAGCTTCAGGGTGTCTTGCCTATATGTTACGCAGGTGCGAAACAGGCATCGTCAGTTCGGCATCAGTTCGTTACCAGTTCGTTGTGACTAGTGTGTGAGTTCTTTGCGAAGGAAAAATTTTGACGTGTGGACAGTATACTACAGTGATGTACTGTATTAAAGTATTTTGTGATTTTATGTGGAAGTAACTACAATCTGATTAAGCTATTTACGTGTACAGTGTAAGTTACAGTGTGCCGCTAACGAATCTAGTAGAAACGGTACGAAACTGTGATGACCGTTGTCCATGTGACGAGGAGGACCAGCATCGAGCCTCATATATGGCAAAACTAGTACGGCTCAATTAACATAAATAGGCACGTATTTAGCTAATGCGTGGAACAAGTGTATCAGAAGCGGACGTGAAATATTTAGGAAAGTGAATTAATGGCCCATTGTCGGCAATGTATAAGGGCAGTACCTCGTCAGATAAGTCCCTAACGCAGTAAAGAGCTCGGCCTACGTATGACTAAGTGCAGTGAAGTATGCCTGAATTATTGTTATGTAGTACGAGAGTGTTAACACATTAGTAGCATATCCAGTGACATTTCTAAGTGAACCAGTGAAACTTCAGGGCCGAGATGAACTATCAATAACAAGGATATGTAGGTGAGGAGGAAATAATGTCGCGCTTCAGGGACGTGCTCGTGTCATTGAGCTGATCCAACCATATATTTAATCTGTGATGTGTGATATAAACTAACGCATTCACATTAAACAACTTCCCCTCATTTACATAAAGAGTCTACAAGAACTTCGGAGTGAACGAGATATCTAACTGTTTGCCGGAATTTCGCCTTGTATAGCAGCGAGAACGAAACATCTAGCTGCCTGCCGGAATTTCGGCTTGTATAGCAGAGATCGTGCGGAACTTCGTACGAGATCAAGCCGTCATGTTCCTGACAAATCAGTTGGTCATCCAAGGATTTCACATCGCTGAAGGCATCATGAAGATCGAGTAAATATATGGTTGTGCACCCCTGTAAAGCTGTGTTCGTGGTTGCTGAAGGCTGAGTACATTTTCAAACCATTATTACTATGTGAATATCGTATAATAATGTAAATACTAAAACAGTAAATTTGCATGTAGATATGACGTAGATCGCCAGTATGCTATTTCAGCGGGATGACAGCATTTTATTTGATGGGTTTTATACGAGATATTTCTTCATGGTTGGGGCAACCATATTTCATTTCTGTTTATTTATAAGGGTTTATAGTGCATGACGTAGATTTAAGAACCTTAGACTAATTAATTTTGAAGTGTTGTAAAATAACAAGGCGTAAACCTGTATAAATGACTCATATCACCACCGATTCACTAGCTAACAGGAGTCATCACAAGATTTCTCGATTTGTTGATTTGACACTTCACATAATGAAATAGGAAAACCTCCGTTTAGAATTTCAGACGACGGAGACAACGGAACGAGACATGAAATTGGAGTATACATTGTGTACCTATTTAGTTCGGGAGTGCTTGGAATAACTTGACCCGTGTGGTAGATTCATCTTCAAGGTAGCTTGTTTCGGCGTATCGTGGGGAAAGAGACAGCTTATTGTCCAGGCTGTAGCTCGGACGTGGTATTGTGAAATGTAAGTGAAGCTCCTTTCGAGTTAAATTGATAACCGCGGAGTGCATGCCGCGCCATAGATAAGATAATTAAGGCCAGAGGTAGATACAAGGTGTGCCGGTAATGAGTCGTGATAAGCAGCCAGGAAAGGAATGATGTATTTTGCTGCGAAGGAACAGATTCTGAAGGGACCCGGAAGGGCGATCCGTTGTGCTTGGAAGTGAAGCAGGTCACAGCTGGCGTGGTTTATGATACCTGGCAAAGACCAGACGGGCCGAGCGCTCGCTATATTTCTGAAGGGTAAAGGAGTAGTATCTGTCGTATTTCCCTCGATATAATGATTCCAAGTTACCATTTATTATTAACACCGCTGATTAAGCTCCAGTTTTATGAGATGAACGATTCCACCAGTTTCTTCTTTGACCATTTAAAACGTTTAAGGTTCCAGGTTAACATATTCCATGTCTCAGTAGATCCAGGGTTCATTCCTTGGATACAGTGAAAGTTGGTGCTCACTGTTACTACCGACAGATGGATTGAACCTTCTGCAACTTCATCTAATGTATTTAAAAGTGCATATGTTTTGTCTATTTATTACAG
Organism: Anabrus simplex; assembly: GCF_040414725.1. Taxonomy (NCBI): domain Eukaryota; kingdom Metazoa; phylum Arthropoda; class Insecta; order Orthoptera; family Tettigoniidae; genus Anabrus; species Anabrus simplex. The sequence goes on along the minus strand of NC_090266.1, from coordinate 1,208,239,430 downwards.
GAAGTGCAAAATTGCATATCCATGAGATATTGGATGTTTGAAGTCGCTCTATCGTTCGTACACAGGATTACAACGTTGTATATAATATCATGTTGGGTATTTACTGGAATTCCAATGAAACAAGCGCGTGTATTATATTGCATATTCTGCAATGATTAATTTAGGGAAATGACGTGATACCACCTTAAAATACTTGGAAATGTAATCATAGAAACATACAATTTACTTCAGTTCATCAGAGGTGAGAATACTGCAACTTGGTATATTTTGAATATAATAATGCTCGGTAGATAAACAGAATTATAGCAGGGTATGGCCAGCTAATGAAATATGTGTAATTGTGATAGGCACTGCGCATGTGATAAATGTAAGTGTAAAGTGTAAATAATCCAAGAGGAAACGCCTCTTTAAGATTGAAATGATTGAATGTAGAATGAGGTGTAGAAAGAGACTACCAAACATTTAAGCATCAAGATCGATCTGAATAGTATTTTTGTAAAGTTTATTGTATGGCAAATCCATGTGAATAAGACGTGTTTCACTAGTAGAGTAAAGTTGTGATATAAGATATAGTTTATCTCCTCATTAGTAATGAACTAGTATTCCTATCATAATTAATATTCCCCTACTATAGAGATTATTAGAAGACGATCGCCCCATCGGACGGTCTATTCAGACCCGTAATGTTCTACCGATTTAGCTAGCGTACTATTCTAGTAGGGGAGATGGGATCTTGATACCGGGCTGAGTTCGAAGCTCATCAGAGGTGCTCCATTCTAATATCACATTTATGAGCCACGGTATTTTGTTTATGTACTGAAGCCTTGGACAGGTACACTATATCACAAAAACTTAAAAGTTTACAGAAAATTGGTATTTGGTATCTCCGTTAAAAATAATGAAACACGTATAATTTGTTTTTGAAAAATCCCATTATGCGGGGTGAAAAAAGGTGAAAAAGTGGTTGAATACCTTTCATGAGGTTATATATCTAAAAAAAACGGAAGATGTTACAGACATGACAATTGGTATTCCAGATCTCCATTCAAAATTTTAAAACAGATTATTTTGATTTTGTAAAATCCAATTAATTGCGGATGAACAGCAGTGAAAAATGGGATGAATTTATCTACAGTATACCTCCGAAATGTAACGTGTTACACATGTAAATTCGTATTTGGAATCTCCCGTAAAAGTAAAGAAACATAGATAATTTGTTTTCTGGAAATCCACTTAAGGGGAACTAAGAAAGTGGGTGAATTTTAAAAATGACCATACCTACAGTATATCTCAAAAACTTAACATGGGTGGGGGATGTAACCGAGAATGCATTGCTGGATTTAAAAGTTCACTGAGTCCACAATATAAGACATAGAAAGCCGAAACTTTGCAGAGTTAATTACAAACGATGGGGCTATTACACACCAAACAATAACTATCTCAGTTATAAAAATGGCGCCAGTACAGTCAGTTTAAAAAGTTTGTTACATCCCCTTTTAGGTACACTTTAAAACAAAACTACAAAAGATATTAGTTTGATTTTTTACACGTTTATGTATATGACATTATCTCTATCTTTATGAAGAATTATGGAAATACAGTGAGAAATACATACATACATACATACATACATATCTTTATTACCCACCCTAGAATACACCATCGGCTTTACAGGTAATAAAGACAGACAGAGCGAAACCCAGAAACAAAAAGAACAAACAAACAAACACTAGGCACTACATCTCTTCTAAAACTACTTAGCAAAATTATTTACCTCTAAATCTACTCAGTGTCCTCCCACACGCACGCGGATAGCCGGCAAACGTGCAGGAAGCACCGCACTACAAATTACCCTATTTCCCTATTCCCTTATTCCTACCAACCACCTAGAAAAAAATATATATAGTAGACCGGTCTCTGCGTCAGCCCTGGTATGGAATACATGCCCACCAACCCGTTGATCGCAGGGACCAGCCTCGCCACGTGAGAACTGATCTTATTTCTCACCTACACCTCCTGACAATGTATTCCTTACCTACCATGTGTGCCAAGCCAGCTTGGCGGAAACCGGACCCATCACATGGCTTGTCACACACTTCCGCTATATACGTCACACCTTCTCTGTTCATTGTCAGCTCACTACCTTCCCTCTTCTTTTTCTTTTCTTGCCGTGCAGACATGCTAAAGCCTAGCTTCTTTGGGTTGGGTCAAGCCCCAACCCGTCCCTCTTCCCTTGATACGCCACCTTCTCCTCTCTCGCACTATTCCCGCCCGCTACATCTCACCTTCTTGAACTTAAGACTTAAACATCAACAATTTTTTTTTTCACTTACACACAAACAGACAGTTTCCATTCCAAGTCCATCAGTTCACTCAGTCTTCACAATCTAAAACACCACACTTGCCTCAAACCGTTGGACTTAATTTTTATACTTCCAACATTTTCTCCTTAACTACAGTCCCCTTAATCTATCTAAATTACTATTACACATTAAACTTAATACATAAACATCAAGAATCCCTCAATTTTACACCCTTCATCAAGGCATCTACACCATTTAATTTTTATTTATTTTTTTACCTACTTTCATAATTTCCATACTGCCAACATTTTCTCCTTAACTACATTCCCACTTAATCTATCTCAATTCTATCACATATACCTTCTTTATACTTCTTCCTCACAAACAATCCCTTTTTTTTCACTCCTCATTTACACACCAACAGACAGTACTCCATTCCAAGTCCATTAGTTCACTCAGTCAACTCACTTTTTTTTTTTTACTAAGCTTTACACTACCCTCAAACCTACTCAACCTCCCCTTTTCTCAACGCTTACCTAATTTTCTCAGGCTTTCCCTTTGCCCCGGGCGGATCACCTTTCCACAGGGCAAGGTGCTCTCCCCCTTTCCCCTAACACTAAAGCCCCCTCTTCTGATATCATGGTTACCATGATACCCTTCCCGCATTTGCTCAGGGCGGATATCCATTCCTCTGAGCAGAATGCCTTCCCCCTTTCTCCCTCAGCACAAACCACATTATCTGCACAACCCTGTTACTCCCTCAATTTCTTTATAAATATAGCTCTGGCCACATTTAAGAATTTCGTTATATTCGTTCCTTTCTCCCACTCTCTACATAACCAAGATGTTATCTTATAGCTTTCCCCTACCATATGCAGCTCCTTCTTACTTAGTAGTTTGATCTTTATCTCCGCCAAAGGTCGGCATTGATTAAAAATATGCAGGTCCTCCCACTTCTCTCCACATAACACACATCTATCCCTATTCTCACTACCTACCCAACCCCTATTCCTCGGAACACCCAATAACCACCAATACAAACCTCTCTTATCCCTTCTACCCTCAAACTCCGTTTTCGGGTTTATTACTTCCACCAATTTATTTAAAACTGATAAAGAGACTCTCTCTCTACATTCCCCTATTAAGCTCTGTCTTTCCATATCTAGTAGTCTTCCCTTTATTCCTACCATCCCCCCAGACCTCTCCATATACCCCCAATCCAATCTTTTGTAACCATTTTTTGCACTTATTCACCCAGTAACCTTCATTCGTCATACTTTTCTGAAAATTAAACGTTTCTTGTACTAACGCCCCACCCTTCCCTTCCTCCAATCTAATCCAGTACTTGAACACCCTCTTAGCTATTTCAACCTCTATCGATTCTTTACAGACTAATCTGGCCCCGGCATTGGCTGTACAATTCGGTAGGTCCATCATGATCTTGCTAAATTTCGCCACCACCTGGTTTAGTTCACTCCTATCTTCCTCCATTCCCCATACTTCAACCCCAAATAGCATTTTGCCCATTACCAGTGATTTAAACACCGTTTTCTGAATTTTGTATTTAACGTCAGGAAATTTCTTTTCTAATGCCCCTACTACCGCAAGCGCTCCTCTTCCTTTAAGTTTTGCCTTCTTACACTGATTTTTCCAAGAAGCATTCTTACTAATTATTACACCTAGGTACTCAATTTTTCCCCCTGGTTTAATTTCTTCCTGCTCCAGTCTCCAGACTTCCTTATTCTTTCTCCCACCCCTTTTCCTACACACCAATATCTGAGTCTTTCTTACATTTACTCTGAGAGACCATTTCCTAGTATATTCAACTACCTTGTCCAACCCTTTTTGCAAACCATTTGCCGTCAAAGCCAAAATCAATAGGTCATCCGCGAATAGCAACCCCGGAACCTCCATTTTCCCTACCCAAGGGCAATGCCATGCATCTCCACCATGACCCTCTAAAATATTATTTATAAATAATATAAATAATATCGGGGATAGCTTACATCCCTGTCTCACCCCGCTTTTCGATTCAAAACACTTACTCAACCTTCCATCCTGCAATTTAATCATCACAAACACTTCCTCATAAATAGTTTCAATTGCCACCCTCATTTTTTTCGACATTCCAACCTCCCCTAATCTCAAAAATAGCGCCTCCCTACTGACCGTATCAAAGGCTTTTTCTAAGTCAATCGCTGCTGTAAATAATTTACGCCCTGCTATCCTCACATACTTTGTAATCAAAGTGTCCAGAATCCAAACATTATCAACTGTATTACATCCTTTCCTAAATCCATTTTGGAACTGAGATATCCTACCGTACTGTTCCGCCCAATTTGTTATCCTATTCGCCAAAACCCCTGTGTACACCTTTGACAGCGAGTCTAGGAGTGTAATTCCTCTATAGTTGTTTGGATCACTACTAGCTCCTTTATTTTTATAAATAGGGCATAATACCCCCATCCTCCATTCTCTAGGAAATTTCCCCGTTTCCAGCAACCTATTAAAGAATTTCACAATCCCTCTCAACATCGGTTCATTTGCCCCTACCTCTTTCCATACACTATTGGAAATACCATTCACACCTCCTGCAGCCTTGGGTCTAGCATTTTTTAATACTGTAATTACCTCCTGCCTTGTTATCTCCCCATCCAATATTGTAATGCCTACTTCCAGTTCCCTTCCAATTTGTGACTTGTCTATTTCTCTACCCAATTTCCTCTCCCCTTCTAAAAGCCTTTTAAAATGCCTAACCCACTCGTTTTCTCCTATTTTATCTCCCTTCCCCTCCGGTTTCGTTCTTCTGATCTTGTTTATTGACTCCCAAATCCTCTCAAATTTCTTCTCTCTGCAATATATATTTATTTTTTCAGCTTCCGCCTCCTTCCATCCTCTCTTCTTCTCATTCAATACCTCTTTATATTCCCTTCTCAATTTACAATATTCCTTCCTTTTTTCTTGCGTACCCTCCTTCCTAAACTCCGCTAGGGCTCTCATTACAACCTCACGTTTTCTCCTACAGTCTTCATCAAACCATCCATTCATTTTATTCTTTTTTCCCTCTACACTTCTCCTCACTTTCTTCCCCACCCTCCATACAGGGAGTTCAATTAATTTTAACACGTTATCCATATCATTCCCTTCTACCGCCCTTTCAATTCCTACCCTTAATATATCTCCCTCCTCTTTCAAATGCCGTCTTAATTTCTCTTTGGTATTATCATCCCATACATACTTCCATCCTCCATTCCTATACCTCTCCTTACTTTCCTCCATCTTTCCCTTCTCATCAGCAACCAAAGTTCTCAATTTTATTTTGATAGGCATATGTTCTGTCAACCCATATTCTAACACCTCAAAACTTATTATTCTCCTTAACGCTATCTCTGAGCTTATTCCTATGTCCACCACACTCCCTCCATTTGTTGTAATATACGTCAAATCACCCACACTATCCCCCTTCATCCACCCATTTAAAATAAATAAATGTTCTAGAGCACATAACTCTAATAACCTTTCTCCATAACTATTTACAACATTATCCTTGCTCTTCCTTTGCAGTATCCCGTCTACTTTTACTTCTTTCCCGTATACCGGTACTCTATTGCTCACTCTCGCATTCCAATCCCCCAATAAAATCATCCCATCTTCTACATACATTCCTTTAATTGTGTTTATTTCTTCACTCAGTTCGTCAAAAAAATGTTTATTTGCATACACTGAATCGCTCGGATGGTTATAAAGCAGTGCCAGACAAATTGCTTCCGCTGCCCCCTTCCCCATTTTTACTCTCAACCACACTACCCCTTCTACCCTAGTCTGTAACGTCTCCACCCATTCATCTATCTCATTCCTTATTAAAACTACTATGCCCCCTGGGTTTCGGCCCCTCTTCCCTATTTTTTCCCTTAACACGTTAACTACTCTATAACCGTCCCATGTAATTTCAACCCCCTTCCCTAACCACGTCTCTACTAGAGCAATAATCTCAAAATCTTTCACTAAATCCACAATTTCCTTATTCCCTAACTTCCCCATCAACCCCTCAATATTCAGCATCCCTATCACCATATCTAGTTATTTATTTCCTCCCCCTCCCTCCCTATACTTCTGCATTTCACCACTTCCCCCCTTACTTCTCGTGATTCTTCCTTTTGGCTCCACCCCATCCCTCTCTTTCTTCTCACCCCCATCCTTCCCCTTTTCCGTGCCAGAGCCTTTTTTCCCACCCCATAGATGTTTTAAACTTAAGGATCTCGCCTTATTTAACGCCTGCTTTCTCTCCAGGTTTATTTCTGCATTATTCCTATTTGGGGAGGTTAAGTCACTGCCCTGACTCCTTTCCCTTCCCGTCACCTCTTCACTACCTGTGTCCACTTCACTTCGGTCTAGTGTCCTACTTGTTGATTCACTCCTTCCTGGGCTGTTCTGACTCACCAAGGACTCTGCTGTCTTCGCTACCTGCCCGCTGACACCGCAGTCCCCTCTTCTCTCTTCCTTCTCCGTACTGATGTCGCCCTGCTCTCGATTTCTGCAACTCATTTCCTCCTCACATTTTTCCATCCTCAGCAGTTCCTCCTGTGTCCACGATCGCGACCAATTTCTGCCTGAAGTAACCAGACACCTCCCCACTATCTTGACTCGCAATCCCTCCGCTCTAGCACGCCACATATGCCGCTTATAGACCTCCAACCGCATCCTATCTTCTTTCTCTATCTCAGCCTTCAAATAAATGTTCGATCCTTTCAAATTTCCAGCATTCCTCAGAAGTATATCAGCCATCAGGGTTGATATTAATCTTAACTTCACCGGCCTATGTCCCTTGTTCCTTCCCACTCTATATATATCATCTATATCAACTTCAGAAAAGTTTATCTTCATTTTGTTCGAAACTATGTCCACCACTTTCAATACTAATTCCACTTTTGATTCTGTTCCTTCCTCAGGTACACCATACACAAACACATTTTTTCTTGCCGATTCGTTCCTCGCTAACCTCACTTCTCTCTTCATTGCTGTTAATTCCTCTTCCAGTACCACCACCTTCTTTTTCAAGCTCTCTACCTCATCTTCTATCTCCGCTAACTTGTCATTTACACCTCCAATTTCTTCTTTTATAAAACTTTTTAAGTCCTTCATCTCCTTCATTTGGGTTGCCTGGTGTTCCTGCATCATTTCCTTAATTTCTTCTCCTTTGCTTGCTTCCTTCACCACTCTCTTGATCTCTTCAAGCTCCTCCCAGCCGAACGGTCCCTGGTTTGGACCCGGATTCTTTTCTATACCTACCACCAGCAGCGTCGCAATAACCGTCGCACACAACATAATCTCCAACAGTCCTTTATAACCACTAATTTCTCTTCCTCTCTCAACTCCACCTTCCTTCCAACACTGCCTTACACCATGCCATCTTCCAATTCTTAGCCTGTATTGCTGTATCGTTATTCCCATATTGCGCACCTCAGCTCATTCACACGTCTGCACTTCCCGATGTCTCGCTCGTAACTGTGCAGTGAGAAATATATTTTTTATGGTGATTTGAAATTAGGGTGTTGTAAAAGATAGTAAAAAATCAATGTAAATACTTGCAGATAGAACACATGATTAGATAGAAGCATAATTCTTCATAAATATGTGTACAGTCACTCAATAAACAGTGTCTGGAAATGTCAGTACTGTAGTTCTTGGGGTTTCAGAGAAAATTGTACCATTGCGGTCGAAATATTGAAGTCGAGAAAACAACACTTGAAAGTTGGTAATGTACTGTTACTCACATCTGAGGTACTTTGCCTCTCAAAAGCTACCACAATGATAACCCTGGTCTTCATCTTCATCTTCTTGTGCTCTCCTTCTGGACCTTTTCTCCATTTTGCTCTGTTTTTCCAGATGAGTTTGTGATACTTCAGCCTTGTCAATCCTTCGCTGGTCAATTTCTTGGAGGGGGTGTGTAGTGAAAACACCAGGATCCATTCCAGCCCTCTTTAGGACTTCAATTCTACCCCTGTTCCCTTCATTAAAATACAGAACAGCATCATACACTGCTATATTCAACACCTTCAAACCACAAAATGTTGTTTTTGGGCCTCTCAACCAAACCAGATTATTAAAACTCTCATTATTGTTCTGAGTTTTGCCATGCAAACAACGTTTCACGAGTTCTGGATCAGCAAGAGACCTAAATATGGGCTTGATGGCTAGCATCACAGCCTCTGGAAGTGAATTATTGTGCTTTTAGGTATGGCTATCTCTGTTGTACTTGCACCACCCTTCCTTGGAACACAGATTGTGCACTGGATTTTTGTCAGTGGATATTTTTTGGAAAAAGGTGGCCCAAACAGCAGTTTTCATAGCATCAACTCTTACTTTCCTGGTATGAACATTGCCCTTGAATTTCGGTTTCTTGAAACAGGATTTGACTCTTGGCATGATTAATAATTACTTCACAAGTGCAGAACACAGATCACAGTTCAACAAAACCTCATGTAGGCCTAAATATCAACACATCTGTATCATGGAAGATTTCAAAACAAAACACACTGCTACCTAGCGCCAAAACTACACATCATATTCCAAAGAGAACCCATCTATGGAGATATTCCATGGAGAAAAATAATTTTATGACCAGTGAGTAGAATATAAAAAATATAACATTACTGAATGACATACAATGGGATGTGGCTATATGTATGCAACATCATATATAAATTATTTTAAAAAATACTTCTAGTTGAGATATGAGCTTGAAACTTCTACACAATACATATATGAGACCATACATATGGAAAACATATGTTTCAAAATTTTGATTTTTTTGACCCCTCGTCGGTTACATCCTCCCTTAAGGGGAACTAAGAAAGTGGGTGAATTTTAAAAATGACCATACCTACAGTATATCTCAAAACCTTAACATGTTACAGAAGTGAAAATTGGTTTTAAAATCTCCTTTAAAAATAAAGAAATAGGTATTTATTTTTTCGGAAAACAACTTATCGTGGTGAAAAGGACTGAATAGGGGGTTGAATTCTTTTTATTATGATACCGATATCTCAAAAACTGAAGATGTCACAGATGCGAAAATTGGTATTCGGAGTCTCCTTTAAAATAAATAAATATATACGCATTTTTTGTTTTCGGATGGTCCACTTAAATGGGGGTGGTGAAAGAATTGAAAAATTAGTTGAATTTATTATTTGTATGAGGATACTTATATCTCAAAAGCTTAAGATGTTGCAGATATAAAAACATGCATTTGGAATTTTCCTTAAAAGTAAAGAAACAAGTATTCATTGGTTATCAGAAAATCCACTTAAGGGGGGGGGGTGAATTGAAAATTTAGTTGACTTATTTGTATGAGGATACTTACATCTGTAAAAGTTAAAGATGTTACACGCGTGAAAATTGGTATTTGTAATCTCCTTTGAAAATAAAAAAAACACATTTTTCTATTTTCGGAAAATCAACTTAAGGGGTGGGGTGAAGAGAATTAAAGAAGTAGTTGAATTCTGTTCATTAGGACACTTATCTCAAAATATGAAGATATTACAGACGTGAAATTCGGTATTTTGAATCTCTTTAGAAATAAAGAAACACGCATTTTCGTTTCCGGAAAGTCCACTTAAGGGATAAAGGGGTGGAAAGAAGTGAAAAAGTTGAATTGTTTTTATGAGGATACTTATATCTCAAAAGCTGAAGAGGTTGCAGACGTGAAAATTGGTAGTTTGAATTTGCTTTAAAAGTAAAGAAACGCGTATTTTTTGTTTTCGGAAAATCCACTTAATGGGCTGAAAATATTTGGAAAAGCGGGTGAATTTTTGAAAAGAATACCGGTATATCTACAGTACATGAAAAAACTTAACATGTTACAGACATGAAACTTGTTATTTGGAAAGTCCTTTAAAAATACAGGAAGACGTATTATTATTTTCCGAAAAGGGCACTTAAAGGGGGTGAAATGTGAAAAAAGTGTAGAATATTATTTTTATGAGGATGCTTATTAAATAAATTTTCTCAAAACTGAAGATGTTATAGACCTGAAAATTGGTATTTTGAACCTCCTTTGAAAACAAAGATTTTTTTTTCACTTGAGACGAGTCTGTTTCTCACATGTACAGTTCTATGTCGGATGGTCATCTTAACCCCAAAATGCAATACCACGAAGGTGGTTTACAAAGGTTTTTGGGTAAATGAAACTCAATTTTTCGTCATGTGTCTAATTTCGTGTGGCTATTTCTAGCAGAGTGCAGCCCTAGTAAGGCAGACCCTCCGATGAGGGTGGGATTTTCGTTATGTCTTTATACTTTTAAGAATTTTCAGATAATGTCTAATTAGAGTGTCGAGGAACGATTACTTTTATCAAATTACGATATCCACGCGAGCGAAGCCGCGGGTATATGCTAGTGGATGATAAGACATTGAAATTGCGACTGTTCATGCACCTCATCAAGAGAGGTTTCCTGGTATAGTTTCATGTAGACGAAAACTTAAATTTTGATGTTTGCATGGCCGATTACTTCGGATGACATGGCTGTAAAATCATTTTGCGTGGAGAACCAATACGCTTTTGGATAAAAGGTCCATTGCTTCGTTATGCCATGCTTAGAGGTCCCCAACGGCGAGGGAATAATAATAATAATAATAATAAAATAATAATAATAATAATAATAATAATAATAATAATAATAATAATAATAATAATAATTTCTTACCGAGGAAGATGACCGTTTGATTAGGGGCGCTTTCGGAAGATAGTGGGTTCGAAACCCAATGTTGGCAGCCCTGGAAATTGTTTTCCGTGGTTTCCCATTTTCACACCACGTCACCATAAAACCTATCTGTGTGGGTGCGACGTAAAGCCAATTGTAAAATACACTCTCGTGTAGCTATTGGTAGTCTGGTACAACTCTTGTAAGGAACACACTCCGAGGAGGGTGGGCGGCATCTGCCGTATATTGGAAACTGCGTGTTGTTGTGGTGGAGGATAGTGTTGTGTGTGCTTTTTGACTTGCAGAGATGTTTGGGACAGTAAAAAGACCCAGTCCCCGAGCCAGGGAAATTAACCGATTAAGGTTAAAATCTCTGACCCAGCCGGGAATCGTACCTGGGGCCATCTGAACCGAAGGCGACTACGCTGTGACCATTGAGCCAAGGAGCCGGAAATAATAATAATAATAATAATAATAATAATAATAATAATAATAATAATAATAATAATAATAATAATAATAATAATGGAGTCCGGGTACTTGGTTGAATGGTAAGCCTACTAAGTTCAGAGAGTTTCAAGTTCGATTCCTGACAAGGTTGAGGATTTCAGTTGTGTCAGATTCATTACGTTGGATAGGGGACCGGGTTTTTGTGTTCGTATTAATACATAATTCTTCATATTAAGTTCACACAACAATCCTCAGTATCAACCATCACGGAAACAAGAAATAGTGAATACTTTTCTCCATAGAGGGTTGTCATCAGGAAGGGTGTCCGGCCGTGAAAATGGGCCAAACCCTCACATGATGCTGATCTCAAGAATTTTGGACAGGAAAAAGGAGAACATTTTGTGCCATTTCACTGTTCTCAATGAAGTCTGATTGGAACGAAAATGGAGTTTAAGCCGTGAGAACGTCAGTAATAAAACATCAAAGCATTCCTAAATGTCAATGGAATAATGTTTTCGTCAGGTACTTGAGGGGAAAGAAGCATAGAAGGCGGTGACAAAGAAAGGCGCGAGAAGATTGTTAAAATTTATTATTGGAAAATAACATTCGATTCGCACTGAAGGTATAGAAGTAGAACGTCACTCAAGACTGCTGAAGAGGAAGGATAATATCAACGAAGCGAAAGTTAAAGACGCAAATGTAATAAAAATAATTGTCTAGGAGTTATTTGCGAGACACTGACGTTGAAAGATATTCAGATCCGTAAAAAATAAAATTATTTCAGCAGACAGAAAGACTTCTGCATTACTACTTCACATTATCCTCGCAAGAAGATGTGTTAGCCGACAGAGCTTATTTTTGGAAGCTACATAATAATAATAACAAGAGCGCATGACAGAGAAAACCTAACATCTTAGTCAAATTGAAATATTCACATACATACTACAAATCTTAAAGCATTATAAAATATTACTTTAGAGAAGCGGTACTCTTATGTTATCCATATATTATAGCAGGCTGTGTCCATAAGATGACGAAACTAACTATGCTGACGTATTATTCTGTTCTAACTGCGCAAGAGGCCGAAGAAATCATGCACTAAAGAGGTGGAGGCAGAGCTACCTAGGTTATGGCGACACGAGATGACAAATCCAGCCAATGATGACCGGCAACGATCCGAGATAGTCCCAGATGTTCCCAAAAGGATGAGGGAAATGCCGTGAACCAAGCCCGCATGTCTAACCACCAAGACATGTGATGACAACGAGGGAGTACGGAGAAAGATAAGTCATTATAGTCATTAACATAAATTATATTTGTTTTCTTTTGGAGAGTGCTATGCTATATTTTTATTCTCATTTATCAAAATGTGAACGAAGTACTATCTTAAATATTACCAAAGAAGTGATGTTACATGAGAAGACAACTCACATAGGTATGTTAGATGTTAGTAGGTACTCATCTGACATAAATATCAAATCCACTATGTAGAAAGCAGTTAACCAGTGATGATTTAATATTCCGTTCGCAATGCTGTCAGTATTGAGTAAGAGGAGGTTAAGATAATCTCAATGTGAATACAACACGACATTGTGGTAAACATCAGGTTTATTTTAGAACAGGTGACGTGAAGTTAAGAGGAAATGAGATCGTATGTTGGATTTTTGATAAATCGCTAGAAAAATATGATATTTTATGGAATTGTTGAAAGATTGAGAACATAATAAGATAACCGAACGGATGATTAATGAGATGATAGTATGGTATACGTCAAGTTGAAATGAATTAATGTGTTTATGGTAATGTGAAGTAAAATATGGGATGAATAACGTGAAGTAAATAATTTATATGCGAATAATGGCATGTGGATATGATGAATAATATTGGTGATGATTATTGCTTCGTTGTAGATGAAGTTATGGTTTAGTTTAGCGACGATATTATTTCAATTTACGTATTTCGAGATGGAAGAAGGCTATGATTTGTTCTCAATTGCCCCTTAATCTTGGAATAAGCCTATATAGCGCTGATAGTTTGTAAAATACTGGAGATTTTAATATCAAAGTACATCAGAGGAATATGTGATGATAAAAATTGGTTCATGAGGAGCCAGTATGGATTTAGAAATAAATTTTCTTGTGAGGCACAACTGGTGGGATTTCAGCAGGACATATCAGATCAATTGGTTTCAGGAGGCCAGTTAGATTGCATAGCCATAGATCTTTCCAAAGCCTTTGATAGAGTGGAACATGGAATATTATTAAAGAAATTGGAGGGACTAGGATAGGACCTAAGGGTTACACGTTGGATAAAAACATTTCTAAATTCAAGGGTTCAGAAAGTCAAAGTAGGAAATAATGTATCGCAGGAAGAGAAAGTTTGTAAGGGAATTGCACAGGGTAGTATAATTGGTCCGTTACTTTTCTTAATATACGTAAATGATTTAGGGAATAATAAAACATCAAAAATAAGATTGTATGTAGATGACATAATTGTTTATAGGTAAATAAATAACATTGAGGATTGTTCAGAATTACAAAGGGACCTTGAGAGTATCCAACAATGGGTTGAAGAGAATAATATGAAGGTTAATGGAGGCAAATCAACTGTTACAACATTTACAAACTTACAAGCTTTAAAAGTGAATTTGAATATACTTTGGATGAGGTAGTTATCCCAAAAGATGGCAAGTGCAAATAATTAGGTGTAAGATTTGAAAGTAATTTGCACTGGAAGGGTCAAGTTGATGACATTGTTGGGAAAGCATACAGATTGTTACATGTCATTATGAGGCTACTTAAAGGATGCAACAAAGGATTAAAAGAGGAAAGTTACTTAAGTATGGTTCGTCCATTATTGGAATACGCAAACAGTGTTTGGGATCCTCACCAAGAATACCTAATAAAAGAAATAGATAGTGTGCATAGGAAAGCAGCAAGATTTGTAACAGGGGATTTCAGGAGAAAGGGTAGTGTATCAAAAATGTTAAAGGAACTTGGGTGGGAAACTTTAAGTAAGAGAAGGGAGAAAACTACACTTATAGGATTATATAGAGCCTATACAGGGGAAGAAGCATGGGGAGATATCCGTGAGAGGCTTCAGTTGGAAAATAATTATATCAGCAGGACTGACCACAAATATAAAATTAGAAGGAATTTTAGCAGAAGAGATTGGGGTAAATTTTCATTCATTGGGAAGGGTGTGAAGGAGTGGAACAATTTACCAGGGGTAGTGTTTGATCCTTTTCCAAAATCTGTACAGATATTCAGGAAGAGAATACAGAGGAACAGAGAAAATAAATTAAATATTAGAGGGCATTCGACCAGTGCAGTTTAATGTAAATAAAAATGTGTGTGATTAAATTAATTCCATCCCCTGGTCTAAGGAGTTTGGACAGCCAAAGTAGGGGACTGCCTGTAGGGGTGAAGTACAGCGGGGACTTCGAGGGCCCTGGGACCGCTACGGTAGCTGTGAAGGCCCTTCAGGAACTCTGAAAAGTGGTGGCAAAAGGGGCTCTGGTTAAGACGCAGCAGGTCGTTATGCTACTTAGATTCCAGAATGGATAAAAAAATGCAATGTAAATTTTAATTTTATACCCCTTGTATAGTATCATATGAAGTAATTTCACATACTGTATATCAGTTGACTATATTTGTAAGTAGTACAGGAGATATTATAAGTAGAATTTTGTAAACAATATAAATTTATTAAGGATGAGCTGTGTGTTCAATAGAAAAAATTGTTAGCGTAAATTGTATAATATTGTATTATAGGAAAATTTTCTTTTTGTTAATTTAATATTTAGTGCTTGACAATAATGTATTTTAGTGTACCATTTGCTACCGAGGTGGACACATAATTTGCAAATAAAGAGATTTTGGTTTGATTTTGATTTGCTTTGATTACGATCTTCATAATGTTCCTAGGTTGACATTTACCTAGTACATCATCAAATAATTCCTGATAATAGGAGTGGCACAGAATTAGGCTATACTTATATGTTTCTTCTAACCACAAGTATTCTCACTTAGATTAGGAAAGCTAGGAAGCTCACTGTAGTATATTAACTGATATCACTGGTAACTGTTCTTAAAAACTGAAGGCTATAAGTAATTGATAGTATCTTCTTACAAGCTAGATCACCTGATATCCATCATAATTGTGTTAAATGACCGTCAAATATAGATGATAGCGCAGTATTACGACATTTATAATCACTTTATGAGAACTTAAATCAATTTATAGCCACCCCAAGTGAACAAGTTGAGTAAATATTAGTTATGATTTTTCAGTCATATTGTTTTTAAGGATATAATGATTTAATGAATGACCTTTCTTCCCGTACGAAATGCGACACCATGAATTTTGAAAGAATATTGGGAAAGTGTACCACAAGTGAACATGTTACATAATTTAAATTATATATTATTTTAGAAAAATATTTTCTCACAACAAAGTTGTGTTCAATAATTGAGCATGAACAGCTACATCCAAGTGAGTCTATAGTACTGTGAGGTACTTAATGAATGATTGAGAAAAAGTTAGTAAGATTTCAGAAACAATTTCACGCGATGATGATAAGATGAAAGATGAGATTCTAGTTTTATTTGTGATTTAGTCAGACCTTGGAATCTGCGTCCAACACATTTAATAGCTCTCAGTCAATATTGTAAATATTATAATATGATGTAATTTTCTTTATTCAGTTAGAGATCTCTAATTTTAATGCATTTCAAAGATGACTTGATGAAGCACAAAGTCAACTATTCCTTATTTATCATTTCAAGAAATAATTCATCACATTCCAAGCATTTTCTTCAATTTCTACTTTATTTTAAAATAAATATTATATTGTAAATCTTAATTCTTCTTTTAATGACTTCTTAGGGCAAGGATCTAGTTATAAGTGATGATTGTTTGAATATTATTGTAGTTGTAAGTGATGATTATTTGCATATTTTGTGAGTCGAATGCGAAAACTAACCGAATTACGGGTAGGAGACGTCAACTACGCAGGTTAGGGTTTTCTGCTAGTATAATCTGGTGATCCTTTCTCGAATGCGGGACCCATAGCCCATAAATTTAAAGTATCGAGAAGAATAGAATATTCGAGCTAGCCTGGATCTCATGCGACTCGACCTGGATGCGGGAACGGCGCAATATGTACCGAATATATCAACACAGATAATTTTCAATATCGTAGCCTGTGACATCGAGTAGGCCAACCGTATGGGCAGTTTAGCAACCTTCAATTATATTACTCCTTCTGCTTGTTTTGAACCTGGGATCTTGGGGTCCATAGACTGAATATCTGTGACTTATCCACAGAGAAATCTAACGTTGAAGTCATCAGTCTCCAACAGCAAACTGATGAACATTTGTAGTCCCAAGTGTTCTTTCTAGACGACTGTTGCTGTAGACTGCTACGAGGATCATTCCTCTGGAGAGATCAGTCAGTCAGTGAGGTAATTACTGAGTGTCAGTTCGAAGGTGTAGAGGTAAAATGTCGTCATCATACCCAGAGGCCCCGTGTTAGATACTTAGCTTGTACAAAAAAATTTAAATGCTCAATTGTGGGCTGTAATAGGGTTTACTCAGCACTGTGAAATCAACCGAGGATCTGACAGACATGACAACCAGTGGACAGCTCAGGAGAGTCAAGAAACACAGCTGAGAAATTTGTCACACTTAACACGTACATTCCAGTATTTGCGGGTCATCAAGATCAACAGCATTCTATTTGACAAACCAAGAACCTCAGAGGACTTTGATTAGAAGTTTCTGTCGTCGAGTAACTTGGATGAGTGGTTTGGGTCACATAGTTGTGAGGTTGCATTTGGGAGTTCGAACCGTATTGTCGGCAATCCTGAAGATGGTACAATGTGATTTCCCATTTTCACAACAGGCTAGTCCGAAGGCTGTACCTCATCAGTTACAAAGCTATGGTCGCTTCCTGTCCTGTCCTATCGTCACCGCAAGCCATGTCTGAGTCTACGCATCGTAAAAATCAATAGCAAAAGACATTTCTTATACCTGGTCATACTCATTTTAGACATGACATGGAAAATGCTGGAATAGAAGGAGCAGAGAAAAGCAAACCCTTTAAAATAATGATAGGCCTACCTATAGTAGAGACTGATATAATTGTGTATGTCCTGAGCGAAGAAAAGTGTGAATAAAATTTACTCAGAAATATAATTCCCTCATTTGTGTTTGTTGACAGATACTGTAGACGTATTAAACGGACAAAAGACACAGATAGCAATACTGTGAAGTTGACATATAGTTGATAATTGCTGCGACATAAACATTTTAGCATGGTTGAATTATACTCTCTTGAACCAGATGTAGCCTACCATTTAAGGTTACAGACCTCATAAGGTAATCAGATCGGTATATCTGAACCAAAGGAAAAATAAAAAGAATAATCAAGTGACGTGCCATAGCTGCAATGATGATAATACACTCGATGTCCTGTGGTGCGAAACACGAGTAGTAACAGAGCAGTAACTGCAGTTCCAAATGAGATTATTATTATTATTATTATTATTATTATTATTATTATTATTATTATTATTATTATTATTAAAGCGGCAGAAGTTGGTTAGTTCACTTATGCTCTTACAGTAATGCATACTTGCAAGTATCTCTGCAAAATTTACTGTCTTGAGCCGGGCTGTATAGGTCAGACGTTTGGGCGCTGGCCTACAGAGCTCAAATTGGACGGTTTGATCCCGGCTCAGTCCGGAAGTATTTCCAGAGTGCTCAAATACGCCAGCCTCGCGTCCGTAGATTTACTAGCACGTAAATGAACTCCTGAGGGACAAAATTCTGGACCATTATTGGAAACCCAGAAGTTTGGAGCCATTAAATTTTTGTCATATGTTTACTGGTTTTTCGTGGTTTCCCACTTTTACACCAGGCAAATGCTGGGGATGTACCTTAATTAAGGCCCAGGCCGATTCATTCCCACTCCTAGCCCTTTCCTGCCCCATCGTCGCCATAAAACCTATCTGTGTCGGTGCGACGTAAAGCAACTTGTAAGAAAATAAATAAAACCTACAATTTAGTTTCCTAAAATATATCAGTTTTTGACATATCAAATTTAGGATATTCATGACGAAATAATAATAATAATAATAATAATAATAATAATAATAATAATAATAATAATGATAATAATAATAATAATAATAATAATAATAATAATAATAATAATAATGAAAGTGCATATCCCTAGTCAGTTTTCAGTCATTTGACCGGGTCAGGAATGGAATGAATGAAGCCCCCATCTGGCGGCGATGACAGGAATTGTGACGGCTGCTATAGCCTGTCGCACTCTTCATGGGCAAGGATTAATGACTAGCTTAACAGTTGAAATGAAAAGATAATGGAGAATGTTGCTGGAATGAAATATGACAGGGAAAACCGAAGTGCTCGGAGACGAACTTGTCGCACCAACGCTTTGTCCAGCACAAATCTCACATGGAGTGACCGGGATTTGAATCTCGGGACCCAGCGTCGAGAGGCGTAATTTAACTAACAATGAAACAACGAAGGTAATCAATATATCAAATCTGTCTCTGAACAATTACCAAAGCAACAATTTCTATCGAGGTGAATTAGAGATGGCAGAGGTATGACTAATAGGGGTGTTTTAAGGAGGAGTAGATCTAATTGAGGATCAAGAAGATTATTATCCAGTGATCGTAATCAGAAGAACAAGGATCGATTTGAAATATTTATGGGGTTGAAATGTGAAATGTCTGGTGTAAACAAGCAGAATAACGTATGTTTTAAACTCCGTTGTATCAATGTAGGTAAGCTACACTAAGTGCACTCTCAGTTAATATCAGAATCTGATAACATGATAATACTGCATAACGACTGTAATGCTATGAATTTCCCAGGGGTTTTCCCGGATTTAAGAATTACAACTATTACTCGGATTTCGGTATTGTATTATTTTCCATCTTGTTTGAGGCGAAATAAAGAAAAATACTCAAGCTGTATTTCAAGTGTGCAGTATTTAATGTAGGCTTCATTCTAAAGGACCATAGTCACTGCTGTTTAGCGATTGAGTGATTTAATACGGCGCTTAATGTGTTAATGAAACAGTTACGATATACGAATATGATTTGCGAACTTAATGCTTATGTCGTCTCAAGCCATGACTGAAGAGAAATATGCATAGCAAATCTGTTCGTGATTACGAAGTACAAAATGTAATCAACTACAAAGGTACGGGTGTTCATTTATGACCCATTAGTTGACCCAGAAGGGCGTGCTTAGCCGAGGTAGTAAAGGCATGCTCGATTCACCCCTAAGTCGTGAGACCGATTCCACGCCAGGAAAATTACATTTTTTACAAACGCGCCTTCCTCTTCTGGAGAAGTACATGGTCCTGAGATCCTCTCAACCTGCACTGAAAATGAAAACGAGATTCATTCCTGGGGACAGAGCAAACCGAGCATAAGTTTAATCACTCAATTACACATAGCGCCGAGGTTGGCAATAGTCGGAGCCTTTACCTCCCACTCTTCCAAGGGAACTCATGGCTTGTATGAAGATGACTTCATACTATGATGAGCACAGACAGCGTAGTAGGCAATGGAGCGTATTTTCGCCAGCAGTTCCCCAGTTCGATCCTCAGCTACTGAACTTTTGCAGAAATGACAAATACATCCTCATCCAACTGCTCATAGGTGGCAAGAGAGTAATACAACGCAGGATCCTCCGACAGTGGTTCGACATTCACGAAACAGAAACTCTGATAGGGAGAGCACAAAATAGGGGGAAATAATACTCCACGAAGTTCACCAAATTGTAGCAAGGAGACGCCGTGAGAAAAGGGAAAGTAATTAATTCGAGCTAACAATTACCGGTTATAATGCCTGAAGATGGCCTTTAGCGGGTCGAAACAACCCCCATGATGTTTTAATGTTAATATAAGTTACATCAATTAACAATGTGCATTGAATAGGTGGATCTTTCCTTAATTTTATAATTGTGATTGCTTGTCAAAACGGTTCGTCTTGAATTTCATAACTTACGATAACAATTTCCGATTATTATATTTGGGACGTATTCACGTATAACTTCCGAAGCCTTGAAGGTATTAGCCAGCAAGATGCAACAAGAACAAGTGGTGACGAATACATTCGCGATATATCGTTTGTATAATTCTATCAGAAAATTGAAATTGAAAGTATTATTAAGTGTTTAATCACTCATTTAAGCTGTTATAATATTACCGGGAGAGTCCACTGAGAGTGTCTCCAGTCTGGGCAGTGAGACATTAAGAGAAACCGGCTACGTTACGGGATAACGGCAGTGTAAGTACAGTCAACATTGCACCCGGCCGTTAAGTGACGATTCATTTTCAATTTACCACTGATCTTCGTTTACGTTTGTCGCCTAGGCGGTAGATTCCTTAACAGTTGTTTACCTAGTCTTAAAAATTTATTTCAAAGAAGTCGGAAATTTATCGAACTTCTCTCTTGTTAAATTAATCCATTCCCTAATTCCTCATCCTATAAACGAATTTAATTCAAAATTTATCTTCATTTTATAACCTTTCCTATACTTAAAATCCTCTTCAAGCTTATATTTCTACTATACTCATCCCACGTCACCTCTCCACTGACAGCTCGGAACATACCGACTAGTCGGGCAGCTCTTCTCCGTACTTCGAAGTCTTCCCAGCCCAAAGGTTGTAACATTTTCATAACACTACTCGTTGGTGCAAAAATTACACGAAACAAATAAGGCTTCCCATGTACTGGAACCACACTCTAACTCGGGTCTTACCACTGCCTTATACGGCCTGTACTTTACATCCATACCCTCACAATCATGTGGATAGATCTGCACCCCTCATTTACAACCTCCTTAATGTGATTACCCCAACGAAGATCTCTACATATATACTAACACCCAGACACTTACAGCGGCCCCCACGTGCTACGTCTCCATTGACAAAGTGTTTAAAACGAAAGGGATGTTTCTATTGGTGAAACTTATAACCTGAATTTTCACCCCATTCGTCAGCATCATTAGCTGCTGCCCATCTCACAACTTCGTCGCGGCCAGTTGATTAAAATCGTGTAACTTTTTTTACTATGTGTAGTATAACATCATCCTCAAAAAGCCTTATCTGTGAATCTAGTTCTTTACTCGTATCACTTATATGAAAATATAAAAGTCCAATAATAGTATACTAAAATACAATGGTTTAGAATTACATTTTAAAGTAAAATCGACAGTTTGTTTGTAATTTGTCTGTCGGATGGAGTGAGTAAAGTATTAAAGGTGCATATGTAGCTGCAAGTATTTGGGCATAGTATTCAGAAAGGTTTTGAATTGATGTACAGCTCGAAATTCCAACCCTATGTCCTAGCACATTACTTACGGAAGTCACTGTACAAATACAAATACCCATATTGGGGTAAAACAAAAGGGAAAGACTACAGAATGGGATTGAAACGCTCTTTTACAGGGGACGTGTTGAACAATGGAATGAACTAACTGAAATACTATTGCATTTCTAATCAAATTTACCAGTACATCATAGCAGGAATGATGTATTATGCACGCACAATAAAAGTGAATAAGTGTATCGGTGGTGGAGTGTTGGCTCCTGGAACTCAAGTCTGCCAGTTCAAACTTGACAGAAGTAGCCAGACAATTGACGAGGGAGGGAAAAGTCCGTTTGGCACTTGTATGAAGTCGGCGCTTAAAACTCTCCGGTGATATATTTTATGGTAACTTGACATAATTGATTAATCCTCAGCAACATATCGCTGATGTAGTAACAGTAGTATACTTTCGACGTTATGCCCGATTAAGGAACGTGTTTGAAGTTATTTAGCTGATGTCATTGCATTTTTCTTCTCCCAAAATCTCTTCATCTTCTTGCTCTGGCTTTTCTTGTGATCTTCTGACCAGGTTTTGTTGGTGGTAGTGCTTGGATGATGTTTAAAGCGGAGATTGTTGACTAATTTTCTGAACTCAGATCTGTCTAATACAATGTCATCTGTGATGCCTATTTTCTGAAGATCTTTTCCAATTTCGAGAAGTCAATTGCTTTTTTACTTTCATTGGTAGGGCAAGATTCAAAATTATTTTGGTCAGTTTCTGATTACTCATTCTCAGATTATGTCCGTAAAATTACCGGACTGAGTGGCTCAGACGTTTGAGTTGCTGGCCTTCTGACACCAACATGGCAGGTTCGATCCTGGCTCAGTCCGGTGGTATTTGGAGGTGCTCAAATACGTCAACCTCGTGTCAGCAGATTTACTGGCACGTAAAAGAACTCCTGCGGGACTAAATTCCGGCACCTCGGCGTCTCCGAAAACCGTAAAAGAGTAGTTATTGGGACGTAAAGCAAATAACATTAATTAATTATTAATGAATTAATAATTGTCCGTAAAATTTCAAACGACTTTTCCTAAATGTTTCTGAGATTTTCTCTGAGTGTTGGTACTGGTCTTGAGAGAGATTTCTTTATCATCCAGATTCCCCCTGTGCAGACTGGTCCAAACATTTTCCTTAAGATATTTCTTTCCTGCTTTTCTACATCTTTAATAAAAGATCTATACCAATGATCAGTGTTTCAGATGCATATAATGCTTCACGCTTTGTTACAGTGTTGTAATGCCTTAATTTTGCATTTCGGGATATGGATTTCTTATTAAATCTGTTTCAAGTGAGTCTGAACGCACTTTGTGGTTTAGTGATCCTTTCTTTCTTTCTTTCTTTCTTTCTTTCTTTCTTTCTTTCTTTCTTTCTTCACGATTCATTATTATTATTATTATTATTATTATTATTATTATTATTATTATTATTATCATTATCATATTTGTGTGCATCTTGCTTTACATCGCACCGACACAGATAGGTGTTATGGCGACGATGGGATAGCAAAGGGTTAGGGCTGGGAAGGACGTGACCGTGGTCTTAGTTAAGGTACACGTGTATTTGCTTGGTGTGAAAATGGGAGACCACGGAGAACCATCTTCAGGGCTGCCGACAGTGGGGTTCGAACCCACTATCTCCCGAATGCAAGCTGAAATCTACGTGAACCAAACCACATAGCCTCGAGCTCGATATTATTATTATTATTATTATTATTATTATTATTATTATTATTATTATTATTATTATTATTATTAAATATCCCTCTTGACCACCCAAGAAGGTCCTTTGATACACTTCATTTTTATAGTTCAAACGTACAGCTTTATTCGGGGATACACATTCGGGAAATACTTTTGATGCACCATGAGTTATGTAAGTCGTAAATCTATCGTGCATAATATGTTTCTTACTGAACATAAAATCATAGCTTCACCAGAACTTATCATGAATTTAAATCAAATTATTCTTTAATATTATGCTATAACTGTGTAAATTTCAATCTTACTTAGTTCACTTTTACAGCCGACGAGGTTTAAACCCCTCTCACTTCACTTTAATTCAATAACCACTGTATCTGTATAACGCGTCTCAGAAGGTTGAGTACAATCCGAGCGCATTTTATTTGAATATGTCACACAAAGATAGAGCGTCTAGAGGAAAGTTCGTATTCAGAAATGTAAGGTTACTGGGTGACGTATTCGATAAGAGTTGAAAGATCGATTTTTCGTTGTGGGTTCGTTCGAGTGCTCGAGCTGGCGTATTAAATGCAGTTACCTGCCTTTCAGCCAAGGGAACAGTGTATTTAGACTGAGTTTTCGCCAATAAGTGTATAACAGCAGCATTTGACAAAGTTCCATCTTAACGAGATTGTGAATTATTTCTCAAGGACTATCACATCAAGATAGGCTGTGATATAGTCTCAACATTTAACAGTATTGCCATTCATCACTTCTTAATGGACTCACCACACATTTTGATTCACCATCCCACACTTTTAACTAAAGGAACCAAGTTTTAGAAAGATGCAAATAATCCACGCTGTGAATATTGTTTTCTTGTTAACTAAGATCTTGAAATGAATTGGATACAAAGAGTATTTAATGAATCCTTTGGGACATTTAGCTTAAAATAAATACTAAAAAGACAAAATTAAAGGTGGTTGACAAAAGTAAACACCCAGTATAATATTGCACAATCAGCAATTTAATGAGTTTTGGACTACTGCTATTTAGAGCGTGTACTTAAAACAGACGAACATGAACACGAGAAAAGCGAAGGAAAAGAAATGTTTATTGTTTAATGAAAACCTCAAATTAGAGACATAAAACGAACATATCTCAGGACCTTTATTTCAAGAGTACCGGCATGTGGATGTGAAACCAGGAAATACGGAAAACAGGGGTATGTGAAGCTTGAACTTGGAAAAGAATGGCTAGAGCATTTTGAAAGAACAGAAAGCCGAACATCCTCGTGTTGAGCGTTATAATGGAGAACTGACGTTCAAAAATAATCATGTTGAACATTACGAAGGATGCACCCGTCGAATACAATGATAGAAGGATAATACACAATTTATATGAAAACCACAGAGCCATATTAACGTAAATGGAGAAATCCAAGAGGATTGCTTGCAGAAAGGAGTGAGCAAGGGTGTGCCCTGTCATTAGTTCATTTTATATATAGTGTACATTCAGGTGGTCATGAATGAATGTATCGAAGTAATGGAAAGGATAAAAGTTGAGAAATGATATTACAAATTGGCAACGTTTGCTGACGGTATCGTGATCATTGAAGAAAGTCAAGACTTAAAACAGATAGGCTATTGTTGAAATATATGGAACCAAGCTCGATAGCTGCAGTCGCTTAAGTGCGGCCAGTAATCCAATATTTGAAGCACACAGTCGGCAGCCCTGAAGTTGGCTTTCCGTGGTTTTCCATTTTCAGACCAGACAAATGCTGGGGCTGTACCTTAAATACCCATCGTCGCCGTAAGACCTATCTGTGTCGGTGCGACGTGTAAAACAATTTGTGAAAGGAGAAATATATGGACTTAATCTTGAACACTTCATTCATCATATAAATTAATTCGAAAAGAATGGAATGTTTGGAATAAGCTATTAAAACGAAGAGATCGTTTTACTGGACATTTTAAAAGCGCAATGTCTTTATGGGTAATGTTTTTCGGGGTAAGGCGGAGAAAAAAGGAAGAAGAGGCAGACCAAGATTGCAGGTCGTTAACCAAATCATTGACGATGTGAATGCAAAATCTAATGTTGGAATGAAAAGACGAAAAAAGAAAGGAAAGAGGGGAGAAGATGTATTTACGCATTATGCAACACAGAAGAAGGTAAAGAGTACAATTGCAACTACAATTAAGGAGAGGGAAACGGGGTACTTGTGTATGTACTAAGACGTGAGTTTCTTCTCCTGACCATCATTGAAAGCAAAGTTTTATAAAAGAGAACAATGGGGCAACCAAGAAAGTCGTTTATTAAGAAATCCAACGATGACCTGGCATGTAGTGCATACGTCACTAAAAAGAGTACCACAAAGGACTGTCGCTTGTGGCTTTAGCGACAAGACTTTTGGTCTTTGCTAGTGGCCTTACGTCGTACCGACACAGATAGGTTTTATGGCGACGATGGGATAGGAAAAGCCTAGGAGTTGGAAGGAAGTGGCCGTGGCCTTAATTAAGGTACAGCCCGAGCATTTGCCTGTTGTGACAATGGGAAGCCACGGAAAACCATCTTCAGGGCTGCCGACAGTGGGATTCGAACTCACTATCTCCCGGATGCAAGCTCACAGCCGCGCGCCCCTGACCGCACGGCCAATTCGCCCGGTCGTTTGGTCTTTAGGAGGTTATAATGATGATAAGGAGGATCATGATGATGTTAACATATATTACCTTATTCGTGACGAACCATGTGGGCAGTGAATAGAGGGTAAAAATTTACCGTTACCGATAATAATTTAAACCTATTCAACGTTCTTTAGAGGTTCCACCCATCGTTCGTGTTAATGAATATAGACGTTTTACATCCTAAAGAATCCTCATTGCGCTGTATCTCAGTTTCATTAATGATAATCGATTTTGTAATTTTGTTTCAATTTTGCTTTACGTCGCACGGACACAGAACGGTATTCTGGCTACGGTGGGATAGGAAAATACTAGTAGTGGGAAGGAAGCGGCCATGGGCTTAATTAAGGCAGAGCCTCCGTATTTGCCTGACATGAAAATAGGAAACAGCGGAAAGCCAACTTCAGGGCTGCTGACAGTGTTATTTGAACACACTATCTCCAGAATACACGCTCACAGATAATCGATTTCGAATCAAACTCGGTGTGTACCGCAGTTGGTTGGTATGCTGGTTGGAAATCTTCTTCATAAAGGATCATTAGTTATTCAGAGGTGGTGAATGACCTTGTAATCCTTCGATTTAAAACTGACATATCGCATGAAGAACTATATAAATAAGCTCACTGGACACAAAACAGACACCCTAGAGCGCACGCACAGATGGATAATTAACCCTGTACAGATGGCGCAGCGAAGTGAACATAAGGCAGTAGCGATGTTTCAAGCGGACAGTGTACATCAACATGGGAAGATGTAATGATGTTTCAGAGTGGCAAAAACGGGCAATCGTGTTTGGCCATCCCCATGGCCATATGGTGCGTGAAGTTACTGGATTTGTTGGTGTTTCACAGCGGACTGTTCAACGTGTCTAAAAGCACTGGTGTACTGCACTTGGCCATTAAACACGACATCAGAATTGCGGTCGGAGAAAGATCCTGAGAGGGACAGGAGATGCCTTTAACGGGTTGTGAATCAAAATCGCTTCCAAACCCGACATAAATTGGTGTAGTCAGTGAATGAAGGTCCATCCCAACCTTTTATCGAGAGAACATTGCAACGGAAACTGCATGCAATGAACATTTAGAGTTAGTCACCTTGCAAGAGGCCATTGCTCACACAGGACATGAAACTGCACCTCCTCAATGGGCTAGATATCATCGAACGTGGACAGTAGCTGACTGGCGGAGCGTAACGTGGTCTGACGAATCACTTTTTTGCCTGTATTCCAATGGCGAGTGCACCGAAGGCCAAATGTAGCATTTCATTCTGAATGTGTGCAAGGTCAAATTCAAGCAGAATGTAGGTTTGTAATGATTTTTTTGGTGGAGGGGTTTTGCTTATCATGGATGGCCCGCTCACTGAGGAGACCTCTAACATGAACCAGCATGTTTATTTAAACATTCTAGATGATCAGGTGTTGCCTTTCAATGATCATCCCACGAACCTAGTACGCTGGCGTAGCAAGGGGAGAGGTGATACTCCCACGTGGTGTGTCCCGGGTGGCGGATAGGGGGGTCCCAACCAGCTTGCCGGAGGGAAGTAAAATACCTCTCGCGGACCAAACAAAGAACCCTCTGTGGGTGGGGGACGCAGACGAAGAATACACCCGCGGTATCCCCTGCTTGTCGTAAGGGGCGTCTAAAAGGAGCGACCAAGGGATGATTGGATTAGAAGCATGAAACTACTTGTGATTAGTACCACCACGCGGGGAACACCATGGGTCGCTATTACTTGCGCGTAGTACCACTATGTTAGGTACCAAATACGTTTGTGATTGGTATCAATCAGGAGCACCGTGCGGTCAGGCTTTTACGGTACCTGTGATTAGTAGCACTATATGAGCGACACCATGGTTCTGGCTTACCTATGATTAGTACCCACTATATAAGGAACACCACGGAATAGTACGAGTCCCAGTGGTTAGTACACTTATGTGATGAAAACCATAGGTTTGCGTTGCCTGTAAACGGCGCCGCTATGTGTGAAACACCATAGGTCTGTATTGCATGTGCGAATTTCATTACCTGTGAGTAGTATCTTAATGTGTGGAATACCACGAGTGTACGATACTTTTGATTAGTACCGCACCATGTCAAATACCATGGTTCTACTTTCCAAGCGATAAGTACCATTATGAGAGGCCGATGACCTATATTTTGGACCCCTTCAGCTTGCAAGCATCATCGATTCAGTATTGAGCTATAAGAAGCAGTCCTTTGTTCAGTATTACTATTTTTTCCGTCAGTTTCTGAGACTGAGTCATCGCGGGTCGGCTCCACTGATTGTTTTAATTTCAAATCTATCCGTTCATTTTTCGTCCTCACGCTTTTAATTCTGGTCAGTGGAGGATTTTGGACTTTTATTTTGTCATTCCATTTTGTCTCATTTCGTACCATCAGGGGCCGATGACCTAGATGTTAGGCCCCTTAAAACAACAAGCATCATCATCATCAGTGATCATCTGCATGATGAGTGCCCGCTATTGATACCCCGATTCTTCAAGATGACAACAGAAAATTTAATTGGGCTGGACGCTTATGTGACTGGTTTTAACACTCCTGCACCCTAGTAAGTCTCGTTCGGCCTGCAATGTCAGGACACAATTTCTGTGCATGCGTGTACGAACAAGCCAGTTATTTTGATTTCAATCACATACCTCAGAGAAAAGAAATGTCCAGCAACGTTTTAGTTCCATTTTTTGTGAATCAAATAGTAGATTGAGTACATATCCTACTAATATTTTAGCATGATACTATAGAATAGCATACCATAGCAGTATACACTTGTACCAGCACAGTACTCTCGTTCGAAATAACTGATCAAATCGGCGTCTCCGAAAACCTTAGAAGTGGGCTTAAAATTATTATTATTTTTATTATTATTATTATTAGTAGTAGTAGTAGTAGTAGTAGTAGTAGTAGTAGTAGCAGCAGTAGTATTATTGTTATTAACTGTTCAATATAACTACCTATGTTAAAGTCGAGAAACATTATTAACAAGTCATTTAAAGTATGGAAGGAAACTAGCATTGCCGTGAATTAAGTGTCAGTAATAGCGTCCGATGCCAAAATTAGCCGAGTGTAACCGTGTAAACCACCACAGTTATTAGAGGTTGGACACAAGCCTTATACCACCACCAGTAGCTGGCAGCAGTGGGGAGCCGAGAAGAAGACTTTTAAATCCATAATTAAGTTCCTAGAAGGAAATTAATTTCTTCGATTGCAAAAGTTAAAAACATTAAAGGTCTGGTGCGAAATGCTAACCTGGACTGAAAACACCTAACAATTTGAATGTTTTTCATGCCTGTTTTACACCATATTTTTTTCATTCAGTTCAGTATTCTTACATATTACATTCCACAGAACCATGATTTTATAGCTCGTAGAAGATTAACATCCACAACATCAACCTTGGTCCGTTTTAACCATACTGAAACCAACAGACACATACGAGTCAAAAATTTCTCTTATACAGTATTGTAACAGTAAATGTGGTACTTCGGTAGAGATGAAACGCAGGGCGTGTACAATTCGTTGAAGTGCATACAGAGGGAAAGGGTTTGTTTAAATAAATCTTTTAAAAAAAATTTCCAGAGTTTATTGCGAGTCTTAGACACTCGTATAGAGTAACAGTCAATAGATAATGTCCAGACGATACACAATTCATCTCACGTCCTATCGGAGTAAAAAGTTGTCACACGATTAGGTTAAAGTCCACGGACTTGAAACTTAATAGCGGCTTCACGCCCGATCACGGTGCCCGCGAACCGACTGTGCGAACACTACAGTCTAGCGTGCACATAGATACTCCGGCCACACACTGGCATCACACTCTGGCAACATGCTGTAACACACTGCAGCGCACTGCAGCACACTCTAACATGCTGGAACACACACTGGTCTGCTGAGCGAAGCAATACGTATTTATATCTGATCCGGGCCTCCACCCCTTGTTCCATAACTTTATCGTCTCAAGTCAGATTCACGTGAAATTCGGCAGGAACATAGCTAAGGGATCAAGTTATATGGTGATGTTGTTCAATTTGTTCAATTATTATCGTGGGAAAAGTTATTACCCGTCGAAACTCGAAGAACATTCTACATCAGTCTAGGCTCTGTAGTGCGGCGAGGCATGCTGTGACGTCACCCGCTCACTACGTCATACGCGCACAGCTGTTGCTCGCCGTCCAGTCAGTCCTTCGTAAGCGGCCCGGAGCGTAACACGTAAGTTTTAAAATTTCTATGACGGGGACTTAGTTTGTACCGCCGTTACCGGTACATCTCCCCCTCCTCCTGGGGAAAAGAAAATTCGATAGGATTTTCTTTTAATGATATTCTCTCCTGAAGTATTTCTTTAGGTTGGCTGCATTGTAAATGCCCTCGATGCTTCCATCCACCTTATTAATTTTGTATGCCCCGTTTTCGAGAATCTCTGCAATTCTATATGGTACTACATAAAGTGGGCAAAACTTTGCATAAATGCGAAGTTCGGGGTGCGAAACAGTTGGTTTTCTTACCAATGGCCAGGGGGTTTAGATACGGAGTGACACATTTAGAAATGATACCATAATTTTCCATCTCCTTTATCACAGTCCTGGCTTCCTCTCGGTACTTCTCAGGAACTGGATAGGGCCGTTTTTATAAGGAGAGGTGTCCTTAACATTCAATTGGTATTCAAAATCTCTAATAACGCCGGGTTTGTCATCAAAAACTTCAGGGAATTTCTCAAATATTTGTCGAGTTGCTTCTGCCACGCGGGAATCGAACTCTGGGCTTTCAGCCACACTGGTGAGAAATATGAAGTGATCACGACCTTCGTCGAACACATCCTCAATAATGGGCACTTCCTGGCCCTCGACGGGTCCCTCTTGACCGGGTCCACCCTCTTCGCAATCTATTTCATCGGCAGGCAGAGCATTGCTCATCTTGCCTCCGGTTTCTATGAATGGGGTACCCAGACCTTGGCACTTCAAATTATTACAGCCTACCAGCTGCAACTCTACAGAGTCGATGTTAAAAAATCGTATGACGTTGGCAGGATAATCAATGATTCCCCCATACTTGGCTAGGAAATCTGACCCTAGGATGACGTTGAATTTCATCGGCGAAATGACTAGGAAGATGTGCTCGAACTGGACACCTTCAATGTCAAAGGTAACAAAAGCTTGAAATTTACATTTGATATGCCTGTCCGGTACTATCCCTTTAATTTTGATCTGTGCGACTGGTATCAATAACATGTCTTCTCCCCCCTTCAACATTTCAATTAACCTCTCAGACATTAATGAAGCCTGAGCTCCAGAATCGATTAAGGCAGTTACGTAAAGGGTATCCAAAGTAATATTAATAACTGGAAGACTTCGTTGGACCCTCGGTGTTGTAGGAGTGGGATCTTCATACAAGAGATCTGAGTCATCCAAGTACCAGTAATTAATATTAGTGAGACAAATTATTTCCCCTCTACTACGGTTTTCAGGCAATCTTATTGTTGTGTTATCGAAGTTTTTTAATTGCGCCTATCGATTCGGGGTTTGTCGCAGGCGTCGTGTTCTGTCTTCTGGCATGCTCTTGGTATTCTAAAGAGGTAGCGCCAGGTAATCCTTCATCCCAGTTTCGATTCTGGACATATTCGCGAGTTTCTCTCCATCTTCTTTCGATTTCGGCTCTCGGCGAATCTCCATCTCGAGTAAGCGACTCGATAGGTTTCTTCCATGTTTGATTACGTCTGTAAGGCGTACTTTGCCCGTATGGACGTCTCCTAAATCGCCGGAAATGAGATAATGAATCTCTGCGTGGTTCTACTTCCTCACGGGGTTCGGGATTCGATCTCGGCGGGTTGTTAACTTCGACATGGTTGGTTGCAACCTCTTTCGTCTTAGTAACCCTGGGTGGATTTTGTGTATGGGCAGTGTAAAGTTTCCTTAATAAATCATCAAGTTGTTCTAGGTCTTGAACATTGGCTGCAACAAGAATTTCTTGTACATGCGCCGGGAATTGTAAAGTTACTACCTGTATTAACTCCTGTTCTGGCAAAGGAGGATCAAAGAATTGCATTTTCTTTAATTGAGAAATGAGAAAATCAGAATATCGTGAAGAATTAATAGCTGTGTTGTATCTCCTGGAGTACAACTGTAGCTTAATCAAATGTTGAATTTCTGAATTCGAAAACCTCTTCAACAAGGCTTCCTTGAACTCATCATAGGTTTTAATGTTAAATTTAAATGCTGTGTACCAATTTAGTGCTTTCCCTTCCAATAATCTAGAAGCTATCCTCAATTGGTGATCGGATCGTACTTTCTTCTCTTGAAAGTACTATTCAATGTTGAGAAGGAATTCTTTCGCTGTGTATTCTTCCTTTCCGGAAACTTTTGCAGGTTTATCGTCTGATAATTTTAAGACTGTGGAAATGCTAGAAGTGTCTCCGCTAGACCCTTGACACTGGTGTGTAGACACCTCCTTCTCTACCTGAGAGATTCTATTATCAATCGTCTCTATTTTTCCTTGCAATTCGACCTTGATAGTCTTAACTTGTCCACGGATGGAGTTTTCCACGCTCTGGACTTCCTTTTCGAGGTCCTGCTTCACTTCATTTACGTCGCGGCCTATGCGAATGATTTGAGTATGTGCGCTATCTAATTGGGTTTTTACATGCTTATCTGTTTCCTCCTGCTTTGTTTTAAGTAAATTAACCTCATTACTTATTTTCTGAAAGTTAGTCTTAAAAGATTCATGGATGTTATCCTGAATAGAGGCTATTTTTGCTTGTGCCTGTGATAACTGACCATGAGATTCTTTAAATTCTGCCTTTAAGCTTTCAACTTCCTTAATCAATTGATGTGAGGTGGGAAACCAAGCTTTTAAGTCTTCAACTATTTGTAGTTTAAGGTCCTGTTTTACTGTTTCTAAGTCACGGGTGAGGCGTTCGTTTATTTCCGTAAACTTAGAATTAATCTTCGCATTAGTTTCTGAGAATCGTTTTTCAATCTCAGAACCAGCTTTAGTAAGCCTATGTTCCAAATTAGCATTAACTTCGGTAAACTTGGTATTAATTATTTTAGTTATTTGTGTGATACGATTTTCTAAGTTGGCTGTAGTTGCAACCTTAGATTCGTTAATGCGAGCTTCTAAAGTAGTACCTAATTGAGCAGTTACCGCATTGGCCTCATCAATACGAGTGTTAATCTCAGTAATACGAGTATCTAATTGAGCCTGCGATTCGGCGATCCGTTCATTTAAGCTAATCTTAAGAGCTTCAATAGCAGCTAAAATATTTTCCATTTTGACGGTAATATATTTAAACCAAGCAACAAGAAAATCATAAATCACTTGAAAAGAATTCAGGTATCACCATTATTGCCAATGGTTAAAAGTTCATGTTCAAAGTCATTCAAACATTCTCAAAAAGAAAAATCTCCAAGACATTTAACACACAAAAATTATCCCATATCATTGATAACACTTCTTATAATAGAGAAGTTAAATCTTGTTAGAAAGTTCACTGGAATGTTAATAGCTATTCCACAAAGCACTGGAAATATATCTGAATTAAATTGTTAAGTCACACGATTGTAGTGCGATTTTGTCTATCACTGCACTTCTTAATTTATTACTAGTACTTCAAAATTGAGCCTAGAATGGTTAAGTGTCAATTTAATATCTACTGCACTCATAATTAAGTTCTGATATTGCTGAAGCGCTAATTTCTAATTTTACTGCACTCCAAATCGGCCCCGACACGACTGGGGCGCCAATTTCTCCCCCTCTCCTCTGTAACAGTAAATGTGGTACTTCGGTAGAGATGAAACGCAGGGCGTGTACCATTCGTTGAAGTGCATACAGAGGGAGAGGGTTTGTTTAAATAAATCTTAAATTTTTTTTCCCAGACTTTATTAAGAAATTGAAAGTAATGTCACCTCTGTACAGCGGATACAGTAGAAAATGTTCCACGTCCTATGGCTGGCGATGTCCTTGGATTCCGGCAGCTCCATTTTCCATATCAGCGAACCACCATTCGTCCCCCGATGGAAGTTCTAGAAAATCCATTCGATGTCTTGAAGATCCATGCGACGTTAATGAATGGCGTTGAGGTAGTCCTTGTGAATGGTGAACATGAATGAACATCGTTAAGCCCTGGGGCGAGTTAATGTAAAGGCTGCTTCTGCACAGATGAGAGGAACGTTTATAAATGGTTTTAACAAAGTTCAAACACAAAATGTATCTTTATCACACATTGAAATGTCACTCAATTTTGTCCCGTGTTAAGTGAAAGAATGCCACTAGACTCGAATAAGCATGTAAGTTAATACTCATAAAATAAAAGTCCACTCGAAACTTATCGTCGAGTTTAACAGAGTCACTTAAAGTTTGCGGCACTTGGTACAACGTAAGGTAATGCCGCATGACTTAGTTCTTTCAAGCACTGTTCAACATAATTCATTGAAAATAAAGATGTTCCACTCGTGAATTAGAACTCATTCACGTATTGAAAATAACATGAAATCAAAAGACGAAATTAATCGAATATTGACAGTCCTTGGTTCGACTGTTCGTAAACTGAATGTTCGCAGAATTGAAATGTGCTGTTTATTAGAATTGAAATGCACTGTTCACACATGCACAGTTCACAGTTCATGACCTAAAATATTGACACAGTTCATGGGATAGTAAATTTAATTTGGATTCAAACACAGTATTATAACTCGAAGTATTTAGTACTCGGTAAGGAGCAATCAGTTCTAAGTCCTGTCCATAACATAAAACTTCAATTTCGAGCACTCGAAAACGTTTGCGAGTCTTAGACACTCGTATAGAGTAACAGTCAATAGATAACGTCCAGACGATACACAATTCATCTCACGTCCTATCGGAGTAAAAAGTTGTCACACGATTAGGTTAAAGTCCACGGACTTGAAACTTAATAGCGGCTTCACGCCCGATCACGGTGCCCGCGAACCGACTGTGCGAACACTACAGTCTAGCGTGCACATAGATACTCCGGCCACACACTGGCATCACACTCTGGCAACATGCTGTAACACACTGCAGCGCACTGCAGCACACTCTAACATGCTGGAACACACACTGGTCTGCTGAGCGAAGCAGTACGTATTTATATCTGATCCGGGCCTCCACCCCTTGTTCCATAACTTTATCGTCCCAAGTCAGATTCACGTGAAATTCGGCAGGAACATAGCTAAGGGATCAAGTTATATGGTGATGTTGTTCAATTTGTTCAATTATTATCGTGGGAAAAGTTATTACCCGTCGAAATTCGAAGAACATTCTACATCAGTCTAGGCTCTGTAGTGCGGCGAGGCATGCTGTGACGTCACCTGCTCACTACGTCACACGCGCACAGCTGTTGCTCGCCGTCTAGTCAGTCCTTCGTAAGCGGCCCGGAGCGTAACACGTAAGTTTTAAAATTTCTATGACGGGGACTTAGTTTGTACCACCATTACCGGTACAGTATATCCATAAAAACTAAGAAATGTATAACAATATTTATTATAATGACGACAAATACGCAAACCCTTTTCCACAAAAGAAGATCCCAGTGAGAGGAAATAACTCTTAAAAGAAACTTTTCACTTTATATTTTAAATGTTTTACAATATTTTATGCACTGATGATGATCCAAAGGATCGAAAGATATCTATGTTTTAAACTAATCATGTGTTAATATTATAGTTAACAACACTGTGTATTGAATAAGGTGGATAAAATCCTATATTTTAGCAAATATAATGGGATAGTCACCTAATAGCGTGTGGGGCCTCCTCTGGCCCTGCGAACTGCAGTGAGACGCCGTGGAAGTGAGTCGACAAGTCCCTGGTAGTCCTCTGGACGCAGCTGACACCAAATCGTTTGCAGAGCGGCCGCCAATGCTGGTCTGTTCGTGGGTACAGGATCCATGGCACGGAGCCTGTGTTCCAGGACATCCCAGATATGCTCAATAGGGTTCATATCGGGGCTCCTGGGTGGCCATGGCAGTCGTTGGACCTCCGCTGCATGTTCCTGGAACCATTCCCGGGCGACCTGGGAGCGATGTGGCGGTGCGTTATCATCTTGAAGCACCGCAGAACCGCCTGGGCGCTGGAAGGCCAAAAATGGGTGGAGATGGCCTCCGAGCAGCTCAACATACCGCGTACCATTCAAAGTCTCTTCCAGAACAACTAGGGGGTCCATTCCACACCAGAAAAATACACCCCGGACCATAACAGAGACACCAGCGCCCTGGACCACACGTTCGAGGCAGGCGGGGTCCATCGCTTCATGTGGTCTGCGCCATACACGGTGCCTCCCATCGGCATGGTGCAGTTGAAATCGTGATTCGTCCGACCATATCACGTTACGCCATTGTTCCAGTGTCCATCCCTGGTGACTGGCGACAAATGCGCGTCGTTGTGCCCGATGACGTTGGGTTAACAGTGGCACCCGTGCGCGGCGCCGGCTCCCATACCCCATAGAATCCATGTTCCTACGGATTGTCCACTGGCAGACGTATCTAGCACGGCCTGTGTTGAATTGAGCCTTGATTTGTTGCACGGTTTCCCGTCTGTCACTTTTGACAATCCGTCTCAGTTGTCGCCGGTCACGGTCATCGAGGGTGGTTGGAAGGCCGGTCGTCCGTCTGTTGTGGACGTTGACACCCGCATTCAACCATTCACGATACACCCTGGACACGGTTGATCGTGTGAAGCCGAATTCCCGCACCACTTCCGAAATCGCACTTCCCATCCGTCGGGCACCAACCACCATACCCCGTTCGAACGGTGTCAGCTCACGACGACGTTCCATGTTACACATGTCACATGCACAGCCACTGCTCACAAGGTCTCCTATTCAACTGCCGCTGGCACAAGGGGCGTGTGGTGCGCAGACAACACACCTGCGCATCAGTGCTCTGCTATCCCATGACATTTACTCAGTCAGTGTAGTTTGTCAATACGGGCCAAATATGATTTATATCATATGTAATTCAGTACTTCACAAGAAAAATTGTCATATGTTGTCAAAAATTGTTCAATATTGATGAAGGTTTGGCAAGATTTGAAAGATTTGGCCATATTTGATAGTACTTTAACACGGAGGAAAGGCAAACGCAGTTGTGGTTTTTGGGCTAGCAGTGGGATATATTTTTTTGAAAAAGAAGAGAAACGTGCATATTAATGTGATTATCTTCAGCACAATTGTTGCAATGTATTTACTGCCATGAAATCATTTGCAGAGGTTATGTTATATTGCATTTAATCGCATTAATCTAATAACATTGATATCAATGCAACGAAAACTCATATCATAGTAAATTAAAACATATTAGGAATAATAATAATAATAATATGTGAAGGTCGTCATAAATCGGATATTGCTGATAGTATGCACTTATAGATTACCGTACGGTAATAAACATAATAGCTGGCTACTTCCTTGAGATATTTTTCTTGTAATCTCCTCCTACGCTGCCAATTTATTCATTTTATTGTGGTACCGTACTCTAAGGAGTCCAGTAAAAACGGGCAGGGATGTGCCTTATACTCAACAGTTATTATACACACAACATCCCGTGGTCATAACGACGGAGCCATTTTTGTTGTTTTGATTACCGCTCTCGGCAATTCCAGGATGCCTAACAGCCTAGCGCCCACTGCCAATACTCCAATTCCATTGGCCAATTCTGTGAAATACTTGGCAATTCTTTGATCGATTAGAACATGTTCTAATTCACTTTCAAGAATTTTGTTGACTTATCAAGCCTTCCCAAGTATTGCACGTGATTTCACAAGTAAACTTGAGAAGTATTGAAAATTCTTGTGGAAAGTCTTATGAAGTCTTGTGTTTAACAAAAATATGATCGTGTGCAACAGGCTTAAGAAGACCTTTGTTTATGTCATACGGTGAACCATGCGTCGAAGTAACATCCATGACTGGCATAATAATTAGAGTCCACAGCCATACGGAGCTACAAGAAATTAACTCTACAGTGTATTTTAGTGTAAATGATTAGTGCTGCAGTCATCACGAGTTTACCGATATTTTAATACAGTTTGAAGCATCCGATATGCCAGTAGTATCCAAATTGTCTTGTTCAGTTCCGTACTGTCTTGGTATCATTCATAAGGTCTACTCACTCTTTGTAGCTATGGAAATACAACAATATACTGGAGTTTATTAATACAGTAGGGTACATAGTTTAATGTTAATACTCAATAAGTTTATATAACTCATCAGATCACAAAGCATTTCAAACTACGTTGCAGTTATTAAGTCAATACAGTAAAAGTAAAATATTATATTTTATATAGGTTAATATTTCAGGATTCTGTTCTTTTTTACCAGAAACGCAAAACTTAACAGCCTGTTATAAAGGATATTAAAAAATATAGTTATAACTGTGGTCACATTGTTGGAAGATTTGCATTCCTGAAACAGAATAGAATAAACGGAGAGGTAGGCCTAATTAAAGGTATACGGATAGGATTTAAGATATGAACTTGATGCAATGTTACAGTCGTCTTAATGCTCTGTGTGCTTTCTCTTCTCCCTCACGTAATGTACTTGTCCCGATTGTATGCGAGACGATGGATAAGTACTTCTTGTCCATTTCCTCCTCTTGACACATGCCATTAATCATCTGAATTTGATGTTAATGCCATCTATTACACAACATAGATACTAACATCGTGTGGTATATTGTTAAAATCTTCAGTCCATTTGTCACACAAGCAAGAAAATGGCTGTTTTCTTTCCATTGTGCTGTACCTTGTAACTTTCCCACATCAGACATAAATGCTCTGTGAATGAATTAAGGATAGGACTGACAACATTAATAATATGGTTATCAGTGACTCGAGAAATCTAAATGGAAATAAAAGTTCCTAGCACCCGTCTTGGCGCACTGCACGCTCCTGCTCTATTGCTTTATGTACCGTACTATGGATTACAAGTTCGAGAGAAAATATTTCAAAAACACCACTGGAAA
This sequence comes from Anabrus simplex, assembly GCF_040414725.1. NCBI lineage: Eukaryota > Metazoa > Arthropoda > Insecta > Orthoptera > Tettigoniidae > Anabrus > Anabrus simplex. Next base: position 1,208,200,221 of record NC_090266.1, on the reverse strand, counting down.
GTAGACGTAAGAATTAACAGTTCTATTCTGTTCCGTCTAATCTCAGTTTGTTTCTATTATTTAATTGAAGCAAGTAGCGTTCGGTAAATATTACATAGTCGGAAGGGTCTTCTCGTCACAGGAGTAAGCAATAGGCAGACCAATTAGCTGTATCGAATAGCTGGCTCACGGTAGCTACACGATTATCAAATCACATCGGCGTTTAGATTTGCATATAATTGTAATTACAGCGAGAAACTGGACACTAGTGTTGATGAAGTGGCATACGAAAAAGTTGAGGAAGGCCGAGGAATTCGGCATTATATGAGTATGGGAAAGTGTTTTATTATGAGAAAAATAGCAATGTTCCAGACTTTGACCAGAATAGATAGTCCTCCAAATTTCACGGCTACGGGAAGATGGCTCTTAAAATGCACTGCCGCTAAGAGAGTTATTTTTATTAAAGCTGGGGTTTATTTATGATAAATCAGTAGGTATGCGTATACATTTATCAGATGATGATAAACGCACAGCGGGTTGTTATAGTAAGAAACTCACTTTCATTTCTGTGTTATAAAGCATACAATACGAGAAGAACATTTACATTCGATGCTAAAACTTGTGTTTTATCTACAGCATCTACGCATGTTAACGTAACAAATCAGAACTAACTTCAGAAAATCGTAAGAAATAGTGTTTCAAGATATACTTTGCTCAAGGTACAGCAGTCTCCTCTACAGTATATTTTGATTTGTCACTTGTTTCTTTCCTTCCATTTCTTATATTGACCAATTTTCTTCCTTTGTTTTTGTTCGGTGGTCCTAGTTAGGATCAACTTGTGGGATTCCAGCAAGATATGGCAGATATTTTAGGTACAGGAGGTCAAATGGACTTCATCACTATTGACCTAAGCAACGTCTTTGATAGGATAGATCATTGGAGACTACTAACGAAAATGAGTGTGATTGGACTAGACAAAAGAGTGAGTTGCTAAATTTCTAGAAAATAGAATTTAGAATAAGTGAATAGGGCATTCCACAGAGCAATTTATTGGACATTTATATTTTTTTACCGAGTTCGATAGCTGCATTCGCTTAAGTGCGACCACTATACAGCGAGTTCGAAACCCATTGTCGGCAGCCCTGACGGTAGTTTTCCGTGGTTCCCCATTTTTACACCAGGAAAAATACTGGGGCTGTACCTTAATTGAGGCAACGGCCGCTTCCTTCCCACTCCTAGCCTTTTCCTGTCCCATCGTCGCCGTAAGACCTATCTGAGTCGGTGCGACATAAAACAACTTGTATATTTTCTTATGTACTGCATATACATGTTATGAATAAAGAACTGGAATCAGATACGGATTTTTGCAGATAGTATTATACTGTATACACGACTGTGAGCGAGAGCAAAAACACATGGACGATATTGTGAAATATACAGCAGACAGTGGTATGATGTTAAACGGGAGGAAAGCTCGGTTTCGATTTCATTACTGTGTTGATAGGGTGAAAGTACCTTACAGAGGTAACTAAGTGCCGATGTGCTAGTATACGGATAGCTCGCCATTGGAGCAATCATATCAACAAGTTTGTAAATAATGTTACAGATTTCTTCATATGGTTATAAGAATATTCAGGGGTTGTAGTGATGATGTATAGCAGAGACCGTATACGTCTCTGGTAAGATCTCAATTAGAGTTTCCAGTGTATGGGACTCACACCAGAATTACTTGATAAAGAACTGGAAAAGATCCAAAGGAAAGTTGCACGATTTGTTCTGGGTGATTACCGACAAAAGAGTAGTGTTAGGAAAATGTTGCAAACATTGGGCTGAGAAGACCAAGACCAAGCGGGATGTTCCGAGCTGTCAGTGGAGAGATGGCGTGGAGTGACCTTAGATGACGGAGTCTTTAAAATTAGGAATGGTCATAATAGGAAGATAAAATTGGATTTAAGGCGACACATTGAGGCAAATATTCATTCATTGGAAGAAGGTTTAAGAAGTGGAATAATTTACCAATGGAAATGTTCGGTAATGTTCGGTACATTTCTAAGATCTTTGAAATCATTCAAGAAAATTCTATGTCAATAACTAATAGGGAATCTGCCCCCTGGACTATAGCCCTAAATGCGATCATTGATGACTGATATTCAATCAATTGTATTCATCGTTTACTTTCTGTCTCTCTCTTATTACTGTGTTTGTCCAGCGTTCTCCTTATTACCAAACGAGTTGGTCGCGTGGTTCGCGCCGCGTACCTTCGAGCTTGCTTTCGGAAAATTGAGGGTTAGAAACCCACCGTGGGCAGCCCTGAACGTTTTTCCGTGGTTTCCCATTTCAACTCCAAGCCGCTCCTTCTTAGCCCTATACCTTCCCTTCCTCCCGTCATCGAAAACCTACTTGTTAGAGCGACGTTAATCCAGCAACAGAGGCAAGTCTTTTTATCCATCATCTATCACGTCAAGCCTGAAGATCTGTGAAGACAAGACCCGCAATGAATGTTGAAGCTTGTCCTCCTGATGAAGCAGAGAAGCAGAAATTAGCTTGTCGTAGGGCTCAGAAGGAACGAATGTAAAGCAACAGGGACTAACAAAGAGAGAATCTATTTCAGGCAGGCAGTGTATGCATATGAATATATTGTCCTTGTCCTTTCGTGTGTACCAATTTGTCCCAAATTCCTTTGTCTGATGCTCTATCTTTCATTGATGAGTTATCATTGTGTTTATCCCATTATCTGTTCATGTTCATATTCCAATCTTTCCCTATATTAAATAACTAGCAAGATACCCGTGCTTCGCTACGGTATTATACCGAAATTATTAATTGAATGCTTATTGTTTTAGATATGTAATCCGCCGAAATTCGCGATCTGACTCGTTTTGTAATAGATTACGGCAAGTTTCCTCCCATTTTTCAATCTTTCTTTCCAGCAATCGATTTCGTACTTTCCGGGCTAGGTCCAGGTATTCCACCCGGTCAGTTGGGTTCCTAAATCTTTGCCATCTTTTCCTATAAACATTTTTAATATGGATCAAATCCTACAGGAGATCCGGCGTGGTGTCGTCTTGGGTGCCTTGGCGGTAATGAACCCGCGGCCGGACTGCATTCGTAGTCATTACACGTCCAGAACCCGTTTCCAGCGCGGTCCGCACATTTGATGACGGTCCAGAACATTATTATTATTATTATTATTATTATTATTATTATTATTATTATTATTATTATTATTATTATTATTATTATTATAGATGTTCTGGTCCCCACAGCAAGATGCAAGACCGCTACTTGGCGGTAAATTACATCTGCTGTCATTGTCATTGTTGACAATGTGACCAGCACTATTGTCGCGCGTAGGCAAGTGTGCGGGATTTCTGGCGATACGAATGACATACTTCCGTGCATTATTGACCTTATTATAGAGGTGAGAAATTTGATGGTCAATCTCATTCCTATCGTTTATTTCAAACGTGTTAAAATTTGTATTTATATGCCAGGAGAATCTACTGTAATCTAAGAACGTTCCCCGAAGGAAAAGGTGGCTGTTGAAAACGAACCCAGGAAAGATTAAAAATGATCGGTTTATGATCAGAATAAGTACATCGGAAATATACAGCCTGTTTCCAGTCATTCGACAGGGTCAGGAATGGAATGAATAAAGCCCCATCTAGCGGCGACAATAGGAACTGTGCTGGCTGCCGAAGCACTCCTCTGGGGCAATGATCGATGAATGACAAATGAAATGAAATATTGGACAGTGTTGCTGGAATGAATGGTGACAGGGAAAACCGGAGTATGCGGAGAAAAACCTGCCCCGCCTCCGTTTGTCCAGCACGAATGTCACATGAAGTGACCGGGATTTGAACCACGGAACCCAGCTGTGAGGGGCCGGCGCGCTGCCGCCTGAGCAACGAAGGCTCCTTATTAGTACATTATGAACAGTAAAATCAATTGGTCTCACCTCCTTTTACACCCCACCGCCGTTAAGTTTATTCGCCCCCCCTCCACAAAAACAAAAGAAATTAAAGAAGGCGTGTTTCTTTATTTTTAAAGGAGATTCCAAACACCAATGTTGACGTCTATTACCGGTACCTTCAGTTTTGAGATATAAGTATGCCTATAAAAATAATTCACTTTTTTCACTTCCTTTGACACTTCCACCCCCCCCCCCAAGTGAATATTCCGGCAAAAAATACTTGTTCCATTAATAGTAAAGAATATTATAAATACCAATTATCACGACTCTAACTTCTTCAGTTTTCGATTTATGTATCCTCATGAAAGGAATTCAACTGATTTTCACTCCCGCCCCCCAAGATGGTTACCCCCCAAAACGCGTTTTCTTTGTTTTTAAAGCAGATACAAATACCAATGTTCACGTCTGTAATAACTTTAGTTTTAATTAGATGTATGTATTCTCATCCAATTAAGTCAATTAATTTATTAATTCTTTCACCCCTGCCCCCATCATTGGATTTTCCGAGAATACGTCTGTAACATCTTCATTTTTGAGATATCAGTAGCCTAATTAAAAGAATTCAACCCCCCCTTTCCACCCAAGTGGTGTTTCCGAAAACTAAAAATATACGTTTCTTTCTTTTTAATAGAGATAAAAATACCATTTTTCACTTCTGTAACATGTTAAGTTTTTTGAGATATACTGTAGAAATTCTCATTTTAAAATTTCACCCCTTTTTAGTTCCCCTGAAGTGGAGTTTCCAAAAACAATTCACCTATGTTTCTATACATTTACAGGAGATTCCAAATACCCAATTTTTACGTCTGTAACATTTTACGTTTCTCAGATAATCTGTAGATATAGTCTTTCAAAAATTCACCCCAATTTGTCACTCCTGTCTAACCGTAATTAATTGGATGTTCTAAAAACAAAAAATACGTGTTTCTTTATTTTTAAAGGAGATCCCTTATGCAAATTTTCAGTTCTGTAATATCTTCAGTTTCTGAGATATATGTATCCTCATTAAAGGCATTCAACCTATTATTCACCCTTTTCCACCCCACCTATTGGGATTTACAGAAAACAAAACATGCGTGTTCCTTTATTATTAAAGGTGATTCTAAATACCAATTTTACATCTGTAATCTTTTAAAGTTTTAAAATATAGACACACTCATTTTAAAAATTCATCCCCCTTTATTTGTATTTTCCAAAAACGAAGAAATAGCTGTTTCATTATTTTTAAAGTAGATCCCAAATACCAATTTTCAGGTCTGTAATATCTTCAGGTTCTGAAAGATAAATAGCCTCATTAAAGGCAACAACCCGTTTTTCACTCTTTTCCACCCCTCCTATTGGGATTTTCCGAAAACAAAAAAATTCGTGTTTCTTTATTTTAAAGGAGATTCTAAATACCAATTTTTACATCTATAAACTTTAAAAGTTTTGAGATATAGATACACTCATTTTAAAAATTCACCCCCTTTTCACCCCTCCATTAATTGGATTTTCCAAAAACAAAAAATACTTGTTTCTTTATTTTTAAAGGAGATCCCAAACACCAATTTTCAGGTCTGTAATATCTTCAGGTTCTGAAATATAAATAGCCTCATTAATGGCATTCAACCCCATTTTTGACCCTTTTCCACCCTTCCTATTAGGATTTTCCGAAAAGAAAAAAAATACGTGTTTCTTTATTTTTAAAGGAGATTCTAAATACCAATTTTTACATCTATAAACTTTAAAAGTTTTGAGATATAGATACACTCATTTTAAAAATTCACCCCCCTTTCACCCTCCCATTACTTTTATTTTCCTAAAACCAAAAATACGTGTTCCTTTATTTTTAAAAGATCAAAATTACTAATTTTCAGGTCTGTAATATCTTCAGTTTCTGAGATATAAGTACCGGTATCCTGTTGAAGGCATTCTACCAATTTTTCACCCTTTTTCACCCTCCTATTGGGATTTTCTGAAAACAAAAAAATATGTGTTTCCTTATTTTTAAAGAATATTCTAAATACCAATTTTTACATCTGTAAACTTTTAAAGTTTTGAGATATAGGTACACTCATTCACCCCCCGTTTTCACCCCCTTAGCGACGGAATATCCAAAAGTCCTCTTATAGCGAGCACCTACATCTTAATATGAATGTATCCCCAAAATTTCATTTCTTTATGTCCAGTAGTTTTTGCTAGTTGCTTTACGTCGCACCGACACAGATAGGTCTTATGGCGACGATGGTACAAGGAAGGGCTAGGAGTGGGAAGGAAGCGGCCGTGGCCTTGATTAAGGTACAGCCCCAGCATTTGCCTTGTGTGAAAATGGGAAACCACTGAAGACAATTTTCAGGGCTGCCGACACTGGGGTTCGAACCTACTATCTCCCGAATACTGGATACTGGCCGCACTTAAGCGACTGCAGCTATCGAGCTCGGTGTCCAGTAGTTTTGGCTCGGCGTTGATGAATCAGATATAGATTTGCTACTTTTTATTCCTTTCCATTTCTTGAATTGTATTAATAAATGCCGGGCCTGAAATAACAATTATATGGCCCATAGACATCTGTCAGAATTCATTCCGTAGTGCCGTTTTTGGTGGCGGTAAAGTAATACAGAGGTCATCCGCTATTGTTCGCCAAGTAGGGCAATGTAGTTATACCGTCACAAGCGTGCAACTACACTGATTTAAAAGTCTTGACGATTATAAAAAGAGTGGTGTGCACAGCCTGTTTGAGCAGGATTACCGAGTCCCACTATACAGTCTCGGCGAGATAGCTTCAATAGTCAGTGTTACTGCCAAATGTGCACATTGAAACAAATCTATGATGGGCTTTAAGCCCACCAACAGCATCACAGTGCAGCGTCAAGTAATTTGTATAAATATGAGGATTCTCTTCGTTCGAATGCTGGAATACGAAATGGTTCACCAGTTAAAATCTATATTCTGCGTGGGCATTTGTCCCACATATACATTCACCGAGTTCTCAATTAATTGCAAGCACTTTTTCTCGACTTATCTGCTACGCAGAATATTCACTGTTTTTAACTCGATGATAAATGAGATTAGTAGTGGTATATACCTCAAATATTTAGAAAGTAACTTACGCAATATGAGCACGAGGGTGATTCAATAAGTAAGGTAACATGACTTTGTATTGCGTAACTTCACGCATCTCGTCACACATGTACACACCACAGTATTGACTTGGTACGTATTCTCTTTATGCTTATTCCTCCTGTTTGTTTAAGTACTTTCTTTCACTGTACAAGGAGTCATAATTCTCGGCAGGGAAGAAATCAGGGTAAAACTGACGGAGACCAGGATACTACGGCTGACTGAAAATCACTGCCTGGTCCTAATACCCTTCCATGTAGGTGTTTCTACAATGGCCCAAAGGGATGAATTCATGTCGATGCTTTGTCTGAACATAGTGTTCCAGTAGCTAATGTAGATATTCACGCGTGCAGTTACATGAATGCGGTCTACTGTTCTCGTGGCCCATTATGATGCTTATTCGAAATTAAGGCCCATTTCTAGAATGACCTTAGGTGCTGATATGTCCTACTTGTGTACAGACAGTATCACACTTCATATATATGAGTTTGACCGTGTTATAGTCATCCCCACCATTTACCAGCAGATTTTCGACGATTCGATTGAAATTATGTGTAGACGTATTGTCATCAGGGAGAACAGTACTATACCCGCTCCTTTCTTGGTGTGAATTTGGAATGAAATGGGGAAACATTTACAAGCGACGTTCTTTGGTGCTTCATTTACTAAACCACCTATCTAGTAGGTATTTTTTTAAATAATGAGTAACATACTTAATCTCACATAACACTAATTATTCCTCCAAGTATTGTTCACTCCACATGTTGACATCAAACTATACGGAGTTCAATTTTGTCAGTATCCTTGTTGAATGCTGTTGGAAGGAGGTAAGGCATACTGCCATAATCCATATGGATTTGTGTGAAAACGGTTTAATGACCTGTGTGGCTGTTCTGTCTGAGAGAGGTTACACGTATCATACGGGAAACTGAGACTTCACTGCGAAGCGCAAGAGCACAATTTCAGTGGTGTACAGTTTGGTTCCTAGAATTTAACGCTTTTAATTTATGTAGAGGATGTGGTACTAATACCAACCAGTAAGGAAGAGCTCAAATATTTGAGTGAAATACTAGAAAAAAGTAGATGTAAATACTAATTTCCACTTTTACATCTGGCAATTCATTACGTTATGGGGTATCATAATGGAGATATTCACGATTTAAAATATTTATCGTAAAGTCATTATCGGTGAAATTCACTTACATGGACATCGAAAAAAAATGAAAGAACGATCACTCCAAGAATTAGGAGAAGGAATTCGTAAGACGGAGTGGGAGGGGGGCTGGTAAAACGAAAGAACCTGTCTGTATTAGATGACTAAAAATCAACTAGTTAGAAGAAAGTACCATTTTGACCAAGAGAGGCCGACAAGAAGGAAAGCAAAAGCTGAACCTAATATCTCCTGCCCCTGTAACTTTCCACTCACACCCGCTTAGCACTAAAGTTATACTATTATTAATATAGGTACGCTCTGTCTCTTCTTACTATAAAGATCTCTACTGGATGAGATTAATTGTATAAAAATCAACCCATCAACGACAAGCACAACTCCTATCATTAGAAGATTGACGTTTTAAGCGAAAATTACATTTAGGATATCCCAATTGATGATACTGTAACCTCGTCAGTGGCTTACTCTGGCATATTTACAATTAGTCATTCGATCCTTTTTTTAATTTGTTTTACGTCGCACTGACACAGATAGGCCTTATGGCGACGATGGGATAGGAAAGGCCGAGGAGTGGTAAGGAACTGGCCGTGGCCTTAATTAAGGTACAGCCCCATCATTTGCCTGGTGTGAAAATGGGAAACCACGGAAAACCATCTTCAGGGCTGCCGACATTGGGGTTCGAACTCACTATCTCCCGGGTGCAAGCTCACAGCTGCGTGCCACCTAACGGCATGGCTGCTTTGGTTACAAAGACAAGAAAGAATAATTCTTCGTTAAACTTAAATAATTTGGTATAGCTGAGGGAACACCAGACTGAGCTTTCGAAATAAGAGGTACAGAACAATATAACACTTCAAATACCGTGGATAAATATTGATTGAAGAGTATTAGAAGAGATGAGCGAATGGTCTTGCAGCATGAGAGTTCAGGGATAATTTACAGCCGAGGGTGTGTAATATAAGGTAATATTAAGTTTACAAGTGCCCAACAGGAAGCCAAGGTACTAATATTCTTGTCATGTGCGACGCCCTGTGCAAGTCACAAAGGCAGGGCATGAATGAAGCAGAGCTTTTCATCCAGCAAACATGATTCCCCTAGGGATTGTATTGATAGAAGCATCTCATTCCGCATCACCAAAGAACCCTCTTATTCCTCCCGCTCTTTCTCCAAATAATGTCCTCCATTTAATTAGCAACAGGGCAAATACTCTCAAACTGTAAGACATTACAAATGTCATGAAGTTAGAAACTCTGTATCATTCAAGGCACATCCACATTTGACGCTTCGCTCGCGTCGATTTCGCAATTCGATAAAAGTAATCATTCCTCAGTACTGCACTAAGACGCTATCTGAAAATCCATAAAAGATAAAAAATCACCGAAAAATTGTAATCTCTTTAAAAACCACATTTTTGGTATTGCATTTTGGGGCTAAAATGACCTGGCTGCTGGCAGAACTAACTCTGGAATATACGACATAGAACTGTAAATGTGAGAAACAGTTCTCTCTCAAGTCGAATACAAAATAATATATGTTTCTTTACTTTTAAAGAAGGCTCCAAATACCAATTTCCACGCTTGTATCATCTTCAGTTAATGAGACAGACGTATCCTCGTAAAATGAATTCAGCTCCTATGTAACTTATCACCCCTGTAATTTTAAAGGACATTCCAAATACCAATTTTCACGTCTGGTATATATTAAGTTTTTGAGATATCCTGTGGATATACTCATTTTAAAAACTTGCCCAATTTTTAAATTCTTTTCACCGCCTTAAGTGGGTTATCCGAAAACAAGAAATACATCTTTCTTTATTTCTAAAGGAGATACCAAATACCAATTTTCGCGTCTTCAAACTCTTAAGTTGATGAGATATCAACATTTTAATCATTCACTCCCCTTAAGGACGGAATATCAAACTATCCTCCCTTAGTGAGCACCTACACTATAATATAAATGGATTCCCAAAATTTCATTTCTTTATTCCCAGTAGTTTTGGCTCGGCGATGATGAATCTGTCAGTCAGTCAGTCGGGACATGTTATTTTATATACACTGGCGGAAAAAAATGTCCAAAAAGCCATGAAAAATAGGAATGTAGCATATGGTAATTTTGGCAATATATTTGTAATTGATTGAAGGTACAAGACTACAGGTTAATATCCGCGCGAGAAAAGCCATCGCAAATGTACCATGCTGGTCCATTAATAACCGGTGATATCGTCTGACTTTGAATGCAGGTACGCAAACCTGCATGCATGTTGTCGTGCAGGTGCCGGATGTCCGCTTATGGGATGGACTTCTATGGTTGTTGCACTTGGTCGGTCAACACAGGGAAGGTTAATGTCGGTTGTGGATGACATTGGAGTTGACGTCCACTGATGTCCCATACGTGCTCGATTGGGGACAGATCGGGGGATCGAGCAAGCCAGCACAACATGTTGACACTCTGTAGAGCACGTTGGGTTACAACAGTGGCATGGGGGCGTGCATTATCCTGTTGGAAAACACCCCCGCGGATGCTGTTCGTGAATGGCAGCACAACAGGTCGAATCACCAGACGGTCGTACACACCTTCGTGGGATAACAGCAAGAATGCTCCTACTGTCACAGGAACTTAATCCCCAGACCAGTACTCCCGGTGTAGGTCCAGTGTGTCGACGCTGCAGACAGGTGGAATGCTGGCGCTCAACTGGCCTCCTTCTAACCAACACACAGCCATCACTACACCAAGGCAAAACCAACTTTCATCGGAAAACGCAACGGACCTCCTCTCCATCCTCCAAAGAGCTCTCACTTGACACCGCTGAAGTCGCAGACGGCGGTGGTTTGGGGTAAGTGGAATGCATGCCGCACGGGTCCAGCGCGGAGCTGTCTTTCAAGTAACCGATTTCGAAAAGTTCGTTGGGTTATTGTGGTGCCAAGTGCCGCTCGTATTGCTGCTGCAGCCTAGTGTTGGCTACTGAGTGTGTGATTCGAAGCAGTCTATCGATTCATTTACGTGTCCGAGTGAATCGATTCACAGGAACGGCGAGCTCACGGCACACGATTCAGCTGACTCGCAGCAGACAGTGTGCACTGACCGATCAGTGAGGCACAATACACACACGGCTCACTAGCGGGACACTGGACACTGGCGAGGAGCCGAACTTCCGCTACAGTGAGACATGCAGAGCCATAGCACACTGAAAGAATCGTTCTCTATAACGGACTCTCACGCTCAGCTCATTTGAAAATAATACCCACTAAATAATAGAAGGATTTATTTGCAGTGTTAAAAAGGTAGTCAATACATAATTCCAAAGTACCTAGCTTGTATCTAGGTAGGCTATTAGGTTATTCTATTTACCGTCTTAGTTTAATCAATCAGTATTTTTATAACGAGATGACATTCGACAGTTAATTAAACTCAGCTCTCTAGCCTACCCGCCTGGCTGAGTCACTCAGACATTTCAATCCTGGCCTTCTGACCCCAACAAGGCAGGTTCGATCCTGACTTAGTCCGGTGGTATTTGAAGGTGCTCAAATACGTCAGTCTCGTGACGGTAGATTTAGTGGAACGTAAAAGAACTCCTGCGGGACTAAATTCCGGTACCCTAAAACCGTAAAAGTAGTTAGTGGGACTTTAATAATCAGATCACCTGGCGAGTTGGCCGTGCGGTGAGGGGCGCGCGGCTGTGAGCTTCCATCCGGGAGATAGTGGGTTCGAATCCCACTGTCGGCAGCCACGAAGATGGTTTCCCGTAGTTTCCCATGTTCACACCAGGGAAATGCTGGGGCTGTACCTTAATTAAGACCACGGCCGCTTCGTTCACACTCGCAGGGCTTTCCTATCACATCGTCGCCATAAGACATATCTGTGTTCGCGCGACGTAAAGCAACTTATTTGATTTATATTTAATATGTAGGCTACTTATTGTGGACACAGGTATTTTTTACATCTAATGCTGTACATATAATACAGTTGTGACTTTCAGAGAACTGTGGAAAACCATAAGATAGTGTATAAAATTTGAGTTATATAATTTATTATTATTAATATTATTATTAAGTACGTAAGTTTTGTGATGTAATAAGCGTGCATAGTATTGTACAAGTACCTATTTTTTCCTGTATTTCAATTTTTAACTTATTTATTTTGTATTATGTACTTGCCCAGAATATAATGAAATTTCCAAGTTCTTTGGAATCATTTTAGAAAAGACTAGGAAAACAATTGATAGGCTATCTCCCAACTGCGCGACTGCTCTAAAAGCAGATCACTGATGTTTGTGTATACAAATATTTTTCATCTAACTCTATATTCTTACTTAATGGAGTTGTTACTGTCATCAAAACATGATGCGAAGAAGTGGCTGCAGGAGGATCGAGAATGTCAAAGGTAGATGACGCATAGCGAAGCAATTCATAGAATGAAGACCAGATGACAGCTGGATCATTGAATGTTGTTGCTGCTGCCTTATCAGTACACAGATACAATAGGATCGATGACTCTAATGAGCCGTGAATCGGCTCGCTGTATCGATTCAGTAACGTGAACAGAATTAAATGAATCGAATATCCCATCACTACCGAAGACGCAGTCAGCTGTGCCACAGCCATATGCTGAATACGGCGGTCCTCCTTACGATGGTGCCACGGGAACTTCCGGAAGCCGATTTTCTTGCGAGCGTACCTTCCCGCGACCAATGCTGCCAGCACGCATGCACTGTGGAGACATTCCTGCCAAGTCGTTCGGCAATAGCGCGGAAGGAATATACACCTTCGCAAAGCCCTATTATACCGCCTTGTTCAAGCGCAGTAAGCTGTTGTTACTGGCCTCTTCGTCGTCGTAAAGGCATTCTTGACCTACTCACGGTCACTCCGTCCAATCTCACAGGTAACTAACGCTCTCGCACAGTACAGCCCGTATTTAAAGTACACCTGATGTGCAACGTCATAGGGCCGCCACTAGCGCCACGCTAATGCGATTTGCGGGAAAATTAAACCAACGTCATCATTCAGATGTATAAACAGACCTACCTACGTTCGTTAATCTAGCACAATCCTTTCTTGGTGTTTGGAAATTTTTCTTCCGCCACTGTATATAGATTCATTTTCGTAGAATATTTGCGTTAATAATTACACTACTTCTCTGGTTACTCCCATAATCAATCTGCCAATATTAAAGGAATTCGCCAATTTAATCATTCCTCTTACGTACATATTACTGCATAACACGCAGAAAATTAAACATCATTTATGGCCTATCACATTGCTCCCTTAATTTATTTTTATAATTATCTTTGTTGTAGTTGTTGGATCGCTTTCAACCTTATAGGGACTATTCGTCGAAAGTTGTCACTTTATCACTGAGATATTTAATTTATTTCTGAAAAACATCAGTGAAGCAGGTGTATATGAAGTTCAGAATTTCAGCTTTTGGACCAAAGGTAAATAGAATAAAACATTAAATGTATATTTTTACCCAAATCTTTCATCAGCCTTAGTATAGAATGAATATAGGACTAATAATATTATTGTTGTTAAACAGCACATGACACACAGTTGTAAATGACTTCTTTTTTTTACAATTTGCTTCACGTCGCACCGACGATGGGATAGGGAAGAGCTAGGAGTGGAAAGGAAGCGGCCGCGGCCTTAATTAACGTACAGCCCCCAGCATTTGCCTGGTGTGAAAATGGGAAACCACGGAAAACCATCTTCAGGGCTGTAGACAGTGGGGTTCGTACCCACTATCTCCCGGATGCAAGCTCACAGTTGCGCACCCCTAACCGCACGCCCAAAGTCGATCACACCGTAAGATAATTGCATCTTTTCTCTACGTGCAAATACATTCCTTCCTTACTCTTTATTAGTGACAAGACTATCGAATGAAAACTACCGAATTATTCGATAGTCATCAACTACCGTTACAACCAATTGTTTCCACTAGTCAGCGCTGAAATCGGCCTCCTCTTTCGTTATGGAGTGAAGTCAGTCATTTATTATAAATGAGTAGATATCTGACTCAAAGTTGTATAATGATAAGTGCAATTTTATTATTGTGCACTTTATCAATAGATAATCATGTTGTAGTTTTTATAAATACTTCCCATATACTAACCATCAACGTCTAATGATTGAACATAAACCTTAAATGAATGGAATTATTTTTAAATTAATATATGCGCTATTACTTCGTCCTAGAAAACCATGGTGTCTTTTCATTTAGTTTAGTTTGCTGTATTCACATTACGTTAATATGTGGTGTCACCATTAATACGATAGGTGTAAACATAACCTTCGTCTGAAATTACCTAACATTTGTTATTTTATGAAGAGACGATCTTACATTCTTTAACTTGTGGTTAGTGGCACAAAAATGCATTTTATTCAAAATGAAACATAATGACCACAATTATTTTAATCGAATCATTCTATCTTATCTTATAGACCAACGTATTTCAGTTTCCAATCACTTCACTTCAACACGGTGTGTGTGTAACGTTTGTTACTAGTCTCAATATTTCCGCTTATATCACTACCAACAAAAGAAACACGCTATTAAAATCAGTAGTGTAATACAACAATCCACATTTCGGTAGTTACTAGCAAATGACTTATTACTAGCTACTAGTACTACCGCAGTACAAAACTACTAGGGTACTTTATAACCTATTTCAAACCGAATGAAAACTAGACTATCGAATGTTTTCATTCGATAGTCACGCTTCACAATCGGTAGTCTACCGATAGTTTAAAACATTCGGTATTCCCATCACTACTCTATATGGTCTGAAAAATATTGATTTTTTATGGAGCTATTCAGTATAAGGTCACCTGTACCGTTTACAATTTTGAATGATGACCTCATAAAGGGCAGCATATGGAATTAATTTTGGCACAAGAATAAACACAGTCATATTTGCTTATGGAATTGAGATTCGCAACTATAAGCGATAATAGGGAAAACAATGACAGTGGCGAGTCTTTATTTAGTCCTCTCAATGATGTCCCTGACTTCCTGGGTATTTTCTAGCTTCTTATTGTGTTCCTTTCAAATAGCAATCGGCGGTTGACCTCAGGGATTCAGTCACCTTTGCGATAAATTTTTTAGAGCTACTGGAGATGAAATCCTTAACCATCTGTGTCCCTTCGTTGCTAATTTTAATCGTAACATCTATGATTTTTATGCCACCGATATTAGATGAGGAGATCAAACGGAGAGAATAACGGGTGTTCATTACAGAGATTACATTGAAATAATTGGTTAGAAGCTATGGATGTCACTGTAAAACTTTTAAGAATGAAAATGTAAAAGTAATTCTTAATATAATCGAACACATATCATAATGCAAACAAAAGAGTAAGATAACCGAAGAATGTCATTAAGCATAGAATAGCAATTAAGTGGTCATATTCATATTTCTGAAATCACGTCAGGAATGTATTTAGAGTATTACGTGTAATGTTATGTCGCGTGACTTATGGAAAGGCCTGGTGCACGCCATTCCAGATGACGCCCAGGGAAGACCTGCGCATGCGGGTGTGGTCTGATGATGATGATGATGATGACGATTATGACGACGATGACGAAGTAGACAATTGGTGAAACCCCGTGACAGCGCACACATATCGAACAGCACCGAACACGCTTTAACATCACATCCGAAGGATAAATCACCACCAACAGCGTCATATGCTCTTACTGCATGTGAACACTGCGGAGAGGTCTGGAATCGAAACCCAGTCTTTTTGCAGGGGATCTAGTTATTAGAAATTGTATACACAACTTCTCCTACTCTGCCGACCAATATTCAGATGGTGAATATATTTTCTATTAACGTGACTCGAACAAGCTAACACGGTGTCGGACCATAAAGACTAGCCACTTTAATGAACATGGCCACATACAAATATGTTCAAAAATTGTACCTGTCTCTCACTTGCAAGACTTTTCGTTTCCGTCTCCGGGACAGTCCAAGTGAGGGCTCGAACGGGACTCACTCATGAGGTCCATCAATGTGGACAGTGGAGCTAGTCTACAAAGATATCTAATGCATATGCCTGAGTAAGTCGTTACGCTGACCACGTGGCACTCCAATATCTGCAGGCCCAGGCCATGAGAATGGAACGTGAAAACCCGTTACAGACCTTCACTGTCATGGGATTTACGATTTGTAAATTTGTTAATGCGTTGGAAAAGAATAACAAGTTGAACAGTTATAAGTATTAGGAATGTGCTAACACTGTGCTGTACTCCGCATATCCCGTAACCTATAACCAAGGAAAAGAAAGCCATACAGGCCCTTGGTTGAGAGGAAGGCTTCCATTAGCTGTAACCTTGGTTATAGAGTGGTTAGCTCTATGTCTGGCTGCCTCTGCTCCCGAGTTAATCTGGCACTCATATTTTGTGCAGGCTAGATAAACTCAGGGTCATGTGTCTCACCAGATATTGAAATCTTGCTTGTAAACATTAGAACTTCCCGATGGAGAACAGAGGCCGTGTTCTTCCAGAAGAATCAAGTACCTTTCCGGCTAGGCAGCCCTTCTAATTTATAACGATTCAGCCTGGTTGCTTTTACCGTCACATAAACATATTAATAAGTCATAATCACAACTGCATACATTTTATAATCTGATTTTGTATTTTTGATTATGATTCGAATAAAATGAGGATGGTCACTTCATTGGATGAGTCATCGTCCTTTATTTCAACCGTTACGTTTTAACATTTTACTTGCATTTTAAATTGCGTACGATCGACTGAGAGGTCTCGTTGAATTCTCACTTTCATGATTTGAGCCACACTGCTCCTTGAGTTACAGAAGAAAATTTCATGTTGAATTAGTGGTATTAGGCCACTTTAATATTACAGTTTAGACACACTGTAAATAAATACAATCTCCGCACATAATTTGTAACACGAAAGGCAAGAAATCTATTTGAAAAATAGTCTAATTTTCTAAGAATGTACGTCCCATGGTCTAGTTCACCTCAAAAAAAATATCGTCCTTGGAAAGGCAGTTTATCATAGATGGCATTTTTTTCAACATTGAGGTTACGATGTTTATACGTCAATCGGACTCCACTTCACATGCTAGCAAATTATCGTAAGCGTTAAATGAATCTAGAGGGTAAAAACAACACAAAATAAGATATTATCGTAATCACCAGAACACCAGGTTCTCGTAAGTGCCAGTCATAACCGTGCATCTGCGCCTGAGTTAGAATCTTGCAGTTTACCCACAGATTATCGTACGCGACAAGTTTTAATCCTAGGGGGAACGTGAGATGCGTTAGATTCATTGCTCGTGACTGTTGTCGGCCATTGTCAGTTTATAACCACCTCAAATCAACTTGGCACATATGGCAAAGCCTCCTGGCGGACCTTGCGCATCTTGATCGACAGCTAGAAGAATACTGAAGAGGGGTGGGAAGAGAAAAGAAGGTGCTGATTCTTGTGACAGACTTGTCTGAGCAAGTATGGTCAGTAGCTATCAAACTGGTTCACAGCCGGTACATATTCCGGTTCGAACCCCACTGTTGGCAGCTCTGAAAATGGTGTTCCGTGGTTTCCCATTTTCATACCAGGCAAATGCTGGGGCTGTACCTTAATTAAGGCCACAGCTGCTTCCTTCCCACTCGTAGCCCTTTCCTCTCCCATCGTCGCCGTAAGACCTATCTGTGTCCGTGCGACGTAAAATAACTACCAAAAAGAAAAGTACATATTCCTACCGACCGTGCCCGAAGTGAATTACGCTGCTGAAAATTATCAACTGAACTTTGCGACAACAAGAGGAGAAACGCGAGAGATTGTTCAGTGTCCATAGTTTTATGAATAAGGAAGCTGAGGACATAAGAACAGTATAGACGGGAATTGTTGAAAGTACAACAAACAATAGCAGGTGCAATAAAAGTGTTGCAGGGGACGGTCAAGAGAATTTTAACCGAGCAAGCTGGCCATTCGGTTGGGCTTGCATTCGGGAGGTAGTGCGTTCAAACCCCACCGTCGGCCACCCTGATTCCGTGATTTCCTATTTCACACGAGGCAAATGTACCTTAATTAAGGCCACGGCCGCTTCCTTCCCACTCCTAGGCAGTTCCTATCCCATCGTCGTCATAAAACCTATTGTAAATAATTAAATAAAATATCCCCTGAGAGGAAAGATCTGTGAAGGGTCTCGACGTTCCAGTTAGATGGCCTGGGCCCTCTGTTGCCAAACACCTTCAATGTGTTAGTGTGACGTTAAGCAAGTAGCCGTTCGGCTCCATGGCTAAATGGTTAGCGTGCTGGCCTTCGGTCACAGGGGTCCCTGGTACGATTCCCGGCAGGGTCGGGAATTTTAACCATAATTGGTTAACTTCTCTGGCACGGGGTCTGGGTGTATGAGCCGTCTTCATCATCATTTCATCCTCATCACTCCGCGTCAAATCTAACGACCTGCACCAGGCCTCTCCGGGGGCCACACGGTATTTCAATAAGTAGCCCAAAAAGTAGTAGAACAGAGACAGCACGAGACTGAAGAATCTTCATTTCTAGGCACAATTAATGCATTTTACTTTCTTCAGAAAACTACTCCATCAATACCTAAATTGCGATCTGTGTCAGGAGAGAGGATTTGTTTTTAAGGAGGTTGTACCAGTTTGAGAAGTATTGTGAACGAAGATTATAAATAAATATTGGAACAAAGATTGGATACAATAGAAGGGTTTTAATCGAGGTCACCTATAGGCACCGTGCGGGATGTGCTAGTGGCGCCACGCAGTGTTACTGAGGCGAATTAAATGCGGACCTTGCGTCTGCTGAGGAGATCCGGAGTGGCATTAAGAAATATTATGGATCTGAGCACTGAATCCGGATTTCTACCTATCAAAATTATAAAATTTGGCTCCGCGATCTTTCTAAGTGTGAAACTTTGTGCGTAATTGGACATGTGAATGAAGTGAAGGAAATAAGAAGTGATGATGTAGCAGTTATTACTGCAAATTTGATACATAAAACATCTGCGGCACTTCCACCGTACACAGTAAACTCTAGAGAACTGTGTACTTGCGTTTATTTTCGTTATCCATTCCATTTGCACTCCACTTGCCCATGCACTAAGTAAATATGGAACTTCTAATTTTGTTTTTATTGGAATTTGTTTAGATTGATTCGGAGCGCAGTGTTCAAGTAGAGAATGTCCCTGGGCTGTAGGAGGAGGAGGAGGATCATGTAAACACATATGAATTGCATTTTTATAACAGCAATGAATGCTCCTTCTCCAGATTAGTTAGCCACAAAGACGACGGATACATAGTGCTACCAAGTTCTAATATTTGCATTGTAACTTGCCACTTGTTCTTAAATTCCTAGTACATTCTTAAGTAAACAATGTTATTACTTAATTATTGGTTTTTGGAGATTAGGTAACACACAATACAGTACTTGTTAATTATATCATCCGCACACGGGAGAAGTCCAATAAGACAATTTAATTAAAATGTGAAATATTTTAATAAGTTGAATACATCTTTCGATGTAAATTCTGACACTAGCAATTTTGTAAGTCTTGTTTATTTCCTCAACAGTCAGTCTCCCATAATGAATTGCAAGAAGGTTGGCGTTACAACTATGCCGGGACGTCCCATGCTTATTTTTATTCCAGGGAACCCTTTCTCATCATTACCTCATTACCATCTCCTAACGATGACTGCAGTCCGCCATCATTAGTAGTAATAAATGTGTCATTGGTCCTCCAGCCGTAGCACTTAGACTTAAAGCTGATCGTACTGTTTGGTGTGATTACTATAAGAAATTTCTCTGTGTAACATACCTTGTAATGTGAGTACAAATGTATTCTATGCCTAAATACTGAGTGATTGTTCAACTCTTATTTCTGTACAGTCTATTATTACTCTCCAATGGGGATATTTATTTGGAAATTCTGAGGGCATAGTTTCTTTGACACTTTCTCTACTAAGCCAGAAAACAAAGTTCGCCGTAGTCGCTGCAAGAGTAAAAAAAACAACTGTCGTCGTAAAATTTCTAGATACTGTAGTGCGGTGAATACTAAACAAAACTTTCAGTGCTGAATAAGAAAAAAACAGTTTCCATCTTCATTAAATAAAGAAGTAAGCGATTTGCTTTAGTAACTTTTAATCCTTCTGATCTGGCAACTTCCTTAAAAGTACATTGAAAACCTCTGTATTTACACCCGTGAAGTCCCTGGGTTCAGAATCTTCTTGAATGGACGAGTAACTTTCAAAGCCTATTGATTCAATTAATTCTTCGTCATTATTATATTTTGGTACAAAATCCCTGCCTAGGCCAAAGCTGGCGGGAATACATTCTTGAGTAGTAATACCATTAGCATGAGTCATCAGGTAAAAACAAACTCTTGCGGCACACTATTGCTTATGTCAGTTTCCGTAAATGCATCCACGAATTTACTCCTACCATCTACTACTAGGATCACATTCTATTCTCTTACGTTTTTGTCTGTTTTATTTAACGCCCTTTTGAAACAATCAGCAGCCAGATCAATTGAACTATTACTTTTCTTACATTTTAGAAAGATTGTAGGGGCATATGCAGGATTTTCAGGATGACCAGACCACATATTACCATTGAAATGTTCACTGCAAATTCTTGAGTGCAGTGTTAGTTCCCAACATGAACCATCCTGGCAAATACAAAGAAAATATATTTTTGTGTAGGTCTGTAATGTCTGTCAATGAGTAAAAAAGCAATACTTACTTTTTACGATCCATTTTTGCCGCATTTCCGCCTCAGTTATCCTCTTAGAAAAATAATAAAATATCACATAAGTAGTATTTCTGTACCTATTGCAACAACCCACAACGCAACACATTACGGTACTTCCCCTTCCTTTTCCTTTCTGCATTTTCTTACACCCTACATCAGGCCATCTCAGAGTGCATGCGCCTGGTGCATGCACTGTGCAAGGTGCAAAAGACGACTTCGCTTGGTTGACCAGAGTGCAGACCCCCACTCCTAGATTTGGAGCAATAGCGCTGTCTCTCTCTTTTCCCACGCCTGTCTCGCTCGCTCCCCCTGCCTCCCTCTTCCTCACTTGCTCCGTAGCGCTCCAAATCCGATCTGAGTTGAGCCGAGTTGAGCCGAGCTTAGCCGAGTAG
This sequence comes from Anabrus simplex, assembly GCF_040414725.1. Classification (NCBI taxonomy): domain Eukaryota; kingdom Metazoa; phylum Arthropoda; class Insecta; order Orthoptera; family Tettigoniidae; genus Anabrus; species Anabrus simplex. Next base: position 1,208,178,875 of record NC_090266.1, on the reverse strand, counting down.
CCCAGAGGCGAAGCGTTGGTCCGAGCTGAGCCGAGCGGGACCGATTCACTGTGCACAGGAACTCAGCTCCGCTGTTTGCACGCGTGAGTTTTTGGGCGTTTGAGAGGCCACGTGACTAAATGGAGCGGCAAGTAGACATTTTATCCGTCCGTTGTCCGCTACAGTGCCGCGCAGGCAGCGTATACGGCGACAGACCTGCACCGGGTCTCTTTAGAGGCCGCACGTCATGACATGACTAGTTATCTTGTAAATAAATTTGTGAGTGTGTTGCTGCGGAAACTGAGTGTACTTCTCATGACTGATGGGTGATATCTAACAGGGAGATTAGCAGGCGACACAAGGCGAGCATCTCCAGGGACTCTCAGTGTGCATGCGCCCGTGCACTGCATGGCGCAAGGTGCAGGAGACGACTTCACTAGGTTGACCCACTCCACTTCCCCTACACCTGTCTGACCCGTTCGGCCTGTCTTCGCCTTCTCCACCTTCCTCGCTGATTCTGCCCTCGCTGCGAAATGTTTATGTGCGGCGAGCGGTGACACTGTTGTGTGGGACAATGTTACCGGTGTTAAAACACTGTTCTTTCAATTTGGTTTGAGCAGACAATTTATCCTCTGTAGCTCTTCTTTTCCTTTATCTTTGCAATGATACCAGTTATGCCTGGAACAAGGGACCGGCTGACAGCAATTTGAGAGCCTTCTTTAAATTACAATCAGGAATAGGCCTACTCGCACACAATCTAGCTTTCGTACAAGTCAAAGCAGGAAAAAAATACCTTTTACATATGCATGTGGAACCAAACATAGAAATAATCTTAGCTGCTTCTCGATGCTGCTTAGGAAAATCTTCATTCGACAAATTCTCGTCGAATTTGAGCAAAGCCTTTGTATTGGAAAATAGACCTTTTTGATTAACTTATCACATAATTATTGTCCCACGGATTAAGCATTTGACTTTATCGTCACGTCTGACAAAAAATACCAAAGTTCCCAGTTCGATTGAAATGAACTTTCGGAAGTCTTTGCTTTCTTCGAAACAGGTTGCTCGATTATTATGTTGTTGTCTTGCATTTATCTATTTCACTGATAAACAAGCCGTCTATCACCGAACGCTTCGTCGTTCTCAGCACACTACACCATCCGAGTCAAACCGATTTGAGCCGAGTCGGACCGATGCACAGGGCACGGAGTCTCTGCGCCTCGATTTGCACCAGTGAGATTTTGGGCGTTTGAAAGGCCCTGATCTAAACATTACTTACGACTCCAAACACAGTAATTTATTGCCACAAACAGATGAGGAGGGCTGATAAAAATGTTATTTTCAAAATATTGTACTGTAATCAGTGTAATTTCCAAATTTCATTCTCTTATTGTAGTGGAGTAAGTCAATTTCCTCTTTGTTTTATATCAATATTTTTAATACAATCATTTAAGAAAATCCCTCATTATTATTCTTATGCCTTATAGTCATCCAAACCAATCCCTCCAAAATACTGTAAGCGCTACAAAAGATATCGTAAGAGGACTACCTTGTTAAACAATCGTAAGCGCCATTCATACCTTTAAAATCAGATCCTTTTCGCTACGATTGAATAAATAAGTAACCTAATATATTTCCGGCCCCGCGGTGTAGGGGGCAACGTTTCGCCTGTCACCCGGCGGACCCGGGTTCGATTCCCGGCCGGATCAGGGGATTTTAATTGTAACTGATTAATATCCCTGGCATGGGGACTGGGTGTTTGTGTCGTCCTTAACTTTCTATTCCTCACATTCAACACTCTACACTTCCGCAATTCCACTTACGCGCAGTTTCATATCATATGGTGAAAGTAGTGGCAAAAGATCTACACAGGTCGACGCCACGAACAAGTATAATTTTCTTTTAAAAAAACCTAATATGTGACAATAAGGTGAAAAATTCACTTCTGGAGTAAAATAAAAACAGAAACTGCCTAAACTCTAAACATTCGATTCGCTAATCGTTTTTATCATCTCCTGTAAAATTCATATTTTCCAGGGACGATATCTTATTTAATTCATTTTGGTTTACAGTTAACCCTCCGTCGTATTATTATTTAGCGGGAAAAGACGCCAATGAGTAGCCTATATCTTTTCTTAAAAATTGGCTTTACGTCGCACCGACGCAGCTAGGTGTTATGGCGACGATGGGATAGGAAAGGGCTAGGAGTGGAAAGGGAGCGGCCGTGGACTTAATTAAGGTACAGCCCTGGCATTCGCTCACTGTGAAAATGGGAAACCACGGACAACCATCCTTTTGGGCTGCCGACAGTGGGGTTCGAAGCCACTGTCTCCCGAATGCAAGCTAACAACTGCGCACCCTTAACAGCAGGACCACTCTCTGGGTGGGCCAAGGAATAGAACGGTGCAAAATGACGTGTAGACTCGTTCAAAATAATTTATAATAACAGGATCTCAGTCAATAGTTGGAAGCATAGACTCTTTAAAAGATACCTGCTCGAATACTCTGGTCAATGAGTGTGTGAAAAAATCGAACTGCTAATGCAACTCAACTTCGCTGAACAAATGAGTCTACAGGAACTGTCCATTGCAGACTGATCACAATGAGCAGAATAGATCTTGGCAGAATCAAGCAGCTGGGAAACTCGAAATTTCAAATGTCGCACTCATACGTGCACTGTTGTCACCTGCACTGGTTCTCGACGCCTCTTTATTTTAGAGCCTCCTTATTTGGGCCATCATTGCGTGCAGCACTCGTAACGCAGTCACGTGAAGTAAAATCAAGGCAATGCGGTCACCCATTGAGTGGACTGGTATTCCGGGCCAATTTTCGATATTCGAGTTTGGTTTGTGAGCAGCGATGAGTCAGTTTCGAGTCAGCCTAGACTCGTTCATTTCTGAGTCTCCCTCTATTCGTTCGGGCAGCAGGCTCGTTCTGTGATCAAGCTAGCGGATAGGAATGAGATCGGACTCTCCTCATTGCACTACACTACGACGAAATGTGATTATTTATTCAGATGTTAAGTTATTAATTTGATGGCCTACTACATTTGAGTTGCAATTTATATTTCTACCTCTTCACTGAAATAATAATAATTTCGTACCGCTGATTCTAGCTGAGTGCAGCCCTTGTAAGGCAGACTCCCCGATCAGGGTGGGCGGCATCTGCAATTTGTAGGTAACTGCGTGTTATTGCGGTGGAGGATAGTGTTATGTGTGGTGTGTGAGTTGCAGGGATGCTGGGGACATTACAAACACCCAGCTCCCGAGCCGTTGGAATTAAGCAATCAAAGAACGAAGGTTAAAATCCCCTACCCGGCCGGGAATCGAACCCGGGACACCCTGAACCGAAGGCTAGTACGCTGACCGTTCAGCCAACCAGTCGGACAACACGGAAGTATTTTAGTGTTATGAAATATATTCGTCCGTTGATGATCCTAGGATAGGAGAATTCGTGTTCGAATCCCGGAAACGACTTCCGTTTTCAACTCTTTCATTTTATATAGACAGGTCTGATCTGGATATTAAGCCTCTTGAAACAACAATTCTCGTCATTTATATAGACAAAGAATTACTACAATTGCTCAGCACGTTACAAGGTGTTTCTGAGCCGCCTTCTTTTTCCTACTATGATATCTTAATTACTGGGATTATTATTATTAGCTCCTAAAATAGCTATAATAATTTCGTGTGGCTATTTCTAGCCGAGTGCAGTCCTTGTGAGGCAGACCCGACGATGAGGGTGGGTGGCATCTGCCATGTGTAGGTAACTGCGTGTTATTGTGGTGGAGGATAGTGTTGTGTGTGGTGTGTGAGTTGCAGGGATGTTGGGCACAACACAAACACCCAGCCCCAGGGCCGCTGGAATTAACCAATGAAGGTTAAAATCCCCGACACGACAGGGAATCGAACCGGGACCCTCTGAACCGAAGGTCAGTACGCTGACCATTCAGCTAACGAATCCGACGAAATAGCTATACAGTTTAAGGACAGAAGCTCCAAAAGGTGCAATTTATGAACAAGATTACCAATTTTATAAAAGCAACCAAAGCTCAACAAAATGGAGAAATGGCCGGATGTTTAGTGGTACGTGTGAATGTAACATTAGTTTCCGCCGGGCTGAGTGGCTCAGACAGTTGAGGCGCTGGCCTCCCGACCCCAACTTGCCAGGTTCGATCCTGGCTCAGTTCGGTGGAATTAGAAGGTGCTCAAATAGGCCTAGGTCAGTCTTTTGTCGGTAGATATACTCGCACGTAAATGAACTGCTGCGGGACCAAATTTCGGCACTTCAGCGTCTCCGAAAACCGTAAAAGTAATTAGTGGGACGGAAAGTAAGTAAGGTTTTTATTAACATTAATTTACTTCCCTTTGCTGGTGATTTAACGTTGCACTAACACATCGAATATTTCCGTAATGACAACAATGGGAAAGAGCTAGGATTGGGAAGAATGTGGGCTTAAATTAATGTACAGACCCAACGTTCGCCCGATGTGAAAGTGGGTAACCACAGAACAACCACTTCAGGGCGTTTGAAGTTGGGGTCCGAACCCATGATTTCCCGAATACAAATTCACAACTACCTGACATAATTTTACGATAGGCTATCATAGACTACATTACCGATATCCGGACTGATAATATTCCTAGGTACATAATACTTCTATATTAAAGTGACTATTAAAAATGATCTTTTAGATCTATGGTGAATGATTTTCTGTTTCATTTCTTAAAGGAATTATATGAAAAAACGAACATTCTTTAATTCTAAGACGATTATTATGAAATTATTTTTTGAAGACGTAAGTATAGATTCAAAGGATGCATGTTTCACTCAAAATGAAGTATCAGCGATGCTCGAAAATTGGTGAATGTACTTGGAATAGCAACCTGTGACTGAGCCAAGTGAACTCATGATGATGAATATACTAGGAATAGCAACCTGCGACCGGGTCAACTGGACTCAAGATTTTGAATATAGTGTACCTGGAATAGCATCTTGCGACCGCGGCAACATAGTGAAGCATCTACGAGATCGGGCAGCACGCAAACATCACTCAGATTTTTAACAAAAGAAATTCACAAACTCCTTTCTTAATTGAAATGATGTATTAATGTTGTCCACGTATTTTCCTGATTATCCGGACTCGGTCCCGTTTGAGCTGGATAAACTGGTTCGAAAGTAACTGAAAAAATTATTGTTACGAATAAAACATTGTCTGTTCTATCGATCTACTTTAATTCCAGATGACCCAGTTAGTACACACACATACATATATATATACAATTATACTCGACCATGAAAGAACAAACTCCACTAATTGCTGTACACTTACAAATCTCTAACAGTACGACTCCAGATGGGCAGTCTTCACCTGGAACAGGCTGTAATCCTCATTAAAAGATTTCACTTTTCACGTTCTCCGCACGCTCCGCACAGTCTCCTCTCACAGCAGCTGCACGAAGGCAGGCTTGAACACAGAGCTACAGCTCACCACAACACACGATGACTGTTCGTTGGCTCGACCCCAGAGGAAGTCCGCTTCTCACACCAACATAGTCAATCCACGTGGTCGCTCCACACAGCGAACTACTGGAAACTAACAAACCAACCGTCCCACGCACAGACTCCAAGTCGATTTACAGTCCACGGTAGTAAAAAAGAAATGAAATGACGTATGGCTATTAGTGCCGGAAGTGGCCGAGGACAAGTTCGGCTCGCCAGATGCAGGTCTTTTGATTTGATGCCCGTAGGCGATCTGCGCGTCGATGAAATGATAATGAAGAAAATACATACACCCAGCCCTGTGCCACCAAAATTATCCAATTATGGTTAAAATTCCCGACCCTGCCGGGAATCGAACCCGGGACCACTGGGACCGACGGCCAGCACGCTAACCATTCAGCCATGGAGCCGGACTCCACGATAGTACACAAACAGTACTCCAAGGCAATACACAGGCAGTACTCCGCTCAGTACACGACGATACTCTTGACAGCGGTGGGACAATGACAACAACCAGCATGACTGCAGTCTCACTCCCACACTCACTGATTAGCCTCCCTTTTAGATCCTGATGATTACGTAACAGAATCCCCAAATGACGGAGCATTCTCGTTTCATGTTCCAGAAGGCGCACAAATGGGGGAGACACCGCAGCACATCCTCGTGCCGGCTGGGAGATTCCTGGCCTTGCCTACTCAGCCTTTCCAGGGAATACCTAAGTGGGCTCCCACAGGGCTGTTACGTAACAATATATTATCAACCGACTTAGTTGGCTACGCGGTTTGGATCACGTAGCTGTGAGCATGCATTCGAGAGAGAGTGGGTTCGAACCTACTATCGACACCCCTGAAGAGGTTTACCCGCGGTTTGCCATTTTCACACCAGGCTGTACCTTAATTAGGCCACGGTCGTTTTCTCCCACTCCTAGCTCTACCCTGTCCGTAAGACCTGTCTGCGTCAGTACGACGTAATATGAATAACAAAAAAAAAAAAAAAAAATAGGCCACATATATATTGTCACAGCACTGAATTTTTAATCTAAATATCGTCAATATAGGAAAGTAGGGTAATTACCGCTTGATTGACAGAATAATACAACCTATTAAGCAGTAAAAGGGAGGGAATTCTGCACTCAGATCTACAAGTAATTAACCACGTGAATCAGCAGACATCGACCGTTGAGATTGGGCCATAACATTCATGAATACTCCATTGTATCTGGTATCAACGCAGGGGAGAAAATCCGTATAATACACAGCAGTACGGAAGGAAAATACAAGAACATTGTGTGTTGTATCATAGAACTCCAATAAAATTTCCCTCTACAGAATACATCTATTAGCTTCAGCATCGCACGACAGAAAAATATTACCCGAACTCGCTTCGCTATATTAATCCAAATTTCAGATTCCTGCACATAAAAGCAGCCAATATGTAAATCGGTGGAGTAGCAATAAAGTTACATGGAATACAAAGAAAACCTTTTCTAATACCTTGACTGACTCGTAAGAGATTCCAGGAGTGAATCGCTACAGACGTATACGAGAATCCTCACGGCGTTATATTTGGTATAAGCCTACCATTCTATTACGGTCTTCAGCATCCTGTTTCTTAATCTGTGCCATTCTGAAGTACATTGTGTTGGGTTCAACTTCAAAATACGTTGGCAATATTTTTTTAATGCTTTCTTCCCATAAAGTGTATGTTATGTTTCTTTCGTATATGTTGAGAGTTATTCATCATCATCATCACCTGTTTACTCTCCAGGTTCGGTTTTTCCTTCTGACTTAGCGAGGGATCCCACCTCTACCGCCTCAAGGGCAGTGTCCTGGAGCTTCAGACTCTTGGTCGGGGGATGAAACTGGGGAGTATGACCAGTACCACGCCCAGGCGTCCTCACCTGCTATGCTGAACAGGGGCCTTGTGGAGGGATGGGAAGATTGGAAGGGATAGGAAGCGGCCGTGGCCTTAAGTTAGGTACCATCCCGGCATTCGCCTGGAGGAGAAGTGGGAAACCACGGAAAACCACTTCCAGGATGGCTGAGGTGGGAATCGAACCCACCTCTACTCAGGTGACCTCCCGAGGCTGAGTGGACCCCGTTCCAGCCCTCGTACCACTTTTCAAATTTCGTGGCATAGCCGGGAATGGAACCCGGGCCACCGGGGGTGGCAGCTAATCACGCTAACCACTACACCACAGAGGCGGACGTTGAGAGTTATTGACTATGAAAATATCTTCCAAGTTTCAGAACATTACATTCTACAGCCCTGCATGATGGAGTATGAAGACCATGGCAAGTTAAATGAGACTATATCGGCAAACCACCAAACACCGGGCGAGTTGGCCGTGCGGTCAGGGACACGCGGCCGTGAGCTTGCATCCGCGAGATAGTGGGTTCGAATCCCACTGCCGGCAGCCCTGAAGATGGTTTTTCGTGGTTTCCCATTTTCACACCAGGCAAATGCTGGGGCTGTACCTTAACTAAGGCCACGGCCACTTCCTTTCAACTCCTTTGCCTTTCCTATCCCATCGTCGCCATAAGACCTACCTGTGTTGGTGCGACGTAAATCAACTAGCAAAAAAGACCCACCAAACGTTTCTGTGAAGCACTATCACAAACTACATCCGAGTATGAACGATAGGACCGAATCTGTTTTATGCTTGGTCCTTTTCGTCCCTTCAGGTAATTCCTTTGTTTGCAGTAGAATAGTACGACCACTACCACCGACAACAGCAACAACAAAAATAACATAGTTATGTATTATGGTATTCTTTCTGTTCCAAATCCTATTCTGAATGAGAAACTAAATTTCTTTCAAATTTGTTATTCTTTTATTTTACGATTTTCTTTACGTCCCACCGACACAGATTTTTTTAACAATTTGCTTTACGTCGCAAGACACAGATGGGTTTCATGGCGAAGATGGGATGGGAAAGGGCTAGGAGGGGGAAGGAAGCGGCCGTGGCGGTATTAAAGTACCGCCCCAGCATGAAAATTGGAAACCACGGAGAAACGTCTTCAGGGTTGCCGACAGTGAGGTTCGAGCTCGCATCCGGGAGATAGTGGGTTCGAACCTCACTGTCGGCAGCCCTGAAATGTTTTTCCGTGGTTTCCCATTTTCACACAAGGAAAATGCTGGGGCTGTACCTTAATTAAGGCCACGGTCCCTCTCTTCCCATTCCTAGGCCTTTCCGACAGTTATGAGTTACAAATCACAAATGCCTGTGGACAAAATCTTTATCGTCGATGAAGTACCAGTGCCACGTAAGGGAAAAGTGAACACTTTTTTTTTACCAGAAGGAAACGAACCATATATAACTATAAGAATTGTCCAGACATTTTTGGAATTGGTCTATTAATAGCTCAATTAGTTTGTAAGAGAAAAACCATCATTTCTGTGGGGTCTGAAAAAATCCAAAGAAAACCAGCTCAATTTGTTCTGGCTGATTTCCGACAAAAGAGTAGGGTAACAAAAATGTGCAAAGTTTGGGCTGGGTAGACTTGAGAGGAAGACGACGAGCTGCACGACTAAGCGGTATGTTCCGAGCTGTCAACGGGGACATGGCGTGGGATGACATTAGTATACAAATAAGTTTGAATGGTGTCTTTAAAAAGTAGGAAAGATCACAATATGAAGATAAAGTTGGAATTTTAGAGGACAAATTGGGGCAAATATTCGTTTATAGGAAGGGGAGTTAGGGATTGGAATAACTTACCAAGGGAGATGTTCAATAAATATTCAGTTTCTTTGAAATCATTTAAGAAAAGGCTAGGAAAACAACAGATAGAGAATCTGCCACCTGGGCGACTGCCCTAAATGCAGGTCAGTATTGATTGGTTGATTGATTGATACGTATTTATCCATGTTTGTAACGTGATATTGAACAAGCACATTTGGCTGGATTCTGTTCGCTACGCGATGTTTTTCCTTAAGCGACAGTATACGTAGTGACAAGGACGTCACATTATGTTCGCTGGCCGGTCGAAGTCAAACCAGGCTTCTATTGTATGCATAGTTAAAACGGACAGTACCCGTGCTTTGCTACGCGTAGCTTCCTCAACATTTTTAAAGAAACATTTCAACGATAAATACGTATTATCAATGGCATGGACCGTGTTACATCTGCCTTACGCCATTCGAAACAATATTTCCCACTGAGCGAAAAAATGCTTCCGCTTGCGAACTGAACGCTGTATTGCTTTCAAGTCTCAACTTGGTACCCTCGAGGTAGAAATTGTCCATTTGTCTAGGGATCTCGTGGGTATCACGTTCTCCGGTGCCCAGTTTTAAATTAAATCTGTAAATTGCCTAAAGTATCTCATTAATTCATGTCTACTTTCATTTTTATACCTACATGTTTTCATTGCTACACGTCGACTTGCATGCATTTCTATAAGTTACCATCTTCAGTGTCCCGAAGGTTTTCCACGTCATTTTCTTGGGGTTTGATGATAATTAATTTAGACTCTCAGAAAACGTTTGAAGCCATGACAAAAATTGCTTCCCACAGGTGAAATTTTGCTTAAATTTGTGGTTATTTGCTGGTTTGACTCTGAGCCCCACTTGTTTAACTTGTTTGCACATTCAAGTGGGGTCGCAGGAGTGAAATATGTCATGTTTTACGTCCAGTTGCCACTCCTGGCGCCAACCGTGTATGGAGGGATGCATTGACAATTACGTATTTCTATGGCGGTTGGTAGTGTGGTGTTTTATGTGTATAAAAGACCTACAGAAACACCCAGAATGCAGCTTGTCGAGAATCGAACCCAGGACTCTCTAAAACGAGCGCTGCTATACTGGCCATTTAACCAATGAGATGGAAGATCCTTGATATTAAGTGGTCTCACTAAATGAAGTGTGTGGGGTTTGCCCAACCTCGGACACTTCGTGTAAGATCCATTATCATGGCATACATCTCCTTCTCGGTAATAGACTACGTGACCCCACACGGCGAGGAGTCTTAGGTGGTAAGAGGTTCGCATCATACAGCTCTGCTAGTAATTTATTGGCCCTTTCGACACACACACACACACACACACACACACACACACACACACACACACACACACACACACACACACACACACACACACACACACACACACACAGAGAGAGAGAGAGAGAGGGGGTAGGAGAGAGTGTGTGTGTTCAGCTCTGTGGCTTCATTTAAGCAGTCAAATAACTAGGTAGCACTACTCCAAAGTAATAATAATAATAATAATAATAATAATAATAATAATAGTGATAATAATAACGTCCTTACGTCCCACTAACTAGTTTTTGACGGTTTTCGAATGCGGCGATGAGCCGGAATTTTGCCCCGAAGGGGTTTTTCCGATGCCAGAAAATATACCGACACGAGGCTGACGTATTTGAGCACCTTCAAATACCACCGAACTGAGCCAGGATCGAACCTGCCAAGTTGGGGTCAGAAGGCCAGTGCCTCAACCATCTGCGCCACTCAGCCCGGTAACTACTGCAAAATATATCTCATCTATACCTCTAGTATGGCGAACACACTCGTACATCGTCCATCTTGGTTCCTCCATTTTGTCCGTGTCATATAGAGATTGAACAGAATATGTTCAGTCTTGTACCGTGATAATCTGTGCCTGATCTACACTAATGATCAGATATTGTGCATATCCTCGAAATCCTCTAGCTACAGTCTAGTGTCTACCTCCTCTGAAATAAGGTAATGGTTTAGTGACAGCTACGCGCTACACAGGGGAAGTGAGTGCAGTGAGAGTATTTTAGCAAAGAACCAGATGCTCAGTGTTCTTTCTTTCCATCATCAACACGATAATAGTGTGCGGAATTCAATCCGTGAGAATTGCGCACGCATCTGTCCTGGCCTTGGATACAGGGCAAGCTTGCTATAGTGAGTGCATGCCTATCGAAACACTCGTTTGTGAGTCGTGTGTACTTCTCTTTCGTTTATTAAATCACCAGATGTATTTTGGTTCAGTATGTGTTTACTACTACCAAATGTAAAGACTAAACACGAATTCATTAAAGGTTTTTGGGTGTAAGAGTCCCAGGTCCAACAAATATCCATGCTCCTTGTAATAAATACCAGGCAATGGGGTGTGTTCATTCTAGGAAACCATACAGACAGATTTCCCACCGACCGGGCGAGTTGGCCGTGCGGTTGGGGGCGTGCAGCTGCGAGCTTGCATCCGGGAGATAGTGGGTTCGAACCCCACTGTCGACAGCCCTGAAGAAGGTTTTCCGTGGTCTCCCACACCAGGCAAATGCTGGGGCTGTACCTTTATTAAGGCCATGGCCGCTTCTTTCCCACTCCTTTCCCATTCCTATCCCATTGTCGCCATAAGACCAGTCTGTGTCGGCGCGACGTAAAGCAACTAGCAAAATAACAAAAGATTTCCCACTGAAGAAAAATTATATGACATTAATCATCGTCTACGAAATTCTCCAAAAACGACCTTTAGGCGTCCTAACAACAAGCAGAAATTTATTATGGTTCTGTCCGGCAGGCTAGTAAACAGTTGAAGCTGGAACGAGGACCTCTTTTGCACTTTTACTCTTTTACACCACCGCCGCTGAACTCCGTTTACACCGACAGCGACTGCAGCGCTCGCCGACAGGAAAACACTGCGCGACTGTATCTTAGTTCAAATCTTTGCTACTCATTACCTTTTATCATTAACTAGCAAGATACCCGTGCTTCGCTACGGTATTATACTGAAATTTATAATTTAATGCTTATTGTTTTAGATACATAATCCGCCGAAATTCGCGATCCGACACGTTTCCTGCGAGAATCTGCCAAAATTCCCGATCAGACCCGTTTTCTAATAGATTACGGCACGTTTCCTCCCATTTTAAATCTTTCTTTCCAGCAATCGATCTCGTACTTCCCGAGCAAGGTCCAGGTATTCCACCCGGTCATTGTGTCCCTAAATCATTGCCATCTTTTCCTATAAGCATTTTGAATATGGATCAAATCCTTCAGGAGATCCGGCGTGGTGTCCACTTAAATGCCTTGGCGGTACTGAACCCGCCGCCGGACTGCATTCTTAGTCATTACCCGTCCAAGACCCGTTTCCAGCGCCGTCCGCACATTTGACGACGGTCCAAAACTTTAATATTATTATTATTATTATTATTATTATTATTAGATGTTCTGGACCCCACAACAAGATGCAAGACCGCTACTTGGCGGTAAATTACATCTGCTGCCATTGTCATTGTTGACAATGTGACCAGTACCATTGTCGCGCGTAGGCAAGTGTGCGGTTTCTGGCGATACGAACGACATACTTCCATGCATTATTGACCTTATTATAGAGGTGAACAATCTGACGGTCAACCTCATTCCTATCGTTTATTTCAAATGTGTTTAAATTTTTATTTATATGCCGGGAGAATCTACTGTAATCTAAGAACGTTCTCCGAACGAAAAGATGGCTGTTGAACACGAACCCAGGAATGATTAAAAATGATATGTTTATAATCACAATAAGTACATCGAAAATATACAGCCTGTTTCCAGTCATTCGACAGGGTCAGGAATGGAATGAATAAAGCCCCATGTAGCGGCGACAGTAGGAACTGTCCCGGCTGCCGAAGCCTGTCGCAATCCTCTGGGGTAATGATCGATGAATGGCAAATGAAATGAAATATTGGACAGTGTTGCTGGAATGAATGATGACAGGGAAAACCGGAGTATCCTGAGAGAAACCTGTCCCGCCTCCGTTTTGTGCACCCCACCGCCGTTAAGTTTATTTACCTCCACCACCACCACCCAAAAAAAATAAAAGAAGGCGTGTTTCTTTATGTTTAAAGGAGATTCCAAACACGATTGTTCACGTCTATTACGGTCAGTTTTTAGAGATAAGTATCCCTATCAAAATAATTCACTTTTTCCATTTCTTTCACACTCCTTCCCACCCTCAAGTGAATTTTCCGGCAAGAATACTTGTTTCTTTAATAGTAAAGGATCTTCTAAATAGCAATTATCACGACTCTAACTTCTTCAGTTTTTGATTTATATGTCCTCATGAAAGGAATTCAACTCCTTTTCAACCCCCCCCCCGCTCCCCCTTCATTGGATTTTCCGAGAATATGTATTTCTTTACTTTTAATGCAGATTCCAAATATCAAATTTCACGTCTGTAACATCTTAATTTTTGAGATATCAGTAGCCTAATTAAAATAATTCGACACCATTTTCAGTCACTTTTACCCCCCCTTCTACCCAAGTGGTATTTCGGAAAACTAAAAATACACGTTTCTGTATTTTTAATAGAGATAAAAAATACAATTTTTTTACTTCTGTACCATGTTAAGTTTTTTGAGATATACTGCAGAAATTGTCCTTTTAAAATTTCACCCCTTTTTAGTTCCCCTTAAGTTGAGTTTCCAAAAACTAATCACCTATATTTCTTTACATTTACGGGAGATTCGAAATACCCACTTTTTACGTCTGTAACATTTTACGTTTCTCAGATATTCTGTAACCATAGTCTTTCAAAAAATTCACCCCATTTTGTCGCTCCTGTAAACCGCCATTGATTGGATTTTCAAAAAAAAAACATACGTGTTTGTTTATTTTTAAACGAGATCCCATATACAAATTTTAAGTTCTGTAATATCTTCAGTTTCTGATATATATGTATCCTCATTAAAGGCATTCAACCCATTATTCACCCTTTTACACCCCTACTATTGGGATTTACAGAAAACAAAAAATACATGTTTCTTCATTTTTAGTGAAGATTCGAAATACTAATTTTTACATCTGTAAACTTTAAAAGTTTTGAGATATAGATGCACTCATTTTATAAATTCACCCCCCTTTTCACCCTCCCATTAATTGGATTTTCCAAAAACAAAAATATACGTGCTTTTTTATTTTTAAAGCAGATCCCAAACACCAATTTTCAGGTCTGTAATATCTTCAGTTTCTGAGATATAGGTATCCTCATTAAAGACATTCAACCTCTTTTTAACCCCTTTTCACCCCTCCTATTTGGATTTTCCAAAAACAAAATAATACGTGTTTCTTTATTTTTAAAAGGGATCAAGAGTACCAATTTTAAGGTCTGTAATATCTTCAGTTTCTGATATATAAGTACCGGTATCCTGATTAAAGGCATTCAGCCCCTTTTTCACCCTTTTTCACCCCTCTTATTGGGATTTTCTGAAAACAAAAGTTGTGTTTTTCCTTATTTTAAAAACGATTCTAAATACCAATTTTTACATCTGTAAACTTTAAAAGTTTTGAGATATAGATAAACTCATTTTAAAATTTCACCCCTCTTTTCACCCCCTTAGCGACGGAATATCCAAAAATCCTCTCTTAGCGAGCACCTACATCTTAATATGAATATATCTCTAAAATTTCATTTCTTTATGTCGAGCAGTTTTGGCTCGGCTATGATGAATCAGTCAGTCAGTCAGTCAGTCAGTCAGGACAAGTTATTTTATATATATAGATGTATCCTTGGGCATATATCTTTTCTAGTTTGTCGTCTTTCCTTCTCATAATATGGTAAATTCACAGTCGAGTCTCATTTTTAAGACTATGTCCTATATTTTTATGTTTATGTTTTTATATTTATATTTATATTTAGCCCGTGAAACACATCATATATGATCCGTCTGATAATCTGTCTGCATACATATCTATAACTTGTTGAATTCATTGGTGTAATGTATGATTCATCCAAACAGAAAGAAGATATGATTGTCGGCCTTCGGGTTTTCGTACTTTGTCAACAGTTCGTGTAGAAGTTTATCATGTGTAGACACGTGGAATCAGTACGTATGCCCGTCTTCCTGATCAATCTAAAATTATAATACAACTTATGAAAAGAAAATATAGATTTGGGAAGAATTTATTGTAATGTACTGGGCGTGTGCTTGTTTATTGAGATAAAATCCAAAGATTATACCGAGCGTTGAAGTTATGTCACGAAGCCTCAAGGATATGTTCCCCAAGTAGTCGAGTGCTAAATTTCAGATCTTCGTAACTTCTCCCTGTCACTAGAAATCACAATGTTGCGATTCTTCAGCACAGATGGAATCTTCCATACGTGTCTGCTGCTTCTCAGTTTTGGGCCGATCCGACTCCAACAATTCTCAAAAGCTGTTATTGTCCATATGCACAAATTTGTTGTTATCTGAAGGCTCTTGTAAGTCCGCAGTTCGTAATAGTGTGTCGGTAGGAAATGTGGTTTACCTTTCAACCAATCCTTAATCCACACACGTTCCGAATTTCTTCCCTTATCAACGCAAATTAATGCAGTGTTGGCTACACCAGCTTTCGATACTTGACTGGGGGTCGTAATGAAGGAGTGGACAATATTACGTACGATTTTCATTTCGTTGTTTACTTTCTAGATGGGGTAAACTTGCAGACTGGCAGAAATATTTACCAAGTATATCGTAACAGTCGAGCCAGTCGGTTTCAACATGGGGATGAATATGCTGTTCAAGTCTACTGACTGGCTCGGATGTGGATGGGTCACTTAAAAAGACAGTTTAGTGAACGCTGCAGTGTATGCTTATTGGGATCCGCAGCAAACGGGTGGTCACTTCAGGACACGCTTCGCAGAGCGATGTGCGTGAATAACGATTCCCTCGCGATGACTGCTACCTAGGGGGCTTCAAATCCACATACACGCTCACTTCGATCCTCACTTTTAGCAGCACAGTCAAAATTGTGCGATATGCTGTTACTTTTTGCTAAGGGAGACTTCGCAACACACACAGTTAGATATGAGGGTAATGTGTGGCTCGATTCAGATCAGTAGCAGTGTGCTTTTCTCGATATCGCCCTTTAATTCAAATGATCATGTTATAAAATCATCGCAATCATTTATTTATTTATTATTTATTTATTTATTTATTTATTTATTTATTTATTTATTTATTTATTTATTTATTTATTTATTTATTTATTTATTTATTTATTTATTTATTTATATTTACTTAAACATTGCCTTTTAAAGAGGTTACCTCCAAATAGAAAAGTCAGTACATAGTGCATACACACAACATTTAAAAGGTATCAAACGTGTTAAAAAAGAAAATAGAACAAAACAAATTAAACGAAATGAGTATGTTACACGGACAATCAAAGTATCTTCATGTACAACCATTATTTGATTTTAAATTAGCTAAAGAGAAGAAATCTGATTTTTTTTTGCTAGTGGCTTTACGTCGCTCCGACACAGATAGGCGACTATGGGATAGGAAAGGCCTAGGAGTTGGAAGGAAGCGTCCGTGGCCTTAATTAAGCTACAGCCCCAGCATTTGCTGGTGTGAAAATGAGAAACTACGGAAAGCCATCTTCAAGGCTGCCGACAGTAGGATTCGAACCTACTATCTCCCGGATACAAGCTCACAGCCGCGTGCCCCTAACCGCACGGCCAACTCGCCCGGCAAATCGGAAATCAGAAAGAGGGAAATGGGCAAAACAATGGTTAATGATAGGAGACCATGTAGTCGTTTTTCTTTGTTCCAAGAACTGAGATTTTATCCAAACGTTCGCAAAACTACCTCAGAACGAAAGAATTTGAATTTATACGAAGGTTCTGTAGTTACAGGCTCAGTGTTGTGATTGGCTTACGGAGGTGAGCTGAGCAGCAGACTGAGTACACACTGTATATTAGGCACGGAACGGATGTATAGATGTGTGCAAATTATTGGCATAAAGGAGAAATTCAAGGGTTATTCTGGAGTAAAATACGTTAATTATAATCTCTTTACTCACAGTAACTATTTAGTACTTTGAGTCCATTCCTTTTTTCTTTAAACCTCTCTGCATTCTCTCTTGACATCCTGATATAAAGTCCTTGCACATTTTCTGCATTCCTTCATTATGATGCTATACGTTTTTAATGCTTTCCATAAGACTATTTCTGGTTGTAATTGTATTTTCCTTCCATCTTGCCCTGATGATTCCCCGTAGATTACAGGTTGTCTTTTGTTCTTCGTTTCCTCAACAATGCATAACCCAACCCACCCTTCCTAGATATAATTGTTTCCCTAGCACCAAAGCTTCAGCTAAATTGGTGAACAATGTTACAATTAACAGTACCTGAAGGCGTAAACAGAACACTTCTTTCATATACATTAACAGATGTTTGTACTAATAAAGTAAACAAAAATCTATAATTCCCTCTAATAATTTCCACAACTGTAGTTGTGTATCTGTGATGAATTTACCACGATGGATTAGTCCATGGATGGCGAATGTGTCGTTGTTCAGTTATTGGGTGCAAAAGTTCCTAGATGAGAGAAAATTCTCGAATAAGTGCGCATGAGACTCTGAGTGATGCGTAAGACACAAAAAGGGAATACAAGGCATACAGGATGAGTGTTTCGTACGATTCATAGAGGAGAGACAAGGCACAGGACATCTTCCACGCAATGGTCGTTCCAAACGCGGTGACACAGTGTTGCAATGAATGAAATGTATCATATGGACAGATGAGTGACACTGTGGTGAATGACATTCAGTTTGAATATAAGCCTGAAACGTGTTCACATCGTAGTGAAGCACAAGTCTCAGTATAAGAAAATTTGCCTGAGCAGATATGTTTGTGCTTTTTGACCAAGGATGTCTGCACCATAATCTCAAAAAGAAATGTGTAAACTTTCTTCTATTCCACCATCAGAGTAAGCCTTTTCCAATCCTAATGCAGAATATATGTTTGTAACGAGTTTGGTCGTCGGGCTGAGTGGCTCAGACGGTTGAGGTGCTGGCCTTCTGACTCCAAATTGGCAGGTTCAATTCTGACTCAGTCCGGTGGTATTTGAAGGTGCTCAAATACGTCAGCCTCGTGTCGGTAGATTTACTGGCACGTAAAAGAACCTCTGCGGGACTAAATTCCAGCACCATGGCGTCCCCGAAAACCGTAAAAGTAGTTAGCGGAAGGTAATGCAAATAACATTATTATTATTATTATTATTATTATTATTATTATTATTATTATTATTATTATTATTATTATTGTCACTACGATTTGGTCCGTAAGAAGAAATGCTCACCGATTGACTACCTAAAATTGAAACCGTTATCGGTGTAAAATTCGCAGAAAGGTTACTAAGACTTAAGGCTGAATTCAACGTAAAGAGGCTCAATTTACTTTATAAGGCGTAGAATATCTCCATGTTAATACCAGGTATCATTCGAAAGTAACCACGTGCCATCATTTTGGACCTTTTTTAATGAATCTGTCTACATTTCTGACCTTTCACCATGTGACTGGTGTAATTATGGCCCCATTGAAAAGGAGCATAAATTTCATAGGTTTGGATCGGACGGGAATATGAAACAGGCTTCCACAACCAAGGTAAATAGCCATCCTCACAACTTCTACCGTCGAGTATCGATATGTGATAAATCTTTGACTCCAGGGCATGTAAAATGAGAAATATCACAGGATAGCGTTATCAAGGTAGTTCATTGAACTTACAAGAAACACTTGCATTGATTTAAAATAATTAAATCACGCACGGATTGGTTTTAAAATTGCGTAATTTTATAACATAAAGGTTAAAGAGTTGCCTTTCAAAGAGTTCCGTTTAGTAAAATGGGGTAAATGGGAGGTCGGTAACGATTTTAGCGAGAAATCTCGATCTCTTGGAAGTTCTCTGGGTTTCATGCCCGTCTTCCGCAACAAGCCACTCAAGAGCGAAGTGAAGAGTATGTTGTAGGAATTCAATATTCAGTAAGTAGTACAAGATAAATATGAAGGTTATCAATGAGAATGAGGGTCTTGTCATCGATGTACACAGAACTAGAACGCATTATGGAGAATGGATTTTTCACCGCAAAATAACACCAGAGGACTTGTGTCGTGACCTGATTGAGAATGGACGACGACTCTAACACTCGCTGTTGAATAAACTGACAGTCTTTCCATCTGATGTATATTTACCGAAGCAATTTTCAATTCACGCTGGTAATACAGTGTTAACACAATTCAGCCAGCGTAAAGTGAACATCGTGCTTCCCATAATAAGCAGATTGAAGGATCGCGTCATTATCTGGAAACAGAATGACATAATTGTAGCCCATTTTCAACACATTCCAACATTTAGGGATCGCTGTTAATGATATCATTATTGGACGTTAATGCTGGGTTGTGGATATGATTATGATTCCAAAATATAATGGAAAATATTTTCTTATTTTCGGCATATTTTAAATTCTCCCACATATCACGTATTATAAGGAAGATCAAAATCATTATGGGGGAATTATGTATACGTAATATTCACGAAAATTCCGACTAGAGAGGAAATTTTATCAAGAAAAACTCTCAACCAAAAAACTATATTGATAGTCAAATGCTACGTGGAGGACAATCGAAACAATTTCTCAGATATGTCTTATAAGACATCGGTATAGGAAGCTATGTAGTAATGATGAGGGATGCCAATGAGCGTATAGCCTGTAATAGTTTCATGACAGTAGACCCATATTCCGACAAAAAAGATGATGATAATGATGATGATCATGATAATGGTGAGAGTGGCGACGACGATGATGACGATGATGATCATGATGACAGTGGCGATGATTATAATAATGGTGATGAGAATTCTTCATCACTGTCGATGTTATAATTACTAATAAGCTTCACCACTTCTCCTTTTACGGTTAGTGATTATCACCTTTTCTGGTGCGAGTTCGTAAGAATGTGAAGCACGTTCTCTTTGATAACAATTCTGAGCAAGGAAATGTTGAAAGAACACAGCGTAAGAAACATAATAATTGTCATTGCTATCCTTTGCAATTTTGAAGAAAATACAGTCTAATCAGTCGAACTTCTCTGTATCATGAATCGCTGGGAGATGATGTCATTATTTCGATTTATGAGAAATTCAGCGTGTGGAAGTACGGCTCAGAAGTGGTAAACTTCGGTGTTTTAAATGTATTGGTAATGCAGTCACCTAACTGTGTCGGTGCGATGTAAAAGCAACTTGTAAAAAAAACTAACTGTACCTTGAAACCGATGCTGAAATGAAATGAAATGGCGTACGGCTTTTAGTGCCGGGAGTGTCCGAGAACAAGTTCGGCTCGCCGGGTGCAGGTCTTTCGAATTGACTCCCGTAGACGACCTGCGCGTCGTGATGAGGATGAAATGATAATGAAAACGACACGTACACCCAGCCCCCGTGCCAGCGAAATTAACCAATTATGGTTAAAATTCCAGACCCTGCCGGGAATTGAACCCGGGACCCCTGTGACCAATTGCCAGCACGCTAACCATTTAGCCATGGTGCCGGACAAACCGATGATGTCTTCACGACAAATATCCTCAGAGCTTGCAACCACGCCAGGACATAGAGATTCTCAGAAAACTGTGTATCAGAAAAGGAGAACAGCTGGTCTCTGTGACAGACGTCCAGTAGTGTGAATACCGCTTAATCCACTGCACAGAAGAACCCGTTTATAGTGAAGTCTGTACCATCCAATTTGGGCCATGAACAAATAATAATAGGAACATTCATTTCAAAGTAATTAAAAATTCGTTTGCAAAATAATTTCAGTCGCACATTCGTCTGCAGAGAACCTGAAAAAAAATGTATTCGAGGAACATCTTCAAGAGGGTTCAGTATGACGGTGATGGAATGTTTGTGTGGGAAGCCATCATGTTCGATGGACGTACTGAGCTGCGTATCTTTCCTGGAAGTATTGATTCTGGTCAGAGAGACGGAATACTCTAAAAATACGTGCTACCTTGAGATGTGCAGTCATCCCAGACT
Organism: Anabrus simplex; assembly: GCF_040414725.1. Lineage (NCBI taxonomy): Eukaryota > Metazoa > Arthropoda > Insecta > Orthoptera > Tettigoniidae > Anabrus > Anabrus simplex. The sequence continues at coordinate 1,208,157,644 of NC_090266.1, read as the reverse complement.
TCGTTTTCATGAACAATATTGCCCGTGTGATTCGAACCACCTTGGTAGATGCATTTCTTAAAGGTTAGAGTATTCATCGTATGGGCCGCCCAGTGAGGTTTTTGGATATGAACCGCATAGTGGACCCGTAATTTTCATTACAAGGACGAGTTATACCCTGCCAGCTTCCACTAAGGAGAGTTCCAGAGCTTCACACTGTTTATAGTGAAGAACTGAACTAGCTGCTCGCGGAGCTCATGAATCGTAGAGAGAATTTCATGTCGTTTGTTGCTCAATTTCCAGTGCATCACAAAATGGAAGCCGCGCTGTTGCAAGACGTAAAGCAAATTAGAAGAAAAGAGAACTGATGACAAGAAACTATGTTTTTTATATTTCTGCGTAGGCCCTATTGTATATTTGTGTCGTTTATCAGCCGTGGTTCATGAATTTAATTACAAGAAAATGCATCCACAATCATTTTGAGAAGATAATAATACTCATTCTTCACTCATTGCTTCAGAATGTTTGCAAGTATACTTAATATAGAAGAAATTATTTTATGGGCTTGTAGGCCGTGGTCGAATTTTGGGTTAGTAGCTCTTAACATTTCACCGGAAACTGAACACGGCGTTTTCAAGGATCCGTTCTCTCCGAACGTGTCAGTGTCAGAAGTTCACTACGGGTCTGGAAAATTGTAATAAAAGCTATTTTCTTCCGAAAAGAAGGAAAACCTCCCTTGGTTCGGTTTCTCTATAAAGTTCACCTGGTTTTAACAGAACTACATTCAGAATATTCTTCACTACAGTTGATTCCATCACTTTCTGAATCAGCTATCCTTCCCATATTAACTTAGTTGCCATTTGTTGGTCATGCTTCCTGTTGTTCCCATTACCTCCCCAATCGACAATTAGTAAATTGAGATCTCCCGCCACAATCATATTCCTTCCCATATCGTTTCCTACATAGCTGATTATCTTATCAAATAATTATGAATCAGCGTCAGCGCTACCCTTTCTCGGTCTGTACATTCCAAAGACATCAAGACTACTGCTATCCTTAGAAATTAGCCTTACACCCAGAATTTCATGTTTGTCATCTTTAAATTTTTCATAGCTTACAAATTCGTCTGTCACCAGAATGAATACTTCCCCTCCTACCATTCTATCCTATCTCTACGATACACACTCTAGTTCTGTGAGAGAATTTATGCATCCATTATATCATTTCTCAGCCATGATTCAACTCCTATTACAATATATGGTAAGATTATATCTATTGAATTATTTCATTCTATTTTCTTTACGATACTTCTACAGTTCAACACTACCATTTTATATCATCCATACTTGACTTCCAGATCACTGTACCCTTATCACCGCTCCCTAGACAACCCTGTTTCCCTGAATGTACCTCCCTATTGACCTTCTAAACAAATTGCCTAACTTATACGTACCACAGCGGTTTAAGTGAAGGCTATCTGAGCGCAGATCCCTATCTCCTACTCACCCATTAGGATCTAGAAATCTCACTGCTAGTTTCCCATATACCCACTCCATAGTCTCATTTAAATCCCCAGTCACCTTCCAGTCAGTATTCCTCCTACACAGTACTCTACTGATAACAATCTCCGCTTCCTTAAACTGCACCTGTGCTCCATTTACCAGCTCCCACGCATCCCCAATTATGTTGGTACTTATACCTGCTTGCTTTACGTTGTTGGTATCAACGTGAAACACTACCACCTTTAACGATACAAACCTGTTTTCACATTCCTCAACAATTGCTTTAAACCCATCCCAGAGTCTGTTTACATTTCTATTTGCTGTTTTCCACCTATCATAGTTACTTTTTACAGAAAATTCCAAAAGAGTAGGATACCTTGTATACCTCTTCGTGGTTTTTCTCTGAATATCCTAAGAACCAAAGTAATACATGGTATTAGCGATCACGAAGCTGTTTTTATCGCAGTTAAAAATAAATCTGATAGAAAGGAAGGTCTTAAAAGTAGGACTGTTAGGCAGTACCATATGGCTGATGAAACAGGCATGAGGGAGCTTTTACAATGAAAGTCTGGCTAGAAGGGGTAGTTCTGCTGATTGCTCTCTAAGCTTCAGTTCAAATGTTTCATTTCTATCAAATCTAATATTGTACATGAATATCTCCCCGCTCTTAACACCTATGTTTCCGAATTTTAATGTATTTCGCAATTTTACGGGGTCTTGTTGGTGCCCACGAATACATTGGGAATATTCCTTCAATGTTATTTAGTCCAATATGGTTATAAGTAGTGGGTGGATTTTAATGAAATTATTAAAAATATGCAAGCAACTGCGACCTAGAAACATTCAAATAGGATTAAGAGTACAAAAATATCACATTACAGATTAATTAATTTATGTGTGCAAATGCAACCTTGCAGTTAATTCACAAATAACATCTCATAACTGGTTGAATATTACTTCCATCATCCATCAGAAAGTTATTTTGTTAAAAATATAGCCCGGCCGCCATGTTATTTGTAATGTTATGTTAAATGGGAAATAATGAAATCTTACTTGGAAAGCATCTCAGAGGAGAGATGTGATCATTGCGAAGTCCAGGAACCCACCATCCCGCCCGAATAAGAATATTTACTTTTATAACCTAATGAAGACTGTTACACGCCATTTTCATTTCTGAAGTAACTATTTGCGTCCCTATTGGCTAATGTGAAGTGCAACGTGATGTCGTTACAGTCAATTATGTTAATCATAATCCGTTACCAACCCGAGCACAATAAAAGCACAAGAAAATGTCTTGTCCAGATCCTATTTTTAACCGCCCGCATGGCAAGAACTTTCTTGAGGTCCAGGGCTAGCACCGACAAATAGGAGTGCTATGTCTGTGAATTCTTATTATCTTTGTGAATATGACTAGCTCGGGCAGTTAAAGCAGCAAAATAGTATGATCCCTGGGCCAATAAATATATTACTTTTGAAGTCCAGGGCTAGCACCGACGAATAGGAGTGCTACGTATCTTTGTCAATATGACTAGTTCCTAAGTACAGAGGTTGTCAGCATTGAGCACCATTTGACAACATCCTTCCCTAGAGGGCCACGAGCGGGTAAACAAACGACAATCGTTACGCGGGTGTGAATGTCTTGACAGCCGGGCTAAAGTATTAATGTTATTTTTTCCCAATTCGCCTTCAGCTATAGCAATTTATGTATCCTGAAAAGTAAAAATAAATATTAAGTCAGTGACGAAGTACTTGGCTAGTGTCCAATAAGCAAATTATTTAAAAATGATGATAAATTATCCGTACCTAACTTTAGTTCCCACTGTCAATGAAATTACACTGGATAAGCACGTGCTTTTTCAAGTTGTCGAACTGAAAACCTCTTCGGTTACCAGACAGGACGTTCATTATACCTGGAGAAACTCCGCTCGGTATCACATGATTTTACGGGAGGAAATTTGAATAACGTCGTTTCATCCGGGAAAATTCTGGTTCAGAATTCTCAAATTTTGCTTCGTGTCCACAAAGAACGTCACTTATTTTGCGAAGTTTATTCTAAACTACATTATACAAAAGCAGGCACTTACCCTTTCCCCGACATAAATCATTCTCTGTTTGTTTTGCAATTTCCAGTGCATCACAAAGTGGAAGCCCCGCTGTTTCAAGACTAGTGACTAATCTTGGTTTCCTATCAAGTTTGATGTTATGTATAGGCTATAAAATTTCTGACCAAACGCTTAGAATAAATAAAATCATGTTTATTTTTAATACATGACGAATCAGAAGGGTCAAACTATTGAGTTGCCCTCTCTACATCATCTGTGGTATGTGCTAGGGCAGCTAGAATTTTGACAACATAGCAGTCAGTAGTGCTCAATCAGTAGAAGCAATGGCACTGAAGCGGAATCTAGAGCATCCTTCTGACCTTCCCATACATGATCAAAACCTTTAGACACGCACCACTGCGCTTCCCTTTGAATTACGTGATCTAAATACCCCTTCTCACTAAAGCAAATGTTTCCTTCCTTCAAATAAAGAGATCGCAACTTGTGTTCCAGTTGTGATTGATACCCTAGCAAGCAGAAAATATCCTAAAATTATGTGCGTTTCTGAGATACATTTCCCCACAAATGATTATAGGAAGAGTGTAGGTTCGAATCCTACTGTCGGCAGTCCCGAAAATGGTTTTCCGTGGTTTCCCATTTTCACACCAGGCAAATGCTGGGGCTGTACCTTAATTAAGGCCTCGGACGCTTCCTTCCCACTCCTAGCCCTTTCCTGTTCCATCGTCACCATAAGACCTATCTGTGTCTGTGCGACGTAAAGCAACTAGTAAAAAAAGAAATATTGTAGGAATGCTCATAATGAGAAGTGTTTCGTTTCTTTTATGTAGCGAGATAAGAAGAAGTCGTTATAATATTTTTGTTACTTGGTAGCGTGTAAATTACAATAATTCCAACAGAGTATACAATCAGTGCCATCAGCTCGTGGTATCTCACTAGACATCCTAAGATATAAATAAGGTATGTTCTTATAGGGAAAGGAAACGGAGGTTTGTATTAAGAAAATACTACCGTGCGAAGAAGCGGTCATTCCACTTGTGTGTACAGTATATGAGGTTCAGAATAAGTTTATACCTTAGGGAACATTCGTCTTTCATATGTTTTGTGCCGTTGACTATTACATGATAATGTCCAAGATATTAGGTGCCCTAATAGAACAACGATCCTACTACTACTCCTAGAGAGGATGTCCAGAAAACAAGCTGAAATTCCTTACGTTTCGCAGGGAACTTTGCGCCGTGTCTTCAGAAGAAAACCTCGACTAATCCCCAGGAAGTCTTTTTTTTTTGCTATTTGCTTTACGTCGCACCGACACAGATAGGTCTTATGGCGAGGATGGGACAGGAAAGGCCTAGGAATTGGAAGGAAGCGGTCGTGGCCTTAATTATGGTACAGCCCCAGCATTTGCCTGCTGTGAAAATGGGAAACCAGGGAAAACCATCTTCAGGGCTGCCGACAGTGGGGTTCGAATCCACTATCTCCCGAATGCGAGCTCACAGTTGCGCGCTCCTAACCGCACGACCAACTGGCCTGGTCCGGATGCCCTTCCTGACGCAACTCTATACAGAGGAATGCATACACTATTGTGTGTTTCTGTGGTTGTTGACAGTGCGTTGTGATGACTGTTTATGAAAAGGAATGTGTTGGGACTTTTGCAAACACCCAGTCACCGAGACAAATGAATTGACTAGATGCGATTAAAAATCCCGACCCGGTCAGAAATCGAATCGTGGGACCTCTGGAACGAATGTCTCAATGATGACCATTCAGCCAAGTCATCGTCTGCATCAAGAATAACTCTGAACTTGATTAATCCCGCAATTCAAGAACTTACTTGAACAAACTACAGAGTGATCATCCATATTCAGGGTAGTGATTCTTAGTCTAATATTGTTCATCTAATATGAAGTTAACTGAGCTATCGATTGACCCAGAATAATGACTTACGAGTATCTATTAACCTGTTGGTCATAACTGAAGCCTTGTGCGCCTTCGAGTAGAATTATGCACCCACCGGATGACCCCTAAACAGTTATAGTCAATACCTAGTGGAGCTCGGTGCTAGTAAATCTAGCAGCCTGCTTCATGGGCATTTTACAAACCCTCGGGGAACGTTTGAGTTACCCCGGATCTATGAAAGTGACTGATTGCCAGTTTAAAGTTAGAAACAAGGCGGTCCTGGAGGAGTGATCATACAGCTGTAATACATGTGACAGTTACGGAAGGCAGAGTTAGTCGGAAAACAGCACTCAATTAGGCACGTCGTGATTTATAGTGAGAAGAAGAAGAAGAAGAAGAAGAAGAAGAAGAAGAAAATGATTAAGAATAGAATATCAGATTACTCCAGTTATTAGCATGTTTAACCCGAAGCATAATAACAAAGCATGTAGTCTTGTTGAATGGAAGTAAATGAACGAGAGAACTGAGTAATAGAGGTATACATCAATACTGACGAGATTTGATGAACAATCTGTGTGTACAAAAATAATGTTCGACGTTTTGAGAACAAACTAGTGATTATAAGAAATACAGGATTTTAGTGGCCTACAGATATACAGTATGAGGAAGAACAATTATCTTAAAGAAAATTGACGCTTATATTTTGTACCCAAAGATCAATCCCACGTACAATGTAAAAGATTACTCATAAAATCCTTTGAGGTTAGTCACTATTTTAACACACGTAGTGAAAACAAGACATTGAGTGTTTTGTACAAATTAAGGGATCACTTTCAGAAATTAATATTTTCTATAATATTTTAGTCCTGCTTCCATAAAATTTGTTGTTGGTTATCACCACTCTAATTAAAGTGATAACATTTGCCCAAATAGATGAAATATTTCCAAAACTATGGAATAAAATTAATAATAACAATAATGTCCGAAGTGCAACGATTTTTGGTTTATAATTTTCAAAATTAGTTTTACGATATAAAGAAGTTTTGAAAATAATTTGCACTATTATTAGTGGTTTCAGTGCATGATTGTATTCTTAACAAAATTGTTATGAATATAAGGAGCTGTATTAGTAATTTTTCGTAAATTAACACAAACTCTTTTTGAAAGTTACCAAATAACATTAAAAGAGATTGTACACATCTTGAATACGATATGAGTGCACGTGTACAGACTGAAACTAATGAGTGCGGAGCATTTTGAATTCTAGAAACAAAAATACTTTCGAGTAATTTACATACAAATAAGGCTCTTTAATAACATTAATTTAAGACTGGGAACTAAGACTACTGAATTTACGTGGGGTGTCTCACTTTCAGGAGCTCTCTTCATGTTCTTATCTATTTTTATTTTTTTTGCTAGTTGTTTTACGTCGCACCGACACAGATAGGTCTTACGGCGACGATGGGACAGGAAAGGGCTAGGAGTGGGAAGGAAGCGGCCGTGGCCTTAATTAAGGTACAGCCGCAGCATTTGCCTGGTGTGAAAATGGGAAACCACGGAAATCCATTTTCAGGGCTGCCGAGAGTGGGGTTCGAACCTACTATCTCCCGAATACTGGATAATAGCCGCACTTAGGCGACTGCAGCTATCGAGCTCGGTTTCTTATCTATTACAAATCAAGTTAATTTACTTATGCATACAAAGCATGTCCCGCTCCATGGCTCAACTTTCAGCATACTGGTCTTTGGTTCAGAACGCTCCATTTTCTATTCCTGAATTGGGCGAGGATTTTAACTGAGCATAGCTAATTCCTCTGGTTTGGGGACTCGGTATTTGTGTTTGTTTCAATACTCTTCTCTTCATATATACACAGCACACTACCCTAATAGCCACGATAGAAACACGCAATAGTGAAGACATCACTCCACATAGGTTTGGCGTGAGAAAGGGCATCCGGCCCTAAAACTAGGACAAATCCATATCGCATACCTGCTCCAATAAATTGGGATTAAGGCGAAGGAGAAGAAGAAGAGTATATATAAAACAAATAATCTTAAAATTAGAATTACAGTAATAAGAAGTGAAGTAAAATTAAATCCGTACTGGACAGTGGCTCAACAATTCCTGCAACTAGCAATCGAGGTTCTTCACCAGGTCGTCTACTTCAGGCCAAACGTCAATAAGACTTTGTCATTTTCCCGGATAAAGTATAATAGGACATTCGAAGGCGATATATGAGTGATTATCTGCCGTTCGTTCCTACAGTCACATACAGGTGATTGTTTTATTCCCCACTTTACATCCGAGTCATCACAGCGTCCACGACTTGTCCATATACTGTTAAGTCTGGCCCATAGTGTACAGGGTTGTCTAAATCCCGAGGGCATAGTATTATGCTGTTTTTTATGTCAATGCGGAGATACTCTAATGTCTAATGGATCATTCTTCATCTCATTTCTGTTTTAACTTATAGTTGATGACAGTTTGAAGGCTTTCTGCAGATATCGAAGCGTTCCTTGTGGTTAGTCGAAAATGATATTCTTGAGTTCCAACAACAACAACAACAACAACAACAACAACAAAAACAACAACAAAAACAACAACAAAAACAACAACAACAAAGGGTGAAACAAGTGACATGGTCATAAAATAATTTTATATAAATGATTACTATAATGCAAGCCTTGATGGTCTTCACACATATATTTTAATGACAGATAGGAAGTATCGGATCATTACAATTTATAGTGAAATATTCATTAAACTTATGTGGGGACGTATTGACTATGGTTCGTAATGAGCAGTTAATTAATAATGTACCAAATATGCAAACGCAAGTTTCAATAGAATTAAATAATAATACAGTATTCATAAAATTAAAAGCCATGCATTTACGGTTTGATAATAATACAGATTACACTTTGGTACTTGTGTTTGGTACAACAGGAATATACTAATGTCTGGTACATGTAGATCGTACTACTGTTTATTAAATGTACCTGTTATCAACTTTAATATTTGCGCTATACCTGTATACGTGAGTTGCTGATAATGTGGTGCATTAATATGGACATTTAGAGTGTTCATGATTACTTTCAAGCTGTTTGTTGTGTTAATTTCTAAAACTTCGCCTAAGTGCAGTGTACTAGCCAACGAATCTAATTAAAGTTACCTTTTGGGGAACATAATTACATTTTAGCTTCCAAGGGAGCATCACAGGGATCAAACATGGGCATAAAATACATTATTATCGCTAGTAAATTACTATAACATACAGTAGGACTGTTGTACGTTGTTTTGAATCCATATTAATTATCTCTCGTTGTGTACGTGTGGTCAGGTGTTTGTTTTACACCTTTGTGTGATGTATCAGAGAGAATACGGACTGGGTAGTAAGGAAGAGATGTATCAGTACTGAAAATAATTTGAACCCTTCTCGTCAAATCGATGTATGATTTATAATAATGATATTTCAAAAAATCGTGTGTTTACGTTACCCTAAAGTACTGTGTACTTCACTCACTTGCTCAACCCATAGTAATACGTATGACTGCTGACTTCAACTACTCATCGCTACTTCTCAGCCATGTTCTTTCCATTCTCTTCGTGATCTACTATGGCCATGTTACCTTAATCGTTTTTGTACTATTATTTATAAAGCGTTCGCGATAAATTGCATCACTTGTCTTATATTTTTATTTATAACCAAGTATTCCCGCATTTTTCTTGTTAATCGTATCGAGAAGTCCAACTGACCAATATTTCTTTAACCAGTAAGAAAACCGGGCGAGTTGGCCGTGCGTGTAGAGGCGCGCGGCTGTGAGCTTGCATCCGGGAGATAGTAGGTTCGAATCCCACTATCGGCAGCCCTGAAAATGGTTTTCCGTGGTTTCCCATTTTCACACCAGGCAAATGCTGGGGCTGTACCTTAATTAAGGCCACGGCCGCTTCCTTCCAACTCCTAGGCCTTTCATATCCCATCGTCGCCATAAGACCTATCTGTGTCGGTGCGACGTAAAGCCCCTAGCAAAAAAAAAAAACAGTAAGAAAACCGGATATCTGACAATGCACTTCCTAATGATTATTTTCCTTAAGATTGGTCTCACCTCTCAGACACATACGAATATGTAGTCCATCAGAACAATTGTCGTTGTGTTCATTTCTGCCCAAGAAACGAACAATTTAACATCATCAACCAGTTTGATACGAGACCAAATGACAGACATTAGCCCTCCATAGTGTGCAATGATGTTAATGAAGTTATTAAAGATGTGTTGTGCAATGGAACGAGATTGAATCTACGGAAGCTGGATAAAAATATCATTCATGCAGAAATTCGAACGGGATGAGGTTCAGGATGAAAGTGATTAATTCCAATAATAGACTTAGCACCTGTGAATCCGGGTATACCTTTCGTTCTTAAATGGAGGCCATTTCCTGTAAATTTAGCCTTCTCTGTCACATTGAATACGTCACCAGCATAAACTTGAAAGCTGGGAAAAATATCCTTACTCCGGTTGTTTGGACAGTTGTATGTAGCTCTCTCAAGAGCACGCAGACCCATAGACGTCAAAGTAGAACTCAGAGCTACAACTGCGCTTAATATGGTTTGTAAGGAAATACCACAATACCTGTTTTGATTCCATACGAATGCCGTATAAATTCTGGTAAGTGTAACTTTTATTCGTAAAATATAGTAATAGTTCATTTACAACTCCCAATTACTTTATAGATAGACTAGTAATTTCGACTGTCGAAGGCAGGCTTACGTCCGTATAAATAAATAAATAAATTAATTAATTAATAGACACATGAGGGTTGTAGTCGAAATGAAGGGGGGAGTTTTCAGGTCATAGGGCTAGCCACTCGATTCTTAACCACCCAAGGGTTCCGGGTTTGAATAGCCCTACTTCTCGTGGTACTTTTACTATGAGCAGTAGGTGGAAGTCGGAAAGGCATCCGGAATTAAAGTACTGTATAGGCCGAGTTCTAAATTTATTGGTGCTCCGTGACCCAGCCGGTCCTGCGGTGTAAGGGTAGCGTACCTGACTCTTACCCGGAGGACCCCGGTTCGATTTCTGGCCAGGTCAGTAATTTTTACCTGGATCTGAGAGCTGGTTCGATATCCACTCAGTATATGCGCAGTTTATGAGCTACCTCACGGTGAGGTAGTGGCAGGCCTTCGGGATGAGCAACGGTCGCTTGGTAGGCTATGGCCGTTTGGGACTGTTGCACTATGGGGTTTAGTTTTGGCTCCGCGAACGTGGGAAGGTGGTTAATAAAAATGTCGCAGTATAGTAACCAACGGAAGCGGGGCTGCAACAATGAGGGTGGGGCCAATGACAAACAGAACAGTAGCCTCGACAGATTGTTGAGGCAAACGAAGGGGAAGTTTGCAAAGCCCCTTCGGAAATACTGTACGTGGCTTAAAATGGACACCAGCCCTAAATGATATTGAAAGGTAAACCGCGAAAAGCTCTGTCTAAAATCTACCACTGGCCTATTTAATGGGCTAAGCTAGGAGCAGTGAGTCAGTGAGGTCGTCTTATACCACCCACAAGTGAACTCAGTGGGCTGTGTTTGTGCAACTTGTGGAGTGAACTGCTCTAGGTACGACACTACGTTGTGAAAGGCCATGTTGGTGAGTAAGTGTTCGACGCGTCCGAGTGCTGTGTGGTTGGCCAAGTTAATGAGTGCAAGCTGCGAGACGTATAAAACCCCAGATCGAGTGAATTTATATTTAAGTGCACATGCTAACCTTAAGAAAATTTGTTGAAAATAAAGCGCGCTCTCCCTCTGAGCGGTCGTTTTACTTGCCACGACCCTGACAATACCAAAACATTGAAGTATTTTGAACTGTCGTTTCTCTTCAATTGTGTCTATATTTCTAGCACATGTGACCTATTGTCAATCTTGACGGACATTCACTTTAGCAAGAATAATTCCACCTCCCACTTTGTCGCTTTCTGGCTATATACGAGCCCTTAACGGAGAACCAGATGGATAGATGGAGTCATTTAAGATCTTCGCGATCGATCGAGATAAATGGTGGAAGATTGTTGAAGGGGCCAAGGTTTAAAATGAACTTTAGAACCATAGAAGAAGAAGTAGTGGAAGAAGATACGAGCTCTTGATTCAGGTACTCCTTGATCAATCAGTCACAACTGATCTGCATTTAGGGCAGTCGCCCAAGTGGCAGATTCCCTATCTGTTGTTTTCCTAGCTTTTTCTTAAATGATCGCAAAGAAATTGGAAAATTATTGAATATTTCCCTTGGTAAGTTATTCCAATCCCTAACTCCCCTTCCCATAAACGAATATTTGCCCCAATTTGTCTTCTTGAATTCCAATTTTATTTCATACTGTTATCTTTCCTACTTTTAAAGACACCACTCAAACTTATTCGTCTACTGATGTCCTCCCACGCCATCTCTCCACTGACAGCTCTGAACATACCATTTAATCGAGCAGGTCGTCTCCTTTCTCCCAGTTCTTCCAAGCCCAAACTTTGCAACATTTTTGTAACGCTACTCTTTTGTCGGAAATCACCCAGAATAAATCGAGCTGCTTTTCTTTGGATTTTTTCCAGTTCTTGAATCAAGTAATCCTGGTGAGGGTCCCATACACTGGAACCATACTATAGTTGGGGTCTTACCAGAGACTTATATGCGATTTCCTTTACATCCTTACTACAACCCCTAAATACCCTCATAACCATGTGCAGAGATCTGTACCCTTTATTAACAATCATATTTTTGTGATTACCCCAATGAAGCTCTTTTCTTATATTAACACCTAGGTACTTATTTATTTATTCTTGGAGTCGGCATGACATGCGGATTTCAGTCCCTACAATTAGATGCCTTCCTGGTGGCAACCTTATGTGGAAGAATGTTTCTGCGATGTGTGAATTGTGAGGTACGTATGAAGACAGACACAAACATCAAGTTTCTGATGAGGCGCGGCTGAGATCCACGGCTGTTTAACCAATGAGCCGGACAAGGAAGATAAACTCTATGACGAATGAACAACACGAAATTGAGGAGGTTATGTTTGATTAGTAAATTGTATGATGAGATAAAACTTGAGCGGGAGAAAGTCGCACAACCGCTGAGACGGACCTAGACAACTTTCGAGTTTTGGGGTATAAAATGGGTAACTTACACATGATAAAGAAATGGAAACAACAACATGGATGCGTATTTTACCACTGTGCTTTGTCAAGAACGGCAGCTAACGTCCGTTTTAACTGCTAAAAGTTCTTTTTCAAGTCGTTTAAAATCACACAAACACTTGGAATGTTTTCGGTTACACAAGGATGGGAAAGGCCTACCATCGGGAAGTTAGTGAACGCAACGTTTATTTAGGGTACATCCGAAAGACTTGCCAGATGTGAAAATGGGAAACCACGGAAAATGATCATCAAAGCTGCCGACAGTGGAATTCACACCCATCATCTCTTGCTTATAAGCTCACAGCTACGCGACTCGAACCGCGGGGCTAGATCACACGTACTAACAGTGTTAAGGGGGCGGAACATTTCAACGTTTAGCATATATCACTATCATACTGGGGAAATTAAGAAGTCTCTTCTTTCTACATCCTTGGAAAAATGAGTAATTCCATCTAGTGTTGATGTATTACTGTTGCGTCTGATATAGCAGCTTCCCGACTTAATACATGTACGGAGATAATGCTGTAAACTCTCAAAGCTCCATATGGGATCTACAGATAATCTGCACTGCAGAAAGCTTAGCGCTGTCTCTACGCGCAGAACGCAGTTCCTCATTCCCAGCTTAAGAAACAAGATGTCGGTCCTGCTGAGCCTCATCAGACGCCTCTTGCACCAAACCAACTGCGGGAATACAATCATGGCAACAGAATAGAGAAGTTCTACATTGCAGTTGATATTGTAAATATTGACTGTTTTACTTGGAATACATACCGCAAGGATGTGGCTTTAAAACAGTTCGGATTGTATACTCGCAATGAAGATTTAAAGGCTAAGTTAAGAATGAACTCGTCGCCTGAACTAGCTTTGCGGAGGAGTCGTACGAAGTGAAAGGAGGAGTGTAAGATATCAATGAGGAAAACGGACTCGGGAATGGGAAATAAGATAATTATGGAAATACCAGGAAAACGAAGGAGACGGCGGTAGGACTCAGAGTTTGAAAATTTATATGTAAGGGGTTTAGAACTGGATGTGGCCACAGTGAAAATTGAAAATGAAAGGTTGAGGAGGCGTCAGCTCATTCGCAGACTCCTGAAGACTGGGTACTGAAAGATATATTCACTGGGACCACGGGTTGATGCATGTATCATGGTAACGGAGCATTGTGAGGTATGTGTTCTGAAATTTTGGCTCACATTCCTCACGTTCCTCACATTTAATATTTTATCAGACTTAATTTTAATTATTATCAAAATATAGGAGCCTCCGTGACTCAGGTGGCAGTGCGCCGGTCTCTCATCGCTGGGTTCCATGGTTCAAATCATGGTCAATCCATGTGAAATTTGTGCTGAAAAAAGCGGAGGTAGCGTAGGTTTTTCTCCGGGTACTCCGGTTTTCTCTGCCATCTTTCACCCCAACGACGCACTCCAATATCATTTCATCTGTCAGTCATTAATCATTGCCCCAAAGGAGAGCGACAGACTTCGGCAGCCGGCATAATTCCTAACCTTGCCGCTAGATGAGGGAATTCCATTCTTGGCCCGGTCGAATTCCTGGAAAAGGCTGTGGATTTCCATTTTTCATCAAAATATAATTCAGCTACCATGTAGATACGAATCCTTAGGATACCCACAGGAAACAGTATTTCTATAGGTTCAATTGTTTCTGGGAAAATTGTACCTGCAAGGAACTTATACAATACCATGCCAGAATTATTTTCGGAGCAACTGTACATCACGAGTGATATTTTTGTGAATGACTCTTGATTTAGATATTGCATCGCAGTTTCAAAACTTATCTTAAGTGCGAGCACCTACTAAACAATATTAATTGTACTTTACTTATATAAGGCGAGGGAGGTGTCCTAAGGGCTCTCAATTATGCCACACAATACGCACAATTCCAGCTCTGTTTACATCTCGCTCCTCACGCAAAGGACTAGACCTGGCATTGTAATTCGTCTCACTAATCCTTTCTTTTTTTTTACAGAACTCAGATTTGAAATTGATTATACAAGATGAAGATAAGTTCGTGGGCAAGCATTTCACTATGTAATTATATATCGAATTCGAAGTCATGTTGGCATAATGAAAAAACATCGGATGTTAGAATTTTATACGGTAAAAGCCAGAACTTGAATATGTGAAAACTCTTCGTAGCTGAAACATGTTAAAACAATTTAAACAGAAATTGATCAAACGAAGATCATAGAAATGACTAGAAAGAGAAAAATTCAAATATGAGTTTGAATGGAACCAAACTGGAATCGCCTTCCTACCTCGGGAGTTCGAACTCAATATACAACACAGTCAATTAGAAAATAGTCAACAGGACTCATAGAGCATTTGACGTTTACAGTCATATAAGAAGTCTACTTTGGGACAGCAAAATACCTCAGAAAGCAAAAACGTCCAAAAACTGACTATGTATCAGATATTTATTTTACGAACTCTCTTCTACGGTTTGGCGACATGAACTTTACTACAAATATACATCAGCAGAGTTCAAGAAAAATAATTGTTTTGCTAGTTGCTTTACATAGCACCGACACAGATAGGTCTTATGGCGACGATGGGAGAGGAAAGGCCTAGGAGTTGGAAGGAAGCGGCCGTGGCCTTAATTAAGGTGCAGCCCCAGGATTTGCCTGGTGCGAAAATGGGAAACCACGGAAAACCATCTTCAGGGCTCCCGACAGTGGGATTCGAACCCACTATCTCCCCGTTGCAAGCTCACAGCCGCGTGCCTCTGACCGCACACGCCCGGTAGGAACGGACTTCATTGCCTTAATTATCATTACGGTTGGCCGTGCGGTTAGGGGCGCGCGGCTGTGAGCTTGCATACGGGAGATAGTGGGTTCGAATTCCACTGTCGGCAGCCCTGAAGATGGTTTTCCGTTGTTACCCATGTTCACACCAGGCAAATGCTGGGGCTGTACCTTAATTAAGGCCACGGCCGCTCCTTCAAACTCCTAGGCCTTTCCTATCCCATCGTCGCCGTAAGACCTATCTGTGTCTGTGCGACGTAAAGCCACTAGCAAAAAAAGAAGATCATTATGAATGGAGTACTTAGAGATTACATGAGAGTATTGTATTTTCGCGCTAATGTGCCGCATAGGAGAAACGTTTCAATGTAGGATATTGTATTACTCGAATGGTATTAAGGCGACTTCATCCGTCGTGTGCAAGAGAATATTGTGGTAAACTAAAATCATAGCGTATGAGACTAAAGTGTAAGTTTTCAGTACCATTTGCAATGTGGTGTGATCTTGGCTTTAGTTTTGTTACTGAGGATGTGTAATGATAATATGAATTTTGCATAAGAACGCGTCTGTTGGATTATTTTTACAGTAAGTGATAATGCGACGACCTTCATATCAAAATGTTGGGTTATCATTGATGTTGAATCATCATCCTGCTAGCTTTCTTCCCAATTTATTGCGGTCGCCACTTGACGTGGATTTGGCCAAATTTTGGGGCATTTGCACTTCCTAACTACAAGTCCATGTTGGTGGGATTTATTTCCTCTTGCATAATTCTGTAGTGGTTAAATAATAATAATAATAATAATAATAATAATAATAATAATAATAATAATAATAATAATAATAATAATAATAATACGATTCAATTTTATATCCCATTGACTACTCTTACGGTTTTAGGGGACGCCGGGCTGCGGAATTCTGTTCCGCAGGAGTTCTTTTACGTGCCGGTGAATTTACCGATACGAGGCTGGCGTAGCCTATATGATCACCTTCAAATACCGCCGGACTGAGCTGGGATCAAACTTGCTGACTTCGGATCAGAAGGTCAACGCTTCTACCGCCTGAAAATCTCAGCCAGGTTCTGTGAGTGGTTGATAGTGTGGTGTGTTTTTTTATGCAGATGAAGAAAGAGATAATTATGTTAAGACGGACACAATTTTTCAGTCCTACAGCCAGAGGAATACACACACACATTCCAAATACCCGGCCCAGCCGGAACTGAACCCGAGGTGGTCTGATCTGAGGACCAGCACGCTGACCATTCAGCCAAAGAACTGAACTTGACATTTATGTTGAATGCAATAATATGTTGTAGAGAATTATTTTACTGCAGTTTTTGTTCGCTTGGGAGTGTTTAATGCAATTCAATTATATATGCATATTTTATTTTATTTTATTGCATTTATTTAATCTAGTTTCTCTTCAATACATTTACGCTATTTCAGATTTAATGCAATATAGTTTATACTTTAATTACAGTTATAAAACATACAAAATTCGGTATCTGTAGTGAAACATTGAATAGTACGATTTAGAAGGGACATATTAGAGAGACAGCCGCACAATTACGTACCATCATAATATCGGAGTGATAAGTATCAATCCGGCTTCCCGATCTAAAGATCTTCTTCTTTCACTTATCCGCAGGCCCTGATTTGATTCCCGGCCAGGATAGGAAAATTTTTCTTCATCTGAGGGTAAATTCAATGTCAACTCAGCCAATGCGAGAAGAATTGAGTAGCTCTCTGACAGTAAGACAGCCGTCCAGGCCTAGAAAGACATGAATAATAGCCAAGCAGTGGTCGCATGGTAGGCCAACGTCCATCAGGACTGAGCCATCATAGAATTCGTTCGTTCGTTTCTTTCTTTCTTTTTTTCTTTCAGTGAAAGTAATCATAGTGTTCAGTTTTACAGTTTTGGCATACACTCATGCTCTGACCTCTATAAATCGGAAACAGGGCAATACTAAACATTTTCTACTAAACCTACATGTCCAGAATTAATTTTCATTGGCTGCATAGATATAATATTACAACGTTCTAATTCATTATCGGTACTTTTTAATGCCATACAAGACGTCAAGTTTTACATTCCTAGCACGGAAACCTGTGACAAGTCCTTCTAAACATCTACAGTGCACCACACTATATGTAATTACGTACTTGAATTGCATTTCAATTTTCTGATAAATTATTCCCGAGTGAACAACCTCCAACTTTATCATAGGAATATCAGGCATACAAGTTTGTACTTAATTGCTCTACTTCTGCCAATTACACTGTTTCAACTTCTCCATACAATATCTTTTCCTTGTTAAGTCTAATGAAACGTAGTCAGACCTTCCCAAATGTAAGTCATAAATGTTACAAATGTCTCCAAGTATGTAACTATCCTCCTCAAGTCTATCAGGCGCAATTATCCTATAACTGTGAATTTCGGAAGAAGTCAGTACAATTAGCTGTACGCTGTCTTCTTATTCCTTATCTGTTAGTTCTTATTCCCCGTTAAATGTGAACTTATTGTAAGTTTTCATTTATCTACGCTTAAGCTAAGGAGAGAAGTTGCTTGTGATAAAATTACCAGTGTAATAATAAAACATTCATCTACTACATTCAATGAAATGAAATGTCGTATGGCTTTTAGTGCCGGGATATCCCAGGTCGGGTTCGGCTCGCCAGGTGCAGGTCTTTCTATTTGACGCCCGTAGGCGACCCGCGCGTTGTGATGAGGATGAAATGATGATGAAGACAACACATACACCCAGCCCCCGTTCCGTAGGAATTAACCAATTAAGGTTAAAATCCCCGACCCGGCCGGGAATCGAACCCGGGACCCTCTGAACCGAAGGTCAGTACGTTGACCGTTCAGCCAACGAGTCGGACACTACATTCAATGAATTAGTACGTTAACTCACCAACTTCAACATTCAAAACAATAATAGTGCGACATAAAGACTGTATTGAAATAGTTTGTCCGAAAACTTCCAGATGAAAATAGGGACCTAAAGGGGTGACATAAAAATGTTGCACTATTTATCTCTTTTCCTACGATATTCACATCCTCCACGATGGGAATTTTACTTCCTCACGTTGCTTAACCACACCGCCATGTTTGCTAGATAACATTTCTACGGAAGTCCTGTCTGCAAGAACCACTGTATAGGACTTTCATTTGTAATTGTGGTGCTGGGTGTAACATCGTTGTTGACAAGAAGGGTGCACTTAAGCATATAAAGGCGGAAATGCATCTCAAATAAGGGAGACTCCAGTCATTTCAACACCAGCCTCAGCGCCAAATAAGTTATCCAGAATTTTCAGATACTTTTCTTCACATAATGTCAAACGTTGTCCAGTTTTAAGTAGTTGTCCTGAGTACTCACCGAAATCAATTTAAACAATTAGACAGATCGAGAAGAGGGATATTTTATAACGTTTAAGGAATAAAACACTACATTAAAGCTTTGTACTGATATGACATCTCTTCAAGAATTTCAAACATGCTCCCACTATTAACTTCACTGGTATTACTTTACGTTAATGAATGCCATAGTTAAACCGTCGATAATATTGCTGCATGAAATGATTCTCTAAATCACTCAGCCCATGAATGTGTCTGCAGTAAAAGAGTATTAACAGACGGATAATGCTCCTGATAATGAAGATGTAACTTCGTACCTTGTAAATTTTCTCAGAAATGAAATATTGGAATAAAGTATTCTGGCTGCTGATATATCTGGTATTAATAATCCCATGTGGAAAATTATGATTAATGAAATGATAATTCAAAAATTATAACAATAACTGTGGCTTCACGTTTCACAAACTAATTTCACGGTTTTTACTGACGCCAGTTGCGAGAGGAGTTGCGAAAATTTTCCCCAGAAGTTCTTTTACGTGCTGGTAAATCCACTGGCACGAGGAGGCTGGCATATTTCAGCACTTTAAAATGCTATCGACTGAGCTGCGATCGAACCTCCAAACTTCAGCTCAGAAGGCCTGCACTTTTACCGTCTGAGATATTCAGACCAACTTAATTAATTGAAACCTCACCTTTTACACTTAAATCTACATGAATGGTTCGTGGTGCAATATCCTGCAGTAAAATCCTAGTTCGTGTACCGCGGGCAACGGCTGTGTGCCCAGGAAACACTTTACTTCCAGCAAATTTCCTGAGAGTGCTCAAAATATCTATAACAAGCTTTTCGGCCCTATGCGAGTACCACATCCAATTCACAGCCCAGGGACTCTTGGGAAATAACTCGGCGGAAGAAATAGAATTCGATGTGTTATTATGCATACTAATGTGGCATACTAATGTGGCTTATAGAAGGAAGAAAGAAAGAAAGAAAGCACAACTACCCCAGTCAACAAAATGGATAAATATGTGTGTGTTAGGTGTTTATGAAATTTAGGAGATTATGAGTTATCCTTCATTGTTGTTGAGAGGGGAAATTCAGAAAGTGAGTAGGATTGCTCATTAGGCAATCTATAATACGTAACACAGTTTCTGATAAGCATGTGGATGTGATATTGTTTCCAGGAATTTGGAAGATTTGGTTTCAGTTGTATTCACCTGCGGGGGTGCAGATGAGGAAGAATGGACAAATTTTATGATGTTCTGAGTAGTGTAATCAGGATCAACAGCAGGGAAAAGGTAGTGTTAATGGGTGATATCAATGCAAGAATTGGAAATAGAACTTTATTTTTTTACAATTTGCTTTTACGTTGCACCGACACAGATGGGTCCTATGGGGACGATGGGACTGAAAAGGCCTAGGAGTGGGAAGGAAGCGGCTGTGCCCTTAATTAAAGTACAGCCCCAGCATTTGTCTGGTGTTAAAATGGAAAACCAAGAAAAAATCCTTTTCAGGGTTGCCAACAGTGGGTTTCGAACCCACTATCTCCCGGATGCAAGCTCACAGCTTCGCGCCACTAACCGCACGGCCAACTCGCCCGGTGGAAATAGAACTGAAGGATATGAAAAGGTAACGTGTAAATGGGGGGAAAGTACGGATGCTGTTAAGAACAGGAAGAGTTTACTGGACTTCCGTGCTAGTATGGGATTAGCATGTACCCTCTGGGAATCAGTGGTAAGGTGTTGGCCTCCGGACCTTCTGATAATAAATTCAAATCAATCAATCAATCAATCAATCAATCAATCAATCAATCAATCAATCAATCAATCAATCAATCAATCAATCAATCAATCAATCAATCAATCAATCAATCAATCAATCAATCAATCAATCAATCAATCAATCAATCAATCAATCAATCAATCAATCAATCAATCAACCAATCAATCAATCAATCAAATCAATCAATCAATCAATCAATCAATCAATCAATCAATCAATCAATCAATCAATCAGTGATCTGCATTCAGGGCTATCGCCCAGGTGGCAGATTTCCTATCAATTGTTTAATTAATCTTTTCTTAAACGTTTTCAAATAACATGGAAATTTATCAAACATATCCCTTGATGAATTATTCCAAGCCTTTCCTATAAATGAATATTTGCCCCCAATTTGTCCTCTGGAATTCTAACTACACTATATCTTCATATTGTGATCTTCTCTACATTCAAAAGCTCCGCTTAAGTTTATTCCTTTACTGCCGCCATTCCACGCCATCTCTCCACTGACAGCTCGGAACACATCACTTAGTCGAGCATCAGTCTTGTTACTCCCAAGTTTTCCTAGCCCAAAATTTGCAACATTTTCATAACACTACTCTTTTGTCGGAATTCGCCGATATCAATCGTGCTGCTTTCTTTTGGAACTTCTCCAGTCCTTGTTTCATGTAGTCCTGGTGTGGATCCAAATTGGTGGTCTTACAAGAGATGTATACGCCCTCTTCTTTACATCCTTATTACATCCCCTAAATAATCTCAAAACTATGTAAAGAGATCTGTTACCTTTCTTAACATCCTCGTTAATGTTTCCTCGTCCTGAAGTTTTCCATCATTATTCGTCTGTAGAAAGCCCTAACACTCTTCTTCCTAGATACTCAACACACAACAGATTTGAAAATGGTCTTTATCATCAAAAATTCTAGAAATTCACGTCCATTCCAAATAGCCTTTCTATGGCATACGAGTATCCTATTGTGGATCTGGTGCCTCTTCTTTCCTTATGTGGTGGAGAAGAGTCTTATGCTTGAAGAGCCTTATAAGCAAGAAAATAGAAATGATTGCTGCAGTTATGGAGGTACTTCGTTGATCAATGTATACCAGACAAAGTCTTCATAGTTGTTTTACAAAAGAGGAATTGGTCCGAGAATTAATTGGATGGAAACAAATGCGGTTTAAGACCACAGAGATGCTGTCAGGACCAGATTTATCAGTGTGCGTCAAGTAATTGAAAAAAAGGGTACGAGAGGTATGGAGGGTTGAGGTAATGTTCTATAGTTCTGGAGAAACTATATGACGGAGTACCAAGATGTTGTCAGTACTAACGGATCATAGGATAAGAGAAATTAGAGGCAATCAAAGGCATTTATGTTAACAACCGGACCACAGTAAAAGTTGATTTTTGGAGTGAGCTCTTGGTTCGAAGTAGTTACAGGGCTGCAATAATTCATCTTTTTTATATAGTATACATGAAAAATTTACTGAAAAATTAAAATGGCAGGGAAGGATTCAGCTCTTTGGAAATTAGTAGTAACCAGCTTGGCCTATGCCGACAACTTGGTTCCTATGTTAGACCTTGTTCAAAGCTTACGATCTAAGACACTGACATGAAATACAGGAAGTATGTTGTGAAAATTGGTATTGGGTGACCAAATTAATGTCAACTGGGAAGGAACATAAGTTAACTGAAGTCAGGTAGGCAGGGATGTGAAAATGGAATATTTGGATTCTTTCAACTACTTACCAGTTTTCATGGTATTAAAGCCCTGTTGGGCCTTGGCTTACAAATCGGCCGCTGGTCAATTCAAAGGCTTGAAGAATTCGAGAAGTGCAGTCAGCACGATGATCTTTCAGCATCAGATAGCTCCTCCGTTGTTTTACGTAGGCTGAGTAGGCCCCGACCCAGCCCTCAGAGCAAGATAAAAATCCCCGACCGGGCTGAGAATCTAACTCGGGGGCCGATGACCTTAGAGGTTAGGCCCCTATAAATGGCAATTATCATCATCAACAATCCAACTCAGGGCCTCCAGGTAAGAGACAGGCTCACTTCCCCCTAGACCATAACGCTGGCTTTCAAGTTGGATGCAAGTGTTGTAAATAAAACCGAATCAAGGTGCAGCAAAGCTAATGCAGTGAAATAGCAGTTGCGATCGTAATCCATGAGAAACGAGTTCCCAGACGAATTTATCGTTACATCGAAATGTTTTCGGACCAATTTCGCAGAACGGGAATGAAAAGTAGATATACTGTACCCATAATAGGTACCTTATTCTTAAACTGGAAGTAACAGGCAAGGAAACAGGTGAGGACGACAGTAGAGTATAAACAATGTGAAGATAAAGGCCAAGTTAGGACTGTACTTGAAGGAAGAAGCATAGCGTGCGAACTAAAGGTCTGCATTCCCCTTTTACTGTCACTCAAGCGAATGTAGTCGTTCATTAAGTCCTACTCCGCTACTGAGCGTGACCTGCCCGACCGCTTGGTGGTGATACGATTTTCGATTCATTTTACTGAATCGATTCATTTGATTACGTTCACGTTACTGAATCGATACATTGATCCGATTCACGGCACATTAGAGTCACTTTTCCTTTTACATCTGTGTACTGGGTACTGATAGGCAGCAGCAACAGCATTCAGTGCTCGCTGCTGTCATCTGCTGTTCATTCTATGAACTGCTTTCCTATGCATAATCCAGCTCAAAGATTCAGGTTTCTCCTGCAGCCACCTCTTCGCATCAAGTTTTAATGTTACAAAGCCCCTCCCTCACCGTGACAATTCCATTAAGTAAGTATTTAGAATTAGATGAAAACAATATCTGTACACACAGGATCATTAATGATTTGCAGGTGGCAGATTCTCTATCACTTTTTTGCCTAGTCCTTTCTTAAATGATTTCAAAGAACTTGGAGAAAATATAAAGATCCAATAACACTGCCTTGACGAATTCCCCTCTTAATTAATACAGGGTCAGATAAAGCTTCGCCTACTCTAATTCTGTGAGATCTATTTCCTAGAAATATAGCCACCCATTCAGTCACTCTTTTTTCAAGTCCTATTGAACTCATTTTTGCCAGTAGTCTCCAATAATAATAATTATAATTTCGTGTGGCTATTTCTAGCCGAGTGCAGCCCTTGTAAGGCAGACCTTCAGATGAAGGTGGACAGCATCTTCCATGTGTAGGTAACTGGGTGTTATTGTGGTGGAGGATAGTGTTATGTGTGGTGTGTGAGTTGCAGGGATGTTGGAGACAGCACAAACACCCAGCCCCGGGACATTGAAATTAACCAATAAAGGTTAAAATCCCCAACCAGGCAGGGAATCGAACCCGGGACCCTCTGAACCGAAGGCCAGTACGTTGACCATTCAGCCAACGAGTCGGACAGCAGTCTCCAATGATCCACCCTATCAAATGCCTTAGAAAGGTCAATCGAGACACAATCCATTTGACCTCCTGAATCCAAGATATCTGCTATATCTTCCTGGAATCCTACAAGTTCAGCTTCAGTGGAATACATAACCTTTCCTAAACTCGGACTGCGTTCCATCGAACCAGTTACAGCGATAAAGCCACTTAAGCTGAAATCATAAGTTCCCTTTCCCCTTTGGTGGAAACAGGAATCATAGAGTACTGTTGAAAAAAATCCTTCCTTGTACAAGTGAGACAAGACTCTTCCTATGACAAGTACAAAATCACAATTTCGCGGTTTTCCAGAACTTGAAGGTCTGGACGCATCTTGTACTAGAGAAGTGAACTGGCTACTTGTAGGTGATTTACGGAGCACTTCCGCGTTATCGAATGATTTCGTAGAAGATTCAGTATCCGTTAAAACTTCAGGAGATGTCATACTAGTACCGTAAGGAACATTCATAAAATTGAAGCCACGCTGAAGCTAAATACTTGCAAGGTGAAAAAAAATCACAATTTTCACAAGAATCAGTGCGGAACTTTGTGCCCAAGAGAACGCAATAGAATCTTGCAATCCGTTTAGATATACCGATCGATTCTGAACGACAGAACACAGGTTTATATTAATAATAAATGATGAAGGCGAATGTTCAACAACGAAAACAAAACTCAAACTGATCGTTCAGTGCCCTACGGGCCATGACATAACAAACATTATTTCAGGAAACAGAGCAGGTAGCCTCTTTTCTCCCAATCAGATAGGGGAGTAGAAGTAGAATGGACTAGGTTTGTGAACATTAAAGCAACGCGGCCACTTCCTTCCTTCCTTTCTTCCTTCCCACTCCTAGCCCTTTCCTATCCCATCGTCGCCATAAGTCCGGCTCCATGGCTAAATGGTTAGCGTGCTGGCCTTTGGCCACAGGTGTCCCGGGTTCGATTCCCGTATGGGTCGGGAATTTTAACCATAATTGGTTAATTTCGCTGGCACGGGGGGCTGGGTGTATGTGCCGTATTCATCATCATTTCATCCTCATTACGACACGCAGGCCGCCTACGAGTGTCAAACCATAAACCTGCATCTGGCGAGCCGAACTTGTCCTTGGACACTCCCGACACTAAAAGCCATACGCCATTTCATTTCATTTTTGTCGCCATAAGACCTATCGGACTGTAAAGAAATATTAAGACATGTCTCAATGTATAAAATACACAGTGCACGATATTTTCATGTCTGCTAGACAGTTGGGCAATTTTTCTGCTCTTACGGTCTTACCAACATTAACAATGAGTTTTGCAATCAATTACATTTCATAATGGCGTCGATTACCGACATGTGTCGGTTTTATTTGATTACCAGGTAGGTTAATTTCAAAATAAGCTTTAACATTCCCTAAACTTGAATGTGACGCAATAACAAGCGGAGGAATTGAAGCCATGAATTCCAAAACAACACAAGTCCACATTTTGATGCTATATGAATTATCGGTATCGTTGGAATCGTCGCGTCGTAAGCTTTCACTTGACAATCAGAACAGCACACAATATCCGTTTTGTGAATAATGTATTTCGAGTAATGGTAATCAAAATATAGCAAGTGCATGAACAAGTGCTGTTCTGACTCTAAACGCATATAATTGTACTGCGCGTGGCTGACTTCCAGAACAACACACGTCCGTACTACCTCTCACACAGGCTAGACGAAGCTGCCTTCGCATCAGCTGCTACGTTGCTTTGCGTTCCCGCGTGAACTGTAGAGTGTTAATACTGACAATATTAGTGGATTCTGTGTAGTATTTTATAGAATAGAATTGGAAAATGTCTGACGATGTGGTTCAGATGGTATACCCGTTCCTAAACGGAAATGTAATCCCAAAACTGGAAGAAACGCTTTCAGAAAAAGAAGAGAATATCCGGCGGAAAAACAGGAGAGGACTGCAGGTAAGTAAAGAGCATGGTTTGAAAACAATAGTGGCAAAATGTTAATATATAACACATACAGTTAATATTTGCGTTATTTATTGTAGATGTGGAAGACATTGCAAGTCAGACTTGTCACTAGCTGCAAAGGACAATATAAAAACACAGTTAAATAACATGGAGTCAAGAATGCACAAGACAGGTATCTGGTTGGACTAGTAAGTGTGACCCTACCAAGAAGAGGAAGGTCTCGGCTTCATGCACCTGCAAAGCTTCATTCAGATTTTTTTTTCACTACAGAATGAGTGACTTCAATATAATATATTTTACATGTACTGTAACATATAGCCTACTCTAAGGTGAATAATTTGATATTACCTACCAATGATCACTCATTAGCAACATTTTCCCCTTCAGCCATTTTCGACATTTGTTTAAAAGTAGTATAATAATTTCGTGTGGCTATTTCTAGCCGAGTGCAGCCCTTGTAAGGCAGACCCTCCGATGAGGGTGGGCGGCATCTGCAATGAGTAGGTAAGTGCGTGTTATTGTGGTGGAGGATAGTGTTATGTGTGGTGCGTGAGTTGCAGGGATGTTGGAGACAGCACAGACACCCAGCCCCCGGACCATTAGAATTAACCAATGGAGGTTAAAATCCCCGACCCGGCCTGGAATCGAACCCCGGACCCTCTGAACAGAAGGCCAGTACGCTGACCATTCAGCCAAAAAGTCGGACTTTTACGTAGTAATAAAATAATATCTCTTCTCTTTATTTGAAGGTAGGATATTTCGAGAAGATAATGTACAAACAAGCCTTTATGTCATTACTGTATACGGGTTTACTCCATCACGTTTAAGACGAAATACGTACAGAATTGACAGGAAAGTATGTTTCGGCCTACTCTCACTATGAGATATACGTGTGTGCCACAGAAACTGATATTTCTTTTTAACCTTCAGGTAAAAGAACAATATATGGAAGCCCGAAATATAATATCGAGTGCAAAAATGAGTATGTATGAGAAATTTCTGAGAGACGTAGGCAATGGCAACTCTGTCAGGTAGCAATGCTCAATCCAGACGAGATGGCATGATTCTTCATAAGATAAATAGCATTTCTCTATCTATTTATTTGTTATTAAAAATAGCATCATTACTCTAAAAAATCCCACTTATTTGCCTTATGATAATTTAATTAAATTAATTTTGAATTTAAACATTGGAGAGTGAATGAAAAGTCTTATGTTTCCAATAACTAATGGATAACTTGCACTGAACGAGGGGGCACCACCAGAAATCATGGAAAGGGCGTAGGGTGGCTGTATAACTGCGTAAATAGGAGAAGCTTGTCTTTAAAGCTCCAGAGGACGTGGAAAAGCCCTTATCACGTTCTGAGGGGAATAAATGACGTCAGCCATTGAGCACGACGGAGATCAAGGCATAAGATGAGGGTGGTACGTCTAGGTCGACACGACGGATGCAATACCGAAGAACAACTGCAAAGATCAGGTCTCGAAAGGATGGGTGCGGTGGGGCAATGTTACGTGCTAGCCCTATAATAACCCCTTTCACGACACACCGGGGAGCTATCAGCCGGTGTGGAGTGCGTGGCTGGCTGTTCTGTGTTTTGTTCCCTTCCTCTGGTTTCCTCGTTCGTTACTGAGAGGTGCACCGAAAATATTCCGTCTCTAGCCACATCGCGAATATTCCGGTACACATCTCCCTAGCTATAAAATGGAGGCTAGCCGCGAACAGCCAGTCATTCAGAGTTGGAAGCAGTGCTGGAGTCGAAGTTAGACTCGATGTGTTGGGGTTCGGTGGCTGGGTTGAGTGTGACAGCGGGGTTGGGTGTCGCTAGTGTCCCACCGGAGTCTGAGTGGGGAGTTGCTGCGACGGAGTGTCGAGTGAGTGGCTACTCTTAGACGGCTGTTGGCTATCGCCAGTGCCCCGCCAGGTTCAGGGTATCGTCGGGTACGGAATGGAACACGGGATACGGTGTGTACTGCCTTGGAGTGCTGTGTATGTTCACTTCTGTGGACTGAGAACTGTCGTGGAATCAGCGACTGGTGCGGGCAGGTATCGCGAGTGAAATTGGAAAATAGTTAATGGTCGTTGTTTTGAGGAGTATTGTCCTGCTATTTAACACTGTTGACGTTTTGCTGTTTAGTTGTTCACTGTGTTTGACTGTGTGAATTACTGCACTGTCTCTGGAGTCGAACCAAGGCACAATCATCTTGTGTGGCCAGTAACCCTGTGTCCAAACCTATTGATCTGCACCCAGCTGCTGTACGGGGTGACTGACTGGTGAGCGAAAGTAAAAGGTCTCTCAATCAAAAAATTACCTTCTCGCAGGTAATACCAACGAGTCAGATTCCCTGCTGTCTGAAAATAACGGAGACTTGCAAACAGCCAGCAATTGGTGAGTGTGGTAGTTCATGGTTGAACACAATTGTGTATGTGTGTATATACAGTATGTGTTTACGCATTAAATGGGTCATCCTGGTAAAGCAGAAGGTGTCTTATTCGAATCAATAGTAATGTTCCGGTCACTGACAGTACAGTTTCAATTAGAAGCGTAACTGCTACAAAATTTGACTAAATCCCAGGTACCATATATATTCAGCACATATATTTGGAGGCTATATTGTGACAAAGCTTATACGTTTACAAGGAAATTCCGGGTTGTCAGATGAATAATAAGATGACTGCCATAGGTAGCCATCCCTGTATGATGCGATTGCTTCAGGACTTTCTACGACTATATAGGCCTATAAATAGACGTCCACTATCTGCACCAAAAATGAATGGATTTATGGCTTTACTGTCATTCCCCTAATATAACATTGCGTTTATCAAAAGCTAAACTACATCGAAATATAGGACTACGAGAGTACTATAAAATACGTTTAACGGAATTTCTGGATGTAATGTACGTGTAATGAAGATTTCTGTTTACTTCAAAATATGTTTATCGAGTAAAAAATTTTATAGTTTCAAATCATGTTCACAGGAACCATACTGTTTATTATCCTAGACTGAAAAGAAAAACAACATAAGCATCACTGAATATGATTAAACGTTCCCGCTGGTATTAGTTAAGATACCAGCTACTGGTAATAACGTAAATGACCGTTCATCACTATTTTGTGAAATTTTCTTGCCTTTGATACTGTATCCATCAACCACAAACATATTGAAACTTGAAATTTATATTTTTCATATGTGACCGTAAAGTTAATAAAGAAAAACATATCGTCTTTATTATGCAATCATATATTTTTTAGAAAACTATGCGAATAAAATATTCAGTATTTCCAATAATCATCATTAAGTTATTACTATACATATTTCAGAATCATCCCTAAACCTTTTCATGTCATACGCAACATTGTGAGTTTCCATTGTGCTATGTCACTAAGCTGAACTAAAGGACAGGAAATGTAGTGGTTATAACAGCGAAATATCTATGATAATAAATTCTCACACCCTCCATTATCAACAAAGGATGATGGCATCTATTATTCCAAGGTGATTGTAATGAACAAGCCACTACTACTCTCTACATGTTTCAATGCAGTTAGCTGAAATTAGCAAGCTAGAATAGGTGATTATGGTTTAAATGGGAAATGTACTTCTGGTTTATAATTACTGCTGTACAATTTTAATGCTGGAAAGAAGCGTGGAAGGGGAAAATAACTCTATTCTAAAGTGGGCTGTAAGTGTTCTGTTGCAGAATTAATTTCGTCGACAGCAATGTACATGACATGTGCCGTACAATAAATTGCACAGTTTTATTTCAGAATATTGCTTAAAACGTTCAATAAATGATCATTATTTTCTCGTCATTGTTTTAGTATTGCAATCCCCGGAACTCTACAAAAATAAATACTAACGCTCTAATGGATCCATTATCCATGCTCGATCTTATGGTGTTGTAAAGAGCTTATACCACATGGTTTTTGTTCTTTCGCTACGAACTTATAGGGTTGTTTTGGAGGACACCTCGAGAATACGCTAACCGTGCATCAGTCTACGACTAGTGATTGGAGCTGCTGTTATGTGATAAAGTAACCAATTTGTAAGTACTGTTATTACAATTGTATTAATTTTTTACTGGATTTCTTTTATTAAATCGCTCTCGTTCTAAGTACTTGATTCAACTGTATATCTTTTTCATGACTTTCAATCGTCAGTGACTTCTTTCCTACCGACTTAACTTTATCCTTCCAAACGTTAATCTTCATTGCATAATAGCTGCACTTCCCTTCCAATTCCAAAATATTAAAGGGGAAGCGTTCACACAGCATTCATTACAACCTGATGGTTTTATGCCATTTAAAAATTACCGGTGTCATGTTCGAACTGTAAGGCAAACTAATCTTCCTATTCTTCTTGAAATTATACTTTGCAGAAACATATAATCTCTCCGTATTAACCAACTTTGTCCTTCTTCCTGAACAATTGGTCTGGAATATTGGTTTAAGGACATCTGGACAGGTATTAGAAATCGTTACCTACACTTCGACGCGATAGCCCAGTGGCGTCGTCACTGGCTCCTCACAAAGGTGGTCGTGGTTCGAACCCCAGCCAATGCATGTCAGATTTTGGAAATTAATAGTCATGTCCTTGTGATTTGTATTCCACGGAAAACTGGAGGCGGGGACTGGATGTTTGCACTGTTCCCAACATACCTTCAACCCACATACCACACACAACACTATCCTCCACTACAATAACGCACAGTTTTCCATGCACGATAGATGTTACCCACCCTCGTCGGTGGATCTGCATTGCAATGGCCGCACAAGGGAAGAAAAGTCACACGAAATAATAATAATAATAATAATAATAATAATAATAATAATAATAATAATAATAATAATAATAATAATAATTGTACCGGGAGTGCACCTTCCCCAGCCACTTAAACTGCGCGCCTTCCCTAAGGCCATTTATGTAAACAAACTTGAACTGATGTACTACAAGGTACTTTGGACTTCAGCTGTTAGATGTCTTTACCGTCGGTATAATTGTTCCCTCTAGCGGGATAAACTCTAATTATATCATTAAAAATATATATTTTCGATTTGTATTAACCTGGTTCTTAGGATTTCGTTTTCTAATGTACCGTAACGATGTTGTTAACACTTCAGCTGGTCAACCTATCGGATTATTGGATTTATTTTCTTTAGCCAATTAAAACCGGGGGTGTGCATAGGAATCCAGCCTATCAGTAAAGTGTTCTGGAAGCTTCCCAAAAGAATACTATAAAAGCACGGGACTTTACCCACCTTCTTCCATATCCGTTATGTTTCACAATACCAGATTCAGAAATAGCACTCAAGGCCTGAAACAACGGTCGATGGGCTATAATCCCTCACTGGTCCCTCGGGACCCTTGAGTATGGTGTTCTTCTTCTTCTTCTTCTTCTTCTTCTTCTATGGCTTAATTGCTCCAGTGATTGTGAGTGCGGCGTGTCCTAAGGGAGGAAGGGGTGCGGCCTGCGTGAGGAGGGCCCAGCGACTCAAGGTACGGAAATAATTTTCTTAGACAAGCGATAGCTCCTGCGGATAGTTTGAGGGGACGGTTTCAACCTCTTTTATTTAATGTTAATTTCTACATGTGGTGGTTTAAATGTAGAATTTTCGTTCTGTTCTGTTTCCTACTGGGAAATGTGTAATGTAAGGGAACAAAGAGTGATTACCCTCTGTCGGTTCTCATTCTACTTGGCATGGGGTGACTATGATTTTCAAGCCTCTAAATTTCTTAAATCTTATTTGGCATTAATGCTTCTCATTTAGTCACCCCGGTGCAGTACAAGATTAGCCTCCGTATCTTTGCGCCATAAGCCCACTTAGGGGTTTAACTATTTCTATAAGGAGGGCAAGTGTTTCACCTCAGAGCCTTTTGTTTACGGCCGGTCATGTGCAAACCTTTTCTTTTTACGCTAAGGCCACTTAGTATGGGCAATTATGCCCCTGTTCATTCTTTCTGTGTGAGAAGTTCTTCTGGTGTCAGTTCCCTTTGGAAACAGTGAACCCTATAGCTATTGAGCAATAGATAAGCCCACATCGGGGCAACTGTATGTAGATAGCCTACTTTAATTGAGGACAAGCGATAGCTTGTCAGGTGTATCTTGTATGCGCCATATGAAGCTGATGCCTCTGCGAGGCTGGACTATATTTGGAGCGCAGACTCCCATGAAGTGTAGAAGATCGGAGCAAATCGTGCTCTAGTAAATTTTGTACCTGCCAAGAGCAATAAGGCTCTTTTATATGTAACTACCTACTAATTATTATGCCGGACTGAGTGGCTCAGACGGTTGAGGAGCTGGCCTTTTTACCCAAACTTGGCAGGTTCGAATCTGGCCCAGTACGGTGGTATTTGAAAGTGCTCAAATACGTCAGCCTCGTGTCGGTAGATTTACTGGCACGTAAAGGATCTCCTGCAGGACTAAATTCCGGCACCTCGCCGTCTCCGAAAACCATAAAAGTAGTTAGTGGGACGTAAAGCCAATAGCTTTATTATTACTAATTACTGCAAGTTTTGTACCTGATGTTCGGACTTCTAAGTCTCCTATATTGTTAGAGCTGACAATCTCATTAGTAATCTGTTCTATTGCCTTATTATTCTTTCACATTCTTTATCTATCAATTTTAAAGTAGGAAAAAAAAATTCAATTTTTTTTGTATTATGTTCTGCTCTAGTTAATTACATGCCCAGCCATTTAACCCACATGCTTCTTATCCTTATGTGAGCTACGAAACATCCTTAATAATAATAATAATAATAATAATAATAATAATAATAATAATAATAATAATAATAATAATTCAGTTTTTTACCATAAACCAAATAGTCCAAAGTTATGAGATTACTTCCGATTTTAAGGGGATTATTTCACCGTCAAGAGATACGGAACAGTTCGCATGTTTTCGTGCCACCACTATAAATGCTGAGACGGGCCATTACCACTAGTAGGCTCTGTCAATATTAAGTACACACTTAAGCAGAAAAATCGATATTTAAATTAAGCAAAGTGTGACTTACGTTTTTTTTTTCTACAACTGGCTTTACGTCGCGCCAACACAGATAGATCTTATGGTGTCGATGGGATAGGAAAGGGCTAAGAGTAGGAAGAAAGCGGCCGTGACCTTAATTAAGGTACATCCCCAGGACGGCCGACATAGTTCTTCGAACCCACTATCACCCGAATGCAAGCTCATAGCAGCTCGCCTCTTACTGCACGGCCAACTCGCTCAGTAATTCCATTTCTATGTTCCTAGAAGTGAAGTATTTTTTAAAAGTCATGATTCACTTAGGGTGACTAGTGAATCAATGGTGTGTTCTTATGAGAAGTCCTTTCTTAAGTCACATGACTAGTATCGTAGTCAATTTTTTCATTTAATTCGGCTAGAACGACACGTGAGCGCGTTATATTATTGCTTGAAACTAGGTGCCGAAAACGTTTCAGAGTCCTGAAATGAAAATGAGGTGGAAATATCCAGTTCACTAAATTCAGAGTAGTCTGATTCCCTTCTTTTTGGGACTGTTTTTTGTCCAGCTAATCATTCTACTAGTAGTTAGTTACATTATCAGAGTTTTTTCAACTTTTGTGTCAAGGCAGCTAGCCGTGCAAATGGTAAACTGAATTGAACTCCCGTTGCCGCCTAACTTCTGGTTAATATAATTATCCTCACTGCCCAGCACATCGCTGCTTCGTAAGATTGAAGAAGCATCTCTGTTGAAGCCGCGCCCCAACGAGATTTTGACGCTTCTAGTTAGAGCCAGTATTCATGAAGAACCCACCGTCTATGACTACATTCGTACGGAGCTGATGTCGACTATTAACTGGGGAAGTATTAACTCTACCACATCATCACGTTTCTCGATTTCTTCGTATATTTACTTCTTCACTCATTTCACTGTTCGTTGTTTTATTTGTTTGTTTGTTTGTTTGTTTGTTTGTTTGTCTTCCATTCTTTTGTTCATTCATTTCTCTGATCATTCGCATTTCTTGTACATTTGGTCATTTGTCATTTGTTTGTACATTTGTTCATTTATCCATTCCTTGGTTTATAAATTTGACCGTTGATTCGTGTGTTTATTTATCAATTCATTTGCTTATACATTTTATTTTTGAATCATTTGTTTCTTCGTGTATTTACTCATTTGGGACACATTGCAAGGAAAGGGGCCCAAAGTTGGCAAGGGAAATGTTACAGCGGAGCTGAACAGAAGTGTCTGGGGGTATAAAAATTGCATTTCTATATTTTGACTTCTTGCGCTACCTATGGGCCTTCTTATCGATCTAAGTTTCGCAGCAGTTCGAGTCTTCACCACTCGATGTCATGAAAACGTTGTACAATTGATAAGAAAGTTAATGAAAGCTGTGGCTGCGTTTATCTCAAAACACAGTTATCTCAATAGCCACAGTCATTAGTTCATATCTTCTTATGTATTGTACCTAGGAGCATGAACACCTTTTTAAAATTCTCAATATTTCATGGGAATTATAGAATCATAAAAATCTCAAAAAATGAAAATTACGACTTTAGTTCCATTTCTGCGCAACGGGTCACATTATTTTGTTTATATATTTATTTGTGAATAAGTGATTGCATACAGGCTATGTTATTTGTAGTGATCAATGACTCTCCAAGACAGCTTCCCTTAAAACGTGCTACAACCGAACTTGATAGCTTCAGTCGCTTAAGTGCGCCTAGTATACGGTATTCAGGAGGTAGTGGGTTCGAAGCGCACTGTCGGCAGCCCTGAGGATGGTTTTCCGTGGTTTCCCATTTTCACACCAGGCAAATGCTGGGCCAGTGCCTTAATTAAGGCCACGGGTGCTTCCTACCAACTCCTACCCCTTTATTGTCCCATCGTCGCCAGAAAACATATCTGTGTCGGTGTGACGTAGAGCAACTTGTAAATGTAAAACTTGCTACGAGAGCAAGGTTGTTTCTTATTTAATCATGCATAAATACATGCCACCCTCTGTCATTTCTGCAATTCCATTACCGTAGGTGTATATTTTTTATATTTTGGATTCAGTTTTCAAAAATTCTCCATCAAGTGTCGAAAAGTAAGCATTGAAATTACCATTCACGGAATGCAATCCGAATGGAGGGTTTCGTTCCGTTGTGGAATATCTGCCAAACATTAAAGAGGCTATGTTCGTTTCATGGCGCCATATCCTGGTGAATGTAAGTGATCCGCACAGCTAAGAGCGTTCTTGAGGGAGCAGACTGGAAATCATGTGTTGGTGTACAGTTGAAATACTTGCATATATCACTCAGGCATGAGTCTTAGACGTCCCGACATACACTGTTATGACGAAAGTCATGGGATACGGGTTAAGTGTCGTGCAAGCCCTCCTCTAGCTTGGCCAGTTACAGCAACTCTTCGTGGCATAGATTCAACAAGTGGAAGAAACACCTACGAAGAGATTTTGATCCATGCCGTTTGGATAGCTATCCACAGATTCTCGCTATCTGTACGTAAATTGTCTTGGGTTTGAATGGACCTCACCATCACTTCCCATAAATGCTGGACAAAGTTCATATCAGGCAAACGACGTGGCTACTGAAGTCGTTGAAACTCTCCAGAATGCTCTTCGAACAAATTCTTGTTAACTTTGACCGATGAACGGTGCATTATCCTCTTGGAATATCTCATCCTGTAGGATGGCGCCATAAGACCTGTCTGTGTCGGTGCGACGTAAAGCAACTAGCAACCATCCTGTAGGGATACGCGGTGTGTATGAAGGGCCTCAAGTAGTCACCGAGCAGTTCGGCGACCTATTATGTTGGATCAGCGAATACAGCCCATGACATTTGAACACATCTCACACCGTTATGGATCTACTGGGGTCCATGGCTTAATGGGGCCTGCGCCATATCCGAATCCAACCATCAGCTGAAACAACTGAAACTGTGACTCATCGGACCAAGCTACATGTCGCTAGTCCACCAGGGTCTAATTAGCAACGTCACGCGTCCATGTGAGACGCTGGGCCTCGTATTGAGATGTTAACAAGTACACTCTAGTAAGTCTTCTGCTCCCATATCCCACTGACGTTAATGAACGCTGCATTGACCGGAAGTATATGCGCCTGGCAACTACCCATTGAACATGGATGTCATTTTAGCCAGTGTGGTTTGTATGTAACCGCGGACTATTCTAGGCAGACGCTGCTAATCGCGATAGTTTAGCATCTGCGGTCGGTCACTGCACTGTTCACTGTGGGTGATAATGACTTCCATGAGGTGTTCCCGATACACACGTGGCACCTTCGATCGAGGAATGTTAAATATCGGTACAACTTTCATAATGGAATGTTCCGTCCATCTGGCACCAGATATCATGTCCCATTCGAAAGACGACAATTCACGTCGCCTTGTCATGACCAGCACAGACGGTGTTTACACTCACTCTCGAGATGTAAGCTCACACCCGATACAGGGCTGGGCACTCCCAAGATGTAAAGGTACTGTGGCGCTACCGACTATTACCTTTAAATGCTGCTATTCATTGACTTTTGGCATGTCAGTGTATATTTTCCTTCGTTGATGAGGTTGAAGAGCTGGTGCCCTTCAATACGTGTGATATGCCATAAACATTGAATTATCCTTTTTTTTTACTGAAAATAATAATTCGTTTTAATTGCAAGTCTGCCTCAAAAATACCACATATAAAGTTATTAATAGCCGGAAAAACACAATATTCAGCAATATCGATTAATCTCGTAGGCAACAATACCGTTTTCGTGGTTAGCATTAACTCATTTGTGCCGCTGGGTCATTAACGATCCATCTATATATTTCTATCTTAGATTTTTTATTGATCTCGTATTTTAAATTTATTGGTCGTACATTATGTGTTCCTCCATTGTTGACAACATATGGTCAGTTGAACTCGATTGTCCTGTGATATATTGTTCATTTTGTCGGATGCTGTCGAAGCTGCATTTGAGAGCTTGTTTATCTGTTACATCACTCATGGTCTGCTGTTGGTTCGTGTTGCTGCTGTTAGTTGGATGCCAAACAGTAGTGGATATATAAGTACTTCAATATGAATATGTATCTTTCTCCATATGTTGATGGGATGCATTGAAACTTTTATGTGGATCGTTAACAACTTAGCAGGTACATGACACATGTTTGTATCACCTAACGCTATTTCGTTTCGTTTTGATTTTGTAGGTTGCAGAGACTCCTGACCTCCTTAAGAAGCCGGAGGACTCATCTTCCGATGCTACTGCTGGTGGTGTAGAAGTATTATTACACCTCCCAATGATAATACAGATGTCGAGTCGAGAGATGTGTCATGCAACGACCCAGATTGGTTCAATAAAATGTTAGCAGGGGACTGGTGAATCCTTATGTTGATTGAAAACCCATAGAATCCCACACAAACGGACAAAGAGTTTCAGAAGAAGAGACATATACTTTGCCCATGAATGCCGGAAAAGAGATAGGTAGAAATGAGCTATGTGATCCCTTGCATCCCTTGCTAAACAACCAAGGAATTTCAACATGAGAACAGCCATGTAACACTCAATAGTGACAAACACCTTCTTGATTATTCTTGACTCTTCTTTGTTGATAATATTATGTGTGACCTTGTGAAAATGACTCTATTAAGTGCTGTTCAGAGCAACAGTTTCTATGTCTTTATATCTGTGGAGGACCTTCTCGTCCTTTTCGGCATTTTGTTTCTTAGTGGGTACGTTCCTCTGCCAAGAATATGAATGTATATGGAAGTGGGCGACGATCCGCACAACAAACTTGTTGCTGATAACATGATAAAGGGAGATTGGAGGAACAAACTAAGTAACTTCATGTAGCTGGAAATACCATCCTTCCAGCCGGAAATAAATTTGGTAAATTCAAACCACTAATACAGATATTAAATGAGTTATGTTAAAATTGCACCAAATGAAAATGGTATATCAATAGATGAATCTATGATATCCTATTTCGGGCGGCATTGGTGCAAGCAATTCGTTAGGGGCAAACAAATTAAGTTAGACTTCGAAGTCTGAGCCGCTTGCACGAAATTGGGATAGGCCTACGGTCATCAACTTGGTTTGTATCAAGGGTGATTATCAAGAACGAGAAGTGATCAAAATTCAGGTGAATCAGCTGCTTTTCAGTCAACAGACGCTATTCAGAATCACTATCGTCGAAATAACGTTTCTTTGGTTTTCGATAATTTTTCACTTTGCATAAATTGCTGTCTTCCGCCCAGGAGAGGTCTAAATGGAACCGGAACAGTAAGAGACAATCGCCATGGAAAATAACCACTTCCAAGTGCAGGGAATACTAAGAAAAACCGAGAGGAGGGTATAAACTACGAGTAGACAGCTAAAATATTATAATTTTAAAAAAATAGCCAAATAATGCGTTTCGTATATCTGTGTAACCTTACAAGCAAATTTTTGGAAATAGTGATTAAGTTAATTGTGTGTTTCAAATGCCCACTAGATCGTTAAGGCACCACCCTTAAAAACAGTTTCTCGCAGAAAACAGTTAAAATCTCCCATTTTTTCAACTTGCTTTACGTCGCACCGGCACAGATAGGTCTTATGGCGACGATACGATAGGAATGGCCTAGGAGTGGGAAGGAAGCGGCTGTGGTCTTAAACTAGGTACAGCCCCAGCATTTACTTGGTGTGGAAATAGGAAACCACGGAAAACCATCTCAGGGCTGCCGACAGTGGGGCTCGAACCCACTATCTTCCAAATGCAAGCTCACAGTTCCGCGACCCCAACCGCACGGCCAACTCCCTCGGCCATCCACTATGGTGCTCAAATATGTGAAATGTAGTACCTGCTTAACGATGTTGTCCTCTTTTTTCGGAATCATCATGATCCTTACATCGGAAGTACTTGTAGACCGTAAAAACTAGACGGTCCCTCATATGTTGAAGCCCACACCACTCACATGCAAGGATACAGTGTCGTCAGATATTGAGGGTTGTTTCTTTCCACGCACATTTATCCTGATTCACCAGATTTCTTGAGCCAGTGTTTCTCTAAAGATGGCCTCAGGATAAATATTGTACAGAAAGCTGACAGCACGTAGGCTTGTCTCACTGAAACAATTTCCGATCTTCCTTGCAGTGTTCTGATTTCCACTGTTTGTCTCAAGTATACTTTCATTATTTTACATCATTCGCCATAATTAATACGAGTTGATATGGGAATTTTATTACTTTGAATGTTTGCCGCACATGGTTATACAGAGTAGAATTTATATTGCTGTTCTGTTCATTTTATAGTTGATATAATGGCCTTAGCTTCGTGTTACGAGTGTGTGTTGGTTATGTGAGTAGGTCTCATGTGCATTTCAATTACGTATTATTGAACTACGGCTCATACAGTGTTACATAACACTTCACTTTCTCGTCTCTTCACATTTGCCACAAAACCCGATAACAAACTGACCATACCTATTTAAGACCCTTGATGAAATGCAACGGCACGCGAGGTTGGTAATTCGAATTCCCTCTGTAGCATATGACAGAGGTAATTCTTTCGACGATTCACTCACATTTACTTTACGCAATTACCCAAGTAAAAACCAAGGGCAGCCATTCCCAAACATTTCCCTGAGCGGCGGTGACGATAATCCAAGGGGTACGTAATAATAATGTAAGTTGTAAGTATTTAAAGAAATACATGCCATTGTACAAACACAATTCATAGATCATTATTCCAAATTTAGGAAGATACGTCTTCACTGTTGTAAAACTTACATACAGTCTATTCTATTTTTGGCCGATAAATGGTACACGTATCTTGTGAAGACCTTGTGTCACAACTCCACGTCTCTGGCTGACTTTTGCGTCCATGATATCCCCTACACCCTGCAATTTCTAGAAAGGAAATAGGCCTACTGCGTTTAATGATTTTCGTTTCAAAATACCTGTGTGAGAGTACCTTTTCTGCTCTCACACAAATTAAAAAGATGTACAGAAACAGCACTAATGTTGAGGCTGACCTTCAGTTCCGGTGACTAGGTTTGTAAAGCGCTTGGTCTTTGGAAAAAGCACTATCCGTCTCATTGATCCAACACCGGTACCAAGCAAATTTTCTCAAGTAAGTTTCCACATCCAGACTGTCGTAATTATTAGTCGAGTGTCACAATGTTTTATAATTTCTATGCATCTATAACGTATTTTTATGTAAATGAAGTTATATTTATATTTGAAGGAAAGTAAGTATTATTCCTAAACTATACGATTACAACCAAACATGGTGACATTACAAAATTCTGCTTCTTGTTCACTGAATTCAGTATTGTGCTCTGTGGCTAAGGGTTGCTTGGGCGTAATTGCGATATTCTAACGGGGGCTCAGACACAATAAATTTCGGGAACCCTGACCTAGGGAATAGAAATTCTAAGGGGATTATTTTCTACAAGAAGTTACTAATCGCTTTCACGTGTTCCTCTGGTATATGGTGCAGCTGTGCGTAGCATCGTTAATTGCAAGGTGAGAGGTTCATAAAAGATTTACACGTTGGTGGTGAATGATACAACGTTTCTACTTACGCCCACGATTGCAAACTGAAACGAGCTAGTATTATCAAGCCGCCTGGGTAGTTCCTTGCAGTGTACAGTACACTCTAGCTATTATGGTAAACATATCCATGCCAAGAGGTGGCCGCAGGAAGAAGGAATGTTTCACTATACCAGTATCGGATTTAGATATATATCAGTACTTCGGCCAAAATTACCCTCAGTTCTGTCCTCAAAAACTTATTGTGAAATTAACGTAACTACAAATTTTAAGTTTTTACGGACAGACTAAATAAACCTTTTTAAATTCAAAATTGTTGATTTTCAAGAAATGATTGAAAAAAATACATTATTTCTCTAACATCTAAAACGTCACATACAAAGAAAATATTTCGTTTATAAATCATATTAAAAGTGTTCTTTTAACGTAAACAAAGTAATCATTTACCGGTACGTTAATAATTTATGAAATGCAACATTATTAGAGCCCTGCGCGGATATACAAAATAATATCCGCATTCGCTCTGCATCCGCACCCGCATCCGATTCGGCGAATGGTTATCCGCGAATATTGCAAATATTTAACTCCAGTGTATTACACCCAAGGTATTGAAACTGACAGATGTGTTAATATAATACAATACGCCTGACACCTGGCACCAGAACACCTACAGTAAGAAGTTTATGAGGGATTTTCTCTTCTAACAACTAACCGACGTATTGACCTTTGTTCCTTCCTTCCATTCATTGCGGGCAGGAGTCAGGTAGGCTCAAGTCAGATTTATGGCTTTATGGTATCAAGGCCCTTTATATATCACCATTGCCCCATACCACTGTTGAGGGTCGCTTGATCATCAGGAAAAATAAGAGTATACCTGAGTGAAAACTAATAAACGTCATTATTTAGAAATTATCAGCAGAATTATCCGCACTGCCATGCAGTTATATATCCGCCAAGGCACTAACTTCGCGGATATGCGCATCCGTGGACGGCTCTAACCATTATGTCACCAAAGAAGCCGAAGAAGTTTTGTTTGTCTTTACAAAAAAATGCAACCCTTTCTTAACTGTCTTCTTCACTGCTCTTACTACACATATGCTATTTCTAATTTGTTAGATTCTATATCTTGATTTGATTTGTAGAAATGATAGTATTGGATTCTTACATTCGTTGCACATTAAAATATTGAAGTTTTATTCTCAACAACATTCTTAACAGCTTATCTCTCAACAAATACCCCATAGCTGTTTTGTAGATGCGAACTGTGTTACATATAAAATATTCACCGAGAGGAAGAATGAAATTGCTATCGATAGGTGTAAAAACAAGTAATATCAGTTTTTATACTTACGGAAGTTTCGCACTGACAAGAAGCACCTTTTACCTGAAAAACTCTGAATCGCACGAACAATATGCTTCTAATATGGATAATTCATCAAAATAACGTGATATGAGTCATTCTCATGCAAAAACGCTGCATTCCAGCTCAGGAGACATCCGAATAATCATCTATTCAAGTCCTAAAAGAGGAGTTGGGGTAACGCAAAGAAACATATAATCAATATAACGAATCACACACACATATTTCAATGCCTTGAGTATATTCTTATATTTTCCGTCAACAGTGTCACAAATCCTCTGCTTGAAGTAATTGCGATACGTAAAACACATTTGTTCTACTGACCTGATAGCGTTGCTATTAATCTTAAAATTGCAAATGTGGGATTTCATTGAAGTGGTTGAGGCAACGTGGAAGAGAAGCTACATTTTTACACTCAAGACCACTTTCGTATTCAAGCAGTCATATGTCGAAAGCCACACTAATTACATTTTAAAACGATGATACGTCAATGCCATAACCTGTCCATTGACGATCATTTAACAATATGTGATTGTACTTTGGGGCATGAAGTTGATTGTACATGAAAGAGTGAATTCCATTGATGAAACGTCGAGCATGTACCTTTAATTGTGGTTTTTTGCACTATAGTCTTACAAAATCAGCGATCCTTATCATACAAGTTGTCTATTGCCGATAAAAGTACACATCACGACCCGATCAGGAAACCCCCGGAAACGGGCTCTTTTTCACTTACATGTTTACCAAGGACTGAATGTAGGGAATGTTTCATGTTAATCATTTTTCCATTTTTTTGCCTCCACAGGAATATTTAACGGAGATGTTACTTCATAATGAAATTTACTTTGGTCACTGTTTCAAACATGCACTTTTCCCCATTCCTCTCTATGTAAATATGTACA
This sequence comes from Anabrus simplex, assembly GCF_040414725.1. Classification (NCBI taxonomy): domain Eukaryota; kingdom Metazoa; phylum Arthropoda; class Insecta; order Orthoptera; family Tettigoniidae; genus Anabrus; species Anabrus simplex. The sequence continues at coordinate 1,208,115,020 of NC_090266.1, read as the reverse complement.
GTTCCTCTACAAGCTCTTTTGCATTCCGAAGTAGATTATTATATTCATCTATGCCCTTACGTGTCGAAAGGAGTAATATACGTGGATGAAATGCCATATTCAGCGTTAATATTGTTGTTAAACGTGATAGAAGCTTTACAATTGTCCAGGCCAAGTATTTCAGACGAACCTAGTGCCTTTAGTGATCTGTATATCCAAACGCTCTTGATCTATTAAATTGCAAAATTAGTTGCTCTTTTAAAGTTTTTAATTATTACAGCATGTTTCCTTTGACGTGAGCTTCTTTTTGTCGTTTGCTAGTCATATAATTTAAAATTAACTTGTAACTACGTTTACTTCTAACGCACCTATAGCGCCTCATTAGTTTGCTGTAGGAATTGAAGCCACGATTAAAATAGTCTTCATAAATGATCTCCAGTAGGCCTATGCCGTCATCAATATCTTCTAATACAGTGGGCCTCGTCTTTCGGGTGGAGATAGTACGTACATACTTTTTCTGGACGATTCCTCTTGCTATGGAGATGAAAGTTTTGAACCGCTTCAGGTGCAGGCTCTTCCCCTTCTTCATAATCAATATATATCCAGCATAACCTTGCATTTTTGTGTAATCGCTACTATGTTTCTGTATGTTTCTGCTATATAGCATATTCAGAAGCTGCTCGACTAAGTGGTATGTTCCGAGCTGTCAGCGGAAAGATGGCGTGGAATGACATTAGTAGACGAATAAGTTTGAATGGCGTTTATAAAAGTAGGAAAGATCACAATATGAAGATAAAGTTGGAATTCAAGAGGACAAACTGGGGCAAATATTCATTTATAGGAAGGGGAGTTAGGAGTTGGAATAACTTCCCAAGGGAGACGTTCAATAAATGTCCAATTTCTTTGAAATCATTTAGGAAAATGCTAGGAAAGCAACAGATAGGGAATCTGCCACCTGGGCGACTGCCCTAAATGCAGATCAGTATTGATTGATTGATACATATTACCGACTCCGAATGCTTTACCATATTCATCACTGCGCAACGTTTTTACTAATATTTCGATAACATTCATGGGTTTCAATCTCCTTAAGACGCCACTGTACACAGTTTACGCTGTAACCCGCAACCGAACACTCCAAGAGACGCACTCGTACGGTAGCAATAGTGTCAGTGCACATCCAACATGATGCCGTCTAATGGCGCTAGCATGTAACTGCTGATCTATGCACTTGAAAAGTCAAGACGACTGTTTTTGAGTTGAGCGACCTATACTGTAAGCATGTTTTCGTTGGGTTCAGAACCCTTGAGGTCAAAGTGTTCCTTTTGAGCAATCACACACAATTTTAGGCCGATCTAATCCATCTTTTGAAGGACTGGTGATCCACGATTAAAAATCCACAGTTATAGACTTTCAGGCAAGCAACTCAATGTTGAAAACATCCCAGTGATGTGAGCTATGAATTTTACGTAGATAATGTATAATAAATTATGAGATTATATTCTTTATTTATTCCTAAAAATTAAAATCCTTTCCTTATTAATCATCGTTATCCGGTCGTTTAGATCAGCAGTTTGCCTTTTCCTACCACTACGAGCGCTAATGTGAGTCAATGCAGAGTTTCACTTAAGCACCGTCCGACTCGTTGGCTGAACGGTCAGCGTACTGGCCTTCAGTTCAGAGGGTCCCGGGTTCGATTCCCGGTCGGGTCGGGGATTTTAACCTTAATTGGTTAATTCCAACGGCACGGGGGCTGGGTGTATGTGTTGTCTTCATCATCATCTCATCCTCATCACGACGCGCAGGTCGCCTACGGGAGTCAAATAGAAAGACCTGCACCTGGCGAGCCGAACCCATCCTGGGATATCCCGGCACTAAAAGCCATACGACATTTCATTTTCATTTCACTTAAGCACCACTACGAGCGCTAATGTGAGTCAATGCAGAGTTTCACTTATGCACCACTACGAGCGCTAATGTGAGTCAATGCAGAGTTTCACTTAAGCACCACTACGAGCGCTAATGTGAGTCAATGCAGAGTTTCACTTATGCACCACTACGAGCGCTAATGTGAGTCAATGCAGAGTTTCACTTAAGCACCACTACGAGCGCTAATGTGAGTCAATGCAGAGTTTCACTTAAGCACCACTACGAGCGCTAATGTGAGTCAATGTATTGTTTCACTAAGCACCACTAGGGGCGCTAATGTGAGTCAATGTATTGTTTCACTAAGCACCACTACGAGCGCTAATGTGAGTCAATGTATTGTTTCACTAAGCACCACTGCGGGCGCTAATGTGAGTCAATGTATTGTTTCACTAAGCACCACTAGGGGCGCTAATGTGAGTCAATGCAGAGTTTCACTTAAGCACCACTACGAGCGCTAATGTGAGTCAATGTATTGTTTCACTAAGCACCACTACGGGCGCTAATGTGAGTCAATGTATTGTTTCACTAAGCACCACTAGGGGCGCTAATGTGAGTCAATGCAGAGTTTCACTTAAGCACCACTACGAGCGCTAATGTGAGTCAATGTATTGTTTCACTAAGCACCACTAGGGGCGCTAATGTGAGTCAATGCAGAGTTTCACTTAAGCCCTTATAACTACATTCGATGTGGACGTTATTCAGAAATAAAAAATGCCTGAGGGTATTGAAACAAGGAGCACATTACATAAAGAATTTTATAAATAAGTTAATTTGGCCAGCATTTGAATAAAAAAGGAAAGAGTAACGAAACAAGCGATTTTAGACAATTTTTCCTGAACTGCATTTAGGCCGGAAGTGGTTTCCGAAATTTGTTTTTTTAACTTGAAAGAGCTATCCAAGACTCGTGATTTTAAAATTCCCGGGCCCTTTAACCCTTCAACTTTCGGCACAATGGAGAAAATTGCTTAATTTTACGTTTCGCTTACTACGGGGACTACGTTTTCAACATTAGTATATGTGGATATCCTTGCAAGTGTACATAAATTACAGTATTGTATGTACTCCTATTTTAGTGGTACAAGGTGAAAATTTGAAAATCCGGAACAAAGTTAACGGAAGGCAGCCGGATAAAGTGATGAAATAAGTATTAGATTAGAACATTGAGTCATAAAGGGAGAACATGAATATTTTTACTTTGGTTGCAAAATAATGATATCAGAAGTAAAAAGGGCATAAAATGCAGACTAGCACATAGAATAATGACACAAGAAGGAAGGTCAATAGAACATTTGCAAATGTAGTGGTACAGAAGAAAGCTGACGGAAAAAAGAGTTAAGATCGCAAATGAAGACACAGTCAGTGAAAGGCGAACGATTAGACGAAAGTGAAGTAGAAGAAGAGATGGATGGCTAGGGTCCATCTAGAGGCAGAAGGTTGCTTATGTGGGAAGCATAGTGCTGTAGGACTGGTAAGGGTACCCCCAGATTTCCTTTTCTTACTTGCCTTTTCCCTCTCTTTTTGCGACTGGTTTAAGGTTCCACTAACACATGCATACAGTACTTTTGCATCCATCTCTTGGCACAGGCCAGAGTTATGTGTAGCTTCCACCGAAGTCCCAGTCAACATCCATGGCTGACAATATGGAAGCTGCTGGAGTATGGGTGGTGCTGAGCCATGACATTCAGAGCACGACTAGTGCATCTGAGTGTTATGAAAGGTGCTGCTCATAGGGTCAGTCGTGCTGCAATAGTACTTTCTGACCCAGTGAGGAAAGCAATGGCAAACTACCTCACTCCTCATCTTGCCTAGTATGCCTCATTTTGGTGCTGCCATTGGTTTTTGGGGTTCCCTTATAACCGCATAACCTTTGGTGGTGCTATTTGAGGATCCAACCAGCCTCTGGGCTGATGACCTAACAGACAGAACACATGCATATTTTGGGTGACGCCAGGATGAGAAACGTCCAAGATAGGAAATGTGGTGGTGGCCGTGGCCTTCATTAATGTATCGCCGGAGCACTTTTATGGAGTGAAAATGGCAAACCACGGAAAAATCTTCAGAGATGTCAATGGTAGGAGTCAAACGCATCACCTACCGAATGCAAGCTCACAACTATGCGTATCGAACCGTGCAGTCAAATCGCTCGGTAGACCAAGAAATGGAATGACAAGCAAATTACTATAGATGTTAAAAATGTTGGCACAGGATAACTGGGGGAAGAGGGGCTTGGAGCATGAACGTTTGCATCAAACCAGTTTATGGACTCATGTCCCGAACAACAACAACAACAACAACAGCAACAACAACAACTTGCAAGTCCGTTTACATCTCTCACTTGAGTTATTAAAAAACTGGAACCGAACTATTCCCGCTTTTCACTCATCTTTTGAACTAGCATAGAAAAGGAAGATAATAGAGCAGCATCCTTATTTCAGACCGAAAGTTACTATTGGCGATAATTCGGATTAACTTTCAAATGTATAATGAAACACTAGAACACATTTTTATCTTTCACTTGGGCCGATGACCTTCGATGTTAGGCCCCTTAAAACAACAAGCATCATCATCATCATCATCATCATATCTTTCACTTCCCCATAATCAGTGACTTCAATCCACACCATCAAATGCATTTTTTGTAATGGTACCGGTATACATGCACCAGGAAGTGATATTAGAACGATTCTGAAGCGAATCTCTATGACACAACATAACTGTAAACACTAATAGCTGTCGTCCTCGTTGGCCCGGGTTTGATTCCCGGTATTGCCGAAAATTAAGTTTGGCAAGAGGATTGGTGCGCTGTTAAATAGATACATGCAGCTTACCTCCGGTGGGAGTGCGCCTGAAAAGAGTTACACAACCTCGTTGAGGACATGAATTTTCTTTACTAACAGATCTCGACAGTGAAAGCATCATCCTGGTACCAACTTGCCTACGGTTGCTGTGAGTTAGAGTTTCAGTACAATTCATAACGTATATACGACGTTCCTACACAAACATGACAACACGCCCTTTATTTTGGAGCTTATTTAACCCTCTCTGCGCTAGGCCCAGATCCTAAGAATATCCCTACAATGCCAGACTCAGTTACAGCAATTTGCAGATTCTATTTATAAGGCTACGGTTTGATCTCAGATTAACTCCACATTACAAACATTTGACTTTACAATCGATATAGATATTTCTTTAGATTCTTCTTCTTCGGACTCTTGAGGATTTCGAAGATGATAAAGAATACCGAACAAGTTCTCTATGAAGTGCTCCAAAATCGGTAAGAAGAAAGGAACAGATAATATACAAGGGTTGGGTCCTATGTCTTGGCAACTTCCCAACCCCCACCCCCCACCCCACCCCCCGCATAAATGCGAGAACTACCAGACAAATAGAAATGTACAGTGGGGAGTGGGGATGTAAAGTACTGTGGTATGTATGAATTTCGCCGAGTAGATTTACCAGGTGTAGGATATAAGGCGATGAAACTGTCAGTTATGAAATCCTTGTGCTACATAATGTTTATTCTAAGAGACTACAATAAACTCTACGGTAAACCCTGAAAGTAGTTCCCTAGATTGTCCACAATACGTCGGCAACGATGCGGTAGGTGTTGGATAAGTCGTCTCACCATACGTCAAATTTGCACACTCACGTTCCACAGCTTTCGTAAGGTCTTCACGTGTCCCAAACCGTCTCCCATACACTGGTTCTTTCGCTTTGGGGATGAGAACAAAATCGCACGGAGACAGGTTCAGTCAGTATGGTGGGTGCTCCGGTTCTCCCAACCTCTCTTCCTACAGCCTTTGCTGAATGTGGTTTGGGATTGTCGTGGAAAAGGATAACATTGTGGAAAAGATCCGGGCGTTTGTCTCTAATGGCACGAAGGAAGGTTCTGTAGCACGCTGTTGTCACCGTTGGGCTATGTGGAACGAAGTAACACGCCCCTGACGTCGTAAGCCGCAATGACCATCAGCTACACGGGGGGAAGGGATTTACCAGAACTTCTCTCCTCGTGGTGATTCTGGATGTCGCCATCCAGCGTTTGAGCTCTTGTTCGTATGCTCTGACCCAAAAATTAATCCACGCGTACTGTTCATTCCAGCCCTGCCGGTACTATGGCATATCGTGTAAGCTTTTGCACGTCGAACCCACCTTCGTGAAATTTTAAGCAGATAAAGTTCTTCCCGTAAAACTCTGCCAATGGTTCATTCTTCACAGCCTGTTTCGGCTTGTAACACAAGTAGTGCCCATCAGCTGCCCACGTCCATGAACTGGGTAATTACTGCACGTGACACATCAGCTCGGTCACTAATAGGTCTTCCGGAGCGTTGCAAGTCGCTGCTTGTTTCACGTTCGTGCTGACATGCTACTGCCCATCTCGCAGTTGCAGAAGGCATTATTCCCCATATCTTTCGCAAGCACTCTATGATATTCTTTGGCACTGAGACCTCGGCGAACGGCCAGTTTGATGTACGTACCCATTTCTTGCCTCGTCACATCCATTCTGCAGGGAGCCTGACTCACTATTGCAGCCCCATCACCCTGTGCATGGTACCTGTCCAACGCACCGCCATCTTGTGCTATGTCTATATACTATGAGGATCGTGCTACCATTGTGTGGTAGATCCGTGCAAATTTGAGGACAAAATAGTTGCAATGAGTTATGCTCTAAACCTAGTTTATATATATCATTGACACATACCTAACGTTTCGTTGACATAAAAATATCACATTTCTAAAGTAGAAAGAAAAATGATATCAAAATTCAACTCCTTTACACAATGTACCAGTAGAATAAACACAAGAAGTATCATACATAAGAAACGTTGCAATGGTGCAGTTTAAATTCTTTGCACGGAAACAAGTGCATTTTGTGTGTTTCCTGGTAACATAATCAGGAACTATTTTATTCTTTCATAGAAACGACACATAAGATGTTATCATTCGTCGGTTATAACCACAGAGAAAGCACGATTCAAGCAACGATACATTGGTTGGCACTCTGAAGTTTAACGAACTGCATTATTGAATTTGAGACACTACAGCTGGGACAGAGTTGTGTTCTTATTTTGCGTGAGTATCCTTATGTTATACATTGTTTATTCATTCAGAGTGTACGATTACTGCTGTAGACGTATAGCCCCCCCCCCCCCCCCCGCAGGAGTTCTCTCATGTACTGGGAGCTATCAACACGGAGTTGTAGTTTTAACACCCTCACATACCACCGACCTCAGTCGGCATCGATCTGCTCCCTAAGGAACAGAAGGAAACAAATCAATTTATTATTATTGTGACAAAGTGTATAAAATCAATGTATATGCATTCGAATCTTATTGTAACAAATTCATGATGCCTCCGTTGTGTAACTGTGAGCATAATAGCTGGTGTAATCGGAGGCGCGGGTTAGATTCCCGGCATGAGGGCTGGTACGCGTTTAAAATAGCAAATGTAGTTCACCTCTACTGGAGGTGTGCATTAAAAGAGTTGCACCATTGCGGGAAGAGGGCACGAGTTTACTTCTTTTACGCGTTCTCATTCCGGTTCTTAACTCCGGAAATAAAGATCCTGACAGGGAATCGAACCCAAGTCCTTCCGGGTGAACTAAGCGCGCCTTTTACCGCCTCAGACAGGCGACCCCCGTGCAACATAGAACTTTCTCCTTAATACTCGTTGAGATACGTGTGTGTAACGAAGCGCTCGGGTACCACTAGTATTCTATAGTTTGAGTTTTCAATATTTCGAGTCACTTGCTACTCCCTTCAATGCAAAATAGCAAAGGTTTACCTCACAATGGCAAGTCTGCTGGTAACATCTGGTAATCGACACGGTCATGAATCAGATTTTGTATTCTACCAGATGACAAATGAAATTGTAAATATTTGTCAAAATTTTATGAGGCAAACAGCCGGCAAATCAATAATTACATTGCTGAGGCTATACTAAGACCAAATATCCCGACCTAGGAATTATAGTTAGCGAGAAATTATTTTATTATTCACTGCATGGCTCGACGTCGCCGTTGGTAAATCTGTTTAAAAGTAGTTGAACTCCGTGTATACGAGTTGCGGACCAGTCCAGAAAATTTGTCCCAGTTATATTTCCGCAGTGATAATGGGACATATTGAGATGTACGAGTTCTATTTAAATCTCATCGAGTGCTAAAAGCAACACCTTCTTATCTCTTAACATTGTTATGCTTTGGCGGCAAGAATGACAATGAATATATTCAGCAACGGCGATTATTTGACTGAAAATAACACTGCGCGGAAACAATGTGAAATAAACACAGCTGTGTTCAGCGACAATGTGAGAAAACGTGGGCAGAAATACGATCATATCGCACACGTAACACGTATTCAGTTCCTTAACTTACATAGCGACACAAAATTCTTAGGTTTCTTTGTCACTAAATTACTTCGCGACACAGCAATTTAACGACTTGCCGTTCATGTGTCACAAACATAAATGTATGATGTGTATAGACAGGAACTCTAAACTTATAAACCAAACGAGTGGCTGCGTTGTTAGGGTCACGTAGCTGTCACCTTGCATTCGGGAGATAGTGAGTTCGAACTCCATTGTCGGCAGCCCTCAAGGTGGGTTTCCGTGGTTTTCCATTTTCACACCAGGCAAATTTAGGCCGCGGCCACTTCCTTCCCACTCCTAGCCCTTTCCTCTCCCATTGTCGCTATAAAACCTATCTGTGTTGGTGCGACGTAAAGCATATTGTAACATACTGTATATATATATACATACAGATGGGAGACTATGATTCGGATTCTTCATATTAAATTTTCAACATTATATCTTATCCAGTATACGAGGTGCATGGGAAAGGGAAATTATACACACATCGGCATTGGGCTGCCGGACACCCATAACTTGCTCTATCGATGTGGACTACGCCAACACAACTGTACATTCTACTAATCGCAGGCTCTGAGCCTGCTGTACACGCCTTTTCGTGTTTAGTCGTACATCTGTAGAAAACTATTCTTCATATTCCCTTTAGCACTAATGCCATCTAGGGGAAGTGAGAGGTAACATATGATACAATGGAGCATTTAGTAAGTGGAAATGTAGAACGTAATACTATTGGTTTTTAGGGTTTAAAGTGTTGTAGGCCAATATTCTCGTGTACCAGAGAGTGTCTAAACAGGTCTAATGACTGGTGATGTGTTGCTGTTGTAGTGTGAGTACCGCAACAATATCCATTAGGGCTACGGTTTCGGTACGTCTTTCCGGATTAGAAGGAAGGAATACGATCACACACCTTACTGGAAACATCATACTCAGTACAGCCACGTCATCTATTATTATTATTATTATTATTATTATTATGATTATTATTATTATTATTATTATTCGGCACCTTGAACGAATGGTCAGCGTAGTGGCTTTCAAATCAGAGGTTTCCAGATTCGATGGGGAGTTTGTCCGCGACTGTTAAATTCCTGCTGCTTGTGGATGCTTTAGTCCTAATACTCACCTCTTTATTAACACACTGCACGCCAAACTGATAACCCCAGAGAAACATCAAATATTGAAAACATCTCTCCAGACAGGGGTGGCGTCAATAAGGGCATACGACCGTTAAACTAGACCAAATGACATGTTGTGTCGACGCCAAAATAATCGAATAATCGGGAAAAGGCCACGAAGTAGATTATTGTTACTGTAATTATATGCAATTTAGAATAGGCAAATTATCACAAACGGTTCTATGAAGAAATAGCTATTATGGCCCATCCTAGTACAAAATATTCCATGTATCTTTTTCTGTTAATTTTGTGGTATACGTGAACACTTTCAGAAAATGAACTATTGTGATAACACACAGGTAAACATTTAAAAGTGCGTATAAACTCCATTGGCCGTGCGGTTAGGAGCGCGCAGCTGTAATCTCGCATCCGGGACAGAGTGGGTTTGAACCCCACTGTCGGCAGCCCTGAAGATGGTTATCCGTGGTTTCCCATTTTCACACCCGGCTAATGCTGGGGCTGTACCTTACTTAAAGCCACGGCCGCTTCTTTCCCATTCCTAGGCCTTTCCTCTTCCATCGTCGCCATAAGACCTATCCGTGTAGGTGCGACATTAAACAAATAGCAAAAAAAAGGAATAGTTATTAACTTAGTTATCCTCAGGTATTTCTTCTACTCAAATACATACTTTTATGCTGCAGAAAATTTTTCTAGATGCTTCTCTAAGTATTGAAAAGGACAAAATTGAAGCCGATGTTTTCGTCTAGTATATGTACCTAAGGCACCAAGAAGTTTTCTTCTAGAAAACCGCGATATTTGAATTACCTGAAAGGTAGATATTTCTAGTTCGGGGCGAAGATCAAATGTCCTGTTACGTAGAACACTCAGAACTCGTGTAGACTCATTTCCTTTTATTCGAATCCAATTTCTATCCTTCCTTTTATCAAAGGTCACATCTCCGAGTCATCGATTGTTCCTTCGGTCTCTGACTTCCCGACCTTCCGGTCTGGAGCGGCAGACGACCTAATGACCGTCCTCTGTTTCCTCATCCTGGTATTCACGAGGGTCCAGAAAGAACTTGCAGTGTGAGAAGTAACGGAGAGGAAGTAAAGAAACTGACACCACAGGCTCGGCTGGAGATTGATTTCCTTTCATTAGTCCTTAATTTAAGGATGTAAGGTATTAGTAACCGCGTCGTTATTTCCCCGTTATTGCATCTAATTTCACATTTTCTGTCCTTCCTTGTAGCACTCGCTTACGATTGTTCTTACGACCCAGTAATATAGAAGCATTTTACTTGTCACTCACATGAGCACTGCTCCTACATTTCGCGTACATTGTGTGGTGTTGTGTTTTCTCAATTAATATTGTATGTCATTGTACCTCCGAACATTACGACCCAGGTGAGACTGGAAGAGTTTGTTCCGTCGAATGCATTATGTCTGTGTGATGTGATTTTTTGTTTTTTAGGAAATTCAGGCTGCATGCCTCACGAATGGAAGAACATTGCCTTTCTGAGTCCATATTGGCTGGCTCGATACTGGCTCAGACCGGTAATATCTTAAAGTGTTCAAATACGCAAATCTGGTGTCGGTAGATTTATCAGCGTGTAAAAGAGCTACTTGGAAAGAAAATTCTAGCACCGAGGTGTCTCTAAAAACGTAAAAGTAGTTAAGAGGACGTAACCTCGATGGCATTATTTCATTGTTTCAATGAACTTATTTAGTGACTTTCTTCATTCTGTACTGTGAATTATTCGGGAATTTGGAGGAATAATTTTCTGCAGATCATCGCCCTGCTATCTATATTTAATTGTTATGCTAATGCCATTACATTCCATTCTACATGTGTTAATGCAACCGGATATTTAGTTATTGTTTTACTTTGCCTTTGTTTAAATCACATAGCTGGAGAAAGTCAGAACACCTGGAAGGAGGATGTCGATTTTGATCTGATCACAGCATATGCCAGCTGGGGTGAGTGGATGTACTGATAATGGTTTCAACGTCGTGGTCCACCATCAGGTAGCGTAGTGGTATAGCTGTCAGAGTTCCATCTAAGTCTAACATTTAAAAGGGAATGTCCGCTGCCATAAGGTTCGCTGTAGTGCAAATCTGTAGAGCGAACAGTCACCATGCCATGACTATGCACTCGAGCTCTCTGCAACCAACCGAGCCAAATGAAGAATGTCCTCGTGGAAGTGTGCAAGGTCATGTTCAAGGTGGAGATGGTTTTGTGATGTTTTGGGGGTCATTTTCGTATCATGGATTGGGCCAGCCCACTGAGGTGATCACTAATATGAACCAGATTGTTTATTTAAACATCCTGGATGATCAGCTATTGTTTTCAGTCAAAATCGGCATGATGAGTATGCTATTAATACTCCGACATTTTCAAGATGACAACAGCAAATTAATCAGGCTGGACGCATATATGACTGGATTTATGAACACTTCCCCACCCTATTACATCTCCATTGGCCTGCAAAGTCACCTGACTTGAACCACATTAAAAATCTGTTGGAACAGCGCGTGAAACACCGACATCAGCGTGGAACTGCGCGATCAAATCCTCAGCGAGTGGCTTAACCTGGTTGCGACGCACCCGCACAACTTTGTGGACTCACTTCCTAACCGAATCCAGATGGTTATCAAGTCCAGAGGTGGAGTTACACGCTATTGAATGACGCTAGTAATGATTTTTCCAGGGATGACTAATTTTTTGTCCGGTGAGTTTATTTCAACATGTTTTTATTTTGTTAATTAATTTTTTAATCTACGTATATTCAAGTGGTGAAACATTTAATAAGCATTACTCATTTAATTAGTATTACACGTTTAACATTAACATACTGTTTAATTTCTAGTATTATTAGTTTAGAATATTAGTATAGCATATTATTGGTATAACATATATTGTAATGATGTAAAATCAGAGTGACACACACTGTAAGTTTTGTAAAGAAACAATGCAGTATGAAATAAATAAATACACAAATAATCTAATTCAAAATGTGTTACACGCATCCCATGATATCAGTTTGTGCACCATGACTCCTGCATGCGAATTAACTGGCTACAAGAACCTTTCCTCCTACAATGTATCGCAGTAATTTCAATTCACACTTTTAATTGTGGAATTGTTCCCGTGACGGAGATGGACACTGGGTTGTTTCCTGAAAGCAATCAGAAAAGAGCACAATTCCAGCAAACGAATTGTTACATTTTAACATGATTTGATGGAGTCGTAAAGTATCTAGGATATAAATCTCTTGAAACAACTTTTTCAGAAACTAATTGATCCCCCATGAAAGCATGAGCTTGAATGATTACTCCCATGGAGCGCTCCCTGGTACAATGGACGAGGGCTGAGAGGCGTGCCTAGTAAATGGGATTGTCTAAAGCACTTCAACAAAAATACTCACCGAAATGGTTTTATACATTTATCTATACAAATCCCACCAAATCTGGACATGGAAGCTGGATGGCAGAAATAAAATATTAACCACTGCGTTTGTGAGAGAGAAATGCAACTAGCTCACTTACACCGGTAATTTTCCATAATATATTAATCACAAATAAAGTTGACGGCTTCAGTGTACTCTAACAACAACAACAACAACAACAACAACAATAATAATAATAATAATAATAATAAACGTCAAATTTATTGGATGAATACCGAGCGAGTGGCCACGTGGTTTAGTGCACGTAGCTGTCAGCTTGAGTTCGGGAGATAGTGGGTTCGAATCCCATTGTCGGCAGCCCTGAAGATGGTTTTCGATGGTTTCCCATGTTCACACCGCGTATATGATGTGTCTGTATCTCAATTAAGTCAAAGCAAAGTACAGCCAAATTTAAAAAAAATCTTGGCTGAATGGTCAGCGAATTGACCTTCGGTTCAGAGAGCCGTAAGTTCGATTCCGGGCCAAGCACAGGAAATTAACTGCATATGTTTTTTTCTGGCTCGGATACTAAATTTTAATGTTTGTCTTAATACACGTATTTTCATCTGTAATCGACATACAGCACACCACACCACCTACAATCACAGAAACTCCATATGGGGTTGGAGTCATACAAGGGCATCTGGTCGTAAAAGAGGACCAGGAATAATAATAATAATAATAATAATAATAATAATAATAATAATAATAATAATAATAATAATAATAATAATAATACCTTTCCCATAACCACACAACCTTCAACATCATTGCACTTCTCTTTCAAATGAAAGGAGTGATCAGGGCCACAAAGGGAGTGAACACACGCAAATCTAATACCGTGAGGGTACGAGACTTCCTGTCTGTTTTCTAGGGTAGGAGAGAAACTGGTGATGGTGATTCGCCGTCGAATATGGACGTTAAGCCTTGAGCAGACCTGTTGGTGTTGTTTGACAGGAGTAGGCTATGTACCGCATCCAGACGAGCAGTTCGCCTATGGGCGTCAACTAGAAAGGCCTACACCAGGATACACTGGGGTCATGGTAGGGACATCATTATAGACTGTTGTGCCCTCGTTTAGTTCCAAACATCTTGTTTTTATATCATTAGAAACTGAGTCTTGGTCTCCCTTCACTTCTCTTACCCTCCACGACCGAGTACATTATTCTCCTACCATCAGCCTCCATTCGCCTCACCTGACCCCAACACCGAAGTTACGCTTCATCCATCGAGTTCATTCCCAAATTAGCCTTTATCTTCTCATTCCCAGTACCTTCCGCCATTGTTCCTACCTGATGGTACCAGTGATTATTCTCACTATTTTAATGTCTGTTACAACTAACTTATGAAGAAGATATCCTGGGTCCACCCAGCTTCCGTTCCCGTGCAGCAAAGCTGGTCTGAGAACAGATTGCTGTAAAGATAATTCCTTCCGCTTGATGACTTCCTCTTACACACATTTTCATAATACACTGTACAGTCGCTCAAAATAACTATGAGCAAATGGTGTTTCGTAAGTTCCTCGTAGGTAGGCCTACACTTCTCTCAGAAACCATTAAACATAAAGATTCAGTACAGTGGTTGCTGTGGGTATCCACAGGGTTTCCATCTACATGGGAGATGAATAATATTTTGACAATAATTAAAATTAAATGTGATAAAATATTAAATACAGGAATAATATAACACCATGCGTTCAAACTTTTTTTTTTTGGGGGGGGGATTTGACTGCACATAGAGAAACCGATAATACCAAACTCGTAGGTACTATTATAAACAGAATGCCAGGACACTTTACCAAGACCATGCACCTTGTCATAAGCTAAAAATGACAGGTTCAAGCCAATTCATCGTTATGTTAAGAAATGTTAATGAGTAATATGAAGACTTTTGGGCTGAGCAACGTTCCCTTAGTAGGCCAACGACTGGCAGGGATATAGCCCAATGGTGTGAGGGAAAGGTTACCATTCAATAAATGTGACCGGTTTCGCGAAAAGGGACCTGAAGTCGAATTTTTCACTTTTGAGATCGTTATAAATTTGGCATATGATAGTGAGCATTTAAAAAGGGCTCGTGCTTCAAGGTGCAATAGTTCAGAGGATACTAATTATTGACTGTTCCTATTAAGAAAAATGTAATTCGAGAGAAACGCAATCGCAGTTTTCATGAATTTTCTTAACATTTGTACAAAGTTTTCATGACATCGAGTGGTGAAGATTCGAACTGCTGCGTAACTTAGTTTGTTATGAAGGCCCGTAGGTAGCGTGAAAACATTCAAATGTAATTTTTACACCCGAGACACTTTGTTTAGCTCTGCTATAATATTTCCGTTGCTGACCGTGCAAAGGGTCACGTATGCAGATATAAGCTTCAAATGTGGTTAATACTCAGAATCGTATCGCCTGCGATACGATAGAATAGAATAGAACGGAATAGAATAGAATAGAATAGAATAGAATAGAATAGAATAGAATAGAATAGAATGTATTAAGTCATTAACTATGCTGCACATAAAATATATCTTAAAATAAAATGTGTGTATATCACTATATTCAGAATAAAAAAGTATTTAAATGTCTAACAAACTCGTTAATTTCATGTTTACAAATGACCCAGTATAAAGTGTAGAGTGTTATTTTCCAACTGATCAGTCAATGTTCCCGATGGGCTAAAATTCACAGTTGTCCCTTCTGGAAATGGCAAATCCGTTCTCTTGACTCCCGAGCTTCTACGTCGATACGGTGTTGAAGCCTGAAAAGCGTGATAACGATCTGCAGTCGTAAGTTGTCAATTCCAGACTTCCCGCTTAGCAGGCGTCTATTCGTGCGTCAGCTACCAGCTAACGTGCATCGAGAAATTTAGTGGGCACCAAGAAATATTCTGACAAGCCTCCCATTGTTGCTACGCATGGCACACACACACACACACACACACACACACACACACACACAGACAGACACAAACTCTCTCTCTCTCTCTCTCTCTCTCTCTCATACACACACACACACACACACACACACACACACAGACAGACACACACACATGTGCGCGCGCATACATACATACATACATACATACATACATACATACATACATACATACATACTTACTAAAATTTCTATTGCCGGGCTGAGTGGCTCAGACGGTTAAGGCGCTGGCCTTCTAACCCCAACTTGGCAGGTTCGATCCTGGCTCAGTCCGGTGGTATTTGAAGGTGCTCAAATACGACAGCCCCGTGTCGGTAGATTTACTGGCACGTAAAAGAACTCCTGCGGGACTAAATTCCGGCACCTCGGCGTCTCCGAAGACCTTAAAAGCAGTTAGTGGGACGTAAAACAAATAACATTATTATTATTAAAATTTCTATTCAATGTGATAAGCATGTTTGTTTGCTTGTTTAAAATTTGCTTTATGTCGACTGACACAGACAGATCTTATGGTGAATGTGGGATGGGAAAGGGCAACGAGTGGAAAGAAAGTGGCCGTGGTCTAATTAAGACATAGCCTCAGTATTTGCCTGGTGTAAAATGGGAAACCTCGGAAAACTATCCATCGACAATGGGATTCCAACCGACGATCTCCCGAATGCAAGCTGACAGCTACGTGATTCAAACCGTACTGCCACTAGCTCGTTATTATTATTATTATTATTATTATTATTATTATTATTATTATTATTATTATTAGCCTATTTCGTGTAATAGCGGATATATGATTCGGCCGTATTATTTAGCTCTTAATACGTGAACATGGAATTTTGATAACGTCATTGCTTAGCGCACTACTTGTTTTATTACATATAATGTATACAATATGCTCTGTTATGATATGTTATCGTATCACACCTTATTTGTTTTTATTATGATGTCCTTTTTACTGTTATTTTTCAACTATTATTCTTCATATATTTCTCTTCGTTTGATGCGCACGGCTGGCTTTCCTTATTATGTATTTTTCAAATTACCGTTTTGCATAGATATTTTTTGTTCTGTAATTGAATGCTAATGTTCCTTCATTACATTGTAAGCGTAAGAGAGGGCTACGTGCCCTAACTTTACTACTGCTTACGACATAAATAAATAAGACATAAGTAATATGAAAAGGCGAACTCCAGGAGGTCTCTCCAACTTTACGCCATTTCATTTATATTTCCTCCCCCTTAACCGTACTGCACATGCCTTCTGCTGCCAACAACGTCCTATTTCCCTTCTTTCTCATCTTCCATGCGTAGATTTGACGCAGCAGAAATATGTCGTTTTAGAAGCTCGAACTGCATACAATTTGTTACGAGGAACCGGTAAGGTATACATTGTTAGTAATACCTAAAAATGATGGCAAGGGAGATTGCCAGAGCAGATTTGTGGTACAAGGTCCTGAACGGAAACCATCTTATACTGTACGCAAGTCTTGAAATACCTTATTCATGAGAAGCCTGGGTGTCAACTGTGCGGCCCTCATCTATCTCTTTCGCACTTACGTGCTCTTCCACTGCAATGCCTGTGCCTTTTCGTATTGTCCTCACTCACACTACCTCATTCTTTCTCTTTCTTCGTCTCCTTTTCTACTGAGTACACCGCACGGCACACAAACAATTCCTCTTTTACTCCGCTGGATTTACATTCTCAGAAATCTCTGCTCTATGCTGCTCGAGAAACTTAACGATAAACAGGAGGAAAAAGGAAGAAAGTCAGAAAGGAATGCGGAAGAAAGAAAAAAAAAAAAGAAACAAACGGGTTGAGGTGGCAGTGAATTGCAAGCCGAACTTGCACAACCTTTGAGCTTGCTGTTTATGGACCTTGCACCGCGACGCCCCACAGGGAGCTGCCGTGTTTTGCGCGGTTCAAAGGCTCTCTGCGAGGCACTGTGTGGCCAAGAGCTCGTCACTCAGCAGCTCAGTGCACACAGGACTTTATTTTCTGTAATGTAATAATCATCACAATGACTCAAATCCGTGGTGCACCAGCCCTTTATGATGCTACCCTGCCAGGACTACTACTACCCGGCCATATGGCCTACATGCTCTCAGCCGTACTGCTTGGCTTTCCTCGACCGGGTTTACTGCCACTATAACCAAACAGCACCTTACTTGGTTTCGTGAGGGTGAATAAACGCTGTTCCAGCTCTCAGTGGTGGTGGTGGTGGTGGTGGTGATTATTGTTTTAAGAGGAAGTACAGCTAGGCAACCGTCCTCTATTTCCAACCCTCACTACAAAACTGAAATACCTACACTGACGGGAGATTGAACCAAGATCCTTCGGGTAAGAGGCAGGCACGTTACCCCCCTATACCACTGGGCTGGTAATAATAATAATAATAATAATAATAATAATAATAATAATAATAATAATAATAATAATAGAGTCCGACTCGTTGGCTGAATTGTCATTATCGAGGCCCTCAGTTCAGAGGGTCCCGGCTTCAATCCCCGGCCGGGTAGAGGAATTTAATCGCGTCTGATTTATTCTTCTGGCTCGGGGACTGTGTATTTTTGTTTGTCCCAACACTCTCCACTTCATATTTAGCCAACACACCACACGAACTACCACCACAAATAACGCAATAGTGATTACATCACTCCACATAGGGTTGGCAGCAAGAAGAGGAAACGGCCGTAAAACAGGATCAGTTCTCATATGCGACACAGTTCTAACCCGCCATCGCACAGGTGTTGGAAAAGTGGTAGTAGAATAAAAAAAAAATATTATTGTTATTAATGATAATGTTAATTGCTTTACGTTCCACTAACTACTTTTACGGTTTTCGCAGACACCGAGGTGACGGAATTTAGTCCCGCAGGAGTTCTTTTACGTGCCAGCAAATCTACCGACACGAGGCTGACGTATCTGAGACCACCGGACTGAGCCAGGATCGAACCTGCCATGTTGGGGTCAGAAAGCCAGCGCCTCAACCGTTAGAGCCACTCAACCCTACTCAAGCCTGCATGATTCTCCCTCTCTTAGTCCAAATATGAATCTAAGTACCATTTTCTCTAATTTTATCAACATGCCCATGTGACTATGTGCTGAATCTCCCCAGAACAGAATACCATAAAAATGGGTAACATGTGTGACCATAGTTTATTGTAAATAGATGTGCAGTGGTTTTGTAAGTGGATATTCCTTTTAAAGTAGAGTGCTTACAACTCTCATAAGTACTTTGTCCGATTCAAGAGCTGTATCAGTCAACATTTTTAACAAAGCAATAACTACTTACGCAGAAATCCGGAAATGGTGCTGGGTAGTTTTCTCTAAAGCGAGGTAGGGAATACAGAATTTCTGACTTTATGACTGACAGAGATTAGGATCAATTATGCAATTCGATGTATTATCCTGCAGTATCCTCAACAGTAGTTTTCTCCACTGATTTGAAAGGAGATAATGTGATTTTTTTCCACATAACCTGCCTTATTCCTCTGTTCTTTCTGGTTGGATAACTTTATAATTCGGAATCACTTCACCCCATTCTGAGTGTTTTCAAATTTGTTTTATAACATTTACTTTTCAGGTGTTTAGGTTCAAGAAGGGCGACAGTAAAATTTACATGAATCTTCATAAATTCATTAGTTTTAGCATTAAATATTTAATAGTTAGAAAAAAGTAGAGAATTCGTCCATCCATTAGCCTATACCAAGGCTACACGAAATTTGGTTATGTAGACGAAAGGTATCCACGAAATGTCACTGTAACATTTGTCCCAAATGAAATATAATAATTAATTTTACTCAAATAAAGTGTAAAATCTGCGGTAAATTAAGAAATAGTACGAAATATTTTACTTGCAAGGAATAATATGGATACATACTTTACTACCTTGCAACTATTTTTTATGCTCGTCGCAGTGCTTCCGTATGTGTTTTGTTTGATGTCTTTGCTCACTGAAGTTGTTTGAATTAACTCAGTGTCGTTTTCTTCATATTGCTCATTCGTTCTGTGGCCTAACTCATTCATGAAGTGATATATTTATTGGTCCAGGGATCATGCTATTTTGCTGTTTGAACTGCCCGCGCTAGTCATATGGACAAAGATAATGCCAATTCACAGACAGAGCACTCCCATTCGTCGGTGCAAGCCCTGGACCTCAAGAAAGAAACAAAAGACGGCACGAGCAGCGGAATACAACATAAAGGAGTCCTGTCTACAGCCCTTAGCCTACCTACGTATACATATTTCTCTAGTAACGACGGTATTTCTTAATTTAACGCAATTTTTCACTTCATTGGTGTAAAAGCAATTATTATGTTCCATTTGGGACAAATATTAGAGTGGCATTTCGAGGATACCTTTGGTCTACATAACCTACTTCCTCTCTGAAGTTACTTTCATTTACAACTTTTGTTCCATGGGTTAAGGATGCAAAAACTAACGAAAATTTTACCACAGATGTAATTGGTATCCTCTTTTCAGAGCTAGTGTATATTTCCTCTTCTGTCAGACGTCGTGAGCAGTTATTCAGTTTTTATCGTCAACTATTGATTCGATTGAAATATTAGTAATTGTTTACGGGAGTTCCATGTATGTACGATCAACAGCAATGTGAGTGTTAATGTGTCACCAGTGGCGGTTCGTGCATGAAGGGCTTTTGGGCGCCGCCCCACCGCCTTTTCAAAAACATTTATCGTTATTTCACTCTGTAATTGATTACATAAAGAGATGGGCAAATGTAGCGAAGTCGAACTTATAGTGGTTATAGTGGTTCAGTTATACTATGTTATCTTTATTATTTCGGCTGTAAACATTTTGCTTTTCTATTTTCAAGAAAATGGTAACGGCTTTCAGACCGTGGCTGCTGTCCAGCACGCTCGATGTTTTCTCTTTAGTCGTCAGGCGTTCGGACTGTGCCAGCAGAGCCCTGAGCAGGTCCCACGCTTTGCAAGTGTGCGGGGTGCGGGAGGAGCCTGGCTTGTCAGGGGAAGGAATAGTGCAGGCGAGTGTATGGTCTGCAAGGTTAGTATGGTCTGTCCGGCAGAGCCCTCAGTAGGTTTCCAGAGTTTAGCACGGGTGCAGGGTGCAGGGTGCGGGAGCAAGAGGTGCCTGGCTTGTCAGGGGAAGGAATAGTGCACGCGAGTGTATGGTCTGCAACGTTAGTATGGTCTGTCCGGCAGAGCCCTCAGTAGGTTTCCAGAGTTTAGCACGGGTGCGGGGTGCAGGGTGCGGGAGCGGGAGGAGCCTGGCTTGTCAGAGGAAGGAAGAGTGCAGGCGGGTGTAAGTGCTGAACGGCGGAGCTCTCATCACATCGCGCAATGTACCTGGGCTTTTCCCCCCACGTCTTACATTAACTATTGTTAGAGATTAATTCCAAAACATTTTACAAAACAATGAATTCCATTATAGTTACTATTTAAACAATTCAATTCTATAAAGAAGCTAAAATAAAGATTCAAAATGTAACCATAACATGACGGCACTATTTGTAGTGTGAGCAAATTGTTAAATACGTTGTCATGCTTTGAAATTTGAGCAAGGAGAGAGAAATTCGGGAGTGCATTGCTTATTTGTTTTCATGAATGTTGTTATTATCACTTGTGATTGTGATCAGTGAAACAGTGCAGTTCCATAATAGTCGCGATTGCATTAGCTGTTAGTCTATTAATGTGTGTGCATAAATGCCATTGTAGTGTAGTTAATTCATTAATTAATATTGTAATGCAAGCAGATTACTATTCAACTAGTGCCATCGTATTATTATTATTATTATTATTATTATTATTATTATTATTATTATTATTATTATTAATCTAAAAGTATCGTGGGGCTGGTCAGTGGAAAGAGATGGCGGCACAGCCCTGCCAGAGTAAAGTGCCACGAACCGCCACTGTGTGTCACCCTCTTATTTTGTATTATTTAAGGAGAAAACTTTGCACTACTGATAGCAGTAACTTGAGGCTCTCGTATATAGTTTTGCAGGATCTTGCCTGCAGTGGGCCGATCGTCTTGGCTGCTATTAAATGTATTAACGACATCCGTAGATGTTAGCGTCTTTATCGACGGCGAATCATGTTCATCATTGGAAGTATCTCCATATTTAAGGTATAAAATTTATTTTGGGTCAAGGTTTACATAATATGCGAATAAGGTTCGTTTGGTGTTCAAGGCACCAACGTTTGTAATGTGCCTCTCCGTTACGAACAGTGGATATAGTGTTGAAATTGTATACGTATGAATCGGCCCATTTTGATCTGTCCGTCTACTGCGTCCATACAGGTTAGAAAATTAATTAAGCAATTACACGATCAAACCAGAAACACGGTCCATATTAACTGACTAAACTGATATCTGTGATTAATACAATTATCCGTAATTCATGATGCTCTTTGGCAACTAGCCAGGACGTTCGGGACATTTTATAAACTGTTCAGAAAAAATATTTTCTTCTTACTTTTATTCGTCCTCCTGGCCTTATCCCGATTAACTGGGGTCGGCTCTAAGAGTGAAATAAGCGCAGTGTTACAACCGGATGCCCTTTCTGACGCCAGCTATATGTAAAAGGATGTATTCGCTATGCGTGTGTCTGTGATGGTTGGTAGGCAAAAGAATATTGTATTGAGACGAACATAAACACCCAATTCCCTAGGTAGAGGAATTAACCAAACGTCATTGGAATCCTCGGTCCGGCCCGGAATCAAACTCGGGGTTCTCTGAACTGAAGGCTACTGTGCTGATCATTCAGCCAAGGAGCCGGACACTCAGAACAATGAATTTCCTCCCTTTAAATTCAGTTTTCCTTCATTTTCATACTTAAACCTAACAGGTTCCGACAACCTTCACAATGCCAAGATAATAATTATGTACAATGTGTAGAAGATAAAGCAAACTTCTACACAATATTAAAAATCAACAGATATTTTTATATTCTCTATTTATTCTACATAAGGCCGCATTTTTATACTGTATCACTAACACGTTAATGCATTTAATACATATTAATTACAACTTATAGGAGTGTTACGGTGCATATGTTGATTAACCGGTTTAAGGCAAGCAAATTTGCAGACCTTTGTACATCAACTTTATTCCTCTGAGAACGTTTTTGAAATTTCATAGCATTCGTACGACAACCCACAATAAAATAGGCTTTATAACGAAATATATTTATGCATTCCTTACTTCGCTTCAAACTGACAAGAGTGGAGAGCAATATAGCAAAGTACAGTTTTGATCGAAGTTGAAATATACATGGCATTTACTTCTGGGGAAAACATGAGTCAGAAATAAGGGACAACAATTCACCAGTATTACGCAGAACGCATGCATCAAGAAACGTTTGTGCATGTATGAACAGGGTATTCGGAAACAATGTGAGCCGAGTATATGTGCGCGATATCTAATTATTTTTTCCAATTATTTATCTGTATGACGAACCCTCTAACGCTTATATATCCGGCTCACGTTGTTTTCGACCACCCTGTACAGATTTCAAAAATAGCATTGCTTATTAAGTTTTGTAATGCGTGCTCACGTTCAATATGGAAATATGTGGATGAATGCAGTATTTCAGGAACAAATTACGGTGAGGTCTATGAGGGTTAGACCAAATGAGTTAATGTGAAAATTTATCACATTAAAGTCAAATGCATTGGTTGAGGTTTCCAAGCGTAATCCATTGGCAATTGAATCGCAGTTTGCCTCGTCAGCGGAAGTGTCTTGTAAACAACGATCATGGACAGCCTGTGGGAGTTGGCTGAAATAGTCTATATAGAGAGTAAATTGATGTTGATTCAAATATATAATCTACTTGATGTATATTCATCCGACCTTAATGATTGTGGAGGAAGGTGCCTACTCAGCATAGGAAAAACAATATTTTGTAGGTTTTCACAGCTTTCATATCACAACACGTAAAAAGTCAACAATTCTTGATAAGTTTTAACCCTAGTATAGCGCGACACTGTCTGTCCGCTATCACGGACTTAGGGCTAATTTAATACCGCCAAGTCCTGCCTGGTAGGCCAGAGTTTACATCGTAGTATATTAGGGTCAAGTGAAGGGAATTAAATTATTATCTCTTCTTTTCTTCTTTTCTTTCTTCGCACCAACACATCGATCGTTTTCGGTAACGCAAGGACTGGAAAGGACTGTAAAAATAGCGGGCGTGATCTTAATTAAGTTACAGACCCAGTATTTGTCTGGCGTGAAAATAGAAAACCATGCAAAACCATCTTAAAGACTTGCCGATGGTGGGATTCGAAATCAATATCCCCCAAATGAGAGCTTAGAGAAACTAGAATAATCATCTCGCTGAGTATGGAATGAGGTGCACTCAGTCTCAAGGCACGTAACTGAGAATATCGAACTTAGGAGTGGTTCGGATCCCAAACTCGAGTTGAACAGGAGGCTGATACTCTACATTTTAAAACAGGGAGTTCCTTGAATATTGTTCCAAGCCTACACAATTGCAATTGACGTACCTATGAGCAGACGAGCCTGTAATATAGATGAAATTACATGCCGAACAGTCAGTGAATTTGCTACGATATACTGCAGTTGAGTTCAGAGGAAGGTCCGCGTATTCCGTATGCACTTCATATCCTGGAAAGACGATGGACAGTCAATTCTACGGATCCCACGTCCCGTCAGATATCCATTCACAGTTGCTACACGATATGGACGAGTGTTATCTTCCTGTAGAGGAAACCCATCTCCTACAGATTGTGCCAATTACAATGGGTCGGAGAATGTTGTGTTCATACAATGCGGCCTTCATGCTTCCTTCAATGTGAACCAATAGTATATGGCGGAAGAACATGTTTCCTGCGCAGAAGGGTGCTGAATCTCCAAGCTTCTGGTGACGTTCTACTGAGAATTATTCATTGTAACGATACCATTTTGCCCTCCATATTAGCAGAGAATTGTCATCAGGATGTAAACCAATTCGCACTTCATTGTTGAACAACGTTCTGCACTTTTGATCTCGTGTCGAAGTCTGATGTGCTCTAGCCCATCGAACGCGATCCATCCTGTGATGTCCAAGTGGAGGAATCCTGAGCGGGTGTTCTTGAATACAGTCTCCCGTAATGTAGTCTATTGCGAACAGTTACGGTACTCTCAGTAACTGAATCCCGAAGCTCGTGGCGCAGAGAAGTAGTCTACTTGCAGATATGTGTTTATACCGATCTCGAATAGCTGTTGTTTTGCGTGCAAGGCCCACGAGATGTCGATCTCCTAATGAATGGGTGTCTTAGAACTGCTTCCACAACCTGTAGAAAACACTTCGATTCACGTGAACAATGTTGGCAACATGAATAAGTCTCATATTCTGTTGAATCAAAGTGATATTTATGACCTCTGCCATGGAGGCATATTAACGCGCTGTGCTTAGAAGCGAGGAACACTACAAAGCTTGCTTGGACGACGCCTCTGCTCTAGTATACTGCATTTGTTTACTATCCGTGAAGTAAGCCGAATGCCCCTAGCTGTAATGAAGCCAGGGTTGCAATGATGTAAACAACGTACTTACTATCTAACCGTAAATTAATCATACATATTAAACATTTGTGGGTAAACTTCAAATAAGCTTAACTTTTATCATCAGAGGACTTGGACAGACGGATAAGAGATGGACTCGGTACTTCAGTACTACAGAGCTGGTGCAAGCGAGTTCAAGCCGAAATATATAATCGTTCACACTCTTCTACAAGCAGCACAGCAGTGGGCATTACCATTCACCGGGATGTCGCATGATACTTACAGAACGTACCAACAACAAGACATTATTAGCTTCTCCCTTGAAGTCAATATAATCCAAAGTTTCTTACAACATACGGTTTGTTGTTTCTCCCCCACAGGCACCGGACATGACTCTCATTGCTCCGCCGATGCCCAGTCATTATCACTCGCCGTAACCAAGGAAATGTAATAAATTTACTCCACTGCAAAGGGGTCAGTGAGACGTCAGGTCGGAGGTTGTTTATACAGCCAAGTAAATACCATAATCCTTGTCGGAGGTACGAGTTGAATATTATTCACTGGCTAACATAGGGCTACCAGATTACAAGCATGAAAAAAAGGGACGCTTCGGCTGCTGTTGATTATTAAGCACCGATATTTTTTTGGTACGAACCATAGACCTCATAAAAATACCATTTATTTGTAGAAAACCAGCGCAGATTATTATTATTATTTTAAAAGTGGAAGTCCGCCTCTGTGGTGTAGTGGTTAGCGTGATTAGCTGCCACCCCCGGAGGTCCGGGTTCGATTCCCGGCTCTGCCACGAAAATTTGAAAAGTGGTACGAGGGCTGGAACGGGGTCCACTCAGCCTCGGGAGGTCAACTGAGTAGAGGTGGGTTCGATTCCCACCTCAGCCATCCTCGAAGTGGTTTTCCGTGGTTTCCCACTTCTCCTCCAGGCGAATGCCGGGATAGTACCTAACTTGAGGCCACGGCCGCTTCCTTCCCTCTTCCTTGTCTATCCCTTCCAATCTTCCCATCCCTCCACAAGGCCCCTGTTCGGCATAGGAGGTGAGGCCGCCTGGGCGAGGTACTGGTCATTCTCCCCAGTTGTATCCCCGACCCAAAGTCTGAAACTCCAGGACACTGCCCTTGAGGCGGTAGAGGTGGAATCCCTCGCCGAGTCCGAGGGAAAAGCCAACCCTGGAGGGTAAACAGATTAAGATAAGATAAGATAAAAGTGGAAGCGTCCCAAAACCAGTACATAACAAGATTATAAGTTTCCATTTTTATATTGTGTATATGTCTATTTCCCTGGTCTCGAAAGCCCAGAATAACGGCCTAGAGGATGCGTCGTGCTGACCACACCACCCCTCGTAATCTGCAGGCCTTCGGAATGAGCAGCGGTCGCTGGGCAGGCCAAGGCCCTTTCAAGGGCGTTAAGTGCCGTGGGGTTATATGTCTATTTCACCGGTTTACTCCCAGTGGATGGGGCGATAGAATAACACCCACCCTGCCTGTCATCAGATGTAACTAAAATGTACCACAGGTTCTCTTAAGTTGGGAGCCTGGGTTGGCAACTATGGGGCCCTTAGGTGACTCCTGGCATAGCATCCACTTACTTGTGCCTCCTACTCTTTCATCTATCCTACCCAGCCTCCCTTGGTTAACTCCTGGTCTCTTCTGATCCCAAAGGTGTTACGTATGGAGGCCTAGGAAGCCTTTCATTTTCACGCCCTTCGTGGCCCTTGTCCTTCTTTGGCCGATACTTTCATTTTTCGGAGTGTCGGATTCCTTCCGTTTTTTCACTCTGATTAATGTTAATAAGGATGGTTGCCCGGTTGTATTTCCTCTTAAAATAGAAATCACCACCACACCACCAGCACTATCTCACCGGTTTGTTAGTGACAACCAAGCAAACTGCAATTACTTTACACAATGAGGAATATACATCAGAGTTTTGTGGTAAATACATTTCAAACACAGCATGTTAAAAATAAACGGGTCGGTTCACGAAAAACAGGACGATATGCGTCCCATATATTTTTGTGAAATGAAATGGCGTATGGCTTTTAGTGCCGGGAGTGCCCGAGGATATGTTCGGCTCGCCAGGTGCAAGTCCTTAATTTTAACCTGCGTAGGCGACATGCGCGTCATCATGAAGATGAAATGATGATGAAGACGACACATACAACCGGCCTCCGTGCCAGCGAAATCAACTAATGGTGGTAAAAATTCCCGACCCTGCCGGGAGTCGAACCTGTGACCCCTTGTGACCAAAGACCAGCACGCTAACCACTTAGCCATGGGGCATATATTTTTGAGGATACAACACAACACTCTATAGGAATACGGGACAATCCTATAAAATAAGGGACGTCTGGTCACCCTATGCTAACAAGTAAATCTCCAGTTGTGGCAGAAATAAAAACTAATTTCATTGCAACCGTTCGAACGCCAAAGTTCAAGATCGATGAAATGGTACTCTAGGGTGGGGCGAGTGAACTCCAGCGCTGCGTGCCTGTCTAAAAGTGGAGGTACAATTTTTAAATTTCTCGTTCTCGAAAATATCCCTGCCCTAGTTCAATCGTTAGACATCTAAGTGAATGAGATTGTGTGAAATACAAAATAAGGACAGACAGCATCGTTCTTCTTTAGCTGCATTTTTGCTATACATTGAATTAAAGTTTGACACACTTTAAGGAGCAATACATTTGCGTTCCATAAACACAGTACATCTCGATAATTACAGCATAGATATTAAATGTTTGAATTATTTTAAATCTCAAAGCAGCCATTTTTTAAAAATGACATAGTATTAAATTAGGGCAGCGGTATTTCTTCTTAAGCAACCACGCTTTCACCAACTTCGTTAGAAATCCTCCTACACAAACCACCTTACAAGTCTTCGAAGACACCATGATGTCGGAAGTTTGTCTCGCAGTTCCTTTATGTGCCGGTAAATCTGCAATCGTGAGGATGACGTATTTGTGCACCTTCAAATGCCACGGGACACAACGGTGATTGAACTCACCAACTTGGATTCATAAAGCCAGGTGTCTACCGTCTGAGCCACTCACCACATTTCTATGTTTTGTCAGTTCAACCATTTTTGAGTCTGGTTGGATTCTCATATAAAATTACTGAAGGTGAGACCATGTTTGTAGTTTTACATGACTATATACCGTTTGGGCAAAATAATACTGTCCCGGAATATATTCATAAAACTGACGCAGAACTGACCTTTGTTAGTGAACAGGAGAACTGCCCATCACAGGAAATGCTGGAATCCGTGATTTCGATGCACCAATCGGTTCTTATCACTTGTCTGCGCGTGCGCATCTCCCACATGCTCTGTCAGACATGTTTAGTAACCGGTTGAATGCTTCAAATATGATGCTCACGATGAAACAGCCCGTGTTCATTGCCGAGTGTTATGCGTAGCACGATTCGTGGTAAAACCATGCGGAACTGTTTTGCGTAAGAGTTTAAGACTGGAACTGTTTTGGCTAAGCCTCCAGCAAAGTCTGCAATGCAAAACTCAGTGGCAAAATGGCGCAAAACGGGCTCTGTAGGAAATTAAAACTGTAACTATCCGCAAAGATTTCGAACACCCGAAAACATTCCTCGAGTGATGAAATGTCTGGAACGACGTCTGACGAAATATCAACCCCGTTTATCGGAGAAAGTGAGAATTAAGAGTTCGTCGTGTCAACAGGTTATCTAAATGGACCTGTATCTGTTTCCTTACAAATTTACAGTTGTGCATGCGTTAAAACGTCCAGACCAACCTTCGAGTGTTGAGTATGAGGGAGACAGACACGTGACAGCAACCGATTGGTGCACTGAAGTCATGGTTTCCATCATTTCTTGTGATTTAAAAATATATCTTTTCTTCTTTCTTTCTATTTTTATTTTTTTATTTTAGAATTCTTACTTATATATTTTTCTTATGTTTCTAATTCTCTTTATTTTTCTTGAATTTTCTGTTTAAGGACGACACACACACCCAGTCCCCGGGCCAGTGGAAATAACCAATTAAGGTGTGATGGGAAGTTGGGAAATTCTCCTGTTCATTAAAGGTAAGGGTGTATTCTGCCCGAAGGCAGGTCCGAACCTCCCCAGAGGTGTGTCTGAGCCGCAGTTCACGTACGGTAAGGTGGCCAGTTCCTTTCCGCTCCTCCATTCCCTTATCCCCCACCAACAGCGCGTGGCAACCCATCCAGATCTTGACTACACCCAATGTTGCTTAACTTCGGAGATCTCAAATGATCCGGTGTTTCAACATGGCTACGGCCATTCATTAACAAGGATCCATTCCGCGTCAGTATTATAGCCTACATATTTCCCGGGCTAGATTTATTTTGCCCATCCGGTATATCGGGACAACAGCTTCGTGACCTCCAGTTTCGCATGGAATCTAAACCAGAGGGACGCGACATCTTTCATACCGTTTGAATTAACCGCTATTTCAACCACGGATGCATTGGTAACAAGCCAACGATGATGCCAATCGGTTCTCATACCCTCGCACCATCAATGGCTATGTGGTTACAGAGGAACACCAATAGCATGAAGACGCTATAATAAGGTGTACTAGACAAAATGAACGGTGACGCAGTTTAATATTGTTTTCCTCATTGAGCCAAATGTACTGTTACACTTCGACTTAAGTCTAACTAGACAACCTTCCATAGAATCTGGATGCATTATTCGTGTTCTATCACTACTCAGTACCACCTAATACTCAGTACTCCCACATTTTCGCACATTGAAATAAGGTGAAGACGTCAGTGAAAGCAGCATTTTTCTCTAACCTGTGCCAAGATACAGATGTAATAATAGTGTATCCATCAAGAAATATCAACAGGTGGCGTTAAACAGCTACCAATTCTAAATTACATGGCATAATTCAAAACAGGAACTTCCTTCAATATTACCATCATACGCACTACAGTAATAGGAACATGGAGGATTGACTACGTGCTTCCGCGAAAGTTCCACATCAATTTACTGGAGTTTAATCGTCGAAATGCTTCATGAATGAGATAAATACTTAGCTTATGGGGTACGCACAATATATCTTAGAAAAAGTTCTACATAAATTTGCTGCGTTTGTGTCCGGAAATGTTCGATGAAAGCAATACATACTCATGAAGTGTAGACTGTGTGTGTCTCATTGAAAGTTCCACATGAATTTGAAATCTTTTTAAATAACAATTAATAACCATTGCAATATAATTAAAATAATAAAATACGAATTAAATAAGATACTTAATCGCCTCACGCTTGGGCGTCAATTGCAATATTCAAATTATTATATATGAATAAATAACTGTAATAAAACACTAAAACAATCAATATAAAGAAAATTAATAAAATAATTAATCGAAATGTGCACAGTAGGGGCCGCCAGAGTTCACCAGAATGGATCCCTCAAATTTAAATAGAGCACGATAATTCTCTCTTCCAGGGCGTGTACGTAAAGCTGCGTACTAGTACATCTGCTGCAGGCTTAACCTTACTTTCTGTAAACGACTAAATAGGTAGGAACTGCACCTAGGTTCATCAGTATCTCCACTGATTTTAAATAACTATGTTCTGAATAATAGCCTATCCGTGCATGAGCCTCTCATCAACTCACCAATATATAAATAAAATACACTCACAAAATACTGCTGGAAGTCTCTATATTTACACAATTATCCAAGAACAACAAAACAGTGGGAAACGAAAAGTGAGGACCAAGCTACCAATTATTGTCAGCCCGATTAACATTAATTACAAAGCATATATACTGCATGTAGATAAATACACTTCATAGTCTCTGTGTATCAACACAACCTGCGTATTCTCATAATTGGCACTTGTTATATCACATTGATACTGTACCTTTGTAATTCCGTGTTCACTGACTCTAACACTTGGTTTAAATATACTTTCACTTGAGGAACGCACTCTTGTTGTTTCAGAACATAAATTATGGAAAGTCTGAGGTACAGTACTCCATAGCTTTCACCAACCGGGCGAGTTGGCTGTGCGGTTAGGAGCGCGCAGCTGTGAGCACGCATCCAGAAGATAGTCTCTTCGAACCCCACTTTCGGCAGCCCTGAAAATGGTTTTCCGTTGTTTCCCCATTTTCACACCAGGCAAATGCTGGGGCTGTACCTTAATTGAGGCAACGGCCGCTTCCTTCCCATTCCTAGGCCTTTCCTGCCCCATCGTCGCCATAAGACCTATCTGTGTCGGTGCGACGTAAAGCAACTAGCTTTCACCAACATATAAGACACCAAGCCACCACAAGTGATATAATAACAAGTGCATAAGCACTCCACATTTTGTAGGTCAGTATCACACAAAACATTCCACACAATTCCACGTTCCACAAAATTTTTAAGGCAAGTCTGCCCTCCACCAAAATTTTAAGTCAACCTCCATTCCACCAAAGTTACATATCCTCTCGCTCCGCTGTGTTAAGTCAAGTCTTCTCTGCCGTTTTCTTACGTGCCTAAATAGACGTCAACTTCCCCTACTCGCACATGGTACGTCTAGATTGAGTCTATCCATCCAGTCACGAGTGGAAGATCCTCTTGCCATACCTAGACCTCGCCCCGAACATCTTCCGGGTCCCAAGTAAATAACCACCAGGCCGCGTCGGCGGACTCTGGCCGGTTCCACACGACTCACAGAAACTTCCCGAATTGTAAACAGCACTGTTTTCCCATCCGTTTGTACAAAACAAATTACAAATATCATATTTGAAGACCTTCCAGCTTTAAATATTAAGAATAAATATACACATGAAATAATAATAATAATAATAATAATAATAATAATAATAATAATAATAATAAAAATAATAATGCGAATGATAATAATATATCTTACTTATGAATACATTTTTTTTTTGCTAGTTGCTTTACGTCGCACCGACACAGATAGGTCTTATGGCGACGGACTTATGAATACAGTGCGATGGTGTGATATATGTACTATCACAAACTTGCTGGATAATGAACCAAGAAATACTCGATAAAATCAATAAATACAAGGTAATATAGCATAAGTGTTCCATGGAAAGTTCTACATTATTTTACGGGAGTTTCAGTGTCGTAATATTCATAGGAATAATAAATACACATGGAGTATGGTCCACGTGTATCACCGAAAGCCT
The DNA here is from genome assembly GCF_040414725.1 of Anabrus simplex. NCBI lineage: Eukaryota > Metazoa > Arthropoda > Insecta > Orthoptera > Tettigoniidae > Anabrus > Anabrus simplex. Next base: position 1,208,082,632 of record NC_090266.1, on the reverse strand, counting down.
CACATAATTTTAAAGGACCGGGCGAGTTGGCCGTGCGGTTAGGAGCCCACAGCTGTGAGCTCGCATCCGGGAGATAGTGGGTTCTAACCCCAATGTCGGCAGTCCTGAAGTTGGTTTTCCGTGGCTTCCCATTTTCACACCAGGCAAATGCTGGGGTTGTACCTTAATTAAGGCCACGGCCGCTTCCTTCCCATTCTTAGGCCTGTCCTATCCTATCGTCGCCATAAGACCTATCCGTTTCGGTGCGACGTGAAGCAAATAACAGAAATTTTAAAGGAGAATGGTTCTCGAAGTATGTCACTCAATGAAACACAAAAAGTGATTGCCCACAGGTTAAACTTGCACATTTCACACACGAAATTATGACTAACGTTTCAAAGCATACTCGTCTGGTACAGCACACACCTAAAGGGGATGGAGTTTTAAGCTTGTTCGAGGAGTTGCGCTCTAGCAGCAGAGCAAACGCTTTTGATTATCTTAGTCCAAAGTTATGTTATGCTTAAATGATTACGCATTGTGTACACTACTGCAACCATGAACATAACAACTGTGATAATAACCTGGAGGTAATGACTTCATGTCAGGAAAGCCAGTCCTTTGTATGCACTCAATAAATAGCTGCTGGCTGGTATTGCTATAAACTTCCTATGAAAGTAACATGCTTTTATGAGGCATTTCGTGACCAAGTTATTTATTGGAATCGTGTTACACAAAATAGAACTTAATCAGTGGTGAGGTTGCGCTTTTAAAGTTCACATGTCAGTTCGGAAATATCGAAGCTATCTACACCACCCCATCCTCCAAACTTAAAAATTTGGTAAGCACATACTGCATTAGCAATTCACCTAATTCTCAATTTAAAACATAAAATGTAAGTACATAAATACGATATTGCTATTCAGGAACAAACAGCCAATTTCTAGCCTTCTGTCCAAATTTCAAATAACTATACGTTATTAATAAAAGCAAACTCGCAATATGTGTAACGACATAATCCACTCTCAGTTTATTAGAATTCAGTTTTCATGACATTTCATAAAGCAAAACATTCAAACACTTTATCTCCTATCCCCATCGTGTAAACGTATCAAAATATTGAGTGCTAAGGAGACAGGTTCGGAATAAATATAAACTATGAAATAAAATACGTCAAATCCAGATTAACAGATCTCAGATAATGTTCGGTAATTCGAGAATCCAGTTCCGACGGAATGCCTTAACTCAACCAGACCAGATGACGTGCTTTTGAGGATAGGTAAACTGGTTACGGAGAAATAATTACCAAAACCAACGGAAATATCTATTCTATTGTTTATATAAAAATTAACTCTACATACACCGGCAGTTACCCGCGGCTTCGCTCGTGTGGATTTCGTAATTTGATAAAAGTAATCGTTCCTCGGTATTACACTAAGATATTATCTGAAAATCCCTAAAGTACAAAAACTCACCGAAAAGTTGAGTTTCATTTACCCCAGAAACTCATTGTAAACAACGTTTGTGATATTGCCTTTTGGGGCTAAGATGACCATGCGACATAAAGCTGTAAATGTCAGAAACAGTCTTCTCTCTTGTCGACGAAAAACACCACATGTTTCTTTATTATTAAAGGAGATTCCTAATACTTATTTCCATGTGTGTAGCATCTTCAGTTTGACATATAAGTAACCCCATAAAAAAATTCAACCCCTTTATCAGTCCCTCCCACACCCCCACCCCACCCCAATCCCAACCCCACCCCCACCCCCGTCACCACACCCATCTAAGTGGATTTTCCGAAAACAAAAACACAGGCTACTTTATTTTTAAAGGAGATTCCAAATACCAATTTTCACATCTTCAGTTTTGAGATATAAGCATGCGCATAAAAAATATTTACCTTTTTAATTTTTTTCATCCCCGTTAAGTAACTTTTCCGAAAACAAAAAAAAAAGTGTTCCTGTATTTTTGAATGGCTTTCCAATGACTGAGTTTCATGTCTGTAACATGTTACGTTTTTGACATATAGCCTACTCCCTACCGGTGCTCATTTTAAAGTTCATCCGCTTTTCTGAATTCTTTTGAGCTCCTTAAGTGGATTTTCCAAAAATATAAATACGTGTTTCTTTATTTTAAGGAAAATTCAAAATAGCAACTTTCACGTCTGTAAGATCTTCAGTTCTTGAAATAAAAGTACCCTCATAAAAATAATTCAACTTCATCTTCACTTCTTTCCACCCCTCTCCCTTAAGTGGACTTCCCGTAAACAAAAAATACGTGTTTCTTTATTTTTCAAGGAGATTCAAAATACCAACTTTCACGTCTGTAACATCTTCAGTTTCTCAGTTATAAGACTTAGTATCCTCTTAAACAGATTTCATCTCCTTCTTTGCTTATTTTGATCCCCCGCAAAAACAAAGAAATACGCGTTTCCTTAATTTTACAGGGAATTTCAAATAATAATTTACACTAACATCTTTAGCTTTTATTGGTACAGGTATCCTCATACAAATAATTCAACTAATTTTTTCAATTCTTTCACCCCTCCCCCTTGATTGGATTTTTCGAAAACAAAAGAAGATGTTTTCCTTTATAATTAAAGGGGATTCAAAGAAAACAATCTTCACGTCTGTAACATCTGTAGTTTCTGAGATATACGTATCTTCATACAAATAATTCATCTACATTTTCAATTCATTCACACCCCCTCCCTCTTAAGTGGATTTTTCGAAAACAAAAGAATACGTGTTTCTCTACTTTGAAGGAAGATTCCAAATACAAATTTTGATGTCTGTAACATATTCAGTATTTGAGATGTAAGTATCCTCATAAAAAGAATTCACATCTTTTCCACCTCACCACCATTGATTTCCCCCGCCCCAAATGCGTGTTTCTTTATTTTTAAATGGGATTCCAAATACCAGTTTCCACGTCTGTAACCTTCGGTTTTAGAGATATAAGTATCAGCATAAAAGGAATTCAACTTCTTAACTTCCTTTCACCCTCCCCCTTTCAGTGAATTTTACGAAAACACAAAATACGAGTTTCTTTACTTATAAATGTCAGCTATAACGGCTGTAACATCTTAAGTCTGTGAGATATATGTCTCCTCACAATAGGAATTAAACTCCCATTCACCCTCCCCCCCCCAAGTTGATTGTTGAGTTTTTTTATTTTTAAAGGAGTTTAAAAATACCAATTTTCACGTCTGTAACAAATTTAGTTTCTATTGGATATAAGTATCCTCATACAAATAATTCAATTAATTGTTTAATTATTTCGCCTCCCTTTATTGGATTTTCTGAAATCAAATGAATGCGTGTTCCTTTATTTTTAAAGGAGATTCTAAGTACGAATTTTCACGTCAAAACATTTTTAGTCTTTGAGATATAAGTATCCTCATACAAATAATTCAACTAAATTTTCAATTCAAGAAAGTGCGTGTAAATTTAAAAGAGGTGCTATTTACCAATTTTCACTTATGTAACATCTTCAGTTTTTGAGATATCAGTATCCTAATAAAAAGTATTCGGACCCCCTTTTAAGTCCTTTTTATCCCACCCGGAGTGGTTTTCCCGAAAACAAAAAAATACATGTTTATTTATTTTTAAAAGAGATTAAAAATACCAATTTTCACTTCTGTAACATGTTAAGTTGTGAGATATATTGTAGATATGCGCATTTTAAAAATCACCACCTTGTTAGTTCACCTTAACAAATTATCTATGTTTCTTTACTTTTACAGGAGATTCCAAAGACCAATTTTTACGTCATTGTTCTATGTTGAACTTCCATCTGAGTTGGTGATTTTTAACTTTTGCGATAATACACTTCACTTCATCCATACACAACACACCACCATCCACCAACGAACAAATACTAGTGAATGCATTCCTCCATAAAGCGTTCCTGTAAGCTTGGACCTAATTCGTATCAAGTGTCGATACCAATAAACTGGGGAAAAATCCAGAAATCAGAGGAAAAGTTAGGTAGTCAAGCCAGACTTAGAGAAAAGCGTTAGAGATACTCTAGAATATGAGTTGAATTTTTAAATTAACAAACACCAGCTCTAAACTTTGATTGTTACAGAATAATATTATATTAAATAATTTATGATATTCTTAATACACAGCAAGTATCTGGTACGAGCCTGGCTGAAACATCGAAGATTCATTGTGCTCTTCTCCTGCTGACATGACTGTGTGAACTGAACACTCAATCCTTGATACACAACTCACCAAGAGAGAGCTCAAGGAGGGTGTATGATTTCTGCTAATGACTAGAAGGAAAGTTTTTGCTCGTATAATAAAAAGTTGCAGAGAAGAAGAGGAGGAGTTTGACGGAGCTGTCGCTAGCTCTGGCCCATTCGAGAGGATAATGTACTCTCAGAGAGCTCACTCCTTTGTGTACCAGACGTGAAAGTGTTAGGACACCAAGTAGGCACTCTGGTACTATTATCACTTGGGCAGACGAGACAACTAAAGAACCGTGGAAAAAGAAGATTCTGATTTAGTAGGACGAAAACTACTTGATACCGACCAATACGATACATTAATTAATTTTAGTACATTACACACCCACACAATAATATGAAGATATACTCGTTTGGCAAAATCTTTGGAAGTTATCCGAGCAAGAAATTAATTTAGAGCAACGATTTCCTATATTTTACTTGGGAACGAGATTAAAAATGTAGCCTTCTTGTTAGAATTCACTTTCTCAATAATTTCAATATGCTATATGTTGGGTATTCAGCCCGGAGGCTGGTTTAATCCTCCACAGCTCCACCAGCAGCTGTCATTGATAGCCTGGACGTCACTGAAGAGGTATATTAGGGAAATGAGGAGTGAGGTAGTTTCCCGTTGCTTTCCTCGCCGAGCCAGAAGTTGCTATTATGTATCAGTCTGCTAAGCCCACTGAAATGCATGCACCAACCGACCCTATGAACAATATTGTCACACCATTCATAACAGGGACTGGCGGCATAAGGAATCGCTCATTCCTCGGTCACTTTTATATTTTCAAAGCCAAGGGTGAGACTGAGGTAGGTCAATGAAAGTAACAAATTATAGCCCATACGAAAAGACATAGTGCACTGAAAACAGTACATCCCGCCAGCAAAGGCAAATAATTTTAATATTAAATCTAATTTGAATATATGAATCAGGGACGCCATAAATTTAAATACATAGTTCCATTATAGATTTCACTCATTCATCTCTAGAATAAGTCCGTCCTCCAGATTGATTGGTCAGCGTACAGGTCAGAGGCTAAGAAGACCCTGGGTACCACTCTTGGCCGAGCAGAAGATTTAATGCTTAGCCCATTCTTGGCCATTGCTGACCATTCCTCTGGTTCAAGGACAAGGTGTGTGTGTTCGTCACTTCTTTGTATCTTTATAGAAAAAAGCACACTACCATACAATAATGAATACATCCCTATACAGAGGGTTGGTGCAGGGAAGGCATCTGGCTGTAAAACTGAGCGTAATCCACATCAAGTGCCGTCCCCAATCGAGTGAGGAAATTTCCAGAAGAAAGGAGCATGAAGAAGAAAATGATGATGACGTTGATGATGATAACGATGATGATGATTTATAAAAGAGAACGTACCAATACAGATTCAAAAGCTATTGGTGTATAATAGGAAGCACTCATTTGAGTTTTGTTTCCATAATATGAGACTTTGTGTTGATGCTTAGTACACAAATATTGGATATCAGGCCTTAAAGTTGACAGTGATGTACACATACCCTTTTCAAGGCTTACAACGGCCGTAGCCGTGTTGAAACACCGGATCCCGTGAGATCTTCGAAGTTAAGCAACATTGGGCGTGGTCAAGATTTGGATGGGTTGCCACGCGCTGTTTGTAGGGGGGGGGGGGGGTAAGGGAATGGAGAAGCGGAAAGGAACTGGCCACCCTACCGTTCGTAAACTCCGGCTCAGGCACACTTCTGCCTTCGTGCAGAATACACCGTTACCTTACCTTCTCAAGGCTTAGCAGTCTAATTCATGCACAGGATTTTATAGTCGCGATAGCAAAGACGGCTTGCTCACATGAATGTGAAATTAAGAAGGGCGAAAATACATGCTCCTTGTTATCTAGGTTATCCGTCAGTCCAAGCCATAGAGCAGACTACGAGTAACGGTTGTATTCTCAGTAATGAGTGCATCGATCTGTCGGACGTTAGAATTATTTAGTTTAATATTTACTTTCTACTAACACTGACAGCGGGTGAGTTGGCCGTGGTGTTAGGGCACACAGCTGGAAGCTTGCATCCGGGAGACAGTGCGTTCGAGCCCCACTGTCGGCAGCCCAGAAGATGGTTTTTCGTGATTTCTATTTTCACATCTGAAAAATCCTAGGCTGTATTTAAATAAATGCCATGACCGCTTCCTTCTCAGTACTAGACCTTTCATTTAACATCGTCACCGACAACTAGTCTCAGTTAGTGCGAAGTTAAACATTAGAACAGAAAAAAAAGAATATAAAAGAAAAGGATATGCAACTTGGAGATTTTAATATGGGAAGCTATAATTGAAATTTAGCAACGAACGGCTGTGTTCGTGAACGTCCCCATTAATTTGAATAAGGTAACGTATATTGTTTCGGACTCTTCAATAGCGTCCATATAGAAAAATGGACTACTCCCCATGAGGGTTTGGTCGATAGACCTACGCATTCAGTCTATCCTCAAGTGGAATGTGTTACACTTCGCTGAAAACACTGTCAACCGGTAGCGCCATGCAAGGGAAAATTAGTCGAAAAAAACAGTAGAGGAGCAAAACATTGACAGACATTTATATCAATAAACACTTCGGTATTTGTTTGAAGTTCGCTGATGAGCCAAGAACACGGCGGATCAGTTCTGGGTGGACGCACGAGGGGAACCTGGTGTAACGGTGGACTCAAACATATCGAACAAGGAGAAGAAGCAGCACCCATATGTGGCAAGGAAATGACAGATGTCATTTCCCACAGTGTAGGCCTACTTCAGCAAAATGCCTTCGTGAGCTGATAGATACGAGGCATAATGCAGTAAGGAAAGCCACGGATTTAAGTCAAAAGAATATATACATTAAAATACTGAATTTTACTCGTATTCAAATAACTATATTTTTTAAAATTTACAAATTGCTTTACGTCGCACCGACACAGATAGGTCTTATGGCGACGATGGAATAGGAAAGGACTAGGAGTGGTGAGACTTTCCTAAGTCGCTGACTAAATTTACAAACATATAAAACTGGATTTATATATTTAAAAATCTGAATATCTGCATTTAACATGAAAATTATGCAAAATTAACATTCATTAAATAAAATACACAATCGTCGAACCTTGGACTCACACTTACTTCTTACCTGCTTACTTACACATGCGTTATTTGAAGGGCGCCAGCTACCACTCAGTGCAGCAATAATAGAATGAGAATCTTGACTATCTCTAGGGTGTGGGGTAATAAGCTTACTTTTGACAACATACCATATAAGTTCTGGGAAAAGGAGATTGGCGTTCGGTTTCCCCATTAATTTTGAGGTTAAGATATTTTACTGTCATTGAAATAAAACTATGAATTCGTTTGATAGAACAAAATATGTTCTTTAAATAATATACAAAAAATAGTGAGTCTTGTTGCGATAAAACAGATGAGAATATGAAATTATGACATTGCAACTGAAAGAAAGCTAGGCATGAATTTGAATTCTTCTTGACCGGACATTCAACAATTTATACGAAATATTTCCCTCACTGATTCACTTGACTGTACCTTCAACACTTTGAGTGTAATTACGACGTATTCTCTTGATCTGGTGTTTACTGTAGATGTGTCACGCCTAACTTGGTGATACATACTTGTGACTGCTTCTTCTCCATATCATCTGACTTCTTTGTAAGTCAATATGGTATTACCTCATTGCAGGTGATATCCCTCGCTGACTCCATGGTAAGCCCTTGCGTCCGTGTCTAAGTAAGTAACTAAGTAACCGACCAACCTTGGCCTCACTCTCTCAATGACCAATAATTAATGGCTCACTGAGTCTTCTCCATCTCTCGTTCACACTCGTTGACTGACCGACTGAGGCCTCTTGGTTCACACGCAAATTCATATATGTTAGTTTTATTTTGCCAGTTTCTTACAAAAATTAATCATCTTATTATTATCTCAACAAATCTCACTTCTTCACTGTTCAGCTTCCGTTTAAATAATGACTGACGCTACAATATGCATCCATCTTTTATAGACGTTGGTTGACACAGCTACACAATCTCCAGAAATAACAATGACATACTCCCACAACGCCTCAAACTGTTGCATGTAATGGTGAAATCCCCTGGGGCGGATGAGTCTCTGAGCGCATTGCTAAAAGCTCACGATGACGTAGGCATGACGTGGCGATGACTTGACAGAAATGTCAACAGTATAGCACAATATGACAACGTCACATCCACATCTGATACATCGAATCTCTCACTGTACAGGTATTTATTATTAATCTACATATAGGTATATATGCAAACACTCAATTACAAATACGCAAGCGACAACCATTGCATAATGGAATTGAATAATAATTATAACAAAATAATAGTAATCTCACAGATAAAATAATAATAATACGGAAATAATGATGATAATAATAATAATAATAATAATAATAATAATATCACAGATGCAATAATAATAATAAAATACAGATATTACCTTGTAACGGGATTTGAACCGTTACAGTGGGAAAGATGCGACCATGGCCTTTTATTAAGGTATATCCCCAGCATTTGTCTGGTGTAAAAATAGGAAATAACGGAAAACCATCTTCAGGGCTGCTGACAGTGGGGTTCGAACTCACTATTACCCGAATGCAAAATGATGACTACGTGACCCAAACCGAACGGCCACTTATTCTGTGCCATGGTGTTCGACCACATACAGAGCATCATTGCATGAAATAATAATAATAATAATAATAATAATAATAATAATAATAATAATAATAATAATAATAATAATAATAATAATAAAGCCGGGCTGAGTGATTCAGAGCCTGAAAGAGTTCCTGAAGAAATTTCAACTGTCCTTAAGTCTAATTGGAGATCTCCAGGAATATGTAGTTCTCAACAAGCGAAATATTATGCCGAGTTCCTCAAAGAAAGTTAAATGATAATTTAGAAGTACTTATTGTTTATTTTGAGAACGATTGACCTCGATTTATCCGTGTTGTTACGTTGATGTACCGAAAGGGAATTTTTTGAGGCGCTGGCCGTCTGACCCCAACTTGTAGGTTCGATCCTGGCTCAGTCCCGTGGTATTTTAAGGTGCTCAAATATGTCAGCCTCATGTCGGTAGATTTACTGGCACGTACAAGAACTCCTGCGGGACTAAATTCCGACACTTCGGCGTCTCCGAAAACAGCAAAATTAGTTAGTGGGACGTAAAGATAATAATAATAATAATAATAATAATAATAATAATAATAATAATAATAATAATAATAATAATAATAATAATAATACATGCAATTACCCTCTTAGACTACTCAGTCAAATCTGATTGAATAGTCGATTTTTCAGTGCGTTGTTGTTCAAATATTCAGTCAACTTATCAAACGAAGGCACAGAAATGTCAAGTGTTAAAAGTCAGTGGCGAGTGGGCCAGAAAACCCTAGTTCGAGTTGCGAATGGAGCAACAGGGCTGGTGCATAACAACCGAAATCAGTTCCTAAAGAAGATCTGCATAAATATGTAGTTCTCAGCACGCGAAATAGTATGGCCAAATTCCTCAAAGGAAGTTCAACGAGAATTCAGAAATACCTGTTGTTTAGTTTGAGGACGATTGAGCTCGATTTATCCGTGTTATTGTGCTAATGTACCAGAAGGGAATTCTGTGAGATAATAATAATAATAATAATAATAATAATAATAATAATAATAATAATAATAATAATAATAATAACAATAATAATAATAATAATAATAATAATAATAATAATAATAATAATGTGGTGAAAAATCCGGGTTAAGTTGTTTAGTTTTAGAATGTGGGAATGATTAATTTGGTAATTAAATATTTCACCCGACTTTGCAAAACGGGAAACATCTTCAAAGACTCATTTCCGCGCTTCATTATTTTCTCAATATTCGATACAAATAAAATTCTCTTGAACTGAGGGATAATTTTCGATAACATTTAAAGAAAATTATATGAATGAGTGAGTGAGAACCGTTGTTAATTGAACAACAACAAACCGAAATCAAACCCCGTTTCGCTACAGCCTTGATGGACCAAACAAGCGCTCTTCATCCCAAAGGCCTGCAGATGACGAGGTGAGGCGTGGTCAGCGTAACGAAACATGACTCAGATATTCTTCGCTTTTTAGACCGGGGCTGCTATCTCACTGTCAGATATCACATCTATTGTTCTCAATTAGGCTAAGTGGGGCTCGATCCAGCCCTCAGATCGATGTAAAATTTCCTGTTTGTTAATCGAATTCAGGTTCTCTTAGTGTTAGGAAGAATACTTCAAGAACCCCAGGATGAGGAATAACAGCATGAATCTAAGCCTGAAGTCGAAAATTTACTGATTGGATAACAGAAAGTGTGGCAGAACTTCATTCTGGAAGGGAAATACAGAAAGTCGGTAAGAAGGAAAAGTTCGTCTCTGTTGTATTTAATTTGCCGAGAGAAAAGGTAATCTTTTGATAATAAAAGGAATAAGTTTAATTCCCCTTTTGTTTCCCCTGTCTGAAAGCACATCCTCTTGAATGTTAACTTACGAATCCAATGGCTAAGCTCTCCAGAGAACTAAAGCTGTCATGAGGAACCATTCAGGTCTTCTGTGGTCTTCAGCGACTTAGAGGGTGTAAGTCTTCGGGATTTCATTTTCATTCACAGGCTCTCTACTACTGCAATGGGACAGGAGGCTGTTTTCATCGAGCTTAAATCCAGTGTGCGAAAAGGGAAGAGAATGCTTCAAGAACGACGGTTGTCTGGCTTAAGTTACCCTTTCAGTGCGAAACTGGGACGTGATATTCCCCTTTGTACCACCTCCCTTGGTCTTAACAAGATCTGCATCAGCCACATTCTCCAACAATTGGGTTCACAGGCGGACGTCTTGTGTTGAATTAGCAAAGGGGTGGCTTTAATTCACCGTTCATTTTCAGCCACAAAATGGAGAAAAACAGCCTGATGTGATTGAAAGTGTACGAACTTGGTGGGTAAGAAAGAAGTTCATCTTGAATCGTCAAGTGAAAATCAATGAGAGCTATTTTATTTATAAAGCAATTTAGTTATCTCCATATCCAAGTAGTTAGTTTTCTGTCTCACTTCTCTGTAATTGGATAGTCGCCCACTAGCCTTGTTCAGTCGAGGAGGTGATCTCCACGTCGTCAAGGACCGAACTTGATGCTTATATTGGAAATCCTAAGTAAGACATTCCCATTCACTCCAAGTTCAAAACTAATGTTCAAAGAAATTGCAGTTACATACATTATTTCTGTGGATGAAGGGGAAAATTCACAAGTCATAAACGTAATTTTTCAGGGGAGAAATTGAAAAGTTCAAATACTTCCAATACTGTTTATCAGGGATTTACAACGTGAAGATGCTTCATGTAAATGTGTAAATAGAAATAGGCACATAACTATGACATACAACGGAATATTGCAATTTTATTAACGTCTGTGAGATAAAACATATAGTTTTGATCAAAAGCACTGGAAGAGGTAAAAATTATTAAGTTCGCATAAGTAATTTCACTTTAATTATTACTGTTTGTGTTAAAAAAAGAAAGCTATCATAAGCGAACTTGAAAAAATAAACCAATATACGTAATTTTGTGGGTGAATAAATAACTTGTTATTTATTCGTATCAGAATAATATAAAAATTAAGCTCTTGGCACTGATTAAAACTCCTGAAAGCAATCCCACAGACAGTCATGTAACGACACTTGAGGGACAAGTACAACGCAGATAACTGCTGTGTTGGCTGTTCCTTTCGCTAAAGCCTCTCGAATAAAGCTTTTCTCCAGATGAGCGTCCTCGAGTTCAGGCTATTCAGAACTTCCTTAGCTAGTAGCTCTTCGCATTTGTTACCATTCACACCAGCACTCATAAATAGAGCACACTTCTCTTCCTATTATTTAGGTAATTTTCACCAACGACGTCCGTAAATTGCGCATGTGATGCACGATGGCGCCTTTCATGCTCCAGGCGTACCGAAATGAAAATCTCAAACTAACATACATGAACGTTTGCTGACAATCATCTATTGTACTACTGGCAATATTGTGCACTAATTGCTGTGAGCAGTCTACTATTACTGGATTGTTTTGTACGTAAGGGAAAAATTGCTATTGTTACCTGCCCTCTAGGACTATCTCACGGTAAACGTAAGTCTTCGAAGGGGTTCTATTTTGATTTCCCATTGTGTAAATACCTACTTACTTACGAAGAAACATTACTAAAGGAAATAAGCCGAAAATGAATTACGACGAATTCCGTGAGAATAGAGAACCTCCCTGCGTATTTGGTTCCTATTGGCTGTTTGTCTCTTCAGGCGTGGGACTGACATAGCCTACATGGTCACTCGACAATTACAATCCTGTGATTTAAGAAATACATATTTAATTACTGTTCGATTAGAAGAAACTTCCGTCAGTCCTTCGTTCTCAAGTTTGTGCAAGCTGCTTTACGTCGCACCGACACAGATAGGTCTTATGGCGACGATGGGATAGGAAAGGGCTAGGAGTTGGAAGGAAGCGGTCGTGGCCTTCATTAACGCACAGCCCCAGCATTTGCCTGGTGTGAAAATGGGAAACCACGAAAAATCATTTTCAGGGCTGCCGACAATGGGGTTCGAACCCACTATCTCCCGGATTCAAGCTCACAGCTGCGCGCGCCTAACCGCACGGCCAATTCGCCCGGTCGTTCTCAAGTTTTATTAAGTTGTAGGATTCATTCACCTTGTTTTAAGTTCGATGGTTGTTTCCATTATTATTACTCGTGTTATTAAGTATTACTGTTAGAGTTTTTGTTATTATTTCACTTGTATTGTTGTTATAATTGTGTAATAATGGTTACCTGGAGAGGGGGAACCTGAATGCTGGCGGTGGGCATCTATTGTGTGAAAGGTTCTAAACGTTTGTTGTTACTTGCCGCAGTGTTCAGACATTTCTCTTTTCCGAGTAGTGGAACTCAACATATCCACCAATACCTACATCTACAACAGGGGTGGCCAAACGTTGCAAGCTGCTGCATGGCTACACAGCACTCGTGCTGATCACGTAAGGTCACTCCAGGTGGAGATATCCTAACAGATGTTGTGGTCGAGATAATTCGGCTGAAACAGGAAGGATTTTATGTTTATGCGTTGAGGCTTTACCTCGCAGTCGTATAAAAATAAGTGGGACGTTTATTTTTCTGTATGCAGGAGGACAATAATTCAATATCTTTGCTTTGAGGCCGAATGATCGCTGGTTAACTGAATTTTTGTTCCGTGTACAGGTGCGACGAATATTTTCAGTTATAAAAATTAATGAATCGATGTGAAGAAGTTGTAAATATCTGTATTGTTAACCCCTTGAAATGAGTACCAGGTTAATTCCTGGGGAAATAGGCGGTCGGGCGTAGAGCTAACCACTCTACTTCACTAAGCGCCGAGGTTACGGATACTGGAATCTTTTACCTTTCACCCCTCTCAGGGCCTTAATGATCTGTACGGAGATTACTTTGCTTTTAGCTTTTCTCACAGGGTTCAGATACCATGAGTGTGCATTCCTTGATATTATGACAGCGATGAAAGAAGTATGTCAGATGTTTTATATGAATATAAAAACTGATTAAATCTAAGTGATGTCATAATCATCACCATCATCATCACCTGTTTACCCTCCAGGTTCGGTTTTTCCCTCGGACTCAGCGAGGGATACCACCTCAACCGCCTCAAGGGCAGTGTCCTGGAGCTTCAGACTCTTGGTCGGGGGATTCAACTGGGGAGAATGACCAGTACCTCGCCCAGGCGGCCTCACCGGCTATGCTGAACAGAGGCCTTGCGGGGGATGGGGAAGATTGGAAAGGATAGACAAGGAAGAAGAAAGGAAGCGGCCGTGGCCTTAAGTTAGGTACCATCCCGGCATTTGCCTGGAGGAGAAGTGGGAAACCACGGAAAACCACTTCCAGGATGGCTGAGGTGGGAATCGAACCCACCTCTACTCAGTTGACCTCCCGAGGCTGAGTGGACCCCGTTCCAGCCCTCGTACCACTTTTCAAATTTCGTGGCAGAGCCGGGAATCGAACCCGGACCTCCGGGGGTGGCAGCTAATCACGCTAACCACTACACCACAGAGGCGGACTCTAAGTGATGTACTGTATAATAAATGGCAAGATCATTTGGGATAGAAAGAATGTTTCCCGCAATCGAGGTTGGGAGCAAACATTGCAGACGGCAATGTTGAAGACGCTGCGAGCAGAAATGTTGACCCACAGATAAGTTTATTGTTATTTCAATAAGCTGCTCTTGCGTAACAGGTTATAATATAGGCATTATTTCCAATGGTTCTACCCAGCATTGCTTTCACATTTAATATCAGAAGTCTGAAAAATGAACGTAAACACGATAGAGAAACGAGCCACCATGGGGAACACACTGGCAGAGTTTGATGGCTGCTGGCTAAGGCGGGGAAAGAGACACCGAAGTTCTAAAGTGTATAGTTCAGTATCAAGAGAACCAGCTATAACTGGAACACAACAAAAATAACGGTTATCGAAAGATGATAATGTGTGGGTGAACAGTAATAGAAAAGGAAGGAAGGAATGCGTGTGGCAGCCGTCGTTTCGGAAGTGTGATCGAACAATTAGGCTAAGGCCACACTTTCGTGATTTCAAGCTGCGTTACTGCGTGTTTTTCACGCACCTGGTCGACCTGCGAGGTGGGTGGCCACACTTTCGTTTTATCACGCTGCATTTCTGCGTGTTTTTCACGCAGCTGGACGACAGGGCAAGTGTCCACACTTGCGCTTTGTCACGCTGCATGTCTGCGTGTTCATCACGCAGCTCAAGGACGGGGCGCGTGGCCACACTTGCGTGATTTCAATTTGCGTTACTGCGTGCTTATCCCGCGGCTCAAGGACAGGGCGCGTGGCCACACTTGCGTGATTTCAATTTGCGTTACTGCGTGTTTTTCACGCAGCTGGACGACCTGCGAGGTGGGTGGCCACACTTGCGTTTTGTCACCCTGCATTTCTGCGTGTTTATCACGCAGCTGGACGACCTGCGAGGTGGGTGGCCACACTTGCGTGCTTGCAAGGCAATATTTTATTATTGTGTTTATACTGTGAAGTAGCAAAGGATCACAATGTTTCTGCATATGGAAGGAATTCCATTAAATAATAACTCCGTTATTGCGTTATGTGTTGCGTTGGTTGTTCGTCGACATCGTCAAAGAAAATATTTGATCCATCCTATAATACGCGACAGGTCATCAAATGGACAATTCGTACTCCTACACAATAAACTAGAAACAATCAAGAGAAAAATGCGGTTACAAAACACAGCGCCTCTCTCTCTTCAGGGCTCTGTTTATGAACTCTTACGTTAGTCCTTCGTATCGTAAAGGCACGGTACTTTTGTACCTCCAGAATTATGAATTGACTGTTTAATTCCACTATTGCAAAGTGAAAGTACAACACGAACGCAGATGGACCGCGTACAATATTCAAAGAGGGGCACAATATTGCAGCGGCTTCTTTTCGCAAGTGTGGCCAGGCACTGACCGGGAAAACACGCAAACGAACAGGACCTCGGCTCACTCTCGAGCGGACGACCTTGAAGTCGCGCCTTGTCTCGTGTCTCGCGGCGGGAAATGACGCTGTGTTAGTGGTGGGGACGGAGCGGTGCGGTGCGGAGCGGAGCAGTTGTTGTGACGTCATCACCCGGTAGTACCGAGTGAACTACCGAGTGAACGGAATGTGGCGGCACGTTTAAATACGTTATTGGTATGGCAACGTAAATTCAATGCCCTTTTCTCAGCAATGTTGTTTTCTGCTGGAGAAGCCAACCTGCTCATTTCATCATTGTGATGCCTCTTAATATCATCATCATCATCATCATCATCATCATCTGTTTACCCTCCAGGTTCGGCTTTTCCCTCGGACTCAGCGAGGGATCCTACCTCTACCGCCTCAAGGGCAGTGTCCTGGAGCTTCAGACTCTTGGTCGGGGGATACAACTGGGCAGAATGACCAGTACCTCGCCCAGGCGGCCTCACCTGCTATGCTGAACAGGGGCCTTGTGGAGGGATGGGAAGATTGGAAGGGATAGGCAAGGAAGAGGGAAGGAAGCGGACGTGGCCTTAAGTTAGGTACCATCCCGGCATTCGCCTGGAGGAGAAGTGGGAAACCACGGAAAACCACTTCGAGGATGGCTAAGGTGGGAATCGAACCCACCTCTACTCAGTTGACCTCCCGAGGCTGAGTGGACCCCGTTCCAGCCCTCGTACCACTTTTCAAATTTTCGTGGCAGAGCCGGAAATCGAACCCGGACCTCCGGGAGTGGCAGCTAATCACGCTAACCACTACACCACAGAGGCGGACCCTCTTAATATGATCCTACAAATTTGATACGCCACCACCCGTCACGCAAATGCGGTCACAAAATTTGTATTTTGTTGACTTTTATCATCAGTAATTTCAAAGAACTGCCATGCATCAGACGGCTTTCGTTGCATTTGTGGTACAATTTTTTTTTAATTTATTCAAATCCTTTAAATATTCTAAAACATGAATACCATGTGAAAATGGGATTAAATATAAAATTAATACCGCAATTATTATCTAATATACTTTGCATTATCTACAAAACGTAACAAGCGGAGGAATTATAGACGCAAATTAAGAAGCACAGACTGAATACAGATACAATACCCTTACAAGAAGAGGCCACGACGTTCGGATCACGGAGTATCCTCAAACTTTGTACACATTTAGTAGTCCATTAGGACAAGATAATGTGCAAGTAGTAAGGTGTACTACTTGGGCGTTCTCGAAAAAATCGCAGAGAAGTTTTCGCGTCGAATATGTACTGGTACGTTGCGATCCCTAGCGCGAAACAGCGGTGGTCGAGTGGTTAGTGTTCAAGCTGGATCGCTGGATCGAGTCCCGCTTGTCGTTTTGTTTTTCAACACTGGTTATATTATTTTATATATATTACAGTTCAATCGTAATATAATGAAAACAGGTGCATTTGCATGAACTTTTATTGGATTTCCAATGTTGTTTGGCTCTTTACTAATGTTTATCATTACAAAAAAAAAATATTTCTTTCATATTTCTTAATCTGTTTACCCTCCAGGGTCAGGTCAGTTTTTGCCTCGGACTCGGCGAGGGATCCCCCACCTCTACCGCCTAAAGGGCAGTGTCCTGGATCACGGAACTTTGGGTTGGGGATACAATTGGGAAGGATGGCTAGTACCGCGCCCAGGCGGCCTTAGCAGATATGCTGAACAGGGGCCTTGCGGAGGGATGGTAAGATTGGAAGGGATAGGCAAGGAAGAGGGAAGGAGGCAGCCGTACCATCCCGGCATTTGGCTGGAGGAGAAGTGGGAAACCACGGAAAAACACGTCCAGGATGGCTGAGGTGGGAATTGAACTCACCTCTTCTCAGTTGACCTTCCGAGGCTGAGTGGACCCCGTTCCAGCCCCCGTACCACTTTTCAAATTTCGTGGCAGATCTAGGAATCGAATCCGGGCCTCCGGGGGTGGCAGCTAATCACATTAACCATTGCACCACAGAGGCGCTAATAATCCAGCGGTTACGGAGCTTGAACGGTAATCATTCGACCGTCGCCATTTGGTGCTCACGACCGCAACGCACCGGTTCACATTCGACGCGAAAATTCTCTGGCAATTTTCTCGAAAACGCCTATGTAGCTCGCCTTGCTATTTGAACATTATGCTGTCCTAATGGACTACTAAAAGTGCACAAAGTTGGAAGATAACCCCTGATCCAAACGTCGTGGTCTCCGCTTGTTAAACATGTGTCGTGCGCTGCACTGTGCTCTGGTCCTCCGCGAGTACTTGCAGTTGTAAGCGGAGGGGATCGGTGGTGCGCTCTACCCCTACAACCGGATCACTCATCGGTACTACTCGCTCCGCTCCCAGCTCTACGCTGTGTGTGGCTGGTCCTGCCCAAACTAGTGTTGAGCATTGAGATTTCACGCAATAACACAGCGTGAATTCATGCAAGTGTGGCTCTAGCCTTAGCATGCATATCGATGTGGTGAGTACTTCCTATCTGTACCACAACAGTCCATTTATGCACCGATATATTTAATGGACTCGATTTTTTAGTTGTTATTTGTACTAGCATTTATCTGCGGCATCATACGAGTGAAATACCTTCCAGTTTGAAGTGAGTTTTTTAAAAAGAAGCTCGCGTTTCGTTTCCCATGAGAAAGCGCTGGTGCTTTAGTGCCCCAGGCCAACAGTACGTAACGCTTGTCAGTATGTTCGTAGCTGGCAGAAGCGACACGTATGACAACGACGAGAATGGCGAGCAAAGTTGAGAACTTTTGGTAGCATATTACATTCCTCCACTCTTTGACTCTCCCTCCACCATAAATTTTAAGGACATTTTTTTACCGTCCGTACGAGAAGTATGAACACTGAAGGTAGCAAGCTCGAAATTTTCCTTTAAAATTACCTACATTTTTATGGAAAACCGGTGGAGTAACGACGAGTCTGTTTTTTCTAGCGGTTTAATGTTGCATTAATCGTCGAAGGATTTCAGCGACGCGAGGGTAGGAAACGGGCTAGTACTGAGAAACAACCCACCATCTCCCGAATACAAGCTTACGGACAACCGAGTCTAACACGCGGCCAACTCGCTAGGAACGAAGAAGATAAATATGCATATTTTTATAAGATTTTTTTTTTTTTTTTGCTATTTGCTTTTCGTCGCACCGACACAGATAGGTCTTATGGGGACGATGGGACAGGAAAGGCCTAGGAATGGGAAGGAAGCGGCCGTGGCCTGAATTAAGTTACAGCCCCAGCACTTGCCTGGTGTGAAAATGGGAAACCACGGAAAATCATCTTCAGGGCTGCCGACAGTGCGATTCGAACGCACTACCTCCCGGATGCGAGCTCACAGCCGCGCGCTCCTAACCGCACGGCCAAATCGCCTGGTATATAAGAAAATGAATTCCATATCATGTTTGTATGCTTTTTGTTGTTGTTGTCAGACTACAATTTGACTTTTATTATGTATTTTATCATATAAAGACTTTGTCAAAGCACAGGAAAGGAGACATTCCTTCAAAACTGCTGGTGTTATGTAGAACATGTATGAGAACCGTTTTTTAAAAATATAAAATTGAATTCTAAGTAGGCTACACTCGGTGGATCTCACCTATTAATATGACTAATAGTTCAGGCAGAGTATCGACATTTAGGAGTCACGGACACATTTTTTCTTAAATACTGTTTCCTTGTAATATAGCTTGATTACCCGTAAATATTATACCCCATAATATTCTGGAAAATTATGCTTTCCAACGGTGAATTAATTATTGAAGATGGTTGTATAGTTTCCGAGATTACATCTACCTAGGTCTACAAAGCCACAAATTTTCCGTCTTTGTAATATAGACTGCTGTACGTTTATTTAGTATTGATAATCATATAATAATTGAAACAGTTCGCAGATTACAGTATGTTGTAAATGTGAGCCAGTACACGAAATAGCAATCACAGAAATAACTCATTCGATTTGGTAATGCAGTTCCACTGTTTCGCGTCGCTCGCACCAAATATGTTATGTTCCTTCTAACAAGCATCGTTCTATAATCACGAGAGTGTGAAGATCACACAATTTTCTAATTAAGAAGCTCGCTACAAGAACCCTGTAACGTTCATTTCACCATTGGCGTCCTCTTATTACATATAAGGCCCTATATAGGTACAAAATTTGAAAATTCTAATATTCATACAGAGTGTAAAATGGAACATTGTACATAAAATAGACTTTTAACTAATTCGATTGTTTTGATCACATATAGGACAAGCAGAAGAGATGCTAAGTAGAGAACAAAGATGACCAACAGGACACCATTGACAACCGAACACTACTTAGCTATATTGTGTTGGGTGCTCTACCGGCTGAGCTATAGTAGCCCAGGTCAGGCTTGACGCTGTCCCGTCTCAGCCCAGGCTGACCCTTCATTACTCCCTGACGCTGTAGTTGCGATGATATAAGAACCTATACGCTGGGCTGCTGATCTTGACATTTTAGCCAACATTATGAACAATTTCATTGATTTAAATGTCCCTTTACTAGGAAAATGTGTGTTGGTTAGTGCTATGTGAGACATAACTCGTGTTTCTAAGGCAGATCTTTCATTGTTCGAAAAGCATTACTGCAAGAGAAATACTTTGAAACCATGCGAATTGTCCGATTGTAACACTCAAGTTAACTGAGAAGCTCTTAAATAATTCAAAAATGGTTTATAAATCTCTCTCTCCCTTATTATTCTTTTTTTTTTTTACAATTTTGCTTTACGTCGCACCGACACCGATACGTTTTATGGCTTCGAGATGATAGGAAAGGACTAGGAGTGGAAAGGAAGCGACCGTGGCGTTAAATAATTTACAGGCCCAGCATTTGGGTGGTGTGAAAGAAATTGGACACCGCGGAAAACCATCTTCAGGACTGCCGACATTGAGGTTCGGACCCACTATCTCCGGAATGCAAGCTCACAGCTGCGCGACCCTAACTGCACGGCCAGCTCCCTCGGTTGCTTAGAAATATCGAAGAAATATCGCCTGAATTAAACAGTTTTATGGCGCCCTCTTCTGCAACCTTTCAGCAGGCACCAGTCAAATTTCAAGAGAATTGATATAGCTTCAATGCGAGGCAATTTTTTAATATAGATATAACAATATCCCAAGCGGCCCCTAGCATTTTGTAAGAACATGGAACAAACTGATTTTCCACGTATCCACGCACTGACTTGTAAATTAGTTACAATATCTGACACCCTTGCAAACACTATTCTCGGTCATCAACCTGAATAAGAGTAAAGATAGGTCATGCTTGTCCGATGACTCGTTGGAAGCAAGGTTACGCATCCATTCTGCTCAAACATTTTTTCTGAGATCACTAAGTTGGTGAAATCAAAGAAATGTCAAAAGAAAGGGCAATTTATAATTTATTTGGTTGTAATTGTTTATGATACAATTACCGAGCATTTGTAATTCTCGAATTGTATCTATGTCTCGTAAAATGTGCCATCCATTCGCATCATACCTCTTCGTCTCTTCCTCTCTCCTTCCGGGCTCGCTCTCTGCCCTGACAGCCCGAGCGAGGCTGCCACCGGCCGAACACGGGGTCTGCCCCACTTGGAATGACCTGGCCTAGGTGATATTTGTTCTGCTGGAAGGAATCTGAATTATTGGTCTGACACCACTGTCAGACAAATGTAGAATGCGTGGTTGTCGCTCGCTGAGGGGCTAAAGAGAAAAAATGTTGATTTTAGCACCACACTTTTCTTGAAATATACTTACAGCGGGTATTATAATTCGGGGTGTTATTGCAACCAGCCAATAGGATGCTTTACATCTAGTAACTAGTGAGGCAGAAGTACGAGTTCGTTCGTAAAACATTAGTTGAAGTAGCTTGGAATCATTTAATTTAATTTCTTGAATTATGAATTAAATTATAAGCTGAATTAGCTTGGAACCATTTCATTCTTTCAATATTTAATTTGTATTTGTTAGACATCAATTAACGTGGAACAATCTTATTTCTTTTCTTCTGAATATTAATTTAAATGTAGGGACTAGTTTTATTACATTTAAAATTGTTTAAGTTTATTTCTATGTCCACAAAACCTAAAATGAAAAAATAAAAAGTTGTTTGAAATGATGAATTAAACTCTATAGATGTCTGTGTAAGAACCCCGTACCTCTTCCGTCCTAATAATAAAGTTATTTGCTTTACGTTCCACTAACTATTCTTTTACGGTTTCCGGAGACGCTGAGGTGCCGGAATTTAGTCCCGCAGGAGTTTTATTACGTGCCAGTAAATCTACTGACACGAGGCTGACGTTTTTGAGCACCTTCAAATACCGCCGGACTGAGCCAGGATCGAACCTGCCAAGTTGGGATCAGAAGGCCAGCGCCTTAACCGTCTGAGCCACTCAGCCCGGCTCTTCCGTCCTAAATCAATATTGCCCTTAAAATAAATACAAAGAACAATTAATTTCTGTCATTGTCTTTTCTGTAACTTTTGTTTACGCTATATTTATTACTAATTTAACAGTTATAACGCGCTCCCCTGCCTGCTGTCATTTCTTGATGGATACAGTACTTTTGCATCCATCTCTTGGCACAGGCCAGAGTACAGTGTAGCTTCCACCGAAGTCCCAGTCAACATCCATGGCTGTGACAATATGGAAGTTGCTGGGGTATGGGTAGTGCTGAGTAATGACATTCAGAGCATGACTAGTGCATCTGAGTGTTATGAAAGTTGCTGCTCATAGGGTTAGTCGTGCTGCAATAGTAATTTCTGACCCAGTGAGGAAAGCAATGGCAAACTACCTCACTCCTCATCTTGCCTAGTACGCCTCATTTTGGTGCTGCCATTGGTTTTTGGGGTTTCCTTAAAACCGCATAACCTTTGGTGGTGCTATTTGAGGATCCAACCAGCCTCTGGGCTGATGACCTAACAGACAGACAACGCGCTCCCGTGTAGCACCTTTTTATATCTGAAAATTTTCGAGTATAAGGGAATTATTGCAAAGAATTAGTCAGTTGAATTCGAACCTTCGTTACTTACGTCCTCGAACACGCTTGGTACTTAACCGCTACGGCCTGCCGCGAAGAGCCTTTGCTATTATCGAAATCCCGTGGGCTGATATGCCATACTTCAGAGGTACGTCTCAAAAGCTCCTTAGCTGAGGAGAACCCATATTCCTCGAACTAAGAACTTCATTTTACAAAATTGCTCACTGGTTGGTTTTTAAACCAATAGCATTGTTATTATTATTATTATTATTATTATTATTATTATTATTATTATTATTATTATTATTATTATTATTATTATTATTATTATTATTTATCTATCTTACTTTCGATACCAAGAGTACTTCCTTGAGTTTCGAACCCCCACTGTCGGCAGCCCTGAAGGTGGTTCTCCATGTTTCCCATTTTCATGCCGGATAAATGCTGGGGTTCTGCCTAAATGCTGCAGTCACTTCCTTCCCATTCCTAGCCCAGTCCTCTCCCATCGTCACTATATGGCCGATCTAATCGGTGCGACGTAAAAACCTTAGCAAAAATAAAGTACTTAGATGAAAAAAAACTATTTCTTTAACGGTGCTACCTGCCTACAAGACACTCCACTTCCGATTCACTTCTTCCCTTCTTGATTGGAGGATATTTACCTGTTCCACGTATCATTAAACATACATTTACCCTTACGTATATTTTTATAATTATTAAAGTGACGGAACATAAGTGATCCTGAAATATCATTCCGTCAGCCTCTGTGGTGTAGTGGTTAGCGTGATTAGCTGCCACCCCTGGAGGTCCGGGTTCGATTCCCGGCTATGCCACGAAATTTGAAAAGTGGTACGAGGGCTGGAACGGGGTCCACTCAGCCTCGGGAGGTCAACTGAGTAGAGGTGGGTTCGATTCCCACCTCAGCCATCCTCGAAGTGGTTTTCCGTGGTTTCCCACTTCTCCTCCAGGCGAATGCCGGGATAGTACCTAACTTGAGGCCACGGCCGCTTCCTTCCCTCTTCCTTGTCTATCCCTTCCAATCTTCCCATCCCTCCACAAGGCCCCTGTTCAAATAGCAGGTGAGGCCGCCTGGGCGAGGTACTGGTCATTCTCCCCAGTTGTATCCCCCGACCAAGAGTCTGAAGCTTCTGGACACTGCCCTTGAGGCGGTAGAGGTGGGATCCCTCGCTGAGTCCGCGGGAAAAGCCGAACCTGGAGGGTAAACAGATGATGATGATGATGAAATATCATTCCATGTTAAGAAAACAGTAGGCCAACTGCTTTTATGGACCTACAAGGAACACCCAAAATTCTTCGTAATTATAGGATATCATAATGTAATTTATATTGTATTTGTGCAGAAAGAAAATTGGACGAGGCATTTCTTGCCCGTGCGTTATTAAAATAATTTCTAAGTTCTTCTATTTCATTAGTACGTTCACAGGGAGGAAGCACAATGGTGGGAACAGCCTTCCGTCATTTTCCCTCTGTGTCGCTCTGGTACAAGTAACGCGTAATTCGTTACTCTATGAATCCTGACAAATTATTACTTTTGTAGAGAAGTCGTCTATTTGTGTGTTGCGTATGTATTGTAGATTTTATACCAATGCCTTCGTGTCTTGGGTTGAGGGAGTGTTATGAGATTAACTAGCCTACGTGTGCGATTTTTTCCCTTAACATTAATACAGTGATTTATTTACTTTATGGATGAGGCCAAGAATGAAACAAAAGTAAATTGTGCCTGTTTTCTCCCCCCTTTTAACTTGAACTTAAAAACGGAGTTTCGCAAATATTCCGCTGTTTTGTCGTTGTGCTGTAAGCATCAAAATGAGCCCCTCTAAACCCCCTCCCCTCACCCCCTATAGTTCATAAATGCAATGCCCTGCTTAGTTTTATCTACCTTTTATCCTGAAATTAAATACTGAGTTTCATCAATGTATGTGCTGCCGTTTTCCCGTAATACTGTTGAGGAGATCCGTCCGATATGGCAATTTTATTGTCGTAAGAGCAATACTGGTTTCTTAACATGGAATGACCTTATAGTCAAAAACTAAAAGCAGTGTTATCCAGTGATCAACGAGCGTAGCAACCTCGATAACTGTCATTCAATGGTCTTTGCTGGGCTTATGATTCATCGATATATCGATAACGGACGCAAAGTTCGCGACTGAAATTAAAGTGTTGCTCCCATCTCCAAAAAAGAGGGTTTTTAATTAAATTTCCGAAACTCCGGCCGGAAGTTCTTTCTGCAGATAAAAGAGAACGTATGGGCGATACCATGATGATGTAAGATTCATTAACTGAATGATTTTTTCATTTTAGATTTATCCTCTTGACTTCTAATAAAATAAAATGCTGTAATTTCCATGGATAGTCCGCCTCTGTGGTGTAGTGCTTAGCGTGATTAGCTGCCACCCCCGGAGGCCCGGGTTCGATTCCCGGCTCTGCCACGAAATTTGAAAAGTGGTACGAGGGCTGGAACGGGGTCCACTCAGCCTCGGGAGGTCAAGTGAGTAGAGGTGGGTTCGATTCCGCCCTCAGCCATCCTGGAAGTGGTTTTCCGTGGTTTCCCACTTCTCCTCCAGGCGAATGCCGGGATGGTACCTAACTTAGAGCCACGACCGCTTCCTTCCCTCTTCCTTGCCTATCCCTTCCAATCTTCCCCTCCCTCCACAAGGCCCCTGTTCAGCATAGCAGGTGAGGCCGCCTGGGCGAGGTACTGGTCATTCTCCCCAGTTGTATCCTCCGACCGAGAGTCTGAAGCTCCAGGACACTGCCCTTGAGGCGGTAGAGGTGGGATCCCTCGCTAAGTCCGAGGGAAAAACCGAACCTGGAGGGTAAACAGATGATGAAGAATTTCCATGGATGCTAACATAATTTTTACTTCAGGATATTAGTCCACGACATAATTACGATGCGCTTCTTTAGTAGAACAAAATGTGTTATTCTCCTCATTTTAGTACGTACAATATAGAAAATGAGCTGGCAGAATCTATGTCAATTAGCAAAGCAAAGTCACCTCAGTACAGGCCATGAAGATCCTTGGAGGAGTGGAAGGTAGAGGCTTCCACCATTGTTAACCGCGGCACGTGATGGGGTAGAGTGGTTAGCTCTACGCCCGGCCGCCTTTGCCTCCGGGAATTTTTGTTGCAGGCTGAGTGAACCTCAGGGCCATATGCACCTCAGGAAGTGGAAATCTCGTTTCTTAAATTTTACGACTTCCTGATTGGGATTCAAATCCACGTCCTTCCGGGTGAACCGAGCACACCTCGGCCAATTAGGTTATTTTTATACATATGTACACATAAATATTTTTATCATTTAATCCATACCGTATTTTGGTGTATCTTCTACCGCCGAAAGCAACCCGTGCGATAAAAAATATATTTCGCTGGATATTCGCAGTAGAATCAATCTTATAATGAGAGAGCATCATAGCAGATTCCCTCTTCTACCAGATACAAGGCAGAATTTTCATCTGTATACTTGAAGATCCTCCGTATACAACTTGAATAAAGTTAGCATGTGGCGTAACAGCCCAATACGGCCCACTACTGCGCAGCAGGTATTGGATCGCCACGTGGTGAGCGCGACAAACTCAGATTGATTGGTTGTGTTGACCATGTCATTCAAATCCGACAGATTCTCAGCTGGTCTCTCGAGGCTCAGTGAAACCCGTTCTAGCCTGAATTCGAAATTATAATCCTAGGACTGGTCGTTATTCGAACTCAGGACCTCCGGGTTAAATGGGCAGCAGGCTACCCGTACCACACTGGACTGGAACACAATTTACATACCTCCAACTAAATCTAATTTTCACCGATTCCTCATTGATGTTATATTTACAACTCAACTGCGTTTTTTTCTATTCCCTTTAAGTCGCACCGACACAGATATGTCTTATGGCGATGATGGGAGAGGAAAGGAAACGGCCGTGGCATTAATTCAGGTACAGCCCCAGCTTTTGCCTAGTGTGAAAATGGGAAACCACGGAAAATCATCTTCAGGGCTGCCGACGGTGGGGGTTCGAACCCACTGTCTCCCGGATGCAAGTTCACAGCTGCGCACCCCTAACAGCACGGCCAACTCGCCCAATACTACGTGCTTAATAATAATGTTATTTGCTTTACGTCCCACTAACCACTTTGACGGTTTTCGAAGACGCCAAGGTGCCGGAATTTTGTCCCGCAGGAGTTTTTTACGCGCCAGTAAATCCACCGACACGAGGCTGACGTATTTGAACAAATTCAAATACCACCGGACTGAGCCAGGATCGAACCTGCCAAGCTGGGGTCAGAACGGCAGCGCCTCAACCGTCTGAGCAACTCAGTCCGACACTACGTGCTTTAATTCATCATCATCATCATCATCATCTGTTTACCCTCCAGGTTCGGCTTTTCCCTCGGACTCAGCGAGGGATCCCACCTCTACCGCCTCAAGGGCAGTGTCCTGGAGCTTCAGACTCTTGGTCTGGGGATACAACTGGGGAGTATGACCAGTACCTCGCCCAGGCGGCCTCACCTGCTATGGTGAACAGGGGCCTTGTAGGGGGATGGGAAGGTTGGAAGGGATAGGCAAGGATGAGGGAAGGAAGCGGCCGTGGCCTTAAGTTAGGTACCATCCCGGCATTCGCCTGGAGGTGAAGTGGGAAACCACGGAAAACCACTTCGAGGATGGCTGAGGTGGGAATCGAACCCACCTCTACTCAGTTGACCTCCCGAGGCTGAGTGGACCCCGTTCCAGCCCTCGTACCACTTTTCAAATTTCGTGGCAGAGCCGGGAATCGAACCCGGACCTCCGGGGGTGGCAGCTAATCACGCTAACCACTACACCACAGAGGCGGACACGTGCTTTAATTACGTGTCTAAACCACCGACACTCTATAAGATTTTCAGCGGCATGTGGTTGCTGGTAAGCAGTCCCCACGCTCATATTAGGAGACTTAAGCAATGGGGCCAAGAGCGCTAAATAAATAAATAAATAAATAAATAAATAAATAAATAAATAAATAAATAAATAAATAAATAAATAAATATCACTTTCTGAAATAATATAGATTAATACTACTACTACAGTCCGCCTCTGTGGTGTAGTGGTTAGTGTGATTAGCTGCCACTCCCGGAGGTCCGGGTTCGATTCCCGGCTCTGCCACGAAATTTGAAAAGTGGTACGAGGGCTGGAAAGGGGTCCACTCAGCCTCGGGAGGTCAAGTGAGTAGAGGTGGGTTCGATTCCCACCTCAGCCATCCTGGAAGTGGTTTTCCGTGGTTTCCCACTTCTCCTCCAGGCGAATGCCGGGATGGTACCTAACTTAAGGCCACGGCCGCTTCCTTCCCTCTTCCTTGCCTATCCCTTCCAATCTTCCCATCCCTCCACAAGGCCCCTGTTCAGCATAGCAGGTGAGGCCGCCTGGGCGAGGTACTGGTCATACTCCCCAGTTGTATCCCCGACCAAGAGTCTGAAGCTCCAGGACACTGCCCTTGAGGCGGTAGAGGTGGGATCCCTCGCTAAGTCCGAGGGAAAAGCCGAACCTGGAGGGTAAACAGATGATGATGATGATGACTACTACTACTACTACTACTACTACTACTACTACTACTACTAATAATAATAATAATAATAATAATAATAATAATAATAATAATAATGGCGCGTGGCATCCGGAGAGGCCTGGTGCATGTCTTTCGAGTTGACGCCGATTGGATGAACTGCGCGTCTGTGAGGATGGGACCCTATCTATGATGAAATCTAATGCTGAAGACTGTATATACACTCAGTCCTTGAGACATAGGAATGAACTAATGAATGTTACAATCCTCGGCCCGACCGGGAATCGAACTCGGGACATCTTGGGCCAAAGGTCAGCATGCTAAGCATTTAGACATTGAGCCGGACGTTCTGAATTACAATACTCCACTTATGACCATATATATGGGTAGATTGTTTTCTGGAACCAATTTCTTCAAGTATAACTTGTCCACTTGAAATTATTATTATTATTATTATTATTATTATTATTATTATTATTATTATTATTATTATTATTATTATTAATTGTAGGATCACGTCAGTGAACTATGACAGTAAACCTACTGGGGTATGCGGCATCTCTGACTCTTATACAGCGTGAAGCGAAATTCGCGCACTCGGGCGTTGCAGTGCGACTCCTCACAAGCCAGCAATAAAAAAATGTCTCTCACAAAAGTTCGTCCTGCGAGTATATCCGGGAGAAAAAGGACGTTGGAGAGTGGCAATCTGGAAACACTGTAATCACATGTAGGTAACTACCTCTGTCAGCACAAGTTAGTCGTGCTGTTCAGTTGGTGCAGTGGGTAGAGTTTTGGGTTAGCATGCAGGAGGTCGAGGGATTGATCCTGGTTTGAGGCGTATGTTTTTTATTTCGTAAATGTAGTCCGGGTGGTATGGTATCTGGCATCTTAATCGTCAACAGCGATTGCAGCGGGTTCTCTAGAAACCATTTGCACTTACATACTACGACCCTAGAAAGGTACGAACATTCGGTATCATGGGTCAGCTTTGAAAAACGCCCTTTCCACTACGTGGGCGTGAATTTATTCGCACCATTTCGTCTACTAGGTGCGTTACATGTTCAGCGTTACTAAGTTGTGTAAATGTAGGATACATGTGACCTAAGAAACGGTGTCTTACTGTATTACTGTCCGATGGAAAAAAGCAAATAAAAAAGTACGCCTCAACCCAGGATCGAACCCTCGAACTCCTGCATGAAAACCTAAAACTCTGTCCACTGCACCAACTGCACAGCACAGCTAATACGTGCTGACAGAGATAGTTACCCTACATGTGGTTACAGTGTTGCTAGATTGCCACTTTTCAACGTTCTTTTTCTGCCAGATATACTCGCAGGACGAAATTTTGTGAGAGACATTTTTTTTTATTGCTGGCATGTGAGGAGTCGCGCTGCGACGCCCGAGTGCGCGAATTTCGCTTCACCCAGTATACTGGATTTACCTTGGGCTGCTCTATTACCAGTCCAGTTAAAGGACCCGAAAAAGGTTATAGGATATTAAAAATGAGTGCGTCCGCCTCTGTGGTGTAGTGGTTAGCGTGATTAGCTGCCACCCCCGGAGGTCCGGGTTCGATTCCCGGCTCTGCCACGAAATTTGAAAAGTGGTACGAGGGCTGGAACGGGGTCCACTCAGCCTCGGGAGGTCAACTGAGTAGAGGTGGGTTCGATTCCCACCTCAGCCATCCTCGCAGTGGTTTTCCGTGGTTTCCCACTTCACCTCCAGGCGAATGCCGGGATGGTACCTAACTTAAGGCCACGGCCGCTTCCTTCCCTCATCCTTGCCTATCCCTTCCAATCTTCCCATGCCCCTACAAGGCCCCTGTTCACCATAGCAGGTGAGGCCGCCTGGGCGAGGTACTGGTCATACTCCCCAGTTGTATCCCCCGACCAAGAGTCTGAAGCTCCAGGACACTGCCCCTGAGGCGGTAGAGGTGGGATCCCTCGCTGAGTCCGAGGGAAAAGCCGAACCTGGAGGGTAAACAGATGATGATGATGATGAAAAATGAGTGCGGTTTTAATACAGCCTTTCAGAACACTTCATAAATAAACTTGTTTGTAGATCCGTATTAAATTAATATTGAGACCTTAAAATAGCTTGTCCTCACAATTGAATGTTACTTCTGTAGAGAGTCCGCCTCTGTGGTGTGGTGGTTAGCGTGATTAGCTACCACTCCTGGATTCGATTCCTGACTCTGTCAAGAAATTTGAAAAGTCTTACAAGGGCTGGAACGGGTTCCACTTATCCTCTGAAGATCAAATTAGTGGAGGTGGGTTCGATTCCCTCCTCAGCCATCCTTGAAGTGGTTTTCCGTGGTTTCCCACTTTTCCTCCAGGCAAATGCCTTAAGGCCACGGCCACTTCCACTTCCTTCCCTCTTCCTTGTCTATCCCTTCCAATCTACCCGTCCCCCCTCCACAAGCCCCTGTTCAGCATAGCAGGTGAGGCCGGCTGGGCGAGGTTCTAGTCGTCCACCCCAGTTTTATCCTCCGACCCAAAATCTCAAGCTCCGCCCTTGAGGCTGTAGAGGTGGAATCCCTCGCTGAATCCTAGGGAATAACCAACCCTGGAGGGTAAACAGATTAAGAAAGAAAGAAAGAAAGAAAGAAAGGAAGATGAAACACCACAGGTATGTCCTCATTAAAATAGGTACTAACATGTCTAGCATGTCAAATAACATGACAACGGAATTGAAATTAAAGTTATAATATGAGCCTTTTACTGATAATTATAAAACGACAAATTGATATATTTTGAATTATATTTATCCCATAGTGATGAGTGATGACAGACGAATGGAAAGGAAATTACAGAGCTATACCTTTTGAGAGCTTATCTAATACACGCGAGCACACCATTTAAAGCGCGTTCAGTTAACAATTTCACAGGATGTTGCTTGCAGTAATACCAAACTGAAATGCAAGGTTTAACGACGTGCTGAAACGAAATGTGGAAATTCTTGAAGGAAGCAAGTGTAATATATTTTTCTCAATGTGGAATGAGAATATTCAAGAAATTAAATTAAATACTTAACTTCGAACACTTACGATGACATTGGGGGCAGCGTTTGTTGAAGGAGGATAATTTCACCTGAGCAGGCGGACGACTCGTATTTGTAGTTAGTGTTGTTGTTTGAGTCATCAGTCCATAGACTGGTTTGATGCAGCTCTCCATGCCACCCTATCCTGTGCTAACCTTTTCATTTCTACGTAACTATTGCATCCTACATCTGCTCTAATCTGCTTGTCATATTCATATATTGGTCTACCCCTACCGTTCTTACCCCCTACACTTCCTTCAAAAACCAACTGAACAAGTCCTGGGTGTCTTAAGATGTGTCCTATCATTCTATCTCTTCTTCTCGTCAAATTTAGCCAAATCGATCTCCTCTCACCAATTCGATTCAGTATCTCTTCATTCGTGATTCGATCTATCCATCTCACCTTCAGCATTCTTCTGTAGTTAGTAAGATGTTTTAAAAGGATCCACAAAGTCCCCTGTCAGAGAGTGAACGCCTGTCATACGACTTGAAGATAAATCATCCCATCACCGTCAGAGATCTCCTTATCGAGAGCCCTGTGTCGGTGCCAAATATTTACAAACATCGTTGCCAGATTGAAAAAAATAGGATAGACATGTGAATCCCAAATTTGAAAATAGGATGTTTCTTCTTTTAAGGGCGGTCGTAATGCTGTATCTCGTCAACATTAAAATAGCGGAATAAATGAACGTTTTTCTCAGTAGCCATTAAATATAGAAAGATGAGTTTTAATACGATGTTAACTCATGTCTTTTGCTGATCTAGAATAGCTTCGAGATATATGCTGCGAAAAAGTTATGATTTTTTAATATTCCCCAATTTTAATTTTTCCGCAGATCCATATTTCCACAAGAGTATCACGAACATTTCATGGAAATAAACCCAGTAGTTTCTGAGAAAAGGGAGCACTTGTTTCGGAAAATATGATTTTGAGTAAATTGCACTTAAAAGTAAAAATTTCGCTATTTTTTTTAACATTCCTTATAAAATGAAGAAACACGTATTTTGCTTTGCTTTCGACTTGAGAGAGGACTGTTTCTCATATGAACAGTTCTATGTCGCACGTAGAGAGGTAGCTCTGCCAGTAGCCTGGTCTTCTTAGCCGCCAAATGATAATACTACGAACGTGGTTTACATTGAAATGCTGGGGTAAATGAAACTCAATTTTTGGTGAGTTTTTATACTTCAGGAATTTTTAGATAATGTCTTAGTGCAGTACCGATGACGATTGTGATTACGTTTATCAAATTACGAAATATACGCGTGCGAAGCCGCAGGTAACAGCTAGTACATGTATTACCGTAATTCAAACAAACAAGTGAGCATGTGATAATAGCAGTACGTTAAGGTAACTCTGTCATCTATCAACCAACAGGAACCCAGCGAGTGGCCTCTTTATTCACTCCTGCCAAATTTTATATATTGTAAAAAGAAACGGGACAAACTATAGTGAGGAGGTACTATCACGAAAAGCACATACCACCAGGCAATTTTACTCACAATAATCAATATATTAATAGCCTATCATTCGAAAAGTGAAGCAAATATTTTTAAGAGTTTATGAATTTCCGGTAAGAACATTCTCTATTTTCGGATCAATGAACACATGCCAAGAATGCGCAGTGATCTTCAGTTATGAGGGCGCCGGTTTCGATTCAGAGCCAAATCCGGGAATTTCACTGTGTATGGTTTATTCCTCGGGCTCGGGGCTGAGTTTTCGTGTTGGCCTTAATATTAAGAACTTGGTATACGTGTGATACACTTCACCACCATCCACCACACATCAGACTGTAATGAATGCGTCCCCCTTCATGTGGTTGGCGTGCGGATTCAGCGATCGAAATAAATTAGGACAGAGTCCAAAAGGAAAATGAAGAAGATACAAGTAGAGTACCAAAAGTTGTTACCACTTATGAAAATTACTAACTACCCTATTCTTATGCATAGAAGTGATGACCACTTCAGATTTCTAAAGATCACGCTTGCATTGTTTTACTTTTGGAGAGAATTTAAAGACATATGCTAATATTTGACCGAAATCGTTAAACGACGAGGCTTATCGTGAACCTGCGAAACCTCCTTTCATGTCAGATCATTAAAAAAGAACGAGCTGAAAGTTAATTACGGCTCCCACCGAAGACCTTCAACATTGATTCAACAATAACACGTAAAATGCATGGGGCAGCGCAGCAGTTCCAGAAATATAATTTTCTTCAATGGTAGAGCGCTGGTTTGCAGAGCTGAGGTTGGTAGATTCGATCACGGCTCGGTTCGGTGCTCACATATCCTGCCCTGCTCTATATCAGTTGATTTTCCAAAACGTAAGGGCACTCTTTCAGGACAAATTTTCCGTCAACTTAGTGTCTCCGAAAACTGTAAAAGTGGTTATACTATTAACATTAAAATTAATTTGTTACGCCTCCTACACTAAAAGAGTGTCAGGAGTAATTTTCACGGAGGTGGGTAAAATTTGAAAAGGAAGGTGTATTTTTCCCCGTTTCCAGAGCACGCTCACGATGTGAGCTACTGACATTAGCCTTTCAATGCTCCAACACTTGGTTTCGTTTTTGTTCTAGTGTTTGAAACAGAGGTTTATCACGGCTGTAGCTGTAAGTCAATACTATTTACAGCTGGTGTGAACACTGACATACATTATTCTTCGGAGGAACTGCGTGTATCCATTCTAGATTTCCTGCGATGTCATCTGTATTGATTGACGGGTGCGCAGGAACTGCGCTGCTCCACCGGTCGCCAGCATCATTTCCTCAGCAAGGGCAGGGATGGTCTGTGTACAGTACAGTTAGTTGTGTGTGACAGATGCATAATGGGCCCCAGCTGACTCATGCCCTGCCCGGGCCCCACTCTTCTCTTCGCAATATCGAGCTGACACGAGTTACCTCCCATGCTAAATAGCAAGACAACAATACACGCCGTTGCATACCCAACAAGATAGACAAACTAGGGAAGCTGCTACACTACTTTGCAGTGTTTCAAGAGAATTCTTCAACATCTCTCGAAATAACCTTACGTCTTAAGAACAACTTTTTTTCCTTATTCATTTTACATAAGGCTCTGCTACACTCGTCAATATTTTTAGCATTTTAAAACAGATTCTGTTGTGTTGAAGTGGAACTGATATGGTATTTTTTAATTTTGAATGGAACTCAAATTAGTACGCTTCCCGATAACTTTGTACCCAGATGGAAATAAAACACCCAGCATGTGACCAAATATAACAAATTAAGGAACATCCTCAGTTAGAAAATCACAAATTAAAGAGAGTTTTCAATGCATTCACGTGAGTCAATAACATGTACAGTAGGTCCTCCACGAAGCGTGAGGCACTCTTAAATGCGATGGGGCAGGCTCTGTGCCAAATCATTGAGTATTTCTTGAGGCAAACGGTCCCAGTCCTCGATGGCAGTTTGTATTAGGGCCTGGATCGTTAGTGGTGGATGTTCACGGTTAGAAATTGCTCTTTTAATGAAATTCCACGCATGATCTATGCAGTTCATGTGCGGGAAAAACGCTGGCCAGTTCATTCTTTGGATCCGACGTACCTCCAGGTACAGATGCTGCGCGATGTGTCCTGTAGCATATACCTATCTCCTACAGTCTCTGCAATACCACTTACTATAGGTCGGAGTATGTCGTTTTCGTACTCTGTGGTTGTCATATTTCCTTGAATGTCAACCAGTGGTGTACGGCGGACGGACTTGATATCTGTCTACCTCAAAGCAGTTCGTGACGTTATACTGAGAATGATTCAGTGTAACGTTCCTTTCTTACCTTCCATATGCGCAGGATGTTGTCATCACGGTGTAAATCAATTCGCACTTCATCAGTGAATAACATTGATCCCATGACCAAATCTGACGTGTTGTAGCCCAACGAATGTGAGCCTTTCACTACTGCGCTCAATTTGGGTACTTAAACTCCCATAGCTCTTGGCGCATAGTAGTAGCTCTACGTGTAGGGTGTCTACGTGCAGATATGCGTATATACCGGTCTTGAGCTGCTGCTGCTGCTGTTTTGAGTGGACGGCCCGCGCGATATCGATCTGCTACGCAGTGGGTGTCTTGGAACTGTTTCCACAACCAGGAGACAAATTCACATGAACAGTGTTGGCAACGTCCTCTTGACTCATTTTCTGTTGCATCAGTGCGATGATTTTGATGTGATGCACTGTATAGGTGGTGGTTAAAATCTGTCCGGGTATGGCGGTGCTCCAAGAGGATAGCGCCCACTCTCAGACCAAGAGGTGTGTTACGGTGATTTGATGTATGGTGAAGGTGTGAGGGTAGAGCGGCCGTGGCCAATGAAGGAATGGTCCCGGCATTCGCGTTAGTTCAGGAGAATGTAAAACCATGGAAAACCATTCTCAGGACAGCGAACAGTGGGGACCGGGCCCTCTGCTTCCCGAACGCAGAGCTGTAGAGCCACGGTAAAGTCGTGGCCTCCGCTCAGCCAAAGCTTGCTCTGCTCAGTTGCTATATAGAGCGTATGTCAAGGCGCTTACGTGCGCGGTGTATAAAAGGAAGGCACACTGATAAGCTTGCTTCGACGTCAACCTCTGCTCTAGCGTACTGGATTTGTTTTCCAGTCGTGAGTCGAATGCCTCCTGCTGTGAAGAAGGCGGAGTTACCATGATTTACCTACTATCTGACAATGAATGAAATATTAATCATTGGTGGGTAAACTGCAAATATTCTTATCTACTTTTGACTGTTATAAATACATCTGATTGTTGGTCTGTTTGTTTGCCCTTTTGTCTATCTTTCGCGTAAAAATACTCACCGATCGATCTGAAATTTCACAAATATATAGCTGTTACTTTTCGTTAATATACAAGCCAACTTTTATTTTAATACTTAGGTCACCGAGCTTGATAGCTGCAGTCGCTTAAGCGCGGCTAGTATCCCGTATTAGGAAGATAATGGGTTCGAACCTCACTGTCGGTAGACCCGGAGATGGTTTTCTGTGGTTTCCCATTTTCAAACCAGGCAAAGGCTAAGATTGTACTTTAATTAAGGCCATGGCCACTTCCTTCCCACTCCTAGTCCTTTCCTGTCTCATCGTCGCCATAAGACCTATCTGTGTTGGTGTGACGTAAAGCAACTTGTAAAAAAAAAAGTACCTTGGTCTGCTCCAAGATGACGGCCATTGATGTGTACGAATATGCTAAAACCAAAATAATGGGTAAATGTTTAATCCTATAATAATAATAATAATAATAATAATAATAATAATAATAATAATAATAATAATGTTATTGATTTCCATCACACTAACTACTTTTGACGATTTTCGGTGACGCCAAGGTGCCGGAAGTTTGTCCCGCAGGATTTCTTTTACGAGTCAGTAAATCTACTGACACGAGGCTGACATATCAGCGCACCTTCGAATACCACCGGACTGAGTCATGATCGAACCTGCCAAGTTGGGTTCAGAAGGCCAGCATCTCAACCGTCTGAGTCACTCAGCCTGGAATCCTACCATACTGTAAAAGTGGAGCCCATCAACTGGTTTTAGTTTCAATTTACTACAAAATAGTTCATAAACCGTTTCTTCGTAACTCTAATGGTTTCCGAAGAGATTATCAGGTTAAGTTTTAGCACAGGTCACTCACCCGTTGAGCACTAACCGGCTGGGGAGGAATAGGGAGAATCACGTTATAAGTACTTGGGTTGACATTTGGTTTGGGTGTAAGTTTAAGTGAGATGTTCCATTCACACAAAGGCACGTAACTTTGGGTGTTGCAAAATGGCTGTCCTAATTTCTACGAATTTATTTGCACTTTTTAGATAAAATATTTTATTTTTCAGACTTATTTCCACGTTTGTAAAAAAATGTAAAGAACATAAATATCTTAGTGATTATTCCTCATATGATACAAATTTATGAGACATAAAGAATCGGAAGCTATATTTTGCACAATGTTTACTATGAACAATTTTTTATACAGCTAACAGCTAACATTAACGGTGAAACTTGACATTACCTCTTTTGGTCTCCCAAACATTTCTACGCCACTGTATACTAATGTACATGACAGTGTGCACCCCAGCGATATCTGAAGTTATATTCCGAGTGTCGAGACATTCTATTAATCCTTTTCCTCATGATATTATTACAGACAGACAGACAGACAGACAGACAGACAGACAGACAGACAGACAGACAGACAGACAGACAGACAGATAGACAGACAGACAGACAGACAGACAGACAGACAGACAGACAGACAGACAGACAGACAGACAGACAGACAGACAGACAGACAGACAGACAGACAGACAGACAGACAGACAGACAGACAGACATTGAATTGAGTATATTTCCGACCTTCGTATACCTAATCCATGATAAAAACGAAGTCTGAGGTAAAACTTTGAAGAAATCAAAGTGCGATTGTATTTACTCTGTATGAAAGACAAAACTTCGTAGTCATGAAATAGCACTTCGTATGCTACTAGGTCAGCTCGTCAATTCCCTAATTTTTAGTTTTTTGTTATAACGTCGTTAAGAGCCTATGAAGTAAAGTTCCATTTTCACACTTCTCTACCACAAGATGATGGTCTTGACAGCGACAGGTTGGATATTGGCCTCATAGCCCCAATATTCTTCAGCGTTAAAGATTGATGAAGGTCGGAACCTACTCACTTAATATCTCGTCTAGCGGGTGACACAGACACCTGTCGTAACTTGGTCTGAGGATATTTCATCTTGTTCGATGTTCTTGTTCGTATTCCCAAAAAACTATATCACAAGTTGACATTTCTTCCTAATGATAAAACTTAGTTTCAACTGTAAATATACCATTCAGTCGCACGCGGTCATTGCACAAGGTGTTTCTTATTAGCTCTCCACATCAACGACAGAAGTACAACTGAAGATTTACAAAACTTCAAATCTTCCTCAGCACCAGAAAAACCAACAATGAAGTGGCAGAAGAGTAACACTGCTTATATGTACATTTCTTGAGTGTGCTCTTGTAGCGTCACACTTTATACAACACTCGTACTGAGCTATGAACGTCTTCTCTTCAATATACATTTGTCCAGTATACACTTTGCCAATACTGTGTGTCCACAATGAAACCAATAATATTTCTGGGACACCGTAACATTCACATAGCGCTATCATTGAGTATATACTCAGGCTCAGTACAGTGAACAACAAATATTTTCTTCAGAAAGTTGACTTAAATATAAATAAAAATAAACACACACAAAGTAGATCGTTGTCGGCACATAGTACCTGCCCCTTTATTAGAGCGAGTATTAGTATCTTATACATTCTGGATTTCTTTAACGGTTAAGCGAGAAATAAGGAACTACTGCGTGAAAGATTTTATTTAAAAATATGTTCCCTTTATTTTGAAGTAGAAAATGCTTTCATAGGGATTACTTTGGACTAGGAAAAATCACGAATAATTGGCCAGGTTGAGTGGTTCAGCCGGACAGAATATTTGCTGTCTGAGGTTCAGTTCCAATGCAGTCCGCTGATGATAAAGATGCTCAAGTTTGTCAGCTTCGTCTCGGAAGATTTACCAGTACCTGAAAGTGGTACAAACTTCTGACACCATGGCGTGTCCGTAACCCGTTAGGAAGTATTTAATAGATGTTTTTTTGTTTGCTATTGGCTTTACGTCGCACCGACACAGTACGTCTTATAGCGACGACTTTAGTAGATGCAAAGCGGATACTGTTATTATAATAAACTAAGAGCATCACTTGGTAAGGATATTTTTCCTTGGACATAATCGTCTCTGGCGACATGTGGAACTGAGTTACTAGTTTAATATGTTCTAGGGATTATTTTCTAGAGATCTTCTGACTTCCAGACGAATGTATTAGAGAGCTAGGCCTAATTCCATGGTTCAATACATTCTAATTATTGCTAACGGAGAAGTCTAGGTCTACAAATATGACGGAAATGTCGACCTTTATATGCTGCGGTTGCTGGAAGTATTTAGAAAAGAAACATGATCCTACGGCTTGCTTAAATCATAAACAGTTTAATTCCGTCTTCTTCGACGAATTACATTTTTCGTGTGCATAAACTCATGTGTTACGCTTGGTGCAGAAACCTTGATTTGGCCTCGGATTCCTGTGCCCGTGATACAAAATTGTCTTTTGTCACAACTTCCTTGCTCATTCTCTCCTTTTCTGCTTTGTCGCAGCTTGCTTAAAGGACCAGGCATTCCAGCGTGAAACATTCGCAACGGTAACGAAACTTCCGAGAGTCTAAGTTGACGCCAACTCAGGGCACGTTGAGGTAGAGTGGCCACACTGAAGCGAATTGCTGCTAGGGCATCAGCGAAATTTCAGCGTTTGAAATTATGTTCTCTTCGTACTCGGCTTCTTTCCATTGCCACTGAGAAATGTGTATCTCTGAATAACGTTCACTGAGAAATTAATTGACAACGTGAGAAAATACTCAGTTGTAAATGTTTTATCCCATGAGAATTATGTAAAAGAAACAATTTGAAAAATTCTGCCCCTTAAGGGGATGAAACAGGATTTCGAGCCTGCAAACCAAAATATTAATTCATCCGATTGCTTTCACCCTACAAATTTAAATTTCACATGACGGTTGCTCTTTTATATCTTAGATGATGAGATGTTCAATAAGATAAGGTTTAAACGAGTTTCACCCATCCGAGGATTTAATAGCGTTTAAAGTAAGAAAAAAATTGATTCCACCAAAACTGTTTTACGATCGTCACCATAAGACCTGTCTGTGTCGGTGCGACGTAAAGCAACCAGCAAAAAAGACTGTTTTACGTAGGAATGTCCAATTTCATATCGTCCCTTAAGACTGGTCAAGCCTCCCAGCCACATATTAATATGCAGTCCGTCAGAACCATTTTCGTTTAATTCATTTTCCTATACGCGTGTGTAAAGGAATGTAAACCTTACTGTATCGTACTGCAGGAATGCATGTTTGCATGACATATTTAACCACTCCTAGAATATGGTGTATTCAATGTCCATATCCCTTAACAACTAATGTCGTCACCCCGTTACCTCACTGGAAGCCTCCCAGCGATGTGAGAAACACTAGAAAGGTGAACCCAGAGCTGTCGGATTACAGAAAACTTCGGGGGAGGGGGTTCTCCTCGTCGGAAATATCTGGAAGGGCTGGCCTCCCTGTATAAGGCAGTTCGGACGAAATTCAGCGATTAAATTCTGCCAGCGATCGAGACGGTTCAGTTCTTTGTGTGACAGTGATGCGAAGCACTGGGAGCGCTGTTATGTGTGAACTGACAGCGAATGCGGAACAGCTCAGCAGAGCGACGAGGGTCGGTGAAAGAAGACCGCCACAACTATACGAACTGCGTCTCACGTTCAGAGTTGTAAGACTGTGTTGCGCGCGCGCAAACAGAACTGTACGGCCGCAATAGTTGTACAATGTGTTTAATCGTGAATTGCCCTCGGGTACAAGTGACAGTTGCATAGGTGTGTGTAGTCTAATTGTTTTTAACTGGTGTCAGAGTGAATAACTAGTTTGACTGAATAGTGAGAATAGCGAGGGAGAAACAGAGAGAGCGAACTGGTTTAAGTGTGTGCCTCTGTAGCTGTATACCGGCCCCATGGTGTAGCGGTAGAGTGTGCCCCCTCTTATGCGGAGGCCCCGGGTTATATTATCGGTCAGGTCTGGGATGTTTACCTGGTTCTGAGGACTTGTTCCAGGTCCATTCAGCTAACGTGATTACAATTGAGGAACTATCTGACGGTGAGCTGGTCTAAAAAGCCAAGAATAACGGCCGAAAGGATTCGTCATGCCGACCACACGACACCTCGTAATCTGGAGGCCTTAGGACTGAGGAACGGTTGCTTGGTAGGGCATGGCCCTTCGGGGCTGTTGTGCAGTGGGGTTTTGCTTTTGTTTTGTGTACCTGTATAAGGAACAGTTGTTAGTTAATACGTCTTAGTTGTGTGTTTATTTATCCACCCGCCTTCAGATAACAGTACAATATGTCAAGGTACGAAATATAACAAACCTAGAATCTCCTTCATATTTATGGCAAGTATTGAAAGAGCCTCTTCTTCATCCGATGAGGAGAACATGGTTGTTATGACAGAGTTTGCGAAATAGCGTTGATGTTTTGGTAGAGTTGACGGTTCATTGTAAATAAACGTACCACTTTCGCTGCCGCAGCAGACGTGTAGATTTATCACTGTCACAGCCATCGCCACCGCTGCGAATGTTTCGCCTTCGCGTGAAGAGTATAACTTCGGATGGTTCTTCTGGTAAGGTCTATTCCATTCCCTGGTCTCTGATTGGATCATTCTCGTTACGCTGTCTCGCGAGTGGCTGGCTTCCTTCGCTGAGCGTGGATTGTCTGCAGCTTGCTTCAGTCTGAGAAGGATGATTGAATAATATGTAGGCCTGTGCGTTGTTCTCGGGCAATGTTCCCACTTTGAGATCTCGTTTGCTATTCTAGCTTCAGGGTAATAAGAGAAACAATACTAAAATGATCTGAATTATTAATTAAGCTTATTTTCTTCTTGTGTTGGAAACTTCAAAATTACCTACTATATACATTTTGGTATTTAATTTTCACTCTGCCTAACTCCATTTGTAATCCCCCTTGTATACTGTCCCTTACTGAACATTGTAACTTAGGTTTGGCCTCTGCTTAGATGGGAATATATTTGTCCCAAGTTGGGAAAAATAATGTTGAGAAAGTAAAATAATCTATATTTTGGAATACTGATGAGGAAAGAACTATCTACATTTTCCTAGCATCTTTTTTCTATTTGTTTCAGTTTTAATGTTTAGTTTAGTTTAAGTTACTGCTTTTCTTGTATGGCGGAGTTCAGGCTATGGAGTTGCTGTTATGCCAAATCACATTACGCAACATCGTTATACAATTTGTAGAATCATGTGAATACTATTCATATAATCATTAGTTAAGCATATATCTAAATATAATTAAAATTAATTTACTTAACATCTATAATTTTGTATGCTTATTGATGATTAAGAACTAAATATTAGTTTTGTTATGTTAGTGAAATCTACTTTCTACAGGTTTGAGTACCATATAAAAACATTTCATTCTAATACATTAATATCTATTATTTTGTCCGGCCCAATGGCTAAATGGCTAGCGTCCTGGCCTTTGGTCACAGGGGTCCCGGTTTCGATTCTCGGCAGGGTCGGGAATTTTAACCATAATTGGTTAATTTCGCTGACATGGGGGTTGGGTTTATGTGTCGTCTTCATCATCATTTAATCCTCATCACGACGCGCAGGTCGCCTACGCGTGCCAAATCAAAAAACCTGCATCTGGCGAGCCAAACCTGTCCTCGGACACTACCGCCACTAAAAGCCACACGCCATTTCATTTCATCTATTCTTTTATTTTCTTCCTTGTGATTGTGTTGTTATAGCAATGTGTGGGTGTAACTATTGTCACGACATGTCCTGAAACTGAACCCTGTTTGGATTTCATTGTACAGTATTCGTGCGAATCTGTATTCTTACTTCAGATGTGGTTGTCTGTTTGAGGTTTCATTTGTCCACCTTTACTACATTAAGTTTCATTCTCCTGGCTTATTGTCCTTAAATTCTGAAATTGGTATCTTGGTTTAA
The DNA here is from genome assembly GCF_040414725.1 of Anabrus simplex. NCBI lineage: Eukaryota > Metazoa > Arthropoda > Insecta > Orthoptera > Tettigoniidae > Anabrus > Anabrus simplex. The sequence goes on along the minus strand of NC_090266.1, from coordinate 1,208,039,683 downwards.
TGTCATGTATTCATCTTTGATGACGATAGAAATTATAGATGTACTATTTTCTTCTTGTAAATTCAGTTTTTTAAGGACCTATTTTTTTGGAATAAATTATATATTTTGATGTTCTACTAAACAAGTTTTCATAAAATAAAAATTAATACATGTAACATAATTTATGTCAAATTTATTTTCTTCATAATAATTATGTTAGAGTTCTCTTTTATGATTTTACCCAATTATGTTATTTTAAATTTGCAATGTTCAGATCTAGTAATTTATTTTAACCATGTTAATTCTCCACAAACTTGACGTTCTACGCGCTTCTGCAAATTTAATTTTATGGGGTTAATATGTTCCTTTACTAATAATTATTACATCTTTAACTGTAAATGCATACTTCAATCCTTCATTGATTTTATGATTACTGAGAATATTTTAGTTCATAGCATGTGTTCTGCATGATTGTCAACCAAAAATCTGTGCTATCTGAAGTAGTATACTGTTTTAGTAAATGATGACTCGTGGCTAATATTTAAGAATGTATTACAAACAATAAATAAACCAAGCAAAACGTACTGTAAGTATATAGTACTCGCTCAGTGATGAAAAGTAAAACCCACAATTCACTGTCCTACGTTTCAGAATTAGTCGATTGTTTTATAGTTGCAACCATGTGTCCTTCTCAGTGACATGGTGTTTCGAAGAATGGATTTGATTCTGTTGAGGGAAGAAACATCTTTCCGGTTCAGCAGTTGACATAGGTGTTGTGATTAATTTTCTCAACAATCTGATAATTTGAGGAAAGGTGTATTTTAAACTGGCGGTAAGCATGAACTGAAGTAATGGCACAGCTCCTTCTATGTTGATGAAATCTGGTCTTTGATACAAAATTCTCTCTCAGAAATATTACTTTAATGCTCTTCAACCTTAGAAGAATTCGATAGTTTTATTTTATCTATGAGGAGTCATAGTTAAAGCTGGAGTAGAAAGTTTTCGGCAAGGTCTTAGCCACGATTAGGGTAGCACCTGTGATTTATCATTAAGCATGATCACATAACAAGCTTGTACTTGGGAGGGCTCCTCCTCGGCGTGACGTCTGAACTTCTCTCTAAAATTTCAGCACGTGACGACTTGTGAGCCGGAGCTGATGCCAAAAGATTTCCGTCACCTTCTTCCGTAAGACGGTGGTTACGATGAACAGAATATAATCTGGTGCTTTAGGATGGAATGACCAGTGTGATACAGACCACTAACGGCCGCCACTTTTAATTAATTTTGAATTTACATTTTAGAACAAGCGGTCAGGTGATAAAGTTATTCACAGTATGCAAGGCATTGTCACGATAATCCTCAGCGATCCATTCTAACAATTATCACTCATATTTTCTCCTTTTGGCTCTATGTCTCTCAACAATGTATATCGCTATGTAGCTGGACACAATTCCGGGTATCAAAACTAGGCGATGTTCTAATTCTATTGGGAGTATTCCAAGTAATTTTATAAATGATATCAAAAAGGAAATGCAAATTGCTTGCACGAGGTCTAATTTACACCTCATGGCATTTATCGGACAACACCCCATGAGTAATTGATTCACATTTTCAGAACATATTAAGTTCTCATTGCTCTTCAAAATGATTTCGATTAAGAACCTACGATACTTTGCGGTGTCTAACGAACTCCTCAAGACGGTACCCGTACAAATGATTATTTACCACGTATTTCATACTCAGTAAAAACATATCTGAAGTAGCTTTTGTTCTTTAGAATTTAATTACACTCATTTTGCTTCGAACTATTCATTGTCATGTTCATGTATTGTTTGGTTCAATATATATTTGTGTATGTCAAGGTACTCATTAACTATTTACAATTAAATCCACCTGTATGGAGTCCAGTCCCTGCTAGTGACAGTCAATAAATAGAATACATAAAAGTAATAAAATGAAGTGAAATGAAAATGAAATTAAGAGAATAAAACATACATAATAAAATAAGTGAAAAGCCGGTAAATGAACAAATACATGGAATAGAACAGACAAAACTTAAAACATATTGTACACCAAAAAAACGTAAATTAGGTACCCACGGGCTGCAGATCATTGTGTTAGACTTCATTAATCGGGGCTACGCGTTCGATTCCCGGGAGGGATGTGTTATTTCAAATTACAGAAGGGGAATTCCTCTGACTCGGGGACTACTAATTTTTGCTGTTCGCAATACTCCTGCAACACGCACGAACGCACACGTACATTCACAATACAGTCCTCCACCACAATAACACGCGGTTCCCAAAGCACGGCAGATACCATGCACCTTAACTGGGGAGTCTACTTTGCAGGGGCCGCATGCGGTTGTAATACCTAATCATTTCCATAGCACACTATAGCTCAATGAGCTTTTCAACAAATATGTCCACCAGTCCACTTTAATAATGTTAATGAAAGGCACGAGATTTATATATACTTAAATAAACACATTACCCAGTGTAAGTTACATGGATCTTAACGAACATGTTAACAATTAACCATTTACCGCCATACCGACCTAAGACGACTCGGCTATAAGCAAAGACAATATGAAGGTGTTCAACTGATGTACCTCTTCTCGGCGCACGTATTTATGTTTTCTTATCGAAGTCTACTGTAGGTTCTGTTGTCGGTACAAGTGAGAAGTGCTTCATGAAGCAGTATCGAATGAATAAATGAATAAATGATTAAATGAATGAATGAATGAATGAATGAATGAATGAATGAATGAATGATAAAATAGAATAAATGTATACATAATTTAACAAGTAAAAATCCCACAGTACACAACCTACTTTCATATAGAGATATTCTATAAATGAATCGGTTAGTTTTAAAACCCCGTAGGTCACATTTTTTGACAGTATCGTTTTATGTGACAAAATGAATGTTGAAGGACAGATACATCTTTCTGTGTAGAACCCCTGTAAGTCTGGTGTATACAATGGCCGTGAAAGGATCGTAAATATTTGGTATGGTTTTAAAACTCCGTAAGTCACTGACTTCCGGGGTCTCTCGAGGTAGATTGTGCTGTCAGCATCAGCTGCTGGTAACATGAATTTCACAAATTGCGCCAAGCATGTTGTTTGACGTTTGTTATAGAAGTGTTTCCGATTGTTGTGCACGCATGTGTTCTTCAGACGTAAAGGATATTAGTGCCAAAAAGAAAAGAAAAAGTAATTAAACATACTCATTTATGTAAGTGTAACAAAGTACAAACAGCAAGAGTGAAACAAACTTAACATGTAGGCTACAATGATAAAGAAGTGTGTCCACGAAATACTAATGTACCTTGCAGGTAGTTTGATATTTAACCTAGTATTTGCTTACAATGATGCATAATTTAATTGAAAATAACTTACCCAACTGTTCTAATTTTTCTTCTGTAATACTATATATAAACGCAATACCATCTACAAGGAGTGAATAGAGAATTTTCATTTAAAGAGCATGTTCAATGTATCATGATGTATTCAAATATGTATAGTATTATATATTTTCTTGTACAATTTGGCTTCTTATGCATGAATAAAGCAGATATACTCATCAGTATATGAGTATGAACTTTGTTTTTATGTCAATAATACAGTGTTATTCCTTTGGTTCTCAAATCCCGTAAGTCACAGATATTTAAAGTGACCTATAGGCAAAGTTAATAAAGAATAAAACATCATATCCTACTTCCATCATGTCTTCGTATAATTATTAATCCTCCGAGACAAAAAAGTTTACAAAAAATTCTGGTTTATTCACCTGTCAGTTTTTCTGTTTTCCCACAAGTTTCCCTATCGTGACGTACGGGGTTTAAAAACTAACCGATTCAAGTATGAGAATATATAATCCAAAACTTCTGGCCTATACGAGTGGAAGCTAGTGAATGTTGCGCCTATTATTTTATTAAATAAACAGTCAACTTGAGTTAATATCATCCGAAAGCAACCAGCGGGCTAATAATGGGCGTTCTAGGAACTAAATAGTGGAAAGAAGTGAATTCATTTCATGGTCCAGCAATCGAGCTCTAGTGTCAACTTAATCTAAGATCTAATTCCACTCATTTATTAGAAAACGTTCAGAACTCTTCCGAAGTACTTTTTGAACGGACATATATATTTTCTGGGTACAAATTATTTCAGACATAACATTGTCTAGAAACAATATTACTTGAAATTAATTTCCAGTTACAAATGGGCCGGAATGAACTTCTGTTTTCAATATAAGTATCTGTTAATCGCACCTACTCATGATAAAGATAGAGAAGATAATGTTCTACGATCAATGGAACGATGATTCATCATTGATATTTGTCTTCGTGCCAGACAGTAGAATGAATGTCATCCATTTCTTTCTAACAGTAAGTAAGTGTTTCGGAATTATATTTTGACAGTGTAATTGAATTTATAGTATCAATCCATATTTCAGGCTGTATGAATAATAGGAAAATTATTTATTACTAGGTGTCTTCCTATAACACGGGCGAGTGCCATAACCCAGAGACATTTTTATTTTTTAAATGAAATTAAAAAAGGGTAGCTTCAAGATGGTTGTTGAGGTCTCTAGCTGTTGTTCCTGAAGATGGCTATCGACCTCTTTAATGTGGAAGAGATCAGTACTTGGTCCAAATCTTTTCAAGAAGACCTCGAGTAGCCGGGAAATAGTCCGATGATGAGGCCAGTGATGCTTAACAAGCTGTGCTGTGGTTTCCTAGATTCGTCTGGTTTCAAGGTAAAATTCTTTTTTCTTTGTTTGCTATTTGCTTTACGTCGCACCGACACAGATAGGTCATATGGCGACGATGGGACAGGAGAGGCCTAGAAATGGGAAGGAAGCGGCTGTGGCCTGAATTAAGGTACAGCCCCGGCATTTGCCTGGTGTGAAAATGGGAAACCACGAAAGAACCATCTTCAGGACTGCCGACAGTGGGGTTCGAACCCACTATCTCCCGGATGCGAGCTCACAGCGCGCGCCCCTAACCGCACGGCCAACTTGCCCGGTAGGTAAACTTCTTCAGGTTGGTCTTCATTTGTCTCGAACCAGATAGTCGGGTCGATTATGTAGCCTACTGATGTGCAATGGTCGATGGTGATGATGTTTATTCGTCTGTTTCTTCCGTCAGTGGAGAGACCATGTACCATCTCTATAAATCAATTTCTTTCATGTTTATTTCCCTGAAATTCCAGGTTCTCACCGTAATTCTATCTGTTATACTAAATCGTTTGTCATTTTCCTTGCAAGGTCGTGTTCGTGTTCCGTCCTATGAACTATTCCTTGAAGATTACGAAGGTTTAGGGTTTCATGTGAGAGGTTATTGACCTTCCACCCCCCCCCCCCCCCCCAGTCTAAAGGACAAGGGATTCTGCGTCAGGTTTACCATACCTTATCATAGAAGGCCCAATTTCAATGTCTTTATCCTCACCAATCACGTAAGAGGAGGATGTCCTGGTAACAATGAAATGTGCTCTGACAGCTGAAACATTTCTTGAGTCTTAGTGCCAACTCCTACATCAATAAAATAATCAAGGCTCAATTACCAGCCATTCACCATCTTCCTTTGCCCTGACCTGGGACTGGTGCTAACAAGGGAACCTTTCGCACCTCTCAAGGACAATCGCCACGAAACATTCGGGGGTGTACAAGCAAGAGACCGAAGTAACTAGTAAGAAGTGGAATTTCGCAATCACCCGCCAATCTCCAAAACAAGGCTAATAAAAGTAGGATGCACGACTGTAATGTTGCAGGATTTACATTCCAAACACACTGAACCCGCAAAATACGAGATATGTAAATTTTGTTATTATGTACAGCACCTTGAATTTTGAAATCACATACGCACAACCCATTTTACATGACGTTAATGTGGCGTGAGAAAACAGTGATGCAAACAAAACTGCACCTCATACCACGAGCAAGTAGTGACGTTACTGGAATCTCAGCCTCAAGTGCTGTATGCGTGAAGAAGGTGGAAATTGATGTCCAACGTACGACAGAACGGTAGTGGCGTGTCCTGTTACACGTATACCGACGCCTTTAATGCATAGCGAAACATGGGATGCTACTGCGGTGCACTCAAATGATAGTATATAAAAATATGCAGCTTAAAATTGAAGATCCTATCATGAGGACTGACGGCATTCTCCTCATCATGACGTATGTACTCTTGCATGTGTCCACAAATAGTTTGTAAAGGAGGAAGTCATTGAGGTCAAGAGTCTGAGAGCACTTCGTGGTTTTAGGCGGTAGGTTTTGTTGCACTCCTTTGTCCCAAAGCTTTGGCCGACAAACTTGTGTGGGATTGACCAGATCATGAATCCAGTGTGAGAAGCGATGCTCTCCTTACTTCCGGTTCCATTACTTCACGCATTCAGGTCAATACGACAGCTGTTGACATATTACCACTGCTGCTGCCGTTATATTCTATATTTGAAGGTTGGTAAGTTGTACATTGTCGTGAACACATTTGCCTAATTTTCCATCGTCTTCCGGAAAGTAGATGAACAGTTTCTTAACGAGGCGAACTAACAAGGAAATAGGCACCGGAATTGTGTATGAATTGGTAGTAGACGCAACGCTTTCAACGCTAGATCAGTCACATTTTTCCCGGTTATTGATAGTGTCCTATTTGACGTGATCTGATAATCAAATCGAGTTTGTCCAGTGTTGACCACCATGCTGGTATCGACTGCATTACAAAATTCAATGATCTGAATTTCAGGGCAATGTCAAGAGTGACATCCCAACTAGAAAAGTAATGTTACTGCGGCGATTGATTTGGTGGAGGAAATGCGTGCTTGTTTTAAAATTAGGCTTATCTAGCCCATGGAGGTTACAATCATTCCCCGCTCTTGCTGATTCTGGCTGATTCATATATGTTTTTCCGCAAAACAATAGTTCAATTTTGTTTGCCTCCATTCTAAACATGGAAGTAATCGATATTGCGAGCAGCTACTTCGTACACCTGATGGAGGTTGATGCTAGTTTCACTGATACGAAAAACTACACTTTACTGAGCAAGATATATGAATTTTGACTAGCATGACCTTTTAATAAGTACAGGGGAGTAACAGGTAGGGACCCTCCTCGGAGGCAACCCTACCCAGGAAGTGGCGCCCCTGCCAATGTGAATCCCAGAGCGCACTCGCCCGGTGGGTATTATCTGGTAAGGGCCCCAGCTCAGGGCTACGAGTGAAGACCTCAACATCTATGGCGGAGAAGATGGACTTCGGTACGGTATAGATGGCAGAAGTGGCAGCCCAATACTCGGGATTAATAGAGTATGACTCCAGGTAACCACCGGTATAAGTGGTTCACCACTTCCAAGTGCCAACGGCTTCTTCGAGGGTACATGAACGGAAAGAGACCTTGATGTTCTTGGAGTAAGAAATTACTTCTTAAGGTGGGCGAACCTAATTGTAGGTCAATGGCATAGGTTGTGGAAGGCAACGGGAAACCACCATATTAATGATCCTTGCGATATCCCAAGAATAGAAAGCACGATGATGTCTTCGAACGTGACATATTCCGGAGTAGTCCCCTATTCGGATCTCCGGAGGGGGATACAGGAGAAGGCAAAGAGCAAATCCTACAAAGTAGGTACATGGAACGTGAGATCCTTGAAAAAGTGTGGTAAGCTGGAGAATGTGATGAACGGAATGAAGCGACTAGGAATGGAAATTTTGGGAATGAGTGAGGTAAGATGGCTAGATAGCGGAGATCTATGGAGCGGAGATTTCAGATGTAAAATGTGGTGTTGGATTTATACTGAAAAAGCAGTTAGGAGAGCGAGTGTCAGGTATTTGGGGATATAATGAAAGGACACTGCTCATAAAATTAAAGACAGAACATAGAGATACAGCCCTAATCCAGGTGTATATGCCCACCTCTACTTACACAGATGATGAAGTGGAGGAAGTGTACGGACAACTGGAAGAAGTGTTACTAAAGGTCCAGGATATGAACGCAGTTGTTGGAGAAGGCAGAGAAGATGATACGGTGGGCGATTATGGTCTTGGTTCCAGAAATAAAAGGGGAGAAAAGCTCACCAATTTTGTCGAAGTCACTCCCTTGTAATTACAAATACTCTCTTCGAATAGGCAAAAAGGAGAAGATATACATGGGCAATGCCTGGAAATGGTAGTAGATATCAAATATACTATATAATAGTTAGAGAACGGTATCAAAAACAAATTAAAATCAAGTAAAAGCTATCCTGGGGCTGATATTAACTCCAATCATAACCCCGTGGTAATGACAGGCCAACTGAAACTTAAGGAAAGAAGAATAGAAAAACACCCCCCCCCCAAAAAAAAATGGAATTTGAGTAAATTAAAGAAAGACAGCGAGGCTATCAAAAGGTTCAAAGAAGAAACTAATAACAAAATTAATACTGAAGTACTGGCTGGAAGTAGTGCTCAAGAAAAATGGGAAGAAATCAAGAAACAAATAATTGATGCAGCAAAAGATTGTTTTGGAAAAGAAGAGAGGAAAATCTATAAGCCATGGGTTACACCCCACATTTTGGAACTAATGAACGCGCGCCAGATGGCCAAAGCGAAAGTAAATCATGAAGAATACAATAAAATAAGTGAAATCCATCGAGAAACTATAAAAGCAAAAAGAATAGATCGAAGCAGAATGTAAACAGATAGATGAAAATACAACCAAAGGTAATACCAAAAAAGCTTTCTCAGAAGTCCATATGTTTGCTATTTGTTTCTTTTACGTCGCACCGACACAGATAGTTCTTATGGCGACGATGGGATAGGAAAGGCCTAGGAGTGGGAAGGAAGCGGCCGTGGCCTTAATTAAGGTACATCCCCAGAATTTTCCTGGTGTGAAAATGGGAAATCACAGAAAAACATCTTCAGGGCTGCCAATAGTGGGATTCGAACCCACTATTCTTCATATTTATTTACTCCAATCAATTGGGATTTTCTGCGATGTCTGATAGTTTTGATGTTCACTTTGAAATAAAACAAAATAACGCATTAAGTGATGTGCTGTAATGGAAGGCAGTGCAACAGATTTATCTTGCTCGGAAGATATTGGTTTATGCCAATACTGACTTTAATAGAACAACGAAGTGCCAAGCTGTGCGCTCCTGAAAGTATTACTATAGCTCTGAAATTCTATGGTTAACCTTTTTAACATAAGGTACGGTGCTCTCTGTTTGGAGCCAAGAGAACAGTTATTGTCTGATTATAAGTAAGAGGAACGATAATGTTAAAGAAAAACGTTTTTAATTGACACTAAGTGCATACGGATTAATAATTTTATAGCATTTATTTATGAATACATCACGTAATGTGGGTGAAATATTCATCCAATTAATGGAACTGTTCTGAGCAAAGATGGAAAAGATGTATGTTTTTTTTTCTTCTGAAGAGTACCTCATTAAACGATTTGGATTTGTCTGATTGAAGTGGCATACAAGGACTTCGGACAAAATATTATGCAAACCGTCTAGGCGTACCTAATACCGACTAACACCTCCTCTGGTCTGGATAACCGCCTGGCTTCGGTGAGGTAATAACTCCGTGAGGCTTTGCTGGAATTTCACATCGAGGTGAATCCCTGAATCCCGAATTCGTCAGAAGATTGGGTAATTGCAGCAAAGTATAGTAACAGAAATAAAGAATGGTGCACATGAGTCGCCTTACATTCGAGAGCCAAGTCCCTGACAGTAGACACTGTATGCGCATAGCCAGAATGGTGCACATGAATCGCCTTATATTCGGGAGCCACGTCCCTGACAGAAGACACTGAATGCGCATAGCCAGAATGGTGCACATGAATAGCCTCTTATTCGGGAGTTAAGTCCTTGATAGTAGACAGTGAATGCGCATAGCCAGAATGGTGCACATGAATCGCCTTATTTTCGGGAGCCAAGTCTCTGACGGTAGACACTGTATGCGCACAGCCAGAATGGTGCACATGAATCGCCTTATATTCGGGAGCCAAGTCCCTGACAGTAGACACTGTATGCGCACAGCCAGAATGGTGCACATGAATCGCCTTATATTCGGGAGCCAAGTCCCTGACAGTAGACACTGTATGCGCACAGCCAGAATGGTGCACATGAATCGCCTTATATTCGGGAGCCAAGTCCCTGACAGTAGACGCTGTATGCACATAGCCAGAATGGTGCACATGAATCGCCTTATATTCGGGAGCCAAGTCCCTGACAGTAGACGCTGTATGCGCATAGCCAGAAAGCATTGTGTGCAGGCTGGCGTAGTGCGAAGGAATGGGATTCGTGGTAATAGATCACATCTTGTGCTAAGTATTAATAGCAACATCTAGTTTAAGATGAACACAATGAAACAATTACGACACGTATGGTTTTTCACGGAGTGTACGGTTGGCTCACTCCTAAAACCCAACGGCACAGTTCGAAACTTCCTGCGAAACTGGGCATTGTTTATTATTTTTTCACGGAGCATTTCACTTACATTCACCTGACCTTACTATTACTCGCACGATATCACTGTTTTGTCCCTCTCCTTCTTACGTGCATTTGGAAAGAAGTTACGAGAAAGATGGTGATGATATATTGTTTTTACAATTTGCTTTACGTCAGACCGAAACAGACAGGGCTTACGACAACGATGGGAACGAAAGGGCTAGGAATGAGAAGGAAGCTACCGTGGCCTTAATTAAGGTACAGCCGCAGCATTTTTTTTTTACAATTTGCTTTACGTCACACCGACACAAGTGAAATATTGGCCTAGGTTAGAAAATCTGTTCTGCTTAAGTGAAACCATCAACTCACCAAATATAAATACCAAGATGCTGTAGCCAAGCTTTGTAAATCACAGGAACATAATCAAAGTTGACAGTCCTGGTAACAGTCCCATATTCCCAACGTTGAGTTCGCTGGATATTTCCACTTTTATTTCAGACAAGTGCTTCTACAGTACTTTATTGTAAATCTTCCTGTTATATCTTCAATTATTCACAGGTATAAAAACCACTATGCGTCATCTGCAAGACGAACTACCATGACCTTCTAACCATTATGTCCTTATCATTGATAACACCAACGGCAACCCCCGAACTAATGGACATTATGAACTTAGAAGAAATGCAATCGATATAATGATATTTCCCAATTCCTACGATTTCTACAACAGGCCCGGGTTGGCAGAACATATATGCGAATCCCAAGTAAATCCACTGTACTGTGAATGCACTAAAGATGTGTGCATACGTCCAATAACGAAAGACGCTTCATATGATTTGTTTTAAAATTATTATTTTCAAAGGTTTCCTTGATCATGACAGTTAGGATACTAGAAGTTGGCAGACCGTCCTTTAGTTTCCTGAATTTCTATCAAGACCGGATGCAATTAGGGAAAAGGAAACTGACTTCAACAGGAAATTGGAAGAAAATCGTGTAGTTATTTGAAAGGAACGCAACCCAGTGTATAAATTTATGACGTTTCAGAAAATAATCTACCAAGACCATTGTACCGTGTGTCCGCAATTAAACTGATGGTGTTCAACGTGAAACAGCACGGACTCTAATTATGGTAGGAGTCTGAAATTTCGTAGATATGCTAACTAAGAAATGCGCTCATGAATTTTGCTACAAAATGATTAATTCCAAGTCTTTCCTCCAGGTCAAGATATGAAGAATAATCTTTTCCTTATGATTGCTCAGATCCGTGCCAGGTGAGATACGATGTTCTATGCCTTCTGTCTCATTCTGTTCTTTTGATGTTAAAATTTTTTAATCACGCTGCACCGACACAGATAGGTCTTATGGCGACGATGGGATAGGAAGGATCTAGGAATAGGAATGAAGGGACCGTGGCCTTGGTTAAAGTACAGTCCCAGCAATTATATTGTGTGAAAATGGGAAAACATGCAACACCATCTTCAGGGCTGATGGCGATAGGGTTCCAAATCCACTATCTCCCGAATGCAGACAGATAGCTATGTAACACAAACCTCGCAGCCACTTTCTCTGTCTTTTGCTGTTAACACCAGTGACACTATTCCCTGTGAAGAAATTCAACACAGGAATTAAAGAAGTTAAAACATGAAGTTGACAATTTGATGGTTGTAAGTCAGGTTGGCACACTGAACAACTTAGGGCTTTGCTGACATACATTCCAGAATTTTTCAGTGTGCAGTGATATACTTTGGATTTCTTCCTAAAACTTACGTATACATACTGCCTGAAGCATAGTACGGTGGACGGTACAAGCAGAGGAGCAAAACAAAGCTACAACCTATCTCACAATCATCACACTCTAGTTCAAGATCCTCCTTCGGACGAACCATTCACTAAATTACGCACACATCATATTTTACGAACTCCGGATATTCATCCTTAATTTTCATAAGGTTCTTTGTATATATCTCCCTCTATAAGCCAGCCTACTTTGTAAACGGGTAGCGTGATTAGCTCAGTGTCATTGCTGCTGACATACCACCCGGAAAGCTGAGGCTCGAATCTCGGTCAATCCTGGGTCGAGATTTTCATCTCAAGAATCGCGTGGCGTCAGGAAGGGCACTCGGTCTTAAACCCCTGGCGAAAACCAAAAGAAGCCTGGGTAGCACCAGTGAACCCAGAAATAATTATGACAAACTTATTTTTTTAATACAAGGTCTCTTTATAAACGCAGACCGAACGCACAGTATTTGTAATCTGGGCTACGGCATCTGCAGTACGGGAGGCGCACGCATAGTTCTTGACCTTGCAAGCAGCCTGCACATGTTCGACCTGGCAAGCATGAGTCGCCAGTCTGAATATCAGCTGTTAACGTGGTGATACAGTTATCATTACAACACCGTGCCTTCGTATGTAGAAGTTCTGATCTCATTTAATGGTCGTGTGAAGAGTCATAGCTCTTCCTAATGGAGTGCAGAAAATCCTAGTGGTTTTTATGCAGTCCCTCATTATGATAGGAAGATTGGTGTTTGGTTTTCTGTAAGCGCAGGGCAAATAATTGGGCCTGTTTTGTTCGAGACGACAGTAAACGCAGAGAGGTACCAATCTGATATATTGACGACGTTCTTCCACCAGTTAACGGAAGAAGAAAAATCGCGTGAGTGGTTTCATCAGGATTCTGGCCCTACTCATGCAGCAGAAGATTCCCTTCTTACAATCTTGAAAGTGTCTGCAGACAGACTGATCAGTGCTGGTCTATTTTCCCCTCGTTGTCCAGATCTAACAGTGTGTGATTTTTACTTGTGGGCTAAACTGAAAGAAATAGTATTTCGAACAAATCCTCACACATTGAAAGAGCTGAAAGAAAACATTACGAATGAAATCAGAAACATTACAGTGTTAGAACTCACTCACGTCAGCCAGAATGTGGTTAGCAAATGCAACACCTGCATAACGTAGGAAGGACGACACTTCCAGCATCTTCTAAAAGGTAAGATTTCATATAAGATTGTATACTCGTGAAAGCAGGGCGGCCACGCGCGCGACATACTGTAAGTCGAGCTGTGGAAGCTGCCGTCGGGCAGATTAAAAACATCGTGCGTTCGGTCTGAGTTTATAAGAGAGACCCTGAATAAACTAACCAGTAAAGCTGAATAATTCACCTATTATCAAACTTAAAACTGTTGTTAGTAATTTACATAATACCAGCCTGTTATGTAAAATTACCAACGAATTATATTATTACCATATCAAATATATTTCAGAGGACCTGGGAGATTGATACTGTACCCTTAAATGCAATCAGTCAGCATTAAAAAGTTTACCTGGCTAAGTACAGTAAGTGACAATTCTATGTAAACTCTCGCATTTTCAGGGTTTTTTATTGTGCTTCGTCAGTTGCCGACATGACTACAGGTAAAAAAAATCTAGGCCTAACTACGTGAAATTTAAAGTTTGAGTAACTTGATGTGGGATTTATTAAAACATGCAAGGTAACTAACAAAGATGCAATAATCAAACGTGGATAGAATCGAAATGTTTAAATTATATAAATATCCAGTATTGCACGATCTGTCTAGTTCACAATGTTTTTTTTCCTACTTGCTTTACGTCGCACCGACACAGGTAGGTCTTATGGCGACGATGGGACAAGAAGGGGCTAGGAATGGGAAGGAAGCGGCCGTGGCCTTAATTAAGGTACAGCCCCAGCATTTGCCTGGTGTGAAAATGGGAAACCACGGAAAACCATCTTCAGGGCTACCGACAGTGGGGTTCGAACCCACTATCTTCCGAATACTGGATACTGGCCGCATCACTACTTTAATTGTTCCACTAAGTTATTTTAAACTTTAAATAAAATTAGAAAACTGTTTTCCAAATAGAAATGCGGGTAAATACCAACTACTATTACGGGTATAAACATAAACACCCTTAAAATATAACGCCGTTACGTTATCACAAATATTTACAACGCGCGACATCGAATCTGGATTTCCTTGGGTAGACCAATGACAAACCAAACCCCCGTTACGTAAAGTTTCATGCTGTGTCGACCCTGTGCTGATCTAGGCGGTTCACTACTGTGGGGAGGAACGCTCCAGTTGCACCTATAACACGAAACTGTTATCACCCAAACTGCTTTACGTACCTCCTACCGTGATGTGATCTGACCACTCATCTACGCCACGATCGCTACAGCCCGACATCACGACAACTCACTACAATCACTAACCGTTATGGCAACAACAACAACAACAACAACAACAACAACAACAAAATTCATCGAACGGAATCAGCTTACATGCACATGCAATCTCTCTAATACCCTATCACTGCAATCGTATTTTATAAGAATCTGAATGCGAAGTTCGAAAGGTTTTATCATTCCTAAAGGGGCATCTAATTTCCAAACTAGAAAGAATTAATAATCTTCGTAGCGGATACATGTGAAACCTCAAACCTTCATAAAATTTTCTCTCTTCTCGACATCTGTGTTCCTCCCAAGCATGAGTTCGAACAGGCTCTGGTTCCCTCTGTCTATCACAAGTTATTCTCCACGGATAAAACAAGGTTTCTGAGACCAAATTTGAAGAAATTCTAATGCATGAAACTACACACAGACCTTCGTTGACCAGACTGGGATTTTTATTTACGAGACCTGAACGACTACAGCATATTTGACACACTCTAACCTACACATCAGAGGAAGTACTTGCAACAACATGGATTGATTTACGACCTGTCTAAATCGTGAAACCACGGAACAACCCAACATTATACTATACTCTCGCAATTCATAAACACCCTCAGGCATTCTAACTAGGTTTGGGCAGACCGGAACAGTCAGTTGTTCCGGAACATTAGGAGCATGCGGTGGAGTGTTTCGGGCCGGCACACGGGACTGTAACTGCGCGGCAGAGAGAACTTCCTGAGGCAATATGGCATGCTTCGCGTCAGCAGGAATGTGCTGCTGTACAGGACGTGCTGTGTGTAGTTACGGCCAGCGCAAAGCTGCACGGAACGTGAAGGAACAGTCGGAACACTGAAATTCGTGCCCAATAATAACGTTCAAAGATTGCTTTTAGGTGAAGATCTTTTCGGTCAACATGGAATACACGTAACACGGTTTCAATGGCAGTACAGGTGTTTCAAAGTAACTATCCAAGGATATGTTCAGCATTTGAATATCGGCCTGGCCTGTATTGCGAGTAATTAGGGCTAGGATGAAACTTCACGGCACGTGAAAAAGGAGTCGGAACTCTTAAATAGGCACCCAGAAAATCATGTCCAAATTTTGTTTTTAGGATAACAAGGTTTTCATTCATTCTGAAATACACGTGTCACAATTACCCTGGCAGTAGATGTGTTCCCAAATGTCACAATGTTATTTTCACCAATTAAAAATATACGCGCACAGTTGAAAAAGCATTCGTCAGTAATCTATTTACATACACGATATACAAGCGGAACACGAAAATAAAATATGTAACCTATACAAGCAAAACACGAAGATAAAACCTGAACACTACATACAAGCGGAACAGGAGATTAAAAATAAAACTAGGCCTATACAAGCAGAACCGGGCGATTTAGCCGTGCGGTTACGGACGCGTGGCAGTGAGCTTGAATCTGGGAGATAGTGGGTTCGAATCCCACTGCCAGCAGCCCTGAAGATGGTTTTCCGTGGTTTCCCATTTTCACGCCAGGCAAATGCTGGGGCTGTACCTTAATTAAGGCCACGGCCGCTTCCTTCCAATTCCTAGGCCTTTCCTATCCCATCGTCGACATATGACCTATCTGTGTCGGTGCGACGTAAAGCCACTAGCAAAAAAAATTACAAGCAGAACATGAAAATAAAAATTAACCCACACAAGGAAAACAGGAAGATAAATATTAGGCCTATACATTATATACAAGCGGAACAGGAGATAAAAATAAAGCTATATACGCAGTACACGAAAATAAAAATTGTGGGATATTTAAGTAGGAAATGTCTCGCCATTGTACCGGGTGAAGATCCCTTTGCAGACAAAATAGAACAACATAAATTACATTTCACCCCACCCGGTTTTATTCTAGTAAAAATATCCTAAACAGTACTCCGGTGCGACAATATGTAAGGTCTTACTAGGCTTCAACGCTCTTACAATACAGAACGCATGAAGTTAACCGCATGTACAGAAGGCCAGTTGCCGGTGCAACGGATCTCACAGAACAAAGAGGATACGGCGGAACACGGAACACTCCAGTACATGGCGGCACACTGCCGGTATCAACAGTCAGCTAGTAGGCAAAGGGCAGTGCATAGTGGCGCTTCTGACGGGATAGCGAGTTACTGTCTCGGTCTCGCCTGAGAATGTTTAGGAACAACTGACTCTCCGTGTTCCGGAACAGCGGAACATAACTGTACACAGCACAGTGTGCCGAAACAGGGACATAGTGCCAAACTCTAATTCCAACAAGAATACTGGTATTTAATAACACCAAGAGGACAACAAGTCGCGTGCCACACACAAAAAATTCTCATCAGAACATTTAACCTGGGATAGCTACCATATCGTCACTGCCTCACAAAATATTAGCACTACATCATTACTACCTATCACTTGAACATAACAAAAGAACGGCGAAGAATCATATAGGGCCTACGACAAATTACACATGAGAATGACACAATACTCCTTAACTTCCCTCAGATGAAAAAGTTCACTTCCCCCCACAAAAACTCTACAGTACTGGTCTCGTTACACATTATCGGTCTTTAATATTATTATTATCATCATTATATACACTCATATGCACTCATGTTCATAAAAAACAGAACACCTTGAAAGAACAGAGTTAGGAAGTTTATATTCACAGGACATACTTATTAGTATGTTATGTAGGAACGATTAGCATTTCAGTCACCTAGGTTCAGCATATGTCCTGTTGCCTAGTAGGCACTGGGTCCTCCATGGGCATTGATAACTTGTTCCGTGCTTGATGGCATCGGCGCGTATAAGGTGCGAATGGCGTCCTGGGGTATAGCCATCCACGCTGCGTTCACCTGGTTCCACAGTTCATCTTTGATGGTTGGCACTGGGTCACAGCGTCGTACCCGTCGTTTCACCATAACCCACACATTTTCGATTGGCGACAAGTACGATGGTCGGGAGGGCCAAGGCAACTATCTGACATCCTGTGACAACAAGAAATCACGTGTTCGTGCAACAACATATGGTCGGGCATTTTCCTGTTGAAATATGGCATCTGGGGTGTCGTGCATAAAGGGTACGGCTACGGGTCGCAGGATGTCATTCATGTGTGTCAAACTGGTCACAGTGCCCTGGACACGCCCCAACTGTGATGTGTAGTTGTACCAAATAGCACCCGACACCATAAGGCCTTCAGTTGGCGCTGTATGCCTTGTGCGAATGCAGTCCATGTGATGCCTCTCCCCCTGTCGGTGGCAAACCAAAATGTGGTCAACATTTTCAAACAAACAGAACCTGTATTCTTCCGAAAACACTATCTGCTAGCATTCCTGTCCCCAGTGACTTCGTTACATACACCATTGCAGTCTAGCATGTTTATGCACATTAGTTAAAGGTAGGCCTAGAAGTGGACATCGCCCCGGTAACCCAGACCGTACTAATGGGCGACGAACTGTCACTCCTGATAGTGTACGATGTGTTACATTGTTCCATTGTTGTACCAGAACCGAGGAGGTCGCAGATCTCTCCTGCAATGCCATTCGGATGAGGTGTCGATCTTCTTGAGGGGTGGTCTGGGTGATGCAACCAGGCCCATCTCGTCGTGTTCTACGGCCTTCTGTGAACCATTCTGTACACACACGTTGCACTGCCGATGCACTTCGTCCTACACGAGCAGCAATTTCCCGGATGGAAGCATCACGCTCACCCATGCCAATAATACGCCCTCTTCCAAACTCACTCATTTGACGGTACGGTTCTCGCATACGTCTGCGAGGCATCCTGCACGTCTGCTCAGGTCACACTGATCCATTGCCCTCGGCTTATAGGGACAACGAGAGCCGCAGGCACATTTTACCAGTCGGTGGTGATGCGCCGATATATCGATGCGGACCTTGAACCTGATGGCCGTCATGGTTCAAATGCTAATCGTTTCTTCAGAACATACTGGTGCACACGTTCTGTGAATATGAACTTCCTATCTCTAGTATTTCAAGGTGTTCTGGTTTTTATCATCATGAGTGTATTAATTCCAGGGTGAACCAAATGTGTGATTCCCAGCCAAAATAATATTATATTCCCGAACATCACACGAAAAAGTAACACATTTAAAGTTGCATAGATAGAAATTGCAAACGTCGTGATGATAATACTTTACAACTAAAAATTAACCTCTTCCCTTTCGAAACGCACCTATACAGCACCTTTAAACCTGAATACAGGAACATCACATTGGTTATTATTATTATTATTATTATTATTAAGCGTATGGAATTTACAGAATGGACAAGTATATACAATATTATACAAAAGAAAAACCTGCAAAGAATACAAGGTAAGTAGGGAACAATTACACATGAATATCTAAATTGTTTATCCACTGCACTAGGGATACTGAGACATCAGCAAAGTCTTTTCGGTTTCCACCATAAGCACGCAGAGGGCATTCGTCCATTATATGATGCATGGTCTGGACTAAAGCACCACAATCACACGCTGGAGAGTCCCTGAAGCCCCACTGGTGAAGGGAGAATGCAGATCTTCCACAATTTGTGCGGAACCTGTTTAGTGATGCCCACGTTCTTCTTGGCAAGCTGAAACCAGCTGGGGCGTGGTTTGGATTAAAGAGGCTTGGCCACTCCGGAGCTGTACGAATCCATTGCTCTTTCCATTCCTCTTTTAAATTGAAACCAGCATCCATTAGATTCTTAGCTGTTTTCATCGGTGGCTCACGGGATTTCAGCCTTTGTCTCCAGAGATCTGCAACATCTCTATGGATAGGTAGAGTTGGATTGGACATGATCTTATTATATTCTTGAACAAGGGCTCTTGAACGTCGCAGGCTTGGTGGAGCAATGTGGGACAGGACTGGCAGCCAGTGCGTTGCAGTAGGCTTCAAAGTACCAGAGATGATACGCATGGTGGTGTTAAGTTGTGCATCGACTTTCTTCACGTGGCAACTGTTAAGCCACACTGAAGAGCAGTATTCAGCTGCAGAATACACGAGGCCAAGCGCAGTACGTCGTAATGTGTCCGCTGAAGCACCCCATGAAGTTCCACACAATTTAAACAGAATATTATTACGTGATCTCAACTTAAATCCGAGGTTTTCAAGATGCACCTAAATGACGTAAATAATATAAAACTATATCCACGCAACATTTTAAACAATGTACAGCTTATAATTACACAAAGAATGGGAATAATTTGAAGGGCCAAAATCCGCCTTACCTGAAACAATTAGCATAGTATTCGCACACAAATACATGATAAGGAAACAATAAATTACAGACCTGGTAGTTTGAATCTGACCATTTTCTCAAAGATATTGGATTTACAGACATCATCAATCCTTTTAGCGACATCTTGTTTATTTTTGATACAACCTGTCAAAGAACACACGAAAGGCTTCCAAAATCCTTTTACTTTTCATAACACACACGTAAGTTTTCGCTTCAAGATTATTTTAATTCCGCTTCTAAGACTCCACACACTGTACACGTAATACCAATACCTTTTTTTGACATGATTTTCTTCTAAATAGAATATTATGTACCTACTGGATAATGAAATGAAATGAAATGAAATGGCGTATGGCTTTTAGTGCCGGGAGTGTCCGTCCGAGGATAATGTTCGCTCCATATAAACACCTATACCTATTGCTAAAGTAAATGTGAAATTACAAATCATAATTTGTTCCTTTACGTTCTCTCGACCTCTTTCACTGTGTGTACATATGTTCTAAGAATTCGAAACAGGTTTACTCGGAATTCTGAACATACTTAAGTAAATGGATAGTATGGGGAGAGGTAGAAGCGGGAATGAAAGCCAAGCATTACGATTGAGAGCATCGCGGCACTCCAATATCTATAGGCCGTGTGACTGAGCAGTCATTTTGAGAAGCCTAGGAACTTGCTACAAGTTTAGTTAAGTCTGCGAGGCAATGGAATTTTAGAGAACTTTTATCTACGTAGCATTGAATTATATAAAAGTATACAACTTCAACTCTCCAACCAACATATAGAGCAAGGCTACAGATATAGAAGTTAAATTGTGTTTAAAATGAAATAAAATACTAAAAGTAAGGTAGAGAAGAAAGATGCGGCTTTCTGTAATCCCTTTGAGGTGATGAGGAGTTAGGTACTTACACAAATCAAATAAAACGACGTCACAGAAAAAGAGGCGAGGCTGTTTGTCCCAGATTAACTTCCTGTATTGATTTGCGGCTCTGTCTCTCTCGTCCATCAGCGCTGTTTAGTGTTTCATTGTGGAGTGAGCGAGGGAAAACTTTTCATTTGACGATGATGCTAGTACCACAGAGTGTGCTAACCAAACACAATTACAGTCTACTCGTACTTTCCTTCTCTACAACATTCCGTCTTCGGATATTGGAGTAGAATAAAATTCTGATGAAGAATGTCCGATATATTCTAGCAAAATGATATGTTTGAAGTAGGCTACTTGTGAGAGCGGTTACTGCCGTCCACTTTTGCCCAAGGAGGCTACAGTACGGCCATTTGAGCCGCAAAACTTTCTCCCTAGCTTATCATTAATAACTAATCAATCAAATTATTTCTTTTACCATAATTGTATTCACAATATTAACAACACATAGAATTTACGACATGAGGGATTTTGTACGGCAGTAAAATTCACTTCTACAACATAAGACAATTAGCATAGCAGTGTAGTATATACCATGAAGATTTAAATATCCCAGGAAATTCATGCTCAAAATGTTCCACTGGACATTCCCTCGTGGGAAACTTATAAAAACATTGACATGATTGGTCTCTAGTAGATCGCTCCATTATTATATTGTACACAAAGCAAGGTTACGAACAACTGATGAGAATATTCAGCAGCAAATATTAAATTCTTATCCGTTTGTTACAAAAACAACTAAAGATTACTTTTCCATAATACTTAAAATCTGTACATCTCCGCACCAGTCGCGAACAAAGTGTTTATCTTTGTTTATATTTCGACATTATATTCCTACCCCAAAAATTACTATCAGTAGTTAACAGGACACCATACTCATGGACGCACTTACACTTAACGTCAGTACCATAGATGGAATACATACACTACCGTTGCGTGTAATTCGTGCCGTCATGTTTGCCATCCGTACACCGAGCAAGTGGCTGGCTGGTTTACGTCACGTAGCTATCAGCTTGTATTCAGGAGATTCTGGGTTCTAAACCTTCTGTTGGCAACCCTGAAGACGGTTTTCTGTGGTTTACCATTTTCACACCAGGCAAATGCTCGGGTCGTTTCCTTCCAACTCCTACCCCTGGCCTATCCTATCGTCGCCATGAAACCTATCTGTGTCGGTGCGATGTAAAGCAACATACAAAGATTACAAAAACTAATCTGCGCCTCTTAAAGCAGAACAACCTAACGTAAGATATTTAATATCTGCAATTTTCTGTCTTTTCTTGTACTGAGAGCAGATCGTAAACATAGTAGGCAAACATTATAAATGTTTAAAGGTACAGGAATGGCTGATCAACGATCGTACCCATGGATTATAGTTCACGGAATCCGACTCGTTAGCTAAATGGTCAGCGTACTGGCCTTCGGTTCAGAGGGTCCCGGGTTCGATTTCCGGCCGGGTCGGGGATTTTAACCTTAATTGTTTAATTCCAATTGCTCGGGGGCTGGGTGTGCGGCGTATTCAGCATTAGAAATCTTCCTAGGTAGGGCCCTCATCTTCATCTTCACAGATATGCAGGTCGCCTAATAGGCCGTCTACTAGGAAAAGACCTGCACGAGGCCTCTCCGGAGGGCATACGCCATTTATTTATAGTTCACGGAGATTACTTTCCAACTGCAAAAGAATTCCTCACTAGCCAGGTTTACGAATTCTCAGAACTAACCAGACTCTCAGAAGACTGAAGTTGGCTGGGATTCGTGGTAGGCAAAGGTGAATTTGCAGACATGACCCGTGTGCATTTCTCCTGCATCGGCATAGGGCGCTTAGCCGGAGGCTAGGCATCAAGGGGCTTTTCAGAGTCTTTCAACCGCCAGCGACCCGGAGGTTGACGGCTCAGCTACGCAAGCAGTTTTAAATAGATGCACTGTGGTCTATTAAAAAGGACCAATGTTGTGCTGACAACAACAACAACAACAACAATAATAATAATAATAATAATAATAATAATAATAATAATAATAATAATAATAATAATAATAATAATAAAAACTCAGCTACCGTGATCATGTACTTTGATTTGACATCATTTAGTCTGCCTGTGTCAAATTTTACTATACCAGATGCCAGCGAAACCTGCATTCTATTGGGTGACTTCCTATTGAGTTTAAATACCGATCCTCCCACGAAGTAGGCTTACCTACCTTCTTTAAGATGACGAACATGAACGGAAACCACGCAAAACGCCGTTGAAGACCAACCAGATAAGAAGTAATCTTGTTCATCATATGAACTCTATGTATGGACTCTCCGCTCTAGTGTGCCTTCTAAGATTGCAAGTACCTGACGAAGTCCAACTCCGCGACACGTTAAAAGTAAGTACGGTATTGTTGCTTTTATTGTAGTTAAAGATATGGCTTGTCTGTGCAAACGGGAGAGATTAACAAACTCATCCTTATATTTTAAATCATTCATAAATTTTCCTTCTATATGGAAGACATTACCTCAGTTCTTAGACAGTAACGTAAAGCCACGTAGAACAAAGTGAATTTTTTTCTTTTTTTTACTAGTTGCTTTACGTCGCACCGCCACAGATAGGTCTTATGGCGACGATGGGACAAGGAAGGGCTAGGAATGGAAAGGAAACGGCCGTGGCCTCAATTAAGGTACAGCCCCAGCATTTGCCTGGTGTGAAAATGGGAAACCATGGCAAACCATTTTCAGGGCGGCCGAGAGTGGGGTTCGAACCTACTATCTCCCGAATACTGGATACTGGCCGCACTTAAGCGTCTGCAGCTATCGAGCGCGGTAAAGTGAAAATCTACAGAGCAACTAACAACAAACAGGGCCTGTACGGAAGCTATTAGAGTGTTACGCAACTAAGACTTACTATCCTTGCAAGGAAACTATCCCATTTCCAGGTCAACAAAGTGTAGTATTGTTGATACAATTGGATGCTTCAGGCAGTATTTGGTTTGCTAGCCGTTGCTGGCGAGACCAAGTGTTTACAGTGTACTATATCTTCTGGTATAGGCTAGAGCAATTTTCTTACTTTCATTGACCTGTCTCAGTCTTATCCTTGGCTTTGACAATATGAAAGTGACTGAGATATGAGTGACGCTAGTAATGCCATTCTTTATGCAGCCAGTCCCTGCTATGAATGGTGTGAAAACGTTGCTCATAGGCTCAGTTGACGCATGTATTTCAGTGAGCTTGGCAGACTGATATGTCATAGCAACTTCTGGCTTGGTAAGGAAAGTAACGGGAAACTACCGCATTCATTTCCCTAATACGCCTCTTCAGTGATGCCTAGGCAATCTATGACAGCTGATGACGGAACTGTTGAGGATCCAACCAGCCTTAGGGTTGATAACTGAACATACACAGTGTTTTAAAGTCGCACTAACATATCGAAGGTTTTCGGCGATTCAAGGAGGGAAAGGGATAGGATTCAGACGGCAGCGGCCTTAATGAAGTACAGCTTGATGTGAAAATGGGGAACCATGGAATACCATGTACAGGGCTGCCGTCGGTGGGATTCCATCAACATCTAGTTTACAGACGCAATATTAGCAGCTAAGGGCGACACTTATTTACAGGAGAATGATGGAAATTTACCTGTGGATAGTGCGGAAAGAATCTGTTTCTGATTAGGAAGATAATAGAAACTACATTTCACAATGTGGTCGCCATCGAAAATAATCAAAATGGACTTCTAACTTGTAATTTGTCTATGGCCAGCGAGTGAAAAGTGACAAACGAGAAACAAACCCCCATGGTGCTGCGCTGATGAAGCTTGGCCTACAAAACGACTGCTCCTCAGCCAAAAGAGTTGCATATTTTGAGGTGACGTGCGGTCAGCGTAACGAATCTTCTTGACCGTTATCTTTGGCTTTCTAGACCGAGGCAGGAATCTCACTGTCACATAGTACCTCAACTCTTCTTTCGTTACCTGAGCGGACTTCGAAACACCCCTCAGATCCTGATAAATTCCCTGACCTTATCGGGAATTGATCCCGGGGCCTCCGGCTAAAAGGCAGGCTCTCTTACCCCTAGACCGAAGGTCCAACACCACAGAATTTCACTCTATCTAAACCAAGAACATACTCCTTCTGTATGGTAAACCAGTTAGGATGATCATATACAGGTACTCCTCCAGAACGCATGTTGTATCACTGATACACAAATATGATTGTTCTATATGGTTCATATTAGTGAAATGGTACTCCTCAAGAACATAAATATTGTATCACCAGTATACAATTAATATGATCGTTCGAAATGATTTACCACATCGAAGGAGTACATCCATATTTTTTTTCTTTTTCTTACATTTCTACACGTTGCTTTACGTCGCACCAACTCAGATAGGTTTTATGCGACGATGAGACAGGAATGAGCTAGGAGTGGGAAGGAAGTGGCAATGGCCTTAATTAAGGTACAACTTGTCTACTTGCCTGGTGTGAAAATGGGAAACTACGGAAAACCATCTTCAGCGCTGCCAACAGTGGGGTTCGAACCCACTATATCCCGAATTCTGGATACTGGTCGCACTTAAGCGACTGCAGTTATCGAGTTCGGTCGTTCATGATTTAGATGGGGTGAACTTTGGTGATCACTGCAGTGCCTCGTTCTTTATTAATTGCTTATGGTCGAATAAAGAAATCTGCTTTGATCATTTTATAAACTCTGACGTTATAATTCCCATCTCCCATAGGTTATCTTCCTATTCAGAAGCAGGTGCGCACCACACCACCCAGAGTAAAACTTTGTTCCCATCTCCTCTTGACAAAGTTTTCCATTAGGAGGTAATGTTGCCCCATGCGAACTACACATTGCACGGATACCAAAAACACTGCGCTTTATTGGACTCGAAGGGGTTACGGTCCTAGTGAGTTGGTGATGGAATTAAACAGTACAAATGCGCTCATTATACAGTAAAAAAAAACAAGAAATATTTCAAATGACTGAGAAATACATTTCTAAGGAAGGTAATATAAGAGAGGAATGATAAAATCAAACAGGAGGGGGAGACAGTGTATCCCACACCGGTAATACTGATGAGTACCTCTTGGAGAAAATAGACACCACTTTTTTATATCTAGGCAGAGGGGAATACATGCATCGACTGTAAAGCAATCATCTCCACACGCTGCAAAATAAATAGTAACTGTAACAAGTATTATTTATATTTATTCAAATATTATTGGTAGAACAATTATCAGTAAACATTTTATTTGCAACTACTGAATATTACAGACTAACATCGAGGAAAAATACTTCTACCACTGGCAAATAATAATACTACTAATAATAATCGTAGTAGAAGTAGTAGCTGCCCATGCGGTCCAGGGGTATTCTGGCAGTCTCTCACGTGGAGGCTCCGGGTTCGATTCCCGGCCAGGTCAAGGACAATTACCTAGATCTGAGGACTGGTTTGAAGTTCACTCACCCTACGTGATTACAACACTGCGGAGCTATCTGATGGTGAGATGGCAGTCCCGATCTAGAAAGCCAAGAATGATGGTTGGGAGGACACGTCGCGCTGATCAAGGAGAAACTCATAATCTGCATGCCATCGGGCTGAGCAGCGGTAACTTGGTAGGCCAAGGCCTCTCAAGGCTGTTTTGCCATTGGGGAAAAATAAACAACACAGAACATGAATTTATTCTTTTATATTTTCATTTTGTCTAGCACAGGTAGAGTCGAAAATAGATTTTCACTGTCGTTTTGTACCTCATTTTATCTCTTCGAACTCTAGAGCGTTCATTTTTACTACTCGTTTTACGAAGCAGTGACACAGGTAGGTCTTAAGGCAACGCCGCGATAGGAAAGGCCTAGGAGTGGGAAGGAAGGGCCGTTGCCTTAATTAAGGTTCAGCCCCAGCATTTGCCTGATGTGAAAATGAGAATTCAGGTGAAACCATCTTCAGGACTGCCGACAGTGGGGTTCGAACCCACTATCTCCCGGATACAAGCGCTGCGTGCCCCTTAACGCACGGCCAACTCTTTCGGTGAAGAACTTCCAAATACCAGTAGTAAATGAATTGTAAATGTCCACCAAAGTACTGTTATCATAATAATAATAATAATAATAATAATAATAATAATAATAATAATGTCATTTGCTTTACGTCCCACTAACTACTTTTTAAGGTCTTCGGAGACGCCGAGGTGCCGTAATTTAGTCCCGCAGGAGTTCTTTTACGTGCCAGTAAATCTACCGACACGGGGCAGTCGTATTTGAGCACCTTGAAATACCACCGGACTGAGCCAGGATCGAACCTGCCAAGTTGGGGTTAGAAGGCAAGCGCCTTAACCGTCTGAGCCACTCAGCCCGGCACTGTTATCATATGTATCATGTGTGTACGTATGTTTAATTAACTGTTTTCTGCACACTTTCATAATACACTGAAATATTTCCACAAATGGTGCGTAAAATGTGCACCTTATTGCAAGAGAACACGGATTTCCAATCCTAGAAATTATAGACATGTAAATAGCTACAAAATGAGAGAAAACGAAAATTATATACATCGTTCGAAGTATTTTGAATTAAGGAGCAGTGATGTTAGTAAGAATGAATTTACCATTCATTTTGTAGTAAAATATAATGAGTCTTAAAGTTGGCTACGTAGGTAGTGGTTTTATTCCTATAAAATATTCCAATTTGCCATCATATTCTTCCCCTACTGCTTTTTTCACACTCTGGTGGGGTCTTGGATATGAACTGTGTAATACATATGAATTTGGCCCAGTTTTACGATCAGATTCCCTTCTTGATGCCAACCATATGTGGAGAAATGCATTCACTATTGCAGATTTCTCTGGTGGTTAGTATTGTAGTGTGAAGTCTTGTGTCTGTATGAAGAAGTGTGTATTGGGACGAAAACGTTACAAACACCTAGTCCCCGAATCAGAGGTATTAACAAGACGTGGCTAAAATACCCGACCCATTCGGGAATCAAACTTACGACACTATGGACAGAAGGCCTAAATGCTGACAATTCAGCCAATGAACTGGACTATTCCAATACACCATTTATCACAAAATCATGTTAATTAAGGTTTTCGACATTCCATACGTCTTTAAAGACTATGTCCAGCATTCTTCTTTACGACAATAATTCACTCTTGATAATAAAGTTTTCAAAGAAAGAAGAATTTTAATTTGCTCTGAAAATAGAGTTTAAAATTTATCCGGGGATATATTCATCTGTTAAAATACGCAGCAAGTTATTTTTTTGCTCTTAAATGAATTATACTTCAACTAAGTTGGCAAGATGTGAAGAGGAAATTTTATCACGAGAAAGTATTTAATTTACGACAATAGCTCTCAATAAAGCTGAACTAATATAAAATATATCGTAAGGAAATATCCTACTTGAAGTTTCAAAATTCCTTTATTATTTCTGGAATTTCATTTGCGCAAGGACATCGAAGTTC
The DNA here is from genome assembly GCF_040414725.1 of Anabrus simplex. NCBI lineage: Eukaryota > Metazoa > Arthropoda > Insecta > Orthoptera > Tettigoniidae > Anabrus > Anabrus simplex. The sequence continues at coordinate 1,208,011,477 of NC_090266.1, read as the reverse complement.
ACTCGGCCTGATACACCAGTATAATAAAAATAGACAACAGTCTCATCAACACATCGAAATTAATTATATAACCTACCTTAAAAAGGGTAATACTTCTCAACGTAGGATCATATGAATTTTACAGTGAGTGTACAGGAACGTATTCCATTGCTTGTACTGCATCACATCAGTAATGCATACGCAATCGCAGCCACCTCCGTGCTAAAGCTCGGGAGAGCCAGTGTAATACATATAGGCCTACGAAGAGAAAGCTTTAATGCCTCATTATGTGAGGACGAGACTTAATAGAAAAAGAAGCAGTCGGACACTGCTCAGCCCGAGCTTCTACTTTATGCAAGTCATATGACGGCGCTGCTGTTAGAGAAACTAATGAAACTGGAAGTTGAAGCTAATATTTAATTACAGAGTTAGAACTTGCTAACATGAAGTCCTGGTCTCACATAAACGCATTCAGCTCTTCTAAAGTATGGCTAATTAATATCAAGCCTTATGTTCATTAAATTACATGCAGAGCATATCGTTGTCCCGTTCGTCCCAAGAAGATCCAAGAGGGAGCGCCACTAAAGCATCCACGAAAAAACAAAGCATTACGTATTTACGACTAAAAGCTTTTAGTCCTACAGGCTATTTAATTTATTTCTTTGAAGCAGCCCGTCTTCGTTGACAAGGGGCTTAGTTTTCCCACCATCCTCATCTCCATTACGAATGAAAACATCCGAAATGATACCTGAAATATTATTAAACAGTTCTAATTTCATTTTCACTTATGAGATTAAGAAGAGTATATCTGTCTCTCACTTCATTCTGCGTTACCAAATATATTTTATACCTTATGTGACCAGTCAGTTACCACGAGTTTCAGTAATAAGAGTAAATTTGTTCCAGTGCTCAACCAGTCAACTGTAAAAGGAACGTCTCACAACTAATTGACTTATGCGTATCCATAGCCCACGACCACGAATTATAGCTCGAATTTTGTAATGCCATTTATTGCTGCTATGTAATACTGGCAAAATATGGAAAGTGAATTCTTTCTTTTGATGATTTTTATACATAAAGGTGACATTGTAAATACATGCAGAAAATCAGGAAAAATAATTCTGTATTTTCCATTGCATCACCGACTGAATCCCGATTATAGGAAACGAATTGCATATTTTATGATGTACACCATGCGAACTCTGACATAAATATAAGGCCTCCTCTTTTGTGATTAATACCTGGTTCTACTTTACAATTCAATGTAAAGTTCATACATTCAAAACAAACGCTGATTCATGTTCAACATTCAGTTGTCGGAACTGTACCAAAATAGTCGTATACGGCTCCACCTGAGCAAAATAATTTTAAAACTGGACTGATTCTGATGGTTCGGTCAGCTTCCGCATCGAACGCTAGCGCTGTGCCACGTCCGTGAGCCATCTGGCGACGAATGAACGTACCATTTCCACTTCTATTATAACGTCTAATTTCAAAAAGTAATTGTTTAAGAAGCCTTTCTTGTGGACAGTCGATATTTTCTCCTGATGGGCAGAGCGCAGTTCTCTGCGAAACGTAAAGAATTTCACCTTTTTTCTTGACACGGCATAAGCCCAAAAACCTATACGGTATCATGTCTATAAGTACGGGCCGTGAAAGCATCAATGGCAATTTTAAACCTGCCTACGTATGCTTCACGTCAATAGCTTCAGCGCCATCTGCACGTTCAGCGGGAACATTTTTTCTACGTATACTTCATCTAGTGTGGTTTTCGAAGACTCTGAACTGCCCAATTTGTGTCGCAAAAGAGGCTTTTCATGTGTCAGTAAATCTACCTATATGTGGCTGGCGTATTTCGAGCACCTTCAATTACTATTTGACCGTGCAGTTATCGAATCAACAACTTGGGCTCAGAGAGATAGCGCTAACGCATGGACCACTCAAACCGATCCCATAGTTCAAACTGGTATGGAAAAATGTAGACAAGATACTTCATAATGGACATATTGTGTTAAACATCACTCATGCTAGAAAAGCGTCTTAAACAAGATCAGGGAAGATGAAAACAGGCAGAAGGGTATGATGGTACTCTAGATAGAAGAATCTTCAAGGATGAGAGAGTTCAAATTGGATCAATGTTACCATCTGTGGTTGAGAAGAGCTGGTTAAGCTCTTTTCAAGTACACATATAATGGAGGTGAGATAAACGTACCATTCTAACTAAATACAAGCCCTCTTGTCATTCTTAAGATTCTGACATTACCAGGAATCAAACCCGGGCTCCCAAAGACGGCAGCTAATAGCACTAAGTATTATGCTGTTCTTGTGTAGAAGCTACACTATTATGAGTCATTAAGATTTTAGCGAACAACGAAATTTTATCCTAGTAACGTATATATAAATCACAGATTTGTTCAAATTTTCAAGGATCTATTTGCAACGCACGATTCTGAAGCACGGACGAACACAAATTATTCGTGACAAATACCTGAAAAAAGAAGGATAATTTGAAGGGTTCATTGTAAAAGTATGTTCAGAAAGAATAATACATACAGGTACAACACTAAGGAAATCGTTTCGAAAAATTCTCCTCGGTTTTATACTCGGTCCAGATACATGTATGACTCCTTTAAAGTTATGAAACATAGATATTGATGTGTTACATGTTTTAGAAGTGGTGCAGGAGTAGCGACGTGTTTGTTTTATTAGCGATAAACGTTAATTGTAACGCACAGATGCTGAAAGAATTATATGCACGATTTATCACAAATGTGACTGATTAATAGCTATAAAATTTCGCAAAAATTGACCATTTCTACGAAACTCTTCTTTCACGATAAAAACGAAAATTGGCATTTGTGTTAACATTTATTCTTAAGAAATACATTCGTTTTGAAGGCGTTGGCTGCAAAGGACTGAGAAATCATTATGAAAGGTATATAAACCCAAAAGTCTACTATTCTCTTTTATGACCTTTAGGACTGTGATTAGGTCACAAATACATGTAACTATATGTGGATGATAATCTTGAATATTTCTAGGGTGTGAGGTAATAAGCTTACTTCGACAGCATAACGTATAGGTTCAGGGAAAATGACTTTGTCGTTTGGTTTCCCAATTAAAATTTGAGGTTATCTGATCTACCACTGGAATAAAACAATTAATTGCATATGATACTAAGCATAATATATTCTTTAAATTTATAAATGGCGAGGTTTTCTGCGATAATTTAGATGAAAATATAATATTCTGTAATTACAACTGAAAGAAACTCTAGACATTAAATTTGAAGTCTTCTTGACCGGACATTTAAAACTGTACAAGAAATTTATCCCTCACTGTTTCTCCAAATGTCTATCCATCGACCAAGTTTCCATCCAATTGATTGTTCACCATTACACCTGTTTCACTTGACTGTACCTTGAACACTTTGAGTGTTATTACGACGTATTCCTTTGAAATGGTGTCAGCTGTAGGTATCTCAAACCTAATTTGATGAAGTATACTTTTAATTTAAAAAACGAGATATAGCATGGCTTGAAATTATATTCACACTTCACAATCAACATTACAAGTAATTGACTGAGAACTGTTGGTCTGCATTACGACGACTCAATATTCGGCTGTCACCGAACTGACACAAGAAATCGACCGAACAGATACACGAAGCACAGTCCGAACATTTAATCCGTTTGGTCACTGACGACTACATATCCATGTTACTGTACTATCTTCAAGTGACTGACTGACCAACTGCGGTCTCACTCTCCAAATGACTACACATCGACCAAGGTTCCATCCAATTGACTGTTCACCATCCGTCCTACTGACCGACTCACTGAGAGTCCACATCCATCTGACTCTCTGCTATAGGATCCAGCTCTTTATGCAACCTGTGACAATAAAGTTCGGTGTATAGTCCTTTAATATCAACATAGATGAATAATGCACGACAGTGACCTTACTGTCCTTCGAAATAGTCCCCACCCATAATTATGCGCTGCTGAGATCGGCGATACATGACCTGGAAACTTTTCAAGAAGGCTTCCTTTGGGATGGTGTTCAAAAGCTTCGTCACGTTTCGTTGAATGTCAGGAATATCGTCAAATCTCTTTCCTTTCAAAACGAATTTGATGCGTGACTTTTCGGCTCTGACCTTTTTCCGACGAGGGGATCCCGGAGAACGCCATTCCATGTTTTGCCGTTTCGTTTCAGGGTCGTACCTGAGGCGCCAGGCTTCATCCTCAGTGACAATACAGTTCAAGAAATTTGGTGTCGCATCCGCAGTTTTGGCAGAATCCCGTGAAGTCTCTAAACGTGCCACCTTCTGATTGTCAGTCAAGTGATGTGGCACAAGACGACAACACGTTTTCCTCTTCCCTAATTTCTGGGTAACGATATGTCACACGGACTCACGGTCAATCTGCAGTTCATCCGCTATCATGCGCACAGTTAATCGCCGATCGTTCATGATTAATGACCTCACCTTTTCAATGTTTTCGTCACTGACGGCGGTCGCCGGTCTTCCGCTACGGGGGTTGTCAGAAACACTTCCCCGGCCTCCTCGAAAACGGGCGAACCACTCGCACACACACTTCAAGGACAGTGCTCGATCTTCATAAACACGTACCAGCATCGAATGCGTTTCTTTCGGTGTCTTGACAAGCTTAAAATAAAACCTTACATTGATCTTTTGGTCGTTCATGTTCCTGTTCGCAGTTCGGGACCAACGCACTAAACACGCACTGTGTCAAACAGGTCTTACACGGCACACACACGATGCTCAACTGAACAATATTGGGAGCAGGTGGTCAAAACCTGCTGCTACGCAGGTGCAGCGTTGTGTGGTCGGATCGAACTTTATGACTTCATTCACAGAACTTTCTTCTCAGAGGTTGCATATACATTAGTTGTCACATGGTGTAACACCCACGTCACAGTTAAAAACAGCCATATCACTCCCACCCAGCTCCAAAGTATTACAGATTGTGTTCAAATAGCCTGACACAAACTAGGAACTCCCTCAATTATCTCATACATCGAAATGCATACAATGGCAGAGCGATGACTCGACAGTTACTGTAAAAGTATTGCACCATATGTTGTAATGTCCTAAAAGTAGTTTCACAAATAATATCTCCATGTACGATGTTAGACAGCAAGTCTCACACTGCATTACTTTAATGCTAACACACACACACACACACACACACACACACACACACACACACACACACACACACACACACACACACACACACACACACATATATATATATATATATATATATATATATACATTATAAATCGAATGCAATGAAGCAAGCGATAACTATTTAACACAGAAGCTGTGTGGAACCACCTGGGGATCATTAGCATCTACCCTACGGTCTTCAGCTCTTGGTCTTGTATACTCTGCTGCAGAATACTGCTCATCAATATGGCTGAACAGCAGTCACACGAAATTAATTGACACTCAGCTGAATCACACTATGCGTATGATATCAGGGACAATTAGATCTACTCCCACTTTCTGGCTACCTGTTCTATCCCATATTCCACCACCTCACCTCCGCCGAGAAAATGCTCTCCTACGAGATTATAAGAAAATAACTAACAACAGTCAGTTGCCAATTCATGGCGACATGAATGATGTTTTTATTAACAGGCTAAAATCAAGACGCCCACCTGTTAGAACAGCCAGAAACCTAGCAGACGCTAACTTTAATCTGCTTCAGGCCTGGAAGCAAGTATGGATATCCAGTGCTCCATCAGAATATCACTATCTACCATGGCTGAAAAACAAACCAGAGGGTTTTGATCTTCCACGGAAGACCTGGACAACTATCAACAGGATTCGTACTGGCCATGGCAGATGTGGCGACTCCCTCCATTAATGGGGAATACTTAATTCGGCAGCGTGCAGTTGTGGTGCTGTGAAGCAAACAGTTCGGCACGTTGTGTCCTCTCACTGCCTACCAGGGAAACCCAAGAGACTTTTTTCTGCTCTCACCCTTGTGTGTTGAATATGTAAATAATTTGAACCTGTAAATACTTCAAATTGTAAATATTATTTATTATTATTGTATCTATAATGTGATGTGTTAGCCATACGCTAAATAAATAAATAGTGAAATCAAATTAAAGAATTGAATCAAATAATAATAATTGTTACAATAATGGTAAAAATAGTAACACGATTGATATAGATAAAATAATAATAATAATAAATCCTAGTAATGGGATTTGAACCGTTACAGGACCATCGATGACTCGGTTTTCCTGATCATTTGTAACATTCCGTTTATTTAGAAATCCACTTGTTTATAAGTTGGTTAAATTTCTGACAGTACCGGAAATCAAACCCGGGTCCCCTGATGATAGCAGCCGTTAGTGCTAACTGTTCCACTCTTGGGGTTTCCCCTTCACCTCCACGACCATTATCACGACTATGGCTTTCCAGTTTCTTAATCCGCAGATACCGGGACCCGAGGCTGACCGTCCAGCCCGACAATTTTGCCGCACTTCACGAGGTGGAGTGAAAATAAAATTTCGGAAAAAGGGATTAAATAAAATTTCCAACACTAATAGACGTGCTATATTGCCGAAAATCTCAGAACTAATTCAGGTAGGCTTTTTTAAATGCTATTTGTTCGGGGCGACGATCTAGAAAGGTCTTTTGCCTCTTCAGGTAGGCACACTCACTGGACATCACTATTAGTTTGTTCCCGCCTTTTTGACCAAGTTGGGGAGAATCGTAAAGTTAGTGCTTCTTGGGATAACGAATTTAATAAATATGGTTTCGTGGCAAGTGGCACTAATATATTAATGTGTAAACATTGTAATACAAGAATTGAATGGAAAAGACGCGTTTTATGTGAAGAAAACATTCAAAGTAAGGGGCATTTAAATCGTGTTCAGCTAACGAGCGTGCAGGATTTCGCTCCAGAAAAGAGAGGGCAATATTCAAGAAAGATTTCAAAAGCATTAGAAAAAAGGACAAGAGACAAGTTGTAGTTTGTAATGGAGACAAGGAAACTGATTCTGATAGTTAGCTTCATTTTGTAACATGTGGTATTTAATAAAAGCCAATCTTATATTAATTCAAGGAAATACAGGATGGGAATAATATAACAATTATTATTTTAGTCATATATCCCCCTAGAAAAAGTGGACCAATCAGCAGTGAAGAGGTGAATGAGGAAGTATGTACAGGGGTCTGGAAATCTCTCCGCTCCAAGGTGGATGAGGTGGGAATATGTACCAAAATGTGCCATGGAAACTAGGAACAATGTTGTCGATCTTACAATCTGGCATTAACATTTTGTTATGAAATAGCCGATTTTTTTTTACAATTTTTTTTACGTCGCACCGACACAGATATGTCTTATGGCGACGATGGGGCAGGAAAGACGTAGGAGTGGGAAAGAAGCAGCCTCAGAATTTGAACCCACTACCCCAAGCTCACAGATGCGCGCCTCTAACCGCACGGCTAACTCGCCCGGTAAATGAACGATTCTAATGGCAACTGTGTATTTATGACCTTCATTGAACTATAGAAGGGAAATCAGTTTAGAAACTCTAGTTTGGTCCATATTCATTTCTAGAAGCACCATGCCACCACAAACCAAGTGGTAGTAAAAATGGGTAATGATTTTAATACGACTATTAATTATTCAATTGTAAAAGCAATTTGTATCAACAGTGCCTCATACGTGTTAGAAAGTGTTGAAACACTAAGAGTACTAATAGGAGATCATTTGATTGGTTTCACATGTTGGTGTGATTTAATATCTTAGGAGATATATGGTAGAGAAATCTGAACGATCTTGTTTTATTTCACGTCCAGAAAGTGTTTTCAGAAATACAAGTAAAATCAAATCATAAAACATATGTTGCAGAAAATTATCCTGATCTCACACTAACAATGTTTCATATTCCGGTGGTTACAAGATGGTCAAGTGGCTTTAATTCCGAGGAAAATCTGCTTTGCTATTTTGAATCAATTGTAGAATGCTTTAATCAGTACAATTCACTATCACCTCAGCGCCAAAACTTAGTTCAGGAATATTATTTGAATGCATACAAATATAAAATTCTGAGAGCCAAGTTTCCTTCCCTTGAATTACAAGTTGTTTATAAACCTTTGTCAGAATTAATATATATATGAGAAACGTCATCGCACTTATTAATGTTACCAATTAAATCTCTAAAAAAGCAAATGCTACTAGTACAGTGAGGCCAATTTAATGAAGATATTAATAAATTAATTGATGATGTTGATTCTAAGAATCGAACTCCAGTGCAAAATTAACAGTTAAAAAAGAGAAGGTAAGGTGATAAATGATGAATGTAATACTGAAATATTTCAAGTATTACCTCCTATTTTGGGATAACAATACTGATTTCCGCGGTAAATTACCGCAATTAGTAAATGTTGGTAACCAGCGTGACTTGCTTTTAGCTTACCTAGAATTATACAAATGACCTATTACTAAATCTGACATTAATGCAATTGACATACTGCAATAATTTAAAACAACAGGTAAATGGGTTTAAAGAATTTTAAAGTTTTTAAAAATGTTGCTTTACCTCGCACCGATACAGATAGATTATATGGCGACGATGGAATAGGAAATATCTAGGAGTGGGAAGGAAGTGATTAAGATAGAGTCCCAGCATTTGCCTAGTGTGGAAATGGGAAGCCATGGAAAGTAATCTTCAAGGCTACCGACAGTGGGGTTCGAACATACTATAAACCTTCTATTTCTTGATAGCTACGTGACCCAAATGGCTCGGCCACTTTTTCGGTTTTTCGATAAAAGAATGCACTCATAGGGCTTACTCCTTTCAAACGCAGATAGTGCAGTACAGTAATACAGTATGAGTTATGAGAAGAAGTGTGAAGGAGCAAAATGTTGTCACTTGTTATTTGTTGATTTTTAATGAATGAAAATAAATGAGAGACAGTTTGTTTTGTATAAGTTACAGCTTTCCTTAACACTACACTTTTTCTAATACGAAAATATAACTGAGCAATTCTGATTTTCGGATGGTAGAGTTACTGTTTAGTATTTTTACGATTTATTTTCGCATGATATTGCAAATATTAAGCCTTGTATAAAATCATTAATTGATTTATATCTCTATTGCATTAAAATTATCACGAAAGTTTCACGAAACTACCGTCATAATTTTAACTATAAACACGATATTTTATATATATTTCCACGACCTTTTTGAAAACTTAGCACAAAAAAGACCCTGTGCCTAAGGAGAAAATGAACATGCTTACAGAACACAAAAGTTTACAAACAAAAAATTTGCTCTTTGAAGTTCATAGACAAGAACAGTTCCAAGTGTAAGATAGCGGGTTCAAACCCGGCAGAGGTAGTCGGATTTTTGAAGGGCGAAAAAATGTCCATTCGACACTCCATGTCGTACGATGTCGGCATGTGAAAGATCTCTGGTTACACATTTGGTGTTCACCGGACAAAATTCATTACATCTCAGCCATAAACGCCCAAGAGAGTTTCGGTTTACTCGGTCTGCCATCTAGTATACCAAGGGTAAAAGAGAACGTCGACATTGACGAGCAGACAGCCAGATGGCGTCAAATCAAAATGTCTGCACACGGTAGCTGAGGCTATACTATTATTGTTCATTTCCATAAAATTTCACAACTTAAAATTTGTATATGAGACACTCAGAAATGCCTCTTTCCCACCTCCGAATGTTCTTCGTTACCACCACCAACTAACATTACCGAACAGTGTAAGTCATCTTGTCCCAGGAGCTTTTCTTAACTCTCCCCTTCGTTTCGTGGACAAACTTCGTATATTTTCTTTCTCGTCCTAACACTCCGATTTTGTAAACTACCTCCATGAGGACTGAGTAGAGATTAGATGCATTTTCAAAGCTATCCTGTTGGATTTCTAAATCGCTAATCATAATTATAGTACTAAGGAGGTTTTGTCAGATTGATTCATAGATTGTCGTGTAGCACATTGCCCCTCGGTTTCGTAACTTCATAATCCGGGATTATTGTGAAGGGAAGAATCCTGGGACTCTGCAAACTCAATTAAGTGCTTTTTCTTTCTATGTACTATGAGGGTCTGGAAGAGAGCTCACTACAGCCAACTCATTAAATGCACGGCTATGTGATGTCCATTCCAAATTGAATGAGCCAGGTTCTGATAGACGGACAAGCACCAGTTCAGACAGGGATTTTCAGACTGATGCTGGTTTGCCATTATTTGGTTGTACTCTTCGTTAACTAGTGGGAAAATTAATTTACTCCGCAAATGAATACTCTGAGTAATCTTCTGTACTTGGAGATTTATTCCAGGATTTGTAGATGAATTTGGTCCACTAATTGTGAGTACCGTGGGGATGCTGAACCTGTCGAATAACATGTGTTATCATGGTTATAGTTGCAGTAATTATTATTAATGTCCCTTATGCTTTTGCTAGATCTCCCCTGAAATTCGGTAAGGAGTGCCATATTTCGCACGAATAGGAAAGTAAGATACGTTTCATTTTTTTATACAACCGGACAAAAATTGTCTGTTAGGTAAGTAGAAATAGAACTAATTGCACCCTGCGTAAGCACATTTTTACAAAGGAGAGTGACAGACTTCTCTGATGTTTGAGAACACGATCTATACGATGTTCATCATTCTTTCACATTTCACGGAGTGGGGATTCCACGTCATGTCGGACAAAATGTGCAAAATTTGGAATTCAGCTCTTTGAAATACTGAAAATATAAAAGAGATGTACTGCTTCAAAAATCAAGATGGTGTAACAATTCTAATTGTAAATATATTCACAATAGAAGTAAAGTTTATCGTATTATTTATCCTGAGTTTCGAGGCTCATGTGTCAGTTATCCCTAGACACTAAAGTGAGTTCTAGTTTCACACCTGTAACATAGAAATTTAAATGACATGTGAACCATTTGATTTGCCTACGCGACTATACATTTATTCATAAAAATGCTAATTTCATTGTTATTCCCTAACGAAATAAATATCTGAATACATCACTGCTCTTAGTTTCGGTAATTGACTAAATCAGTGGTGTCAAACTTATTGGACCGTGAATGACAGACGAATAAAGTATAATTAAATATTGCTATGGCGAGATTGAGCTCCCGCAAGAAATTCGTAGATACTCAAAGAACGGTTAGCAATGCAGCACGTGTTCAACTAAAGTGCCCAGATTGAAACAGAGTATGATTCTATAAATTTCAGGCGGGAATTTCGAAAATTGAACAAGTAAATTAATTTCCATACAATTACACAAAAAATCGCCAAAGTTTATTAAACGCAGTTTGACACGTGCTATGAGTAACTCCATATATATTTAACTTATCAGATTATCAGCCAGTCTGTATACTTTCATCTCCCTCCAAGCCCTTCGAACGGATATTCCACCGGCAACTAACTGAGTAGCTTAACTGTTCCGTGTTAGACCCTTCACAGTCAGGCTTCAAAAAGGGATACAGCATGACCACTGAGCTATTGAATGTTACAGATGACGTTGGATACGAAATGACTGAAAAATAAGTAGCATTACTTACTATTCCTAAATTTAGCAGTGCGTTACACACGATAAATATACACATATTGCTCGCCAAATAGAAATCCCTTCGTCTGAATCAGACTGCTATATAACTCTTACCCCACTAACCGCAAACAACTAGGGGATATCAGGAATATGATTTCTGAATCGGCAATGAAACAAACAGGGGTACCACAATGATCTGTACTTGGAACATAATTTTTGTGAACATACAGGACACATCTCAATGGAAATTTCGCTATTATCATGTATATGCTTATGACCCTCAAATATACTATCACACAAAACTGGAGCATATTCGCTTAGTAAACGAAAGAATGAATGATGAATTTTGAAGTATATTATCATATACTCGTCAAAACTCTATATCAATAACTCTCATCAGGACAAAAGCCATTTTGTTGGACAGTGAAAATTAATAAATATGACTAAGACTTCATTTATGATTTCACTCGCTCCATCTGGCACGGAACGTCCATAGGAATGTTCGGTAAGTAATCTAGGTGATATTATAAATGAGAATTTATAAATTGGAGTAACATACCACTCATATCTGTAGCAGAGTATAATATGCCTCACGCCATCCTCTGAAGTACTACCAAACCTCATAGGCCCTAATATTAAATATGAAATTCAGGCTTATAAAACATTAGTTCTTCCAATATTCTATTACTGTGAAGCTTTAATCACTGATGCAGCTAATGAACAGACTAGGAAGATACAACGGATCATTAATTCCTGCATCAGATATATACTTTCCTTAAGCTATGTCACACATGTCACACCTTATTAAAAGCAACATCCCTCCTGAAATTTGATAAACTCAGAAATGTTCTTGTAGCCGTGCTGGTGCTGAGATCCTTAGTCAAGAGATCTCCATAGTCCCTCTTCTCGAAATGTACTTATATTTCCTCTTTTCACAAGCATAATACACGCTCTGTTAAAACCTTTCAGCAGGTCAGCTGCTTATATTTGTGTCGCGTCCGCCCCAGTTTTGAGCTCAGGACTATCACTCGTCCGAGGATCGAACCTGTGACCGGGAACGTAGGAAGAATGGTGTCACTGGGACGTGTGTTAATATCATTGGGAACATATGATTAAATATTCATATCTATATGATGGCCGTGAAGCCAAAATAGAATGAATAATATTAAGAAGAGATTTAAGGTAAAAATAAGAACCATGAGTGTCTTGAAATAGGAATGCATACAGAATGTAGAAAGGTAAGAAGTTGTGCAATTAGAAGAAATGGCTTGGTCGAGTTGGGGTGAGTCACGAAGCAGGAAACTGCACCCTGCTAAATACGTAGTATGTCTTCTAGAAAAGGTGGATAATTGTTGAACGAAAAGGGGCGTTTTCGTTCTGATGGGCTGTAGTCAGTTTCCATAGGAAAAAGAACTTTGATACTGTTCCAGAAGGATGGGCGTATCGGGGAGACTGTATAAAACCGGAGGGCACACCCTGGACGGGGGCTTTTCGGAAGGTTTCTACCGGGAGTTTGAGCGGAAGCTCAGTCAGTCAGGTCTTCGATAATAATAATAATAATAATAATAATAATAATAATAATAATAATAATAATAATAATAATAATAATAATAATAATAATAATAATAATAATAACTCTAATTTGGACTTAGAGTCTTCACCACTAAGAGTCGACCACGCCAAGTCTTCGATGTCATTACTATTCGAAATTGAGGAGAAGCTTGTATATACTGCAGATATTTATAGATTCATCGGTCTGCAATAAAAAAAGAGGTATTTGGGAAGCTGTGGACTTCGTCTCTTTTACACGTAGCGAATCTCCCAGGCCCTTTGTATTAAAACTCCCATACCGCTCGGGGAGCAATCTGACTTATCATTACTTGTCGTGAAAATATCTGTGTCACGACATTTGCTCATTTATTGTGTCGAGAACTAGATTATGGAACTCGATTCCAAATAACATCCACGGCATGAACTCTTTAGATTCACTGAAGTTTTCACACAGAAAATGACTCTTAGATACTTAAACCAACGTTTGGAGTCGTGATGAGTGAATGATAGTGCACATGTAAATTAGATTGTTTTCAATTTCAGTATATTAATAGTTTGACTAATGATATGTACATTTCAGTTTAAAGTTGTTATTAATGTTCCATTTATTTTTAATTTATATTACAGATAAGCTTTTTATATTTAATCATTTTTATAATTTTTACTGTAGAGTAATGTGGTTAAATGTAAGAGAGCATGTGTCCTAACTTCGCCACTACTAAAGAAAAGTAAATACAAATAAAAATCCTTTCAGATCATGTTACTAACTAAATTATTCAGACATAAAATATAGCATTCTATATAGTATTATCTCTATAAATGTAAAGAAATGAAGGTCTATCCTTAATGATTCGTTCATAAAACTTCTGTAAGTGTTAACGGTCGGAAAAGTAGATTTTCATATATGAAGGTCGTTGAACAGAGGAGGCCGACATTGTTCAGAAATGAATATCTCCAATCACATTAGTTTTATAAGGTATTCATGTGAAAAATTATAAAACTATTTTATTCGTTTTCTTATTTCATTTGATGCCCGGCATATATCACGACGCATTGATTTTAAAGAAAGAGGTTTAACATGAGCGTTCTTGTAACCTTCACTATTATGGTCAATTGGAAAGGGATTATACCTGTTAGAGAGTTCTAAACAAAACAAACAATTTTAAAATTTATATTACAAGGATGAATCCACGTATTTACACTCCACGGGTCTGCGGAGTCGACTAAGTTCAGCGCTTCACCCACCTTCCCTCGGCCACCATGAAGGGCAAAAGAGAAGAATTTCTTAGGGCTTAGTCTTTCATCCTTCTCCTACCTAACATTACACAGTTAGTTGGTACACTGCGTGCAGATTTTCACATATAAGCGTATGAAATTTGTATCGACATCGTGTCACTCGGTTTCCCGAAATAACCCCTGTGTAATGACCTTACAGGCTTTTAATATAAAAATACTCTATCTATTAAGAACACAGATGAATTCCATATCAGTCATTAGCAATAAATTCCCTGCCACAGGGAATTTCCCCACAATGTTTGTAATCATATCATAAAACAACTTCCAAACCGTAAAGGACTGCAATGATGTGAATGAGTGTAGAGTGCTCTGTGTGACAAATTACATTAATGTATCTTTTAGAATTTCTTTCATATCAGGATTGACACCAGAACATAATTTAAATGTATACAGTATATGAATGCGAATCATATTATTCTCATATTGACATAAATTTTATTAAAGGCATCCCAATTAAACGTATTAAAGTTGAATCAAGGTGCTTAAAAATACGTTGAAATTTCGAATCAACCACCATGCCACATTTAAAAACCTAGTATGAGTGACGCCATGCAGTGATACTCGATGGTAACAATAAATAACGGAAATGCGAATTCCTGCTCACAGAAGGAATTTATCAGTACAACCACTTTGATATTAAGAAGTCTGTAGGTACCAGGTACAATTCCCACGAAATAATTATACTTACTCAAGAAAAGTCAAGATTATAGCTTAAGTAGAACTAAATTTGTGGTAAAAATCGTTGTTATCCCTGCTGTCATTATTATTAAAGTAATGTACTCACACAACACAACAGAATTTCATACTCCGGAGAAGAGCGTAACTTTCAAGTCTTTGGATGTTTCTCCAGCTTTATTTACTGTCATGTATCGGTACAACGATAATAATAATAATAATAATAATAATAATAATAATAATAATAATAATAATAATAATAATAATAATACCGAACGACTCGGCCATGCGGTTAGGGGCGCGAAGCTGTGAGCTTGCTTCCTATCCCATCGACACCATAAGACCTGTCTGTGTCGGTAAGACGTAAACCCAATTGTAAAATAATAATAATAATAATAATAATAATAATAATAATAATAATAATAATACCGAACGACTCGGCCATGCGGTTAGGGGCGCGAAGCTGTGAGCTTGCTTCCTATCCCATCGACACCATAAGTCCTGTCTGTGTCGGTAGGACGTAAACCCAATTGTAAAATAATAATAATAATAATAATAATAATAATAATAATAATAATAATAATAATAATAATAATAATAATAATACTGTAGAATTCATTGAGGAGCAAGTATAATCTCTAAGAAGACGATATCATATAATAGGCCAGATATCGTGGTGCTGTTAAGACGAAAGAAACCTGCTACCTCACAGATAGTGTCCTACTTCCCACAACCTGCAGGCAATATGCACAGATAAAATATCCAAATACACTCATTTTTCGATTCCTTGGCTGAATGGTCAGCGTTGAGACCTTCAGTTCAGAGGGTTCCACGCTCGATTACTGCCCGGGCCGGTGATTTTCCTCGCGTTTGATTAATTCCTCTGGTTCGGGGACTAGGTGTTTGCGACTATCCCAGCACTCTCCTCTTCATATTCAGACAACACACCACACTACCAACCACCACGGAAACACGCAATAGTGATTACATCCCTCCACATAGTGTTGGCGTCAGAAAGGGCATCCGGCCGTAAAACAGGGCCAAATCTACATGTGCATGTGCGACACAGTTCGCACCCTGGACCCCACAAGTGTTGAAAAAGTGGTAGAGGAATAATAATAATAATAATAATAATAATAATAATAATAATAATAATAATAATAATAATAATAGGACACTGATTTGTCGTTGTAAATTAAAACAATGTGGAGAGCCAATAATGTTATCACAGTGCCAAATTCATAGTGTGCAATGGTCTTATTCCAAAGCCTCTACATAACAGCCTCAACATTCTTAACCCGCACCCTGTCAGCGTTGGAGCGTTCTAGTCTGCTCGTATCATGGTCCAATCAAGCTGTGGCACTGTCGTATCGTAATTCGATATGAAAAGGTTCCGAGTGATATGTAACGATGTGCGAGCGTTGTTGACATTTGAACACACAATGTCACACAAAGAGATACTTCGCGAGCTACATGATGGCCGCTTCAAATCAAAGTTATTAACGTCATGAAGCCAGCCTAATCATCCCTGCTCTACGGTTAAACCGTTCCTGTGGGTGTAAATGAGAAACGCCGCTAATGAACGTATCCATGTCCAAAACGTCCCAGATATTTTGTAAAATTTTTCTGCTCCTGGTTTCGCAGAGATGCACTTACGCCTTTCCATGGGTGTTAAAACTGATGCTTCGTCTTAGAGTGCCGACAGCTATCCTATGGTCTAGGTAAGCCCTATTAGTGTGACGTAAAATAAATAGGTAAGGAAGTAATGGCAATCTGTCCGGTGGTATTTGAAGATGCTTAAATACGCTCGCCTCGTTTCAGTAGATTTACTGGCACCTAAAAGAACTTTAGGGCGACAAAATTTTGGCAAGTCAGTGTCTCCGAAAATCATAAAAGTCGGACATAAAACAAAATACTTTATTATTATGCAACATTTTCTCAGTAAAGCATGCTTAAGTGTAATTGCGAGTACACCAGAAGAAATGTCCTGCTCCACTGAAGTTGAAATTTATGACACGGATCACAGTTCCATCAATGTGAATCATGCTGGTAACAATTGTTATAACAAATCACACTTAAGAACGCCTGAGATTTCAAAGAGCTAAAGACAGGCAGTTCGCTTACTCTTGAACGCAGTGAAAAATGAAATGGCGTATGGCTTTTAGTGCCGGAAGTGTCCGAGGACAAGTTCGGCTCGCCAGATTTTGATTGGACTCACGTAGGCGACCTGCGCTTCGTGATGAGGATGAAATGATGATGAAGACGACACATACACCCAGCCCCCGTGGCAGCGCAATTAACCAATTATGGTTAAAATTCACGACCCTGCCGGGAACCGAACCCGGGACCCCTGTGACCAAAGGCCAGCACGCTGACCATTCAGCCATGGAGCCGGACTTGAAGGCAGTAGGCTAGTACGATGTGCAAGTTATAATGCATTACAAAATAACTATCGTAAAGCTGGAACTGTTATAATAGTCACCAAAGGTATTTCCCTAGTTTCATATTTTTATTTAAAGTATGCTGATACGTTTACCTAGTGAGGGATGCAAAGCTACTGTTTATTTTTTTTGAAAGTCAACTTGTGTAGTGAAAATTAAGCAGGAGCAAAGACACGAAAATTACAATTTCCAACACTAAAGTGGTGCCGTTCTTTCATTCTTAATTTTATAATTTTCTTTACGTCGCACCGACGTAACGACGATGGGAGAGGAAAGGGCTTGGAATTGGAAGGAAGTGACAGTGGCCTTAATTAACCCTATAATGCCCGGCGTGACAAATTTGTCACACGACTTTCAGATGCTATCAGAAGCTATAACACATCTCTTTTATTCTTAATGCTCAGTGTAGCACATTTGTCATACAGTCGTGAACACACTCTGGTGGATATTTTCTTCAACTGTGGTCCGGCAAGATGCTTCTGATAGCATCTGAAAGGCATTATAGGGTTAAGGTATAGTCGAAGAAGCATTTGCCTGGTGTGAAAATGGGAAACCACGACTGCCTACAGCGGCGTTCGAATCCACTATCTCCCCAATGGCAACTACGTGACCCAAACCGCGCAGCTCCTTAAAGGGATTCTATTTCGCAATGAACCTAAGAGGATAGAAGACCAGGTACAGAACACGAAACTTGGGAAGGTATGTTATTTCATTTAGCTAAAATGTGCATTCTCCCGGGATGATACAGTAGTATAGCATATGAAATTAATTAAAAGTGCAGCAAAACTAAGGCAGTGAGACTGCAGTACTTGTATTCAATGGTGTTCTGTAAGAAAGAAGAGAGCTCTCACACGAATTAAACTTACATAGTTTTCTTTAAAACTACTTTACTGCACAGGAGAGAAAGCTTGCAAAACTGTCGCAGAACAGAACCCGCTTCCCCCACAGCGGTGGAGGTGGCGGACGGTCCTAATTATGTGAGGAAATAAGATGCAAAAGCAGCAAATTCCACATCGACAAACATTTCAGAAATTGAGAAAAACGTGCCTCTCCTTTACAATTTGTTCTTATTGTGCGTGTATTGGACAAGAGATATGCAGGCGGTTTGGGAATAATATGAGCAAAGAAAAATAAACATACATATTATTGTTGCTGTAAGTGTGGATTTTATTTTGGACTTGGAAGGTTTTTGTTGGAAAGTGATAGTAATCATCAATTCAAAATTCTGTCATGTAGATGAATGTAGATGAATTTGAAGCTAAGTCTCTGCAATCAAGTATTTTGCGTTAACAATGAAATATTTCAATAATAAAAAGATTTTTTACAAGTGTACATTCAAGAATAATTTTGTAATTGAATTAGATATGGTTCACCAAATAGATCTTTACAATCGAAAAACATTCACATTGTTTTAAATTCTGAGATCAGGCACACATTCACTCCCATTCCCTTCACAGGCAGGCTCATCTTCCAGTAATTCTGGTAGATTTTCATTGGAAGCATCGATGAGGTCTTTGTAGAATTTGAGGCTCTCCATTTCTTGCTATTGCACTCCATTGCTTTTTCAATAGGTTGTCTATGTCTGTGAGCTTCTGTTTCTTCACTTGGACACCATTTGGAAGAATATTAAGAGTAGTATTTCCTAATCTCTTTCCCTTTTTGAGAATACTTTTAGGGATACATAGATCTGTGCGGTAATGTGCTTCACCCTGAACTGTAACTCCACTGCTTGTTTTTCTCAGTATTATTCTCTTGATTTGACAGGCATTATTTTAGTAGAACAATCTTCCATGTTATTATTACATTTCCTGATAATTTAAACAAATGTATGTGATCATACGACCTAATAAACATCTGCGAAATGAAACCTATAAACTATGTCACGTGAGACGGATGAGCAGTTTCATTAGCTCCTGTGGACTTGGCGGTTCTTGCTTGCCATGACCCGAAGGACTTGGAGGTTACTGCTTGAAACTGCAAATTTCAATATGCATTTATAAAATAAAATGGCTGGTTTTGCTTATAAGTAATAAAATATAACCAAAGAATTCTTCATTGCGCACATAATGGCATAATGTCAGAAATTGGACTTGGCGGCTTATGCATATTATGTCCTCATATGTCCGGTACCGGTGCACGTATTTGCGCTCCTCATCCGGTTGTGTTCAGAAAATATGTATAAAGATAATAAAGTTGAGTGAGTTGGTAGTAAAAATATCAAATTTTATCTGCATTAGAACGTTCTCCGTGGATGTAGCGTTGGGTCGGTCGCTACTGTTCAGGCAAACGATGAGTTGTTGTCGGAGCATGGCTCCTTAATTTTGATTTTGATTTATATTAGTGCTTCAATTTTGTTCGTACGTAAGGTTTTTATTTAGGTCGAGATGGAGGTTTTATAACGCAGAGTTTGTAAAAACGGCTCTTAGGATTTTTCCTTGTTTGTTTTACAACTTGCTTCACGTCGTACCGGCACAGATAGGTATTATGGCGACGATGGGATGGGAAAGACCTAGGAGTGGAAAAGAATCGGCCGTAGCCTTAATTAAGGTACAGTACTAGCATTTGCCTGGGGTGAAAATGGAAACCACGTAAAACCGCCTTCAGGGCTGCCGACAGTGGGGCTCACAGCTGCCGCCCCTAACTGCACAGACAACTTGCCCGATCTCTTATGATTTTGGAGGGGATGACGGATGGTTAGGTGGTTTGTCAATTTGGGATTTGTTACTAGTACTTAATTTTTTATTTTTACACTTTTTATATACGTCGCACCGGCACAGATAGGTCTTATGGCGACAATGCGATAGGAAAGGGCTAGGAATGGGAAGTAACTGGCCGTGGCCTTAATTAGGGTGCAGCCCTAGCATTTGGCTGGCGTGAAAATGAAAAACCACTTTCAGGCCTGCCGGCAGTGGGGTGCGACGTAAATTACGTTGTAAAAAAATAAAAAGAAAGGTTTTGATGGTTTTGGGCCTGGAAGAAGTTGGTTACCTGTTTGAGGGCGAAGTCTATGGCGTACGGGATTATAGTGATCACGTAGAGTCGGGTAATTGGTACTGTGTAGTCCGTGGCAGCTATATTTATTGGTCAGATTTGTACGCGTTGTATTTTCTATCGTGTTTTTGTCAGGAAGCTAATGGCCGGAAAAACGTAAGTATTGGTCGTAAATGAGCTGTACATTTTTTCGTGATAGTGTGCTGCCGTAGTGGATTAGTGGGCAGAGTATCAGTGTTTGTATTTTTGTCCGGTAGATGGTTTGCTCAATGTGTTCCTGTAGGTTCAACCGGCCATCGAGCGTGTTCCCCAGGTATTTAAATGTTTGGGGACCACTCGATGAAGAGTGTATCCTGTACCTTGACAAGTATTATCCACTTTGTGAGCCAGAGTTTGAGCTTATCTAGCTGTCTTTGTAAGAGTTGTGTAGCGAGGTTGGGGTTTATGCTCCTGGCCAGAATGGCCGTGTCGTCGGTGTAGATGGCTATGAGTGTGCGGTTTCTTTGTAGTATGTCATTAAATCGCGTAGAAGCAGGATCGGTCCGCTAATACTGCACTGTGGCACGCTGGCCTGTATATCGTTACGGGTGGAGTTTATGCAGTCTATGTTAGTGAAGAATTATCTATTGGTTAGGTACTAGTTCGATCCTGGCTCAGTCCGGTGGTATTTGAAGATGCTCAAATACACCAGGCTGGTGTCGGTAGATTTACTGGCACGTAAAGGAACTCCTGTGGGACTAAATTCCGGCACCTCGGCGTCTCCGGAAACCGTTAAAGTAGTTAGAGTGATTTAGAGCCAATAATATTATTATTATTATTATTATTATTATTATTATTATTATTATTATTATTATTATTATTATTATTATTATTATTATTATTTTCATGGAGTTGGATGGAGATTTAGTATGATACGCTTGTGGAGGAGGTTTATGTGTTGTACTCTGTCGAAGGCCGGACTGTAGTCAAGAATGATTGAAGTCGTGCCTTGGTGTTGTTGGTATCCCTGTGTAACGCGTTCCTTGACCCGGAGTAGTTGCTGTATGGTGGAGTGTTGGGGGGTTTGAACCCGAACTGTTCGTTAACATGGTTGTTATTAGTCATGATTTTAATGCGTGTATGAAGTAGCCTCTCGAATATTTTAGAGTTTGTGCTTAGTAAGCATATAGGGCGATAGTTGCCCGGATTTTCAAGGTCTTTATCTTTTATTCTTTATTTATTTCCACTGGCGAGGAAAAAAATTCTAGTTTTAGCATACATTGCGTATATTAATTAGGAGGTTTATGATTTCGAATGAAAACTAAGTGAACTCAGCAGGTCTTGTTTATAAGATCGTTAGTAAGGAACATGGTAGTAGGGAGGATGATTTAAGCCAGAAATGGCAGGATGGCATTCAGAGTAAGCATGGCTGTTATCGATGTTAGGGTCAAGTGAGGCGAATGGGAGAATAATGAAATCGGAGGAGCAGAGGGAGATCAAGTTGAGAATGTTTACTGTAGAGTCAGTTTTTAATCATTCAAAGGCAAGAGAGGAACTAATCCAGACGACAATGATGGGCGCAAATAGAGGATGGAGGAGGTACATAGTTTATTTACAGTGGCTTGCAGACTGGAAGATGTACGTTTTTATGAAAAGTGATTTATTTATTCATTTTATTTATTTATAGTAGCTTCATTTGCCTCAGAGGCACGAATTAAAGAAATAAGGTGCAGCTCTTGCTTGTAGCAATAGCTGCATGCAGCTTGCAGGTGAACGCTATTTTCGATCTTCAGTAATTCTTACTTCTGTAACAGATGTTTCTCATGTTATCTCAGTTAAGACTTACACTTTACGTTAAATAAAGCATTCTATTCTAAAGCCCGAAACAATGTACAGGGCAAACACCGTAAAGTTTAAAACTGGGGCCTTAGGATTTAGGTAGTGCGCACATGGAAGAAGGTCAAAGTGCACGACGGACCAATGGCAATATACTGTACACAAATCACACTGATATCCACAATCTAATCCGTTCATTCACATTCCAATCCTAATGAACTTCCGATAGCAGCCAAGGCAACTGCTCTTTTTTACACGGGACAATTGGCAGCAGATAAAACTGTGATTGACAACGAGGATTATTTACACTTTCCACTGGCTGGAAATGTGAACCCTGAAAATCCACATGAGCCTGGATATTTTCACATTCACTTCCAAGCGGTGTAATGCTGAATTAGACAGTATAAATACATAATTTGTAATACCATCTGTAAATGACTTACGTATGTTGTGTGTACATCTTCCCCTGCTCTACTTATTCCCTCCCTTATATGTGGGACGTTTGACCTTACAGGACCAAGGATGGTTACTGTTATTTGCTTACATAAACCTCATATCGCATTCTCTTGTATTAATCGTCCGATTTTACAGTGTGATTCAAAAGCTTTCACAGAAACTGAAGTAGCCATAGAAGGGTATAACTACAACGCCTTTCTGACAGGAATGTGTACCGTAGGATCAAACGCTGCGTCAGCGCAGGCCTGGAAATGTCTTGAAACCCATCATGGACAATACTTTAAATACCGGTATATATTTCCCAAATGCTCTACATTCCTAAACAATCCAAAAATGACTATCGGTGAAGTGCTAGTCGTTTTTTTAATTACTTGCCTTACGTCGCACCGACACAGATAGGTCTTTGGCGACGATGCGATAGGAAAGGCCTAGGCATGGGAAGGAAGCGGCCGTGGCCTTAATTAAGATACAGATCCAGAATTTACCTGGTGTGACGATGGGAAACCACGGAAAACCATTTTTAGGGCTACTGACAGTGGGGTTCGAACCAACTACCTCTCGATTACTGGATACTGGCTGCACTTAAGCGACTGCAGCTATCGAGCTCGGTGGTAATCGTTTAATTATCCTGTGAAGTTAGACACTGGGCCGATGATCTAGCTGTTAGGTTCCTTTAGCAACAAGCATCATCTTCAAGTTAGACAATGGACACTGATTGTTGTTAAAAAAGTGATTTAAACTGTCACCCACCATATTCGGTAGGCATCACATCGGACGTTCAGCTCTCTTTTTTATATATTTGATTATTATTGTTTTAAGGAGAAGTACAGCTAGGTAATCATCCACTCCGGTGATTGACTGACGGGCAGAATAGCCAGAAAATGCAGTTCAGAGTTACAAACAACTTCGCAAACACATTACTACACTTCAAGCTCACTCTTGTATAAATTTTTCATTCATATCCCAAAGGCAACACCTTGTCAATGCACCAGTCTACTCTATTATTTGCTGTCCTTTTCAATTTCAAGTAATTATCACATCCTAGTCTCTTCCTGATGTGTTCCACGTACTTCTTCCCATACCATCATCTTCCTTTCTTCCCCAACACTTTCCCTTCAAGATTGATAAAGTGTTGTGTCTGATTATGTGTCCAACAAATGTTTTTTTTTCTCTTTTCCATTTCCTTGAATAATCTTCTCTCTTTATGGGCTTCCTTTAAAACTCCCAGGTTGGTTTTTCCTTCCATCCAGCTCGTTCTTGCAATTTTGCACCACATTCACATTTCGGCAGCTTCAAGGAGTTTCCTTACCAGTTGGGAGTCCGCCTTTCACTTCCAAAGAATACATAAATGTACTCCATAAAGATGGCTTTGGTACGGATAAAGAAGGAGAAGAAATGAAGCAACTTGCTATTCTTACTCTCTGTAGACTTAGTTTTCGACAACTATAGACGTATAGGAACGTATTTCCCAAAACGCACCAACGGAGGGTACTCCGCTGAATTACTTCTTCACTACCGAATCTCACTTTCCGTTTCAATCTTATCTTCATCAGTATCCAGCGTGGAACACGGAGTCAAAAGAGATTAGGTGAAAATCGACGTAATCTTTCTGGTTACGTTATGTTTCTTTGGAGAATGGATTAGATAGTTGTTAAATAGAGTACCTCAAATCCAGTAGGTTTATGTTGGGAGGAATATTTCACATCATAAGCAAACCAGGAACTATTCGAACCATATTTTGGTCCATGTATTCAATACTATTACACTGCTACGGATTACTTCCACACGGCCATCAATGGTGGTCTGAGTGTAAGTACCGTTTGTACCTCCTTTGGAATTCCAAACTTTCTTCATAATCAGTCGAAGCATCCTGATGTAGTCTAATGATTACAAGCGGTGCCACACTTTACATAGAATTTATTCATGGTATGAGTGGTTTTGATAATGAAATGGCATTTTTACTGGCTGATATTTGAATCCCAACTAATCCTTGCAGAATTCTTAAAATGAAATATTACGTCGCTCTAATTAAGATCGCACGTAATATTGGAGGCCATGATCACATCAACATTCGAGTAAAGCTATCTAATTAATTTATATCGTTTTTATTTCTTTCTTAACTCACCAAACGTTAATATTTATATTTTTGTCTATGCAATGCGATTATATAAACAAGAAAATTGTACAGTATTTTTATTTCATTGGTGCAGACTGAGAACGCCACCTTATAATTAGTAGGGCCTAGGGATTAAATTTTACACATGTGATATTCTGATATTCTCCATTGCAATTCCATCAACATTTTACACATTGACTGATACAATATTTAAATAAAATAATGTCAGTCGTTTGTGATGTAGATTTCCTGTCATTGAAAATAAATGGTCGTGCGCTTTAAGAGATCCAAGTGACGTGTTTTCGAGAGAAACTGACATAATGTAGGCATATTTTTACAACTTAAACCTATTTGCATACAGCAGAAATCTCCTTTAAGGCAGTAGCTGTATAAAAGGAAGGATTTACTTACCCTCTGTTTACAACATACCTTTTTAACCACTTCCTTAATAATAAAAAGGGATATTTAATTTAACGATAAATTATATTGAGCTTGGGGATTTCACATTCTTATCTTATTATACAATACCTTAACACAAATTTCACACCACTTCTCAGTGTAATAATGTGCATTCTAGTAATGCCCAAATTTACCGTTATTGTAGGAGGGATGTATTGGTATTATACTTCTACCAGTCCAAATAATAACACGAATGTTTACGGATCAAACGTAAGAAAATTGAAGTGAATCTTAGAATTACTGAATTCTGTTCTATAACGTCACTTAATACCTGAAGTAAATGTTATTGCGTTACAGAACCTTACATTAACCTACATAACCGTGCTCATCATCTTCTTTCTGTAATTCACTTCCTTCTGTCGGAATACAATAACCACAAGAAAGAGCGTGCTCTGAAAATGTCACTGCCTTCAGTTTAGCAAAAGCCTATCCAAATGTATCTATTCTAATAAAGGTATAAATAAAAGGAAAAAGTAAAAAAATTAAGGTGTACAATAATTGGGGAATGATTTGCCGAAGGAATTTGAGTGTTTCTTTGAAATCATAACAAATAATATTTATTCTTTTAACAATGTATTATTATATGTTGGGAAGTTTCTGACACACATCTGTATCTCTGGATAGTAAACTGATGTCAGAATATCGTACAATGTAGACAAGTTGCTACAGACGAACCTATTTGTAGCGTAAGATGTAACTTGCTAATGATATAATGTGTTTTGCTTCCACGTATCGACGTTGTTGGGATACTTTCAGTTCGTCTGCAATCCGTTGTGAAAGGAAAACAGACATTGCTTTATAATATATTAAAGAAGTTTACTAGACCGATTATGCAAAATCGCTCGACCAGTCTTTTGTCGTGGTGCTATCCTACCCCGGCCAAACTGAATCGATCTCGCAGGCCAGTTAACCACGATTGCTTGTATAGGCAGGAGCATATTGACATCCCCACATTCGCAAACTCAACTCTAATTTTGTTTGCCTGAGTAGCGTTCAGTGGATAGCCAGCACAAGTGACGGATGCAGAGTATACGTCTCAGAGGAACCCAAACACGTATTAATAGTTCCAAATTAGCAATGTGTGATCCACATATTTTGTCCATTAGGACGCAGATATCACGTGACAAATACCGAGAAAATAAACACACAATAACAGAATATAACAGAGAAAGTCCGACTCCATTCGTAAATGGTTAGCGTGCAGGCATTTTATCCAAGGATCACACGTTCGATTCCCGGCCGGATCGGGAATTATAATCTTGATTGGTTATTTCCAGTGGGTCGGGACCTGGGTGTTTATGTGCCGTCTTCAGTATTAGAATTCATCCACACAGACGTGCAGGTCGCCTATAGTGCGTCAACTGGAAAGACCTGCACCAGGCCTATTCGGAGGCCACAAATCACTTAAAAAATGAAACAAATATTTAGTTACAAACAGAATAAGATGTTTCATTCATGGAATAACATGAGATTCTATCAAATCACAGTTTCCTATATTACTACTACTACTATTATTATTATTATTATTATTATTATTATTATTATTATTATTATTATTATTATTTTAGAAATTGAAAATATTATGGACAAATATAAAAGAAATGTAAAATTTGCGTGCACTACTTCTTAATGAGCGTGGCATATGTTTGAACTTATCTCAATGACACACTCCTGTTTTACTTCCTCTTTTCTCAGACCAGTAAATCAGAACGTTCATGTCTATGGTCTTCATTAACAAGCTTCATTTTCACGTCAATATCACTATACTAATTAGTTTACACACATATTAAAATAATTACGTTCTTCTCAATAAGTAGTGTAGTATAAATATATACTTTTCTGCTGTAGTAAAATAAATGCCTACCGAATGTTACAGAAAATGCCATATTAAAATCAATACAGTAACACATTCCAACTAGAAGTGAAGTATGTTTGATAGAGTTATTACTAAAATTTGTCTAATAGGATGGAGTTGCTCAAGTAATAATTTTGTTAAGAATATTATTTCGTTCACTTACATTTGATTCATTTATGAACAGTGTTTGCAGCTTTGTAAGTCCTGAAGTTCTCCAAAGGGAAGTGATGTACGTGAACTGTAGGGCTTGCAGGTTTTAATTAAATTAATTAAAGGGCAAAATGTCAGGAATGATTTATCTAGAGATGAAACGAGCATTAACCGAGTACTTCGCTACACGTACATAAAACAATGAGATTTAAGATAAACTAACAAATAAAAATGCATATTACCCAAGTAATGGCTCGTATTATTTGATCACGTTAATAAATTGGTGAATCAGTTACATAGCATACATTAAGTCTGTACATTATTTATTTTCTATCAATTTATTTAACATTTGTATTATTTTAAGTGCCAACACGTATGTTATTCCTAAGCAAATGGTATCAATATGCGTTACAAATTTGGGGTAAAATGAAATGAAATGGCGTATGGCTTTCAGTGCCGGGAGTGTCCGAGGACATGTTCCGCTCGCCAGGTGCAGGTCTTTCTATTTGACGCCCGTCGGCGATCTGTGCGTCGTGATGAGGATGAAATGATGATGAAGACGACACATACACCCAGCCCTTGTGTCGGCGGCGAAATTAAAAAATCACTGTTAAAATACCCGACCCTGCCGGGAATCGAACCCAGGATCCCCTGCAACCAAAGGACAGCACGCCAACCATTTAGCCATGGAGCCGAACACCTTTGAGGTGAATAATGCTCGTAATTCTATGCTTATGCTCGTTTGCTTCTGACTCCCAATTTTGAAATCACCCACCTCCTAAGACAGTTCAGTCCCTTAGGGTAATTTTGGGGATTAGAAAATTAATAATTGATGTAACCGTGCTTCACGACGGAATTCTACATTGTATAAGTTACATAATTCCAGGTTAAGTACTGTACATGTTGTGAGTAAGTTTGAAAATTGCCTACCTTAGAAACGCTGCGGGGAAGGCACAGTACGTCTTTTCTCATACGAAGGCTGGATTAGTGAGTTTTCATTATGATGGCAGGCTCACTTGTCTACTGCCAGTCACAATCGAGTTGGGCAATTTTCATTATAACAGCAGACACTCACTCACTACCTGCATTTTTACATCCTCAGTACACAGCAGTAATTCCACCTATTGGAGGTGAGTGGCAGCTGAAGAGACAGCACATCACAACAAACAATAGTCAATTTAATGTTACTGTTGATCAATGTTATGAGCTTTCGATGTTGTAGGCCTTCACATTCAGTTTTCTTCCGACTCTGTGATATGACTCCCTCTTGTTCTTTTCTTCAAGAAATCGTTCCTTCACGATTTCTTCTAATTTTTAAAGTCATCTTAACAATTTTCCTTACCGATATGGACTGATGACGATGCGTTCTTTACACCTCAGGACAATCATGACAAAACCCGCCACCAGTTAACACGATGGAACAATATTTCCGCGTTAGCAATGCTCGGCGTTGATATGGACTAAGCAGCAAAAGTAAATTCACTTAAGTCATTAATTCTCTTCTTATAGTCGTTTCCATGTGGGTGGGGGCTGTAGAATAAGACACACGATACCCCCTGCCTGTCGTAAGAGGCGACTAAGGAGGGCCCCAGAGGCTTTGATCTTTTCAGTGTCGGTTGGCGACCACGGGGCCCTTACCTGAGACCTGGCATTGCTTCCAGTTACTTGTGCCAGGCTCCTCACTTTCATCGATCCTATCCGACCTCCCTTGGTCAAATGTTGTTATTTTCTGACCCCGACTGTATTACGTATGGAGGCCTAGAAAGACTTTCATTTTCACGCCCTTCGTAGTCCTTGTCCTTTCTTTTTTGAAGTGTTCGAGCCCTTCCATTTTTTTCACTGTGATTACTGTTATGCAGAGGACGGTGCCCAGTCGTACTTCCACTTAAAACAATGCTATTGGCTTTACGTCGCACCGACACAGAAAGGTCTTATGGCGACGATGGGACAGGAAAGGGCTAGGACTGGGAAGGAAGTGGCCGTGGCCTTAATTAAGGTACAGCCCCAGGATTTGCCTGGTGTGAAAATGGGAAACCACGGAAAACCATCTTCAGGACTGCCGACAATGGGGTTCGAACCCACTATCTCCCGAATACTGGACACTGGCCGCACTTAAGCGACTAAAGCTATCGAGCTCCGTCTTAAAACAATGATCACCACCGCCCTTGTCATAGACGGTACGGCAATACTTAATGAAATATAAATGATCGGAATTTATATCCTCTATAACTTTTGTTATGCAGGACAGGACCAATGACACAGGTATTAAAAAGAACACTTTTAGCGCCTTCCCCTAAACTGTCATTTCATGCACGGTATATAAAGTTATTTGTACACCTAGACTGTAGTATCTTATTCCCTTACTTTACATACAGATTTTTATTAGTTTACCCATGTTCTCGTGGCTCGGCGTTGATATGGACTTAGCAACAAAAATCGAAATTCATGACTGTCTCTCTTATGATAGCCAATACGGTAAAAATATTTAGGACATAAATAATCGGAAATATAATTCTATATAACTTTAGTTACGTAGTATTTATCGACAGGACCACTAATAACATAAATATTTGAGAGTTATATTATAGGCCTTGCCCTAAATTTCCATTTCACTCAGTGTGAATAAAATTATTTACAGCCTGGATTGTAGTGGCCCATTCTCCGACTTTACATCCCGATTTTCATTAAATACTCGTCAGACAATTTTTTGTGATGCCGTACATACAGTACATACAGAGATTACTGGGGACACGACCGATAAAGGAATACCGTTCTTTTAAAATTCTGAGCAATTTACAGACAAAACTCTTATTATATATACAGGGTGTTAGGTGTATACCTGCAGATATTTCTTCTAGCAATAGAGAACGATGTGACGAACCACTATATATCAAACTTTTAGAAATTCTCGGAAGTTATTTTCGAGAGCAAAGAGATACGATGTTTTTAGAATAGGTAGTATGCCTTGTTCTTGTGAATGAATAGCTTCCCTTTGAGAACAGGCGAGTCACGCGCCATGCGTGCCAAACTGGTTTCTGTTTATGTTTACGTACAACAGCTGAACGCTTCCTATGCAGTGCACGAGATGTTACGTAACATACTTGTCAAACTGGTTTTATGTTTAAGAGCAACTGAGCTACGATAACAGCTGAAGGTGGCTACTACAGTAGCGTATGCCTTGTTACGTTACATTCTCGCCAGAGTGGTTTCGTAGGTGTCAGTATTCAGTTTCCGTCTTAGGGGCTTCAGACAACCCTGGTCATCGGTTTCGGACCCTGGATGTTCCGAATTCTCAGCGTTAATACTGGTACATTTGCTGTTATGTCCTTTAAGGGATTGGGATATGTGTGGTCATCAGCCCCGTGGTCTAGTGAGTATGGAAATGACCTGAAAACCTGAATCCGTGCGGGACCTTTACGAGCGTGTGATATAATTATTGGTTGGTATAGGCGCGCCGGGACGTGAAATACAGGAGATCCCCGTTGTGCATTACGTAAAGGTACAAGAAAGATGGCAGGTCCTTACGCCAACGAAAGCAGTTATGGGATGCCCAAGTGAGTAGCATCGGAATTGAATTATCGAAACACATCGAACGTTTAGTTTCAAAGGAATATTGGACATGTTATACAACTAAATAAATTAAACGTACCTACATTTCGTGCCTCCTTCCGGGCTGAGTTGCTCAGACGGTTGAGGTGCAGGCCGTTTGATTCCAACTTTATACAGGTTCGAACCTGGCCCAGTCCGGTGGCATTGGAAGGTGCTCAAATACTGTAGGTCAGCCTCGTGTCGGCAGATTTACTGGTACATAAAAAGAACTGTGCGGGACTAAATTCGGGCGCCTCAGCGTCTCAGAAAACCGTAGAAGTAGTTAGTGCGACGTAAAGCACTTAACGTTATTATTATTATTATTATTATTATTATTATTATTATTATTAGGTCATTAAAAGCTGAAATACGTGGAAGAAAATAGTAAAATATGCGTGGTTTAAGAGGAAACAAGATGAAATGTATGTCACGTGAGTTAGCATCGGTCGCAGTAGTTACCTACAGATTACTGTGCGTAAAGCGAGAACCAGGTCAAGCTCGTGGGGATGAGTCAGCTGTAATCTCGTATTGTGTATAAACATCAAACATACACATCAACAAATATAAGAAACGTAAACAAGGTTACACGTTAGAGACATGTAGCTATTAACCTGAACGCCAGGCCGACGGTCGCTTTCATGAGTACAGATGAGTTATCAAATTATACACAATCCACAGATGTCGAACTTATCTAAGAAGATTCCGCCACAACTATATTACATTTTACTATGATGGTGCTAATAACAAATCGCAGCAGCAATTGGCTTTACGTCGCACCTACACAGATAGGCCTTATGGCGACGATGGGACTGGAACGGGCTAGGACAGGGAAGGAAGCGGCCGTGGCCTTAATTAAGGTACAGCACCAGCATTTGTCTGATGTGAGAATGGGAAACCACGGAAAACCATCTTCTGGGCTGCCGAGAGTGGGGTTCGAACCCACTATCTCCCGAATAATGGATACTGGCCACACTGAAGTGAAATGTCGTATGGCTTTTAGTGCCGGGAGTGTCCGAGGATAAGTTCGGCTCGCCAGATGCAGGTCTTTTGATTTGACTCCCGTAGGCGACCTGCGCGTC
The DNA here is from genome assembly GCF_040414725.1 of Anabrus simplex. NCBI lineage: Eukaryota > Metazoa > Arthropoda > Insecta > Orthoptera > Tettigoniidae > Anabrus > Anabrus simplex. Next base: position 1,207,979,455 of record NC_090266.1, on the reverse strand, counting down.
GTGATGAGGATGAAATGATGATGAAGATGGGACATACACAAAGTTCCCGTGCCAGAAAATTTAACCAATTAATGTTAAATTTCCGACCCTCCCGGGAATCGAACACGGTACCCCTGTGACCAAAGGCCAGCACGCTAACCATTTAGCCATGGAGCCGGACTTAAGCGACTGCAGCTATCGAGCTCGGTAAATCGCAGCAGATTACGCTACTGCGTGTTGAGATGATGTCGGTAGAATACAGTATACCTGTTAAGACATAAGGCTGCAGTAGAAGAAGAGGAAGAAGAAGGTAACGAGAGCCACATAGTCAAGCAGCACACAGCTGAACAAAGTGCACATTAGTGACACAGACATAAGAGTGGCGTGGTCGCGGGAACTACAGTCGCATTCGTAACACTCTGTTGTAGAAAAATAATGAACTAACATACAGTACGGGCTCCGTAATTCCAGGTGGACGGTAACAAGACTATCTCGAATAGAAAAGTACGGATTTACGAACGTACACGAAAACGCCTGTGAACAACATAATGTACCTATGTTAAACATTACAGTACAACAGTTTAGAAAACAAAACATACAGATTGCATTAAAAGAAATGTTAAACTTTCCTTTGTAAATTAACAAAACACTCTAGGCAATCTTCTTAAGTTAAATGTTAACTTATAGTTCCTATTTCAGTAATGATGAATATAAAACGATTATTTTATTGAATATTTATTCGTGACGACGACGACGACGACGACGATGATGATGATGATAATTGCTGTTTTAATGTCATCGGCCCTTAAAACGCAAAGTACGGACGATAATTCGCATCTCTGACAGCTGTTATTCAGGTCAAGGTCAGACAGACCGGTTTCATGTAGGGGTGGGGAACCCGTCCAGCGACATCCCCGTCGCTAAGAACAGCAGACAACCAGCATGTGACAGGTCTAGTGCTTTTGTCGAACTGCTTACGTGGAATATTCTCCCACAGTGCGATTTCAATATCATGGTCTTTTGGGAGTCCAACTCGCCGTATGCAGAAACAACCCGTGTTGACGTGTACGTAAATAAAGTTTATTACGTCAACGAAAGAATGCATGGGATAAAATTTCAAAGTGAGTAGTATCGGAATTGAAATGTCAAAACACATCGAACGTTTTACTTCATACCAGTAAGGGACATGTTATAAACATACATTAATTAAACGTACCTTCCTTTCGTGCTTCCAACCGAAGAGAACATGTTTAAATGTAAATGAGAACCTTCTAGCTTACTGCTGATTTTGCAGTGCCTATTCAACGTATCAAAATAAACGTTACCAGGCTGAGTGGCTCAGACGGTTCAAGCACTGGTTTCATGAACTTAGCAGGCTCGATCCTGGCTCAGTCCGCTGGTATTTGAAGGTGCTCAAATACGACAGCTTCTGATCGATAGATTTACGGGCACGTTAAAGAATACCAGTGGGCAAAATTCCGACACCGCGCGTCTCCATTGGCACGTGAAGATTTATTATTATTATTATTATTATTATTATTATTATTATTATTATTATTATTATTATTATTATTATTATTATTATTATTATTGGGCGAGTTGGCCGTGCGATTAGCTTGCATCCGTCGAAAAGCCACTAACAATATTATTATAAAAAATGTGTTAGTCTATTATTACTGACTATTATGAAAATAAAAGTTAATCGCCCCACTCAAACTTCGTAGCTCGTAATCTGTCAGAAAACACTAAAGAAAATAGTGAACTTTTAACATGTCTGAATTATTATTAATAATATAATTGCAGACATGTCTCCGAAATTACCGAAGCATGTACTTGCAAATTGTTTTACGTCGCACCGACACAAATAGGTCTTACGGCGACAGTGGGAGAGAAAACGGATACAAGTGGGAAGGAAGCGTTCGAAGTCTAATAAAGGTACAGTTCCAGCATTTCCCTGATGTGAAAATGGGAAACTACGGAAAACCATCTTCCCGGCTACCGACAGTGGAGTTCGAACCCACTATCACCAGAATACAAGCTCACAGCTGCGCGCCCCTAACCGCACGATCAACTTACTCTAAGCCCCAATGCCGGTCTGCGTAGCTCGGACGATAGAGCGCTGGTCTTCTGATCCCACCTTGGCAGGTTCGATGGCGGCTCAGTTCGGTGGTATTTGAAGGTGCTGAAATACGCCAGTCTCGTGTATGTGGATTTACTTGCATTTAAAAACGTACTGCTTTACAAAATTCTGGCACTTCAGCGTCTTCGAAAACCGTGAAAATTAGTTAGTGGAACGTAAAGATATTAGTAGTAGTAGTAGTAGTAGTAGTAACATTATTATTACGGACGTTTTAATTAAACGGGTCCGTTACATTACCTATCGGCACTTACTGCCCGGTAATTAGCCTTCTGTCCACCTCTGTGGTATAGTGGTTAGTGTGACTAGCTGCCAACCCCCGGAGGCCCGTGTTCCATTCCCAGCTCCGCCACGAAATTTGAAAAGTGGTACGAGGGCTGGAACGGAGTCCACTAAGCCTCGGGAGGTCAAATGGGTAGAGGTGGTTCGATTCCCACCTCAGCCATCCTGAAAGTGGTTTCCCGTAGTTTCGCACTTCTCCAGGCAAATGCCGGGATGGTACCTAACTTAAGGCCGCGGCCGCTTCCTTCCCTCTTCCTTGTCTATCCCTTCCAATCTCCCCATTCCGCCGCAAGGCCTACACAAGACCCCTGTTCAGCATAGGTGAGGCCGCCTGGGCGAGGTACTGGTCATTCTCCCCAGTTGTATCCCCGACCCAATGTCTCACGCTCCAGGACACTGCCCTTCAGGCGGTAGAGGTGGGATCCCTCGCTGAGTCCGAGGGAAAACCAACCCTGGAAGGTAAACAGATTAGGAAAAAGAAGATTAAGCCTTCTATTAGAAATGCCCGGTGGCAATTCCGTAGTAGACCGAGCTCGATAGCTGCAGTTGCTTAACTGCGGCCAGTATCCAGTATTCGGGAGATAGCAGGTTCGAACCCCACTGTCGGCGGCCGTGAAGATGATTTTCCGTGGTTTCCCATTTTCACACCAGGCAAATGCTGGGGCTGTACCTTAATTAAGGCCACGGCCGCTTCCTTCCCACTCCTAGCCCTTTCCTGTCCCATCGTCGCCATAAGACCTATTTGTGTCGGTGCGACGTAAAGCATCTAGCAAAAGAAATCCACAGTAGCTATTGTTCCTTCGAGCAATGTTCACGCATGGCTGCAACTACGGTTTTTGAAATCTGTCTCATTAATAACAATATGACTGAATACTTACAGCCTTTTCTTTCAGTGTCCACCGTTCTTTCATTGACCTGAAAAGTTTATGAATAAGCATAGACAACTCGCATTGTTTATTGTCAGAAATTCATCGTAGACTGTCGCAATAACAGCACAGAAATGTTGCGCTCATTTTTCATTTACTTATTAACTATTTCCTTTCATTTTGTCAGGTTGGATCACTGAGTAATGCCATTGACGTCTTATAAATCACACACAACTACACAATACTTTATTCGCACGTATGTGCTGGTGCGTATCTTCGAGGTCACTGTAAGGATCCTGTGTACATTTCACACAGAGTACCCTAGACCGGTTTTCGAGTACAGCAAGTGGCCTGGCACGTGAGTCATCCTCTGCTACTTGCCAAGCCTTTAGGGGAAGTGCACAACAACATGTGTTGGCCTGCGATAAGAAACAGGTTCAACAAGCCCTAGACTCTGCTACTGTACTTCCACTACGCGTGGACAGAATGACGTAACCGGCATATCCTGCTACAGCCGTTCAAAACACATTAGGTCCTGAAATATTTGGCTCAGTTATGGGCAAACTAATAGGACAAGATAAAAAGTACATAGCATATATTGTGAGATGTCTTTTTCTTTGCCGACTAGCTTAATATCTGCACGTATACACCTAACACCCTGTATATTGTCCCCTTCAAAATTGGCAAAATCATTTATTGGAAAGCATTTATTTCTACTGTGTGTTAAAATATTATTTTATGAACCAGGAAGGGAGTTTTATCACGTCGAGTTGACTGAGCGAGATATGCCAGGTGGTTGGGAATTCCACTCAAGGCCAGGCGAGGGGAGAACGCAGAGACAGCTAGCCAAATAACCTTGGAATCAGCCGTGAATGACACGTGACCAGGCTGAATGTGTGTCAAGTGCTCGATCGATAATTGTGAAGGTGCATGACGTCTGACTATGGCAGCCAATCAAGCGATTAATTTGGTGCTAAGTTAATAAATTAACCAATCGCTTATGAGGAAAAGACGCACCCCTGTCTTAAGACAGTGAATAATGGATTTTCCTAGGGAAAATTTACACAGAAATTTCTACCTCTGAACACGTTTTGTGGAGGATTACTCTAGCTTCAACAACGGGCGGAAGAAGACGTATTTCGCTTACTGAGAAGAATTACTCGAGCTTCGACTACGGGCAGAAGAAGACGCACTTCGCTTGCCAGGGAACTTCGTCATTCAGAGCCTACAACTGGTTACAACTGCAGTTCAGATGTTTGCGGACTCCATCTATAATTCAGCAGACTCTAAAAGTTAAGTTTCCTTGTCATCTTATCAGACATCGGTGTGAGTTTTGGACCTTGTCTTAGACGTGATTTTTAGTTTCAGCTTCACAAGATTTCCACTGAAGAGGTCACCGGTTCGAGTCCGAGTCAGGATGTCAGTCTTCTTTCTTCGTGAACGGTGTGATTTCCAGCGCGCCAGCATGTCTCCAATGCACGAGTAAAATGTAAGGCAGTCCAGACGGGCGTGACGAGGATCGATGGTGCGTAAGGTGATAATGCACTAGGTCATCAGCCCGAGTTCTACAACCGACAGTCACCACCAAGTAATATTTAAACTTTGTTATTCTTTCTTTCCTTTTGTAAAGTAATTGTAATGACATAGCCTCTACTTATTTGTTTAGACATTTTCTGTTAGTTAGAATTTTTCCCATCTCTTCTTTCTTGGTGATGGTAGATTGAGGATGAGTGAGTATTTGAACCTATTAGTTTGTTTGAGTGGATGTCTTCGAGAAGTGTTTCAACTGTCCCGAGTTCGTCGTGGCAGGAGAAATAAGTGTAAATTGACCCCAACGTTAAACTTGGACTATTTGAATATTTTTTTGACTTTTAATGAGATCAAATGGGACAGAAATTCCGTGGATTCTATCATGTCAGAGTTCATTCTTCAATTATGCGACATATGGTTGAGTTTTGTGTGCAATAGAGTCATCTGAAATATTATTGTGTAGTAGCTTCCGCACGTATGATCTTGCGCGGCCAGTAATAATAATAATAATAATAATAATAAAAATAATTTAACTAAATTATCGCGTAAAATAACACCTAAGGTCATGAGCATAATATTAGTTATTATTGAAAATGGTTGATGTGCGCTCATTATTGTAATTTAGGCCTGGGAAATGGCGGTATCTGACCGATACAATTTGTTATATATTTGCTGTGCTGTGATGATTAGTTGATTGATTGATGGATATTACTGAATTCAGCAGTCGAGCTGTGCATCCATTAATGAGTCAATGATGGAATAAATATGTTACTTGATGTAATGTGTTCGTTATGAGTGCAGATTGATCGAGAATCACAATTATAGTGGAGAAGTAAAAATAAATGTCGTAGCTCATGAACCGCGTGCGCGGAATGTTTATTCTGGCCTATGTTTAAGCGATTTATCGATGATTTTTTGGATGATTTTGTGTTCGTAAATTTTCTCTAAACGTTGTCGTATAACTGTGTTCTATAATTAAGTGATAATCCTTGCTCTGTCACATTTCCCAGTTGATGAGAGGAGGTCACCACGATAGTGTCATCGTGAGAATAATTTTCCTAACTTTGTCTAAACATAAAAATTAATAATCAAGGGCTAGCGTTCGTGTAAATATGTATATAATATTTCCGTGTATCTTTGTGTGAGTGTAATATGTGTGATTTGACTGTGTTTTGCTTAATGTAAGTTTATAATCCATATTTGTGATGATGCTCTTCATTATTTTGTGGAATTTTCGGCCTAATTTACGCCAACTTTAGTGGTTCACCATTTGAATGATTTCAAACCTTTAGTAAATTTTATTCGTTTTTAAGGAGGAATAGGATCTTATTTAACAAATACACATGAATAAGTATAGGCCATGTCAGTGGATTGAACTCACAAAGTCGAAAATTGTAAGAATAATTTAATTAATTGTTTCAAGTAACGGATAAATGTAAATTGACATGAGGTCAAGTTCCGAGCTATTATGTGAGAAGCAACTACTAAATAATTATAAAGTTGAGTTTATTTATTAATTTAAAGGTCAAGGAAGACGACTTAACTATAATTTTATAAGAGAAAATTTTTATTTAATTTTCAAAGAGAAATGAAAATGATCATTTTCAAATTTGTTTAAAATCAAATCCATGAAGGAAGGAAGTTTATTTTCAAATTATTAAATTATAAATAAGAGAGATCATCTCAAATTAATTATTATTAATTATTTAATTAAATTTTCACTAAAAATATGAATATTATATTTGCAGATACAGGCATTTCCTGTTTCGTTTACCGATGAAGTATCTATGTGACTACGACATAAAAGAAGACAAATCATATAAACAAAATACCTAGATTTTGTTAATTATTGTATAATTTATGAAGAGCAGTAGTTGTAATAAATGTCTAAAACCTATTTAGCTTTCTCTCATTTGCCACTAGTTCATCATCTATCCCTGCACTTTAAAATTTTCGCACAGCCGATAAGCGAACGATCTGCACCCTGGAGATCTTCGCTCACCGGCCGAGCTGAGCCCGGCATGACGGGTGCAATATATACATATAGGAAATTTAGCATTAACAAATAAAGTACTCTCGTACAATGTTTTAAGTTTCTAGGCATGCGTGGAAGTGTCACTTTTAAACGTACCTTAAAACGGGTGCATTTTGTCTTTAGCATGGGTCACCTACTCAATATCATGAGTATATCACCTCATTTCCCCGGGGTTTGATGATAAAAATTAATTTGTACTTTCAGGAATCTTTTAAGCCCATCGTACGTAAGTTTCCCACTGGTTGAGAGAAAGCTTGCACTTTTGAACTTACGCTGTTTTCAAGAATTTACGAACACTTCCCACACTCACGTTGGCCCTTTCGAGTAGTTTTGGAGATTTCAGTTTTTACTGAGGATATCGGCGGCTTCAGATTGTCCGATACCAAACGTTAAGTTTTTCAGAGCCTACATAGGCTATATTTACACCTCACTTTATGGATGTCTCCACATTTCGAACACCATTTATTTGTGTAAATAGAGTTTAAATACCTGAATCAGAGAACGTTTCATTTCCACTTACCCAGCTGTTAAATATGTTCTTAGTGCTCACCTATACATTTACTTTCTGGAATGAAATCCGAGAAATTAGTACGTGTAGGGAGTAATTATTGTTCTACGGTAGGATAGCATGATGGTTTACGTGACATTACCGATGATGAAGCTACTCGAAACGAAACCAAGCTCACTGGTGCTACGGTGCTTATGGTCCTTCTAGGCTAGGCGATAGCTGCCCAGCTCAAAGGTATGTAGATTCGAGGTCAGTATCCAGTAATCGGGAGATAGTCGGTTCGAACCCCACAGTCGGCAGTCCTGAAGATGGTTTTCCGTGGTTTCCCATATTCACACCAGGCAAATGCTGGAGCTGTACCTTAATTAAGGCCACGGCCGCTTCCTTCCCATTCCTTGGCCTTTCCCATCCAATCGTCGCCATAAGACATATCTGTGTCGGTGCGACGTGAAGTAAATAGCAAACAAATAAAAGATACGAGGTGACACGTGGTCAGCGTTATGAATCCGCACGGCCGTTATTCTTTCTCCAACGGGACTATCGGCTCGTCTTCAGACTGAACAAAAAACCAAACCCATTGGCGCAACAGACCCGAAGGGCCATGGCCTACCAACCGACCGCTGCTCAGCCCGAAGACCTGCAGATTACGATGTGTCGTGTGGTCAACAAGACGAATCCTCTCGGCCGTTATTCTCGGCTTTATGGACGGGGACACTATATCCGACATTTTCAGAAAGTCGGAGTACTTTTAACACCTACCAGCTACTCCAAATATCATCATTTTGGACGCATGCTTACTCGGGGACACTCATACAGTTTGACCCTGACCTTATATGAAGTACAATGTTGTAGAGCAATTTCAATCATAACTGTGCTGTAGGGATGTTGAATGCTTAATCCAGTCAGTTTAAAGCTACCGAAATCTATTCAAATGCCTATTAGATAATTCAATTAAGAAGAAGAAGACGAAGAAGAAGAAGAAGAAGACTGCGTTCCGCCCGATGACACCGTTACTAAACGTCGGAACTCCCAACACTTTGAACTGTAGTTGCCGAGCGTTAACAAGAGATCGTTCATATCCCACCTCCTCACGGGAGAAGTTACAAGGAAAGTTATGCCTTAGATTATAATAAGATTGCCGTTAAACCACAGGTAAGCGAGAGCACTATAACAAAGTTTTGCTCCATATTCCATTATACAGCACCATGACAAGGATCAATAAGCAGTCCCTACACCGATAGCTCTCCTTCAAACTGCAAACAATGTACGTCTCAACAATACTGAAGTAGAACAATTAAATTACTCCTCAGTTTATGAAGTACCGTGGAACATGATTTATCAGAGGTAAATTGCTTGAAATGGCACACAACCTATTCATTACGGCAAGCTTAAAGGTTAAAACAACGACCTCCTCATTTGGACTCGGCTAATTAGGAGGCATATGGTAGGATGAAAAGACCAAGCCGACTTTTGAAGTTGAGTTCTCTAAGCTCTTAAACTTACATTTCAGTTTAAATTAAAACACCGGTAAAGTTAAAAATGAATGACCATTCTTTCTTCTGTGTAAAGCCCTGGTAAGATGACAATTTCTTCTGCAAATGAAGAATAGCATTTACCTTATTAGGATGAAAAGAATTCCTCGTCTCTCTGTGAAATCACTGTGGGAAACATCTGTGGAAGACTGTTTTGCTCGAAACCCCTTGGTACCGAGCAAGTGGCCACGCGTAGCTATCAGCTTGTATTCGGGAGGCACTGGGTTCGAATTCCACTGTCGGCAACTCCGATGATATTTTTCAATGGTTTCCCATTTTCATACCAGGCAATTGCTGGGGCTGTACCTAAATTAGCACTACAGATGCTTCCTTCTCACTCCAGCCCTTTCCTATACCATCGTCGCCGTGAGACATTTCTGTGTTAGTGCGACGTAAAGCGGGTTGTAATAAACCATTGACATAAGAGTTTTTTTTATTTAAACCTGTGATACAAGTAGCCCGTTGCTCACAATAAACACATTTTTATTGAACATGAAGTTTTACTTCAAAGCTTGAATGAGTTCCTCCCTGATACTGGAACGTGATAAGGTTAACAAGTTTTGAGGCAAGGATTATTTTCGTTTAGAGAAACCAAACTAAACGAAAATCGAATAAATGGAACTTTCTCAACATCTAAACCATTATCCGCAGTGAAAATATAATTCCTAACAAGGTACTACTCACTGCAATGGAATCATTTACCAATAAGTGGGACATCCTCAGGCAAAATTCTACCACTCACACAAACATTGACCAATATAGGCATTGCTAATTGAAGTTCATTTTCTTGCCTGCTATTTACGGTTCTCGCTCCAAAATAATGTAAAATAAACCAATTTTAATAACTGTAGTGAATATTTCTCATGATGTACCGTATTAATCTAGCATACGTTACTCAGCAGGTTAAATAGTACCGTTTTATGACACCAATAATGCAGTAACGCCAGGCTTCCAAGAACGGTGTCTCCGTCATAGTGTGCTTCATGTAAATGGCATGTACTTTACTTGATAGGACTAGCCCTGAAACTTCAGCGTAAACTGTACAAAACTGGAGGAAACAGCAGTTCACTTGATATGAATTCACTTTAAGAGAACTGATGCTTGGAACTAGAGATATAAATCCAATGATTCTATCATGTTTTGGAGATTTGAAAGCCTTAACGATGACACCACAGCCACCCACGAGTGTTCAGTAGCCATACCACGAAACTATTTCCACCGTAACAGTTCATATTAACAAAAATACTCTTAAAACATGGTACGGATGAGAATTGCCCTACAGAGTGGCTGCTGCTCAGCTCGAATGCCTGTGGATTATGAGGTGACGCATGGTCAGCGTGATGAATCTTCTCGGCTGTTATTATTGGATTCCTGGTCTGAGACTACTATCTCACCGTCAGAAATCTTCTCAACAGTTATCACGTAGGCTGAGTGTACCTCGAATCAGCCAACAGATCCAGGTAAAAGTCGCTCATCTGACCGGAAATACAACCCAAGAAGGTATCACTTCACCGCAGGGTCAGCTAGTTCCCGTTAACGTCCTGACAGAAAGCAAGGACTAGAATGTTTCCTTATTAGGGGTCTGTATGTGTGTGGATTTGGTCCAGTTTTGCCGCCGGATGTACTTCACGATGCTAACCGAATGTGGACGGATGCATACATTATAGCGTGTATTTGTGGTGGATAATAGCGAGATGTGTTTTATAAAGATCGGTAACACAAATACACAGTTAAAATTCCATAACCAACAAGGAAACGAATCCCAGGTCCTCTGAACCGGAGGCTAGTAGGGCAACCATTAAAACAAGGACTTGGACATCGTTTCTTCATATATGCGATTAATATTGTGATAATAAACTTTATTCTACTGGCAGATCTAAAATGAGATAAGTTTATAATAATAATAATAATAATAATAATAATAATAATATTAATAATAATAATAATAATAATGAAAATATCTATAAATTATCAGTTAAGGTGCGAGTTTATTTTCATAAAAATGTGATTGTGTTTGCCTAAGCCTAACATAAGTACAGAAATAAATACGTCGGGATTGGTAAAATTATAGACTTGTTTAGGAATGCATTTTTAATTTGAACGTAAACCCCTATCAAACTGCACTACAAATTTGTTGAGTAAATGTAGAAAACACAACTTGAAGTTTTCTTGTACATACACATGAAGTCTTTCCGTTGTGGAGTATGAATACGTTTGGAGCTTTCTTATTTCAGCGATGATTAAGTGTAAGAGAGGGCCGTGTGCCCTAACTTCGCCACATGAAAGAAGCCATAATAAATAAAATAAATAAATAAATGATTTTGAGGAACATATCCAAGGCTGAAAAAGCTACAGAGGAATAAAGCTATGATCCAACACCGTGAAGATTTGGGAACGGATAATAGAATGAACATTAAGAGAAGAAGCGGAGATAGGGGCTGAATAGTTTGGATTCATGCCAGGGAAAGGAATAACTGATACACTGTTAGCACTAGGACAGTTGTTAGAAAAATATGGAAAGATGCTTCAAGATCTGCATCTAATTTTCATAGATCTACATAAAGCTTATGATACTGTTTCAAGAAAGGAGATATGGGGATACATGCGGAGAGATGTACCCTAAAAGTATTTTGAATGTGGTAATGGATATGTATGATGAGCCCAATCCGAAATAAGGACAACTAAGCCTACACCAAGGTTCTTTTTTTTTTTTGCTCGGGGTTTTACGTCGCACCGACACAGATAGGTCTTCTTTTTTTTGATAGTTGCTTTACGTCGCACCGACACAGGTAGGTCTTATGGCGACGATGGGACAAGGAAGGGCTAGGAGTGGGAAGGAAGCGGCCGTGGCCTTGATTAAGGTACAGTCCCAGCATTTGCCTGGTGTGAAAATGGGAAACCACGGAAAACCATTTTCAGGGCTGCCGACAGTGGGGTTCGAACCTACTATCTCCCGAATACTGGATACTGGCCGCACTTAAGCGACTGCAGACAGATAGGTCTTATGGCGACGATGGGATAGGAAAGGCCTAGGAGTTGGAAGGAAGCGGCCGTGGCCTTAATTAAGGTACAGCCCCAGCATTTGTCTGGTGTGAAAATGGGAAACCACGGAAATCCATCTTCAGGGCTGCCGATAGTGGGATTCGAACCTACTATCTCCCGGATGCAAGCTCACAGCCGCGCGCCTCTACGCGCACGGCCAACTCGCCCGGTACACCAAGGTTCATCTCTGAGTCCATACTTATTCAAACTTGTAATAGATGAGCTGACCGAAGTTATAAGAGATCCAATGCCCTGGTCTATGCACTTTGCTGATGATATTTTTCTGGTAGATGACAACAAGAAGAAACTGTAGAAAAATCTGGAGCACTCGAGAAAGGTCCTTAAAGAAGGGGGGTCGTAACATTAGCAGAGGGAATACTGAATACACGCGGTTTGGAGGAGTATACATAAAAATGAGAATATAAGGATTCTTGGAGACACATTTTCATGAACCAGAGAGTTTAAAGTATCTTGGCTTGTACATAATGAAACATGGAGGATTGTACAGAGAGATCAGTCATATGATTCATGATGGATGGAGAAATTGGAAGTAGATGACAGGTTTGCCAGGTGACAGGAGGTTTGGAAAACGATGACGAGAATGGTGTTGAAATCGGTTGTGAGGCCAACCGTGTTATACGGTAGTGAAAGACGACCTGTGAAGAAAATCCACGAGAGAAATCTAAATGTGGAGGAAATGAGGATGTTGCAGTGGATGTTGGGGAAGATATGCATAGACAGGATACGGAATGAGACGATACTACAAATGTGCGGTGTTGTGAAAGTACCAAGGAAGATAAAAGAAGAAGGACAGCTTTGGTTCGGACACACTAGTAGACGAGAGCAGGACTATGTGGCAAGGAGGGTAAGCAGCCTGCAGGTGGTGGAAAGACGAGATGGAAAGACTGTGTGGCAGAGGACCCAAGGGAGCATTGACTACGTAAGCATGATGCACTCGACACAAAGAAATGGAAGAGGAACAATAGGAACTGAGACCCTCAATTAAGAATAGGGTAAAGGCTGCAGGGGAAGATTAAGATAAATTTGATCTATTTGACAACTGATTGATATATATTTGGTGTAGATATAATCTTCTTCATGCAAATCCCTCAGTTTATGTAGGACCACTATTTACTTTCTTAGATATACTAAATAATCTGTAATATTTCCGTTCTTTTCTCTAAGATTTATAACATTAAGTCAAATGAAAAAGAAATACAGAAAAACTGGCGTTATTCTTCTAATACGTCGTCATCCCAAAACTATACTAACTCAAAGACATGGTTTCAGGATATGAATGAACACCAACCACTTCGTATCGCTTCAAAGAAATATAGAAGATGGAAATTTTACTTGATTTTTTTACACAAGTGATACTGCATAATACCAATGTTTCTCAAATCCAAGGTTCATGAGTGATTTTTTCTTTGAGAGTCCAATTATAGGAAGTAAATTATTATGCTTCTCCAATTCTTCACCTCTCCTAAGTTGTCAGTAAGTGGTTCAGAAACTTTCATATTGTAATAAAAATGCATTTGTTTTCTAGGATCGACCAATACATCACAAAGTGGCATTAAGTTTGTTTTCTTCTGCACAATGATGTTTGTATGTTTTCTGAGGCTCTCTCTATCTTTTCATAGCATTTGTGGCTGTATGCGTTCCTGTCGTTCCATTTAAGGATATGGAGTTAGTATCAATATATCGGTTATTAATCACCCCATGAGAATAAGTACCACGTTATTTTACAAGCCCCTGAGTACCATTTACGAATATGAAAACAGAATGCAGATATATTTAATGGTGATTTCCGTGTAACATCTTAGGTGGGTAGTATACTTCGTATTCTAGCGTAGATCTAGCGTAGATCTATGGTTGAAATATGGTCGCTACAATATGTGCTAAGTGTGGAAAAAGTGGAAATTCTAAGTTCCCATGGAGGGAATTAGATATTCTTCACCAATAGAGCTTGTCAAAACAGATCAGATGTAAGGCTTTTCAGGCGTTTGCTCTATTAACCAGCGTTTCGTCTTAGGTCTCCATGGGAACTTAGAATTTTCCATTCGGAATTGCTAGGCGGGCAATAATTCCATTGTGGAGATTTATCTCCCGTATGCAGTTATCAGACTGTGCCTCTAATAATGGGCCTCTGATAATTTGACCTGCATACACCCCAGCGTCATTGGGTAGGGTCTGACACATCCCACTCTGATGAGTCTAGTGTCAGACCTAAGACGAAACGGTGGTTAATAGAGCAAACGCCTGAAAAGCTTTACATCTGATCCGTTTTTTGACAAGCTCTATTAGTGAAAAATATCTAATTCCCTCCATGGGAACTTAGAATTTTCCATTCGGAATTGCTAGGCGGTCAATAATTCCATTGTGGAGATTTATCTCCCGTATGCAGTAATCCGACTGTGCCTCTTATAATGGGCTTCTGATAAGTTCACCTGCATACACCCCAGCGTCAGTGGGTAGGGTCTGACACATCCCACTCTGATGAGTCTAGTGTCAGACCTAAGACGAAACGCTGGTTAATAGAGCAAACGCCTGAAAAGCCTTACATCTGTTCTGTGTTTGCGGAAAATGTGTTAAAAACCTGAATTCGAAAATAAACGCATTTGATGTTTTACGACCATTTGTATAAACTTAGCAGCAACAGTGAGCACGTAACGGATATTTGGGAACAGTTCATAATTTCCTCCACTCATAGTAACTGACACAACTATGTTTTACTTCAGATCATCCCCTCAGGAAAGTTAAGGGAGTTAAAACCTTCTGCACACCCAATACAGCACTGAACATCCAAACGAAATTTTTCCAGACCTTTTCGTCTAAGTAAAACACATTACGAGGAATACAAATGTGTTATATTTTAACCCTCATATTACCATCACGATGATTCTAATGTTCTCGTACAGGAGAAACTGCAACAACATAACGACGAAATTAAGTTTTAGGTAGAGTGAATACTTTCAGTTTAGAACCCAGTTGTTCTACATGATTTGCAGTGCTGTTAGAAATTCAATACGTTCGGGAAGAAATTGGCGAAGGAAGAATATTGTATCATTGGATAGCGATGATGTTCTTTGTAACAGTGTATTTTGTGAGAGTAGAGGATGCACGTATCAACCACGTTCGCCGAGTAACCAAAGGGTTACGACATCGTACGCGATGTCATGGCATGCTGCAGAGTGGCAGACAACTTGATATTCGTAAACAAAGTCTGATTTCTCATAACTGCGCATGCGCGATGGATATTAATAGCGACTAATTCGCCAGGGATCAAAAATTGAGTGCGCGTTACAAAACATAAATTCAGCTGTTGTAATTAAAGTGCAGCCTTCTAAACAGGGTTGCGAACGTACCTAGCCGAAAATGACTTGAAATACAGTGAAGGATCAAGTGTGTTGTGAAACACCCGTTGTATTATAATTATTAATTATTTAATTAATTAATTAAAAATGTACATCACTATTTTATGGGTCTCGTCATGGTCTCTGCGAAATTTCATTGTCGATTTCGATATGGAAGTAGGGAGAGTTCCCTTGTAAGTGGACGGTGCTTCAATTCATATGTTGTTTGCTTATCTGCACGTTCGTGGTGTAGCCCGGTTCAGATTCCTCCTTCGGTCACATGATTATTCGAGCTGCTTTGAATAAGCTCGAACTTCGGCGCGAATCGGGTCGGCTTGACCCCACTCGAAAAAAGGATATCGTTTGCCCATCCCTACTAATAACGCAACAGTTTTGCTCTATTGCTGTTATTTTTCAATCTGCGTTCGGAATGTCTTTTCTATTTGTTTTACGTTGCACCGACACGGACAGATCTTATGGTGACAATGGTATAGGGAAGTGCTAGGAGCAGGAAAGAAGCGGTCGTAGCCTTAATCAAGTTACAACCCCAGCATTTGCCTGGTGTGAAAATGGGAAACCACGGAAAACCATCCTCAGGGCTGCGCACATTGGAGTTAGAATGCAATCTCACAGATGCGCGACCGCACCGCCAACTCGCTCGGTGAGAAGTCTTAATTGGCACTGTATCTCTAAGGGCAGTATAGATTCTTTCATAACGGAGAATTTCTTCTTCATTAGTATGTTAGGAATCCGTATTTGCTAACATGGTGGGTTTGTTCAGACAGTCTGCCACTGCGCAGTTGCGTCTTGCAAAGGCATGCCAGTTCAACTGATGAGCCCAAATGGCAAGTTCTGGGCGAACATATGCAAATGCATGCGACCTATTAACCCAAATGCTTGGTCTATTGCTCTGACGTTTCAGTCTACAGTGGTGAAAGCCGTAACTGGAATTGCTAGCGACTGTCCAGTAACTTTGTAAATACGAAAAATTTACTGGCCTATCACAGTCATTGTGAAAACAACCTGATATACCTAGACTGAACATTCACAGGGGTAAATAAATCTTGGAATTAAAAGGGTTAACGTAACAGTGTTACGAAATGGTTCCTTCCCTCCATAATCTGAATGGTTTCGCCCATGCACAGCCAAATAGTAGCACGCGCACACACGTTCTTTTAATGTTATTCGTGACTGTGCTGCGAAGTTATAAACTATGCAAATACTAGAATTTTCAGTGTTAAAGAAGCACACCTTCGGAGACTTTGACAATGCTAACGGCGGAGAATGGTGGTGAGATGAATGTGCTCGATGCGCATCAGAGTTTTACCGAACGTCGAGATCTGCGTCAATGATAATGAGAGCTTAGGTTGACCTGTGAATGCACAGAAGGATTCAGCCATTAAAAAGTAAGGAAGGAGGTGTATTTCATTATTGTACGCCATTTCTGGAAGTCGTTCCATTCATAACCAGACTGAAATATGGCGAAATGAACCTTGATACCCTCTCCATGACCATATGTCTGTACAAAGGTCCGTACTTGACTTCCCTAACATGGAACACTTGTGCTTCAACATCCCACCCGTTGGCCTGATTTAGCTCAGTACAACCTACACTTTTTTTGTAAAGATTTTCGAGAAATCTTACCGGCGTTGGTAACAGTGTATAGTCACCCAAGGGGGTTTGTTTGATGGTGGTTGAGCTTCGATGTTCTACAGTATTCGCGCTAAGGGGTTCTTTGCCAATTTTAGATCTCACTTCATGTATCCATTATATCCAATGCTACCATGAAAGCTGCTAATTAATGTACACGCTAGAATCCAAGCACCGTTTGAATCCTTCTTCACCTTAAAATGGTGCTTACGTAGCATTTAAGTAAGCTGTTACCCTACAGATGTGACTGAATCTTTGTATTAAAGATCATGCCGTATTAGGCTAAAATATGTACACGAGGCATTCGGGGTTTAGGCGAATATTTTAGCATTTAGCTCCTTCTAGTGAACGTAATTATACATAACATAGAAAGGAATGTATGATTCTCAAATAACAAAATGTATTCGAAGTCTGTACGGCAGACTAAATAGCGTCGTCCTCTCTAATAGACTTCAGAGAGCTCAGAATGCTTGTATCCGCTTTATAATGAACATTCCTGAATTTCATCATATAACTCCTGCATTCCATGAGCTAAATTGGCTTAAACTAAACCAGTGTAGTAGCTATTAATCTTTGATTCTACTCCACAAAATAATATGCACGCAGATACCCCTCTTACCTAACAGAATCTATCCAGTTGCTCTCAAGAACTTATAAAATCCCAACCAGAGCTGCAGCTAACCTAATCATGAAAATACCAATTCACAGACCCAACATCTACAACAATTATATTGTTGTTAGTTCAATTCGAACATAACGTTGGTTGTCAACCATACCTGCATCGGTACTTAAAAATAAATATTGGTAGAGGTATTTGGACGGATTATGTTGAGAGTAAACACGCGAATTCCGTTTTCATGTTTCGTTAATTCATACTCCGCGTGGTTCAAAATTTCGTGCCATATTTAATTTTATTGACAATTTAGGACAAATTTCTTCATCCTTGGTTATTTTATATAAGTTTTTTCCTTGAATGTGTTTTTGTTACTATGATCAGTTTAGTATTATTGTGTGTGTTTGTGTGTGTGCAATATATTGTTAAACGGTATGTACATTATCAGACATGGTTTGGAATATCAAACTTCATAGCCTGAGTCACGCCACGGAAATAAAGGAATAATAATAATAATAATAATAATAATAATAATAATAAGAAGAAGAAGAAGAAGAAGAAGAAGAAGAAGATAACAACTATAGAGGCATATCACTTTTGGATATTACATATAAGATATTCTCAAAGGTCTTACTTAATAGGACAGAACGACAGTTAGATCATCAGTTGGGTGAATATCAAGCGGGATTCAGAAAGGGGAGATCCTGTCCGGAACAAATCCTGAACCTTAAAAATATCATGGCATACCAGAAATCTAGGGCAAAAACGTACGTCATCACCTTTATTGACTTCCAAAAGGCGTATGACTCACTAGACCGGGAAAGTCCCCTTTCTGTACTCAAAGAATTCCGTCTAGACAACAAAACAACAAACCTCATCACGGAAACTCTCACCAATACATTTTCCAAAGTCAAATTCATGGGAGAATTGTCGGCTCCTTTTCAAAACTGGTGTCCGACAGGGTGACGGACTGTCCCCCATACTGTTCAATTGTGCCTTGGAGAAGGTAGTCAGAGAATGGGATAAGACAACTAGTGGTGGAATTCGATTGGGATCGGTAAACAAGGGTATCAATATCAAATGTTTAGCTTTCGCAGACGACAGGGCCTTACTAGCTGAGACGTGGGAGGAAGCCAAGGAGCAGTCCTTCGAACTGCTGAAGCAAGCAGAGAAGATGGTCTCAAAATCGCCTTTGGAAAGACCAAAATAATAACCAACATTAAGAATCCTCCAAATATTTGAAAGTTGGGGAACAAAAAATAGAGATCGTCACAGATTTCAAATACCTTGGTGAATGGATCAGTTGGAATGGTCTTGAGAAGAAAGCAATGGAATCTCAACGAACCAAAATAGAAGCAGCCTTCCAGCTTACGAAAGACACATATTACAAAAAATCCCTCTCGTGGAATTCCAAGATCAGACATTATAATACAGTAGTCAAGCCTGAAGCCCTTTATGCTGCAGAAACTCTATCTATAACTATGCATGGTCCAATGGAAAAGTTGAAGATTCAGGAAAGGAAAATACTATGAAAAATTCTAGGCCCCAAATTCCATAATAACGAACTTTCACACATCAGCAATGAAACCCTGTATAGGAAATCAGAAAGGATTTCCGACACAATAAGGAAAAGGAGAATTGACTTCTATGGCCACATCCTAAGAATGGATCCGAAAAGGATAACTAAAAGAATCTTCGACTATTTCCGTAATAAGAAAACCAAGCCGAAGTGGTTTAAGGAAACTGAGAAGGACCTACGAGAATTCCAAATTACAGAAGAGATGCTTGTAGATGGATCTGTAAAGAAAATACCCAAAGATAAAATAAGGAGGTTTCAGGACAGGTTGAAGCCCAAGCGACTATACGGAATTTCTGAAGAAGAGAGGAAGGCAAGATCTGAAAGAATGAAAAAGTACTGGGAGGACAGGAAGACAAGACTCACTAACCATTGATAGATCTATCGTACCCCAAAGAGGGTGAAACGGACAATAATAATAATAATAATAATAATAATAATAATAATAATAATAATAATAATAATAATAATAATAATAATAATAAACTTCCTATATACGGTAATAATATACTTGAAATGTTCCCATTATTAGTAGAAGCATATATCTTTGATGGATCAGGTTTTACAGAGCTTCAGCAGTTATACCATACAGCGGAGATGATAGGTAGCAGAAGAGATATCAGTTCCCTTTTGCCTCAGTGATATTAGGTCAAGGGAGTCCTCCATTTCCATCTCCTTTTACGACTCCCTTCTTTGTTTTCATCATCATCATCATCATCATCATAATCATCATGTTTAACCCTTCCTTTTCATTATCATCCTGACCAACATGATCACGTGTTTTTGTCTCTTATTGAAAACATTCACCACAACAAGCACCATCATCACACGTTAACTCGTTACCATGACTACGGAACAATATTTCCATATCAGCGATGCTCACCGTATATGGACTTCACAACGATAATCCAAATTAGTGAATATCTCAATAATCATAGTTCATAAGGTAAAAAAATAACAAACAAAGGATCAGAAACGGTACTTCCCGCATCTTTTTCCAGTACAGTTTTTAGATATAACCTTTATTTGTGGATTACTTGGAAGTTTATAAAAAAATTGTAATAACTAATAACGCCGTTATTTTTCCTTGTACTGAACGTAAAAGACGAAAATTATACTTTCTCACTTTTCATTGTTTAGTTTCCCTATAAAGCTAGTATTAACGGAGAAATTTGACATTTCCAGTTTTGGCCCTTTAAATATTGCTACGCCGCTGTTTACTAACCAAATAATATAAAGCCTAGTGAACAATCTCGCTACCCCTGAACATAAACAAAATAAACGCAGAGTTTCGAAAAATTGTATCCAACCGTTTTCCCGTGATGTAGAAACAAATAAACCAAGAAACAGACAAACAAGCCTTGAACGGAACCTACTTTCGAAAATTTTAATACCTAATCCCATATAAAATCGAAGTATGAAGCAAAAATTTGAATTGTACGGCACAGACAAAATAATGTTATGTAGGCTCGAATAGATGGTCAGTGATGATCTGCTATACATTTATTTTTCCACCAAATACGAGTGGTAGAAGCACTCTGAGGCACGTAGCATTTGAGGTTGAACTGCAGTTTCTGTACATCGTCACGTAATTAAGAGGATTACAGGACTTGGTGCTGCAGTCATTGGAAGGCATGTCACGTCTTAAGGAGCGCTACGGAGAAACAGCTTCTTCCCAAAGTTTAACGTTACTTCACAGCTTTAAACGTTCAAAAGAAGCAGCTAAGTACCAATCCCCGATCTTTCATTTGTACTTGTAACCTTATGAAAAAGACAATTATTATTAATCCAGAAGGTGGACCTGAATTTGGGGTTACAGATTCTTCTCGTGCACATTAGATATTACCTCTCCAAATCCTGTCTGTTTCCATAGTAGCCTTACTCATCTTCACATTGTGACATCCAGATACACTTAAAAGTTACGACAAACTTAATTTTGTTCATAAGACTTTAGTTGCAGTAGTGATTTATTCCTTTATGAAAACAATTTTGCTCTATACTATACACATTAGGAGCCTCCGTGGCTCAGACGAAAGCGTGCCGGCCTCTCACCGCTGGATTCCGTGATTCAAATCCCGGTCACTCCATGTGAGATTAGTGCTGGAAAAAGCGGAGACGGGACAGGTTTCTCTCCGTGTACTCTGGTTTTAGCTGTCATCATTCCTTACAGCAACACTCTCCACTGTCATTTCATTTTATATGTCAGTCATTAATGATTGCCCCAGAGGACTGCAACAGGCCTCGGCAGCCGGCACAATTCCTATTCTCGCCGCAAGATGGGGGCTTCATTCATCCCATCCCTGACCCTGCCATTGACTGGAAAACAGGTTGTAGGTTTTCATATTCAGTATACACATTACATTTAATTGTAGTTTTCTTTTTATTATAAACAGAGATTTCTTCCTTTATGCAAATAAGTTTGTTCTATACAATATTTATTTTATTTATTTACTTGTTTGTTTACTTATGCCTTTATTTACATGGCTTAACACAGGTTATGAAGCCTGTTATTCTGCTAGACCTTGTCTTATAGTGTACATACATTTCAACCACACACACACACACACACACAACACGCACGCACACGCACACACACACACACACACACACACACACACACACACACACACACACACACACACACACACACAAAATAATAATAAAATGTATACATAGTTATAAAAACACATTAAAGGAAAGAAAAAGAAAGGTATCTAAAATATTCCAGAATAAATCAAATTGTCCTAATACATCAAAAACAAATTCAGTAATATTAATGACCCACCGAACGAAATAACAAATGAATGAAATATACATTACGTTTAATAGCATTTTTCTTATTGACGGCAGAATAGGCAGACATTGCATACATATGAATTTAGCCGTCAACGTAGTCTAGGGGTTACAATAGTGGCTTCCCTTTTGATTTGCCTGGGATCAACACCTCCCTCTATTTCTGATTTCAGGGGCAGGGACCTTAGACAATCGGCTGAAAAGAGAACTGGGTTAGAATCCCAATCACGACAAACTTAGAAGTGCGTTTCTGTGGTTTTATGCTTGAAATACAAGCGTATATTGGGATGGTGCCTTGTCATTCCTAGTCCAATAAACTATACCTACATACTTACTATACTTACATTACTGTAAGTACTTGGAGGTATTGGAGGTGTTCATCTCATCAATTCCACTCCGAACACCTATAGGGGTGAGAATCATAACAGTCTGAGTTAATTTTTCAGATGTTCGTTATGCATGCTGGGAAGAAATTACGGCTTTAACAACAATTTCAAAAGATCTGAATTAAAAGTCACACCTACACGCATATAGAGAATTAAAAATAAACAGAACAATTCAAAGAGTGTATATCTCACACGAAGCGAATGTTACGTGCACATGGGTCCAGAAAATCTCCAATACAATTCAGGTATCATTTTTGGCATACAGTATTGTACAGTTAAGATCCATTTAAGATGACAAACTTATTGCCGAACGATAATATCGATCGGAGACATCGTAATTAAAATATTTCCCAACCCACGTTTATAAACAGTATCTTTATTTCACACATATGAATAAACTATAACTGAAGATTTCAAATTACTTCTTCTACAACCGGAATAATTTATATACGACTAGCAATTACCCGCGGCTTCGCTCGTGTGGATTTCGTAATTTGATAAAAGTAATCGTTCATGGGTACTGTACTAAGACATTATCTGAAAATTCCTAAAGTATAAAAACTGACCAAAAAACTGAGTTTCATTTGCCCCAGAAATTCTCTGTAAACCTTGTTTGTGGTATTACCTTTCGGGGCTAAGACGAACATGCGACATAGAACTGTACATGTGAGAAACAGTATTGTCTCAAGTCGAAAAAATGAATACATGTTTCTTTACTTTTAAAGGAGATTCCAATTATCTATTCCCACATCTGTAACATCTTAAGTTTTTGAGATATACATAAGTATCCCCATAAAAATAATTCAACCCCTTGATCAGTCCTTCCCCCACCCTCACCCCCATCTAAGTGTATTTTCCGAAAACAAAAATACACGTTTCTTTATTTTTAATGGAGATTCCAAATACCAATTTAAACGTCAGTAACATCATCAGTTTCTAAGATTTAAGTATCAGCATAAAAAATAATTCAACTATTTTTCACTTCTTTGTGCCTTCTCCGAAAACAAAAAGGTACAGATTCCTGTATTTTTAAAAGACTTTCCAAATATCAAGATCTTGTCACTAACATGTTATGCTTTTGACATATAATGTAGATATACCGGTACTCATTTTTAAAATTCACCGGTTTTCTAATTCTTTTCAACCCCTTAATTGCATTTTCCGAAAACATCAAAACACGTGTTTCATTATTTTCAAAGGAGATTCCAAATACCAGTTTACATGCCTGTACGTCAGTAACACCTTCAGTTTTTGAGACAAATAAATACTCATAGGAATAATTCAACTTCTTTTTCTTCTTCCTCTTCTTCTTCACTTCTTTCCACCCCTCTGCCGCCTGAAGTGGACTTTCCGAAAACAAGAAATACGTGTTTCTTTATTTTGAAAGGAGGTTTAGAATAAAAACTTTCACGTCTGTAACAGATTTAGTTTTTAGGATAAAGTATCCTCATAAACTTATTTCAACTCCTTATTTACTTATTTTCAACCCCACATCCTTTACGTTGATTTTCCAAAAAAATAAATGCGTGTTTCTTCATTTTTAAAGGAGATTCCAAATACTTATTTTCACGTCTGTAACATCTTCAGTTTTTGATAAATATACTCATAAAATTAATTCAACTCCTTTCTCACCCCCCTTCCTAGCCCTTAAGATGATTCCCACTCCCCAAAAGTGCGTGTTTTATTATTTTTAAAGGAGATTCCAAATACTAATTTTCACGTCCATAACATCTTTAGTTTTTGAGATATAAGTGCTCTCATACAAAGCATTCAACTATTTTTTAATTAATTCACCCCCCCCCCCATATGTGGATTTAACAAACACAAATGATTACCTGTTTCTTTACATTGAAAGAAAATTTCAAATACAAATTCTCATATCTGTAACATCTTCAGTTTTTGGGATATAAGTATCTTCATGAAAAGAATTCAACTCCCCTTTGACTCCACACACGCCCGTTAAGTTGGTTCCCCCCTCCCAAAAAAATGAGTGTTTCTTTATTTTTGAAGGAGATTCTAAATACCAATTTCCACGTCTGTAAACTTCAGTTTTGAGATATTAGTTTCTCGAGAAAAAGAATTCAGTTTTTGTTTTACTTCCTTTTACACTCCTCCTCAAGGGCAGAAGTGCGTGAGTGAGCACTGAAATAATGCTGAAACTTACCATAACATTTCTCACAATATCTATTATAACACGAAATATAGAAATGCACCAATTTTACCATGTCAAGTCAAAGCCCTTCGCCGATCTGAGTGGCTCAGACGGTTGACGCGTTGGCCTTCTAACCCGAACTTGGCAGGTTCGATCCTGGCTCAGTCCGGTAGTATTTGAAGGTGCTCAAATACGTCAGCCTCGTGTCAGTAGATTTACTGGCACGTGAAAGGACTCCTGCGGGACTAAATTCCGGCACTTTGGCGTCTCCGAAAATTTCAATTTTCATGTCTGTAACATCTTCAGGTTTTGAGATATAAGTCTCCTCATGAAAGGTGTTCAACCCATTTTCCCCCTTTTTTCACTCCCCTTAATGGGATTTTACGAAAACAAAAAATACTAGTTTCTTTTTGTAAAAGGAGATTTTAAATACCAATCTTTACGTCTGTAAACTTTTTAAGTTTTTGAGATATAGATATCCTCATTTTTAAAATGTACCCCCCTATTCACCCACTTAGCGAAGGAATATCCAAAAATCCTCCCTTAGCGAGCACCTGCATGTTAATATGTATGTATCCCCAAAATTTCTTTTCTTTATGTCCAGTAGTTTTGGCTCGGCGATGATGAATCAGTCAATCAGGACAAGTTGTTATATATACATAGATTGGTAACTATCCCCTTTTACACATACTGAACTTTGAATGTCATTTGTGATGGTACATTACACATTAATCAGTCATCGAGTAACATACATATACATGATGTAAGATTTTTACAGAAACAGTAGCACGACAGTGAACTTCATTTAACTTCACATAGTAACACTCGTTCAGTCAGAACAAAGGTTGAGTTACTCAGTCCTAAAGGTAACATTATTCCCAGTGTGGAGTTTGCCTGCGTGTTACTACCTTACAGTACATACGTATAGCCTGAGGAAGACTGGGTCTGTAGCCAAGGGTGGAGTAGAGAAATGTGGTTCAAGTACATACACTACACCGCAACTCCAGCATAGCAGCTTGCACGCTGCACATGCACAATATGAAAAGACGAGCTCTTGGCACTACCAGCGACTCGGTTCCTGATAATCCAGACATCAATAGTCAGGAAGCGCTCCATTTCATGGCAGATGCTCGTCACATGACCATCATTCCCGGTACATCACCAACATCCCATTTCACTAAATATATGACGGGGTTACAGACACTCTTCGGAGATTTTCTCTAAGGTCGTGGTTTATCAGAGTGTTATGAATCGTCTCCGCGGTTAGGA
Source organism: Anabrus simplex (assembly GCF_040414725.1). Classification (NCBI taxonomy): domain Eukaryota; kingdom Metazoa; phylum Arthropoda; class Insecta; order Orthoptera; family Tettigoniidae; genus Anabrus; species Anabrus simplex. The sequence goes on along the minus strand of NC_090266.1, from coordinate 1,207,953,752 downwards.
ATGAAGCCATCAAATGCTGGAAGAAATTCAGTGTTTTGTTCCTTAATCTGTAACGTTAACGATACTAACTCATGATTATCGACCTCGAGCATTAGCAAACGTCAATACAAATATTTAAAATAAGTTCTTAATTTTAGAAAAACTCCATTTTCAAAATGCAGAATCCGTCCGCATTAAGAGACTCTGAAATATACCCTGAAATGTACTAAATTTGCGTACCGATCTAGTCCATTGCTACTTGCTTATTATCAATGTAAGTTAAGTATTTGAATTACACAACGTTAGTCATTTCTTTTATAGTTGTTGACATAAAACTTTTTAAATATGAAGACATTTCGCGTCAAACAGACGCATTGTATCTTCTAAGTATGGCATTCTTCACTGGCTTCTCATCAAAGAGGTTCGATACCCGACCAATGCAGGTGAGATTTCTGAAATGAAAAGTCACACCCCTTGGTTCGGGTTCCGTTTAAAACTGGAGGTCACGTGGGTCACGATGTTAATGGGTAAATAAATAAATAAATAAATAAATAAATAAATAAATAAATAAATAAATAAATAAATAAATAAATAAATAAATAAATAAATAAATAAATAAATAAATAACAACAACGTTGTTCAACCCTTATGAATATACCTTAACTCTTCTTTCAGTTATCATTGCTGAAGTGTAAAGGAATTTGCTGAGACTACTGTGTACATTCCCGGCGTGGGCATCCTGCTTGTTCAAGGTGCTGGTACATAAAATATGGTTCACTGATAAAATAATTGTGTCTTATTGAAGAGTAAACGAACATAGTACTGAATAAGCGAACCAGATCAGTTGTGGTCTGTCTGATGCGGGTTTAACTTTTAAGGGCGGCAGTTATTTCTCTTCGGTGAATAGGATAACAGAAAATACCGTCGACACATTCATTTTAACCCTTAAATGCAAGATGTACCATGTCTACAACATCGTTTGATATGAATTGAGCGCTGTTGGAGGGAATTTTGAGAACTAGCGCGTACTTTTCATGTGCTCCATGATGCCAATAGAATATCTTTGACATTAGTTGCTGAGTGATTGCCTGTACTTTGGATTCACGGTGGTATTTATTGATGAGTGGGAAATATGACAGCACCCTTTACTAAGTTCAAGTATAGAACTCGTTTTGCCCCAGTAAGAGTCGGGGCCATCTTTCGGAGACTCAAAACTTTATTGATCACTGGCCCGAATGAATACTTCCTAGACTCAGTGAGTTTACATTCATTTCTTGCACAAATTGTGAAGTGTTTCTTTGTTGCAACAAGGACAAGAACAGTTACACCGGTTAGCGGCTGCAGCCTGGAGAGATTAGACTGGCAATTTTGACCCTGAATGAGGGAAGCACTGAGAAAAACCAAAATCAAAAACGTAGGCTGAATCATGACTTCATACACAGTTTAGTCAGTGAATTTACACACACTAGGTAAGAAAATACTTTTTAGCAAATAAGAGAAAGAGCAGTCATTTATGTATATATTTTGGATAGTCTCTGAGAAGCGGTTACAGTACAGAAAAATGTTCAGCAACTCTAGGGAAATTATTTCTGAACCATTCCTACAGGGAGGCAGTAAACACGACATGGGATTCTTTTAGTGAGAACAGTTGTAATCAGCTATATTGCTTATCAAAATACCACTCAGATTCCACATGCAAGAAAATGTCTTTGCTCTTTAAACTACCTACAAAACATGGGATTTTTATACCAATTTTCACTTGTTATAAATCTTCAAAGCAATCTAAAAATGATGCTTAAATGTCAAAATGAAAATCATGCATGTACGTGCTAAACCTATATCCATCTATAAATATAAAATAACATGTCCTGACTGACTGACTGACTGACTGACTGACTGATTCATCATCGCCGAGCCAAAACTACTAAACAAGAAGAAGTGAAATTTGAGGATACATTCATATTAAAATGTAGGTGCCCACCAGGGGGAGGATTTTTGGATATTCCATCGCCAAGGGGGTGAAAGAAGGGTGAATTTTTAAAATGAATGTATCTATATCTCAAAAACATAACAGTTTAAAGACGTGAAAATTTGTATTTGGAATCTTTTTTAAAAAGAAGAAAACACGTATTTTTTGTTTTCGGAAAATCCTCTTAAGGGGTGGAAAAAAGGTGAAAAATGGGCTAAGTACCTTTTATGAGGATACTTATATCTCAAAAACTGAAGATGTTACAGGCTTCAAAACTGGTACATGACATATTCTTTAAAAGTAAAGAAACATCTATTTTTTGTTTTTAAAAATCTTCTTAATAGGGGTAAACAGGGGCTAAAAATCGGTGAAATTTTAAAATCAGTATATCTACCAGATATCTCAAAAACGTAGCATGTTACGGACGTGAAAACTGGTACTTGGAATATCCTGTAAAAGTAAAGAAACATGCATAGTTTGTTTTCTGAAAATCCACTTAAAGGGAAGTGTTAAAGGGGGTGAATTTTTAAAATGAGGAATTTGTAGTATATCACAAACACTTAACATATTACAGAAGTGAAAATTGGTATTTTAATCTCTTTTAAAAGTAATGTAACACTTATTTTTGTTTTCGGAAAAAACACTTCAGGGAGGGGGTAAAGTGACTGGAAGAGGGTTCAATTATTTTATTAGGATGCTGGTATCTCCAAAACTGAAGAGAATACAGACGTGAAAATTGGTATTTGGAATCTCCTTTAAAAAATAAAGAAACACATTCCTTTCGGAAAAACATTATGTGGGGTTAAAATGACTGAAAAAGTGGTTGATTTATTTTTGTTAGGATACTGGTATCTCCAAAACTAAAGATATTACAGACGTGAACATTGGTATTTAATCTCCTGTAAAAATAAAGGAACATTTATTTTCGTTTTCGGAAAATTAACCTATGGGGGTTGTAAAAGGACTGAACAGTGATTTGAACACTCTTTATGAGGGTACTTACATCTCAAAAACAGAAGATGTTACACACATGAATATTTGTATTTGTAATATTCTTAAAAATAAAGGAACGCCTATATTTTGTTTTCGGAAAAAGCACTTAGTGTTGAATTATTGTTATTGGGAAGCTGGTATCTCCACAACTGAAGATACTGCAGACGTGAAAATTGGTACCTGGCATCTCCTTTAAAAACAAAGAAACACGTTTTTTGTTTTCGGAGAATTCCTTGAAGTGGGTTGTAGACAGGACTGAAAAATGAGTTGAACTCTTTTTATGACGATACTTATATCTCAAAAACTGAAGATGTTACAGAGATAAAATTTTGTATTTGGAATCTTTGTTAAAAATAAATAAACACATATTCTTTTGTTTTCGGAAAATCCGCTTAAGGGGGTGGGGTGGGTGGAAAGTACTGAGAAAGTGTTGAATTATTTTTATGAGGAAAAGTGATTTGAACACTCTTTATGAAGATACTTACATCTCAAATACTGGAGATGTTACAGACGTGAAAATTGGTATTTGGATCTCCTGTAAATATAAAGGAACACACGTAATTTTTTTTTCTGAAAATCCACATTATGGGAAGTGTTAAAAGGATGAAATTTTAAAATGAGCATATCTACAGTTTACATAAAAACTTACCACATATTACAGATTTGAAGATTAGTATTTTTAATCTCTTTGAAGAATAAAGTAACACGTATTTTTTGTTTCTAAAAAACACTTAAAGTTTGGTAGTTGTAAGAAGGACTGTAAAAGGGGGTGATTTCTTTTTATGAGGGTACATACAGTATATCTCAATTACTGAAGATGACACAGACTTGAAAATTTGTATTTGGAAACTCCTTTTAAGGAAAGAAACACGTATAATTTTGTTTTCGGAAATCCAATTAATGGGAGGGGGGGGGGGAGAAAAATGAATTTAAAAATGAGTCGAATTCTTTGTTTGAGGATAATTATATCTCGAAAACGAAGGATGTTACGGACGAGAACATTGGTATTTGAAATCTCCTTTGAAAATAAAGACAAGTATTTTGTGGCGGGGGAGGGGGGAGAATCACCTTAAAGGGTTGTAAAATGAGCTGAATTATTTTTATGTACTTAAAACAATACACCCCGAGGGCGTTTGATCTGGGGGTGAGGTATGAAAACAAAATATTCATTTCTATGAAACCGTTTGAATTATGAATTTAAAATTCCAAATTATATCCTAGGCGTTAAATAACAGAAGGCTTGAAACAAATTTAACCGCTCAGAGAGTTAAACTGGGGTTTTGATCCGGAAACAAATATATTCATTCTTTCCTCCGAAACGGTTTAACGTACGAAGACAAAATTCCAGTTCCAAATCCTACGTGTGAAATAGGAAATATTTTTCCAACCCTAGAGTGCTAAAGAAGGTTAGCTCAGTAAACGAAATTTTTCATCCCTTCAAAACTGTTTGACTTACGAAGTTGTAATCGTACGAGAAGGGTGTTCTTTTATGTCCTAGGTATAAAATATCGTATACTTCAAAATATTTCTCTCCTAAGGGGTTTAGACACTCCGAAACCGTTTCAGGCACTAACTTATATCTTAATGAAATTTGGTCTTCTATAATCTAGATGTTAATAAATATTTAAAAACATTCACCCCTTTAAAGTATTCATTCTTTCACTACAGTTCGACGTACAAAATCAAAATTTCACAGGTTGGTCGCTTTTACATCGCATATTTTAAATAAGATATGGTTTAAAACATTCAAATTCTTCCGTATGAGGTTCAAATGAGTGTTAGATCATAAATAAATAATTATTTCCCCCAAAACCTTTGACGTGCGAACTAAGGGTGAATTTTACAGGCTTAGCTTACAGTGGACGCTCCAAAATGTAAAACTTACAATAATAATTTTCAGTTTAAAGCCGTAGCGAAGCACGGGTACCTTGTTAGTCTATATGTATAAAATAACATGTCCTTATTGAGTGACTGACTGACTGACTGACTGACGGGTTCATCACCGCCAAGCCAAAACTACTGGACATAATGAAATGAAATTTTGGGGATACATTCATATTAACACGTAGGTGCTCGCTAAGGGAGGATTTTTGGACATTCCTTCGCAAAGGGGGAGAAAATGGGGTGAAGTCTTAAAATGATGATATTAATATCTCAAAAATTAAAAGTTCACAGACGTAAAAATTGGTATATCGAATCTCCTTTTAAAATAAATAAATACGTATTTTTGTTTTCGGAAAACCCCATTAAGGGGGAGACCTATATTTCAAGATGTTACACACATGAAAATTGATATTTGAAACCCCCTTTAAAAATAAGGAAACACGTAATTTTGTACTTTTGGATAATCCGATGTATAGGGGGTGAACAGGAGTGACAAGCGGGGTGAATTTCAAGAAAGGCTATATCTGAAAATTATAACTGGTATTTGGAATTTCCTGTAAATATAAGGAAACATAAATAGTTTTTTTCGGAATATCCACTAAAGGGAACTGAAAAAGGGGGTGAATTAAAAAAATAGCATATCTACAGTGTATCTAAAAAACTTAACATGTTGAATTATTTGTATGGCAATATATACATACACACACACACACACACACACACACACACATATATATATATATATATATATATATATACCAAGAAACCTAAAGATGTTACAAACGTGAAAACTGGTAATTGGAATCTCTTTTAAAATAAAGAAACACGCATTTAGTGGGGGAATCAGCTTGGTAGGGGGTGATGTAAACGGAGATGAATTCCTTTTAAGGATACATATATCTCAAAAACTGAAGATGTTACAGTCATGATAATTGGTATTTTGAAGCTCCTTTAAGGAAACGGGTACTGTTTGTTTTTGGAAAATTCACTTGAGTGGGGAGTGTAAAAGGAAGTAAAGAAATTGAATTCTTTTTCTGGAGAAACTTATATCTCAAAACTGAAGGTTATGACGTAGAAACTGGCATCCGAAATATCCTTTAAAAATAAACACGCATATTTTGGGTGGGGGAAACCAACTTAACAGATGGGGGTTGAGTGAAAAGGAGTTGAATTATTTTCATGAGAATACTTATATCTCAAAAACTGAAGATGTTACAGACATGAGCATTTGTATTTGGAATTTTATTTCAACGTAAAGAAACACGTAATCTTTTGTCTTTGGAAAATCCACTTAAGGGGGTAAATTAATTGAAAAATAAGTGGAAATCTTTGTATGAGGATACTTATATTTCAAACACTAAAGATGTCACAGACGCCAAAATTAGCATTTGGAATCTCATTTAAAAATAAACACTCATTTTTGGGGGAAATCAACTTGGGAGCGGAAGCAGTGAAAAGAAGTTTAATTCCTATTTATGAGGATACATATATCTCAAAACTGAAGATGTTACAGTCGTGATAACTGCAATTTGAAAGCTCCTTTATAAATAAAGAAACAAGTATTTTGGTTTTTCGGAAAATTCACTTAAGGGGAGGGTGAAAGGAAGTCAAAAATGTAATCCCTTTTATGGAGAAACTTATATCTCAAAATCTTAAGGTTACACACGTGAAAATTTGTATTTGGAATCATGTTAAAAAATAAAGAAACACGCATTTTGTAGGGAGAATCAACTTAACGGTCTGGGGTGAAAAAGGAGTTGAATTCTTTTTATGAGGATACTTATATCTCAAAAACTGAATATGCTAGAGGCATGAACATTTGTAATTGGAATCTTCTTTCGAAGTAAAGAAACACGTGTTCTTTTCTCTTCGTAAATTCCACTTAATGGGTGTGAATGAATTGAAAAATTTGTTGAATTCTAAAGACATGAATATTGGTATTTGTGGAATCTCCTTTAAAAATAAAGAAACGCGCACTTTTGGGGACGGAGGTATCAACTTATCGGGTAGGAAGGGGAGTGAAAGAGAAGACGAATTAATTTTATGAGTACACTTATATCTCAAAAACTGGTGATGTTACTGATGTTAAAATTAGTATCCCCTTTAAAAGTAAAGAAATACGTATTTGCGTTTTCGTAAAATCGACGTAAGTGGTGTTGGGTTGAAAATAATTAAATAAGGATTTGAAATATGTTTATGAGGATACTTTATCTTAAAAACTGAAGCTGTTACAGACGTGAAAGTTGGTATTTTGAATTTCCTTTCAAAATAAAGAAACACGTAATTATAGTTTTCGGAAATTCCAGTTAATGTGCTGAAAGGAATTCGAAAATCGGATGAATTTTTAAAATGAGTACCGGTATATCAACAATGTTTGTCAAAAACTGAACATGTTAGAGACAAGAAACTTGGTATTTGGAAAGTCCTTTAAAAATACAGGAAACTGTACCTTCTTGTTTTTGGAGAAGGCCATTAACAGGGGGTTAAAATATGTGAGAAATAGTTTAATTACTTTTTATGAGGATACTTATATCCTAGAAACTGAAGACGTTACAGATGTGAACATTGGTATTTGGAATCTCATTTAAAAATAAAGAAACATGTATTTTTGTTCTCGGAAAATACACTTAGATGGGTGTGAGGGTGGGGGGAGGACTGATCAAGGGGTTGAATTCTTTTTATTGGGATACTTATGTATATCTCAAAAACTGAAGATGTTACAGATGTGGGAATAGTTATTTATAATCTCCTTTAATTTTTTTTTTAAAATCATGTATTTACTTTTTCGACTTGAGAGAAGACTGTTTCTCACATTTACAGTTCTATGTCGCATGGTCGTCTTATCGCCAAAAGGTAATACCACAAACATGGTTTACAAAGAATTTCTGTGGGTAAATGGAACTCAATTTTTCTTCTCTTCTTGCTATTTGCTTTACGTCACACCGACACAGATAGGTCTTATGGCGACGATGGGATAGGAATCGCCTAGGAGTTGGAAGGACGCGGCCGTGGCCTTAATTAAGGTACATCCCCAGCATTTGCCTGGTGTGAAAATGGGAAACCACGGAAACCATTTTCAGGGCTGCCGACAGTGGGATTCGAACCCCCTATTTCCCGGATGCAAGCTCACAGCCGCGCGCCTCTACGCGCACGGCCAACTCGCCCGGTGAACTCAGTTTTTGGGTGAGTTCTTATACTTTAGGAATTTTCAGATAATGTCTTAGTACAATGCCGAGGAACGATTACTTTGATCAAATTACGAAATCCACGCGAGCGAAGCCGCGGGTAATTGCTAGTTACTAATATTACGCACCAATAAAAAACTGAGAGACTTTTCTATACAATTGAGGCTTGACTAACAAAAATATTATAATCATATGAATTTTCGACAAAACTGATTAATAAACGTATTTGAATTAAGGGAAATATCCGTCTATTTGCACACAGAATCGATTTTTAGGAAAAAAAGTTATTTTTAAAATATTGTGTTTAGAAGCTAATAAGTTTTGAGCTAAGACAGTCTTTAGCAGAGTCAGTTGCACCTGACGAGCGACTGCACCGTCGTCCAGGAAGACGCTCCGCAGTTCTGAAACATTGTAATGAAATAATAAGGATGATATTCGTTAGGTTAGAACTCGTGATCACTCCTGAGGAAACAAAGCAATGCCTTCACGAAATTTAAAGTTCTCGACAGTTTACCTCCACGACATTTCCATTATTCTAGTCCGTAAAACATTAATCTAAAATTTGGGTTATTCTCCCTAATTCAACGGGGAAATTAGATCTAGGCTGAAAGATATCTCTAAGCACACGTTTCCGAGTATGTTTACCAGATGTGTACTTCTCCATGGACATCTCTTTTCATAACAATAGGTTATGGTATGCAAAATACCATGAAAGTGGATTGCATTTTGGATTTTAAGAGGAGAGAGTCTTATGGTGATTTCTCATCCCAAGTTCCATTTAGTTCAGAAGCCGGCTTAGTTGAAAGCTACCATTCTCTGCAGAATACAAATTGGATACTTCACACAGCACAAAAGATCATGTGTGACAGAGGAAAGTAGGATACCTTTCCTCTCTTACATCTACGTGTTGTTCGCCTCAGCCTTGAGCTCCTCCGTGGTAAAAACTGTCCCGTCCTGTTCGAAAAGGTGAGGGATCTACTAAGCCGGCACAGGCATCGTTGAATATTTATTCTTTATAGCTGCCAAATCCCTTTTGAAGTCGAATTTCGAAATGCCAATTTCAATACACCTCGCCTGTGAAAGACTTCGTTCTCAATGCATTGAGGTGAGGGGTAATATTTCAGAACAAGCTTACTAAATCCAATGGAAAATTTGACCAAGCCTGCTACACAGAACGTAAAGAGAAAAATATGATACAATGCTGGAGATCAAAAGGTTTCATAATCTCTTCCTTTATATTTTGTTTCAACCCTACAGTTTTATATCTTACAACAAAGTGAAACAGGATCCTTCTGCAAATAACTGCAAACATATCAGTAAAACATAAGCATGAGTTGAGCTTTTGGAGGTAGAAAATGATCATGATATGAAGATGAATTTGGAATTCAAGAGTACAGATGGGGGAAATATCCATTTTGTTCCTTAATTGATATCGGTTTCCATAAACACCTCAGGGCCGGAATTTCGCCTTGGAAGACGGATATTATCATCTAACGCAATATCCACTGGTGCCTTGTCCCGAATGCAACCGATAGTGGCCGAACTCGATCTCGCTTTCTTGAACAGAGAAAGTGAGAATCCATCCCACTGCACACCATTCGTAAAAGTAAGAAGCAGAGCAAAGCAAGACCATGAAAACTCCTGCAGGAGTCGAATGTAGCCTATAGGCTTCATCTATTCGTAACCTATGCACTATGTGAACAGAGTATTTTGTTCTAAGCTCAGTTATTTTTGCTCCCGGAAATTATCGTGGTGTAGAATGAGAAAGCCACGTGCCTCTCCAGAACTGGAAGTATTGCTTCTTTATTTTTCTGCTTCCTAACGAGGACTTGTGACTACGCCTTTTCAGGTCATCCGAGTACATTTTTTCGGTCTCAGCTAAGCAAACACCTCGAATAATAATAATTTTAGTTATACGCCCTACTAATTATTTTGGCGGTTTTGGGAGACACCGAGGTGCCAGAATTCTGTACCGCTAGAGTTCTTTTACGTGCCCATAAATCTGCCGACACGAGGTTGACATATTTGAGCACCTTCAAATACCACCGGACCGAGTCAAGATCGAACCTCTCAACTTGGTGTACTATGAGTTTAATGGGTTTCATTCAATATTTATTAATTATTTATTGATAAATAGGGAGTCAGAGAGTAAAATCTTTGTCGAGAGGAACAATACACAGAGAATTACAACAATGACCGATTAAGGTCTAAGATGTATAAGTGAAAGAGTAATTATAGTGCTTTAACATACAGTATGTTTGACTATCACTATTTACCTAATAGAGAAGATTACAATAAGTAGCTGGATTATTACCAAAGTAACAGTACAGGAGGAACAACTGTTTCCACATTTGAGGTGACATTAGGAGTGGCAAAGAGGTACTACTTCGATAGCAGGCGCACGCCTACTCTGCGAGGGAGGTTCTTGATATTTGGCCCACTTCTTGAGCAATTTGCTCGGTCTGACGAAATTGACTTTGTGTTTAATGGCTGGTTATAAAGGACTTTTCAAAATTGTATGTCCACACTTTTCATAAAACACAATATTCTCAAGCTAAAGTAAAAACTGGAAATATTTTCACTCTTCAAAGCAGATACACTCTTCTCGATGATGAGTCACCATAGGATTACCAGGTATATTCTGGTATATGGATTCCATGAAAATCAAATTTTAACTTTGTAAAGTTTAAAATATTTTGAAGGATTTTCACATGTAAGTCCTACATTTATAAATTAGATATGGCCATTTTTGTACGTCTTTGAGAATACCTATATTTGAGGAATTCTGAAACTTTTATGTAAATCCTTCCATTAACTTTCATAGATTCATTGTGCCTCAAAATATCGGTATGTGACAATGTTGTCGGATAAATACTGACCTGCAGCACATGCATCACTTAGAACGAATCTTTGTTGATTTAGTTCTTGTAATACTGAACCTTAGATGACAGAACATTTCTGATCAGAGTTCTAAGCTTAAACATAACAAACAGCAGTTTTTCTAGGCGCAACGACGATACATACATATATCTTCATTATAGACTGTTATGCCGTTTAGCGTCCAGTCTACAAGCCTCTGTGAATTAACTAAACACTTCCACAATAAGTAACTCTTTGTAACTAGCTCTGTACCCCATTTATTTCCCATCCTCTTATCCTTAAATCGTAAAAACTGTGTCTACACATTATCGCTTTGATTTCTCTGAACTTCTCTTACACTTCATGATAGAGTCCATTATTTTCCAAGTTAATCTATCCTCCTCCAGTCCCCCAATATGAACACACTACCGAAGACTGTTTAAGTGCACAGCTTCATCCATCGAGTCAATTCCTATCCTAGCTTTTACCTCCTCATTCCGAGTATACTCCTGCCATCGTTACCACCTGCATGTACTTGCAATCATTCTCTTTACTCTCACGTCGGTTTCATCTAACTTATGATTATGATATAGCGAGGCAATGTAGCTTTCACTCCTGTACAAGGAAAGTCGATCTAAAGACAGACTGGTGTAAAGGTAGTTTCGTCCTGGAGCTTGTAGCATACCATTGATTGCAAGTGCGAATTTCCCTGCAACTTAATTATACTCAAATTATTTTCAATCTTTTTATCTTTACGTCCCACTAAGTACTTTTACGGTTTTAGGAGACCTTGAGGTATCGGAATTTTTTCCCGCAGGAGACCTTTAACGTGCCAGTAAATCTTCCCACACAAGGCTGACGTATTTCAACACCTCCACATACCACAGGACTGAGACGGGTTCGATCCCGCCAATTTGAGATCAGAAGGCCAGTGCAATACCGCCTGAGCTACTCCGCCAGTCTGTTCAATTTCACTTACCAAAAACTTACTACCATCGTGGGGAAACACAGTGTTTATTCCTGGCATGGTAGTCAATCCCCGTACGTCTCTTTCAAGGTCCAACGTATTAGGTTACAGGCTTTTAGCACAATCTGCCATTAAGACGAAGTCGTTGGCATAGACAATCTACCTAACTAATCCCTACCATGCCATTTTACGATCCATGTAATCTATGAACAACAAGAGGTAAAATATTACAATCTTGTCCTACATCCGCAACTTCACTGAGTCAGTAATTCATTTTCCCGTCAATTCTCACTGAGGCTCAATTATTCAGCATAAATATCTTTGACTGCCTGTAATAACTTACCCCTAATCCCAGAACCTAACTGTTTATTCCTCTCATAGCATTTTCCAGTTATTTGTCGTATACTGGAAATATGGCACTGACATACTCTGTGTGATCTGAAAATTACACTGGATTTCATCCAACTTAGTTTCAACCATTTATCGCACACTCCTTTGCGAAATGAAAACACCTGGCCTGGTGCACTGATCAATGAAATACCACGATATTTGTTGCAATCCTTCCCTCTACTTGCTTATAGAGAGGTGCAATTACTGTTTTCGTCCAGTCAGTAGGCACATTCTAAAGCCCGGATTTTTATGCAGTAAAGGTTAGATTGCAAATTAATTTGGTTAGTAGGAAGTGACGGCCATCCGCTCTTCCATAGTGTAGCAAGAGTAATATAAATTATAGGGGTTCTGTTGGGCCTTACCCCTAATGTTTATGCAAACCCCACAGCATAAACGCTGTGAAGGTAAATTATACTTCCCACTCGCTTCAGGAAGTTTGCATTCTAAACTATTTATGTATAAAAATCCAGGCTCTACGACATCTATAACATTCCCTGTAAGTCATAATAATATTTCCTTCTGCCTCTTCACCATTTTCCCATTTTTCTAGGAGTCAGTAACTGTCTGGATATGGCCCAGTTTTACTGCCATCGTAACAGTTCTTCTCTACGATTCTTAATGAAGTTCATGAAATTAATTTCGATACATCGATACATATACCAGTATAATAAGTGAATTCATGCAATTTTCCCATTAAATATGTTATTGTTATTTATTTACTTATTTATTATTTATTCATAGCTTATTACCCCAATGCTAACCGCAAGGCCATAGTGGGAGATGGGAACATGAAAATAACTAAGGAGCCCGGCGCATAAACCAGACAGTTCCAAATCACGAAAGTGTAAAGGAGACACAACAGTCTGAATAAAATGACCACATTTCAAGATAATAAGGTTAATCGATATGCAATATCTAGAAACAATAGTAACATATATATTAAAATGTAGATTATATTTCTTGTTTCAGTTCACTCCTCTCAGATTATGCGTATAACCCGTGGCGCTATCGTGTTTCTTAGTCAGACACAATCTGTTGTTTGCTGCTGAAAAATGCGACATCAGGCACTATTTACCACAGCCACTGTATTGTACTTTGAGTGTTTCATCTACTACGTACCAACAAATCGAGCAATTTTTTCACAGTAGCTCACACTGGAAGAAGAAATGGCCGGTAAAGTGGAGCTGTCTGGTACGTGCAAGGGGTTCTTCAATTACGGATATTACTGGTAATTAGCGAACACCTCTTGTTATGTAATTGGCATTGTAACAGTAATAAGGGACGTATACACACATGACTTTGGCAGCTCATCAGGCTGATTCATTAACCGAATATTCCTTTCGAATTCATCAGCGTAAAATTGAAATATCTTCAATTAAATATAGTGGTCTTTGCCGGCTTTTGGGACGAAATGGGATGGGGGAGGTATTGTTCGTATTATCGACCTGCCAAGCCAAGCAGAGTGTTGATAATGACTACATGGCCTTCGTTTCAACGGATCGGGTTGAAGGGGGGGAAATGAACGTTCAAGTGAAGTGTTGCTGTTATCGTGAAAGCTTGTTCCATGTCTACTACACCATTTTGAACTTATAAATTGTGTCAAAAGTCTCTGCAAATTAACACCGACCTTGTGACAAGATTCGAAGCTACTTCACACTAATAATTATTCATGGTTTAATTAAGCTGATGGAAATATAAATTTTCTGACAATAACATAGGCCTACTGGTGGTGCAAATGCAGTAGGCTATTCAGCAAATAATGGAGTCGTACCCACGCATCAGAAGTCATGAGGATGATTTTCCAAATACTGTCCTGTAGTATAATGAAAGTCATAACGGTCATTACTTGGCATCATCAGTAAGCTACCTGAGTTCTTGTAACGTCATAATTCCAAAAATAAATAAATAAATAAATAAATAAATAAATAAATAAATAAATAAATAAATAAATAAATAAATAAATAAATAAATAAATAAATAAATAAATAAATAAATAAATAAATAAATAAATAAATTAATTAATTAATTAATACCGGAGCTCCGACGCTACAGTTTTATTTACATAAAGAAAATACATCGAAATTCCTTCCCTTCCGAACACGGGTGAAGACATATTTTCCCTCCTTATAGCACGATAACGATTTCCAAAAATTTTTTATTTCTTTAACGACGCTACGACCCAGGTAGATCTGATGGCGACGACTAAATAAGACAGGTCTGGGATTGGGAAGGAGGAGACCATGGCCTTAATTAAGTCAGAGCATGTGCCTAGTTTAAAAATGAGAACCCAAGAAAATCCATCTCCAGTGCTGCTGACAATAGGATTCGAACCCGCTGTCGCCGGAATGCAAGTTCACAGCTACGTGACGCGAACCGCGTAGCCAACTTGATCTCTAGGAATAGATAACTTAATGGCCATTCATGTAAAACAAACTTCAAACAAGAAGTATTTTCATTTGTTTATTTCCAATGCAACCACAGTATACACATTCATTTCCTGGAGCACTGGATTGAGAGGATGCACGTGCAATGTTATGGTAGCCCTCCACGAAGGCTTAAGGGTAATTTGTTGGCGTTAAGGAACTATCAGAACATTCTGCTTGTTAGATCGCCGAAAGCCGCCAAAGGCCATCGATCACGCTTGTCTAATGACGTCGTAACCTTCTGGGTACCGAAAACATGACGGAAGCTTGTATTTACTAAGTCAAACAACTACATGCAGCAACACTAGGATCAAGCTTCCATTAGGGCACAGATCATGGTAGATTGAGCATTATCTGATCTTCAGAACATGCACACTTTAGAATTTGTCCTATCAGTCTATAAAGTGTAACTTGAAGGATAACAATCAGAGAATAATATTCAGAGTTAAAGGTAGAAGTGTGAACACTAATGAAATGAACCTACATGGTTGAAAAACCGGCACACATCCCCGGGATTGTTCAGAAGGCACCAGTTTCTCGGAATTTGGCCATTATATTTCAAGCTGAATTTCTACGCCATGAATCACCAGCCTCATTTCGGTAGATTTACCGGCACGTAAAAGAATTCCTGAGCGACCAATTTCTGGAAATTCATTGTCTCCTGAAACACTAAAGGTAGTTAGAAGTACGTAAAACGAAAACAGTTTTAATATGGCCCTACATATACCTTCCGCTCACGACGACGACATCTGCCAGGAGTTCGACGTCCAACTCGACGCAGCCCTAGGAAGAAAGGCGGCCAGCGCAAAGTTGCTTGAAGGAAGCATGTTGGATTTCACTTTGTATGATACTGTTTATTTTCTCTTTTGCACTTCTTGTATTATGGTTACATGTTATTTGTCGCTGATTTACTGTAAAGAAATTTCATTAAAGACAGCACGGTGGGACCACCCTTCAGGGGTCTCACAACTCGATAGCCTCTTGTCCCAGCTGTCTCCACTACACACGCGCTAGCCCAAGTGGCTATAAAAGCAGCGGGGGGAGTTAGCTCTGGAGCAGTTTAGCTGGGACGGGAGACCGAGTCAGCTAATAGATTTAGTAAAGACGTTGTATTATCTGAAGCCTCAATACATGTGTTTTGTTCTTATGCACACGCACATTCACCGGGTGGAAAGGGATAAAGATAACGTTTGGGCCTACGTTTTGGCCAGCCCTGAGGATGGAGAAGAGACAAGCGGAACAACGTCACTTGTGTTCGTCCTCCAAGAGGCGTGGCTTGTGACAGCAGGCACTCACTGATCACTGCAGATCTATTGGCTTTTTCTTTACGTGATTAAACATTCTGGCTATACTGGCCTTTCCTAATCAATGAAGACAATTACCGGTATTTAACTGTAATTTTATTGCGAAGAAACGTGCAAATATTTGATATGGATTCAGTTGAAGGACTTACTGTAATATTTATTAACAATCTCATTGTTCCCATAGTTACAGTATGTCAAAGAATTATCCTAGAATAAAAGAGTGGCCATTTCAAGGAATTATATAAAGAGAAATACACAATGGGTATATTGTTCATTTCTACTATTTTCATTGAAGACGCAATTGATATTTTCGTGCGTAGGAAGCGTTAATTTAATTTACTTATTTTTTATTTAAATATTTATACCTTTGTTTGTTTAATACAGTTTATTGTGATATTATGAGAATATATTTTTATTTATTACAACTCACCCATAATTATTCTTTCATTTCTTTTATTTTGAAGAAAATTCTTCACTTAAAAGTCTTTTTAAATGTAAGCATTGTCTCAGTATTTCATTTTTATACGTCATTTTTTCCATTTAATTTCCATCTCAATTCCAATAATTATATTAAGAGAAAGCCCGGTACAATATTTCAGTAAAATAGTGTGTCTATAAATGATACACGAATCGTCTTACATTTTAGTGAAGGTTACAATTTTGTGTTTTAATTTCCTGCGCTCAAATTTGATATCCGTCCATATTATAGTGCAATATTTAATAATTTTTCTCGCGAAAGTATTAACGTAGATTAATTTAACACAACGTCGGTAGAGCCTACTAATGTCATGTCATTGGTCGAGGTGTTAGCGCGGCGCTCACGCTAAATATGAAGCTGTATCCGTTTTTCCCATGTATATCAATCGCAACTTGCTAGGAAGTTTTTATTTGTATTTTTTGTCATCTTTTGGAACACATTTATTTAATTTTATTGTATTTATCAGATTTGGCTACAGAATACAAAAGGAAGTAAGTCGAAATGCCTCATTATATAAATAAAGGACGAGTGCAGTAATCAAATGAAAAACTTTATTTTAAATGTAGGGAATCTGTTCACACACACACATGATGTTAAATAATGAAATATGCAAGATAATTTACTGTATGAGGGGAATAAATAATTACATAACTGAACTCTCTTTGCCAATCTGCTGCTTTATTCACTGCTGACATCACTGGCTTCGTTCTCACCATAGCACTGATGGCATACGGTTAAAATATGTTCTCCACATATTGATGGCTCAAAGGAATTGCGCGATTTTTTTCTTTTCGGGCAGAAGGCACACCTCAAACTTTCCATATTCCTTACAGATTGAAGAGTACACTTTGCTTCCGGGTACTGGAGGTAATTATTTTTTTCGTAATTTCAGGTCGTTCTGAAATCCTTCCTTTGAAATTCTTGTCACCACATAGCTTCTTGTGAGATCGCCAGAGATTTTAAAAATGTTCTTCGTTCCATTTTACTTTCAGTGTTGCAAAAGAGGATCACTTGGGCATTCACGGCACCAACATCTAAAATTGTAAAATAAATTCTGAGTGGCCAGCGGCAACATAACCTGGCAACAGTGTACTGTGACTTCATCTAATCAACAACATCTACATCTCCTTTCGTGAGTTTATAGAATGTCACTATTGTTGGCTTCTCTTTCTCGGCAGAAGTTGGATCAATGTCATCGGAATCGTGCGTGAAACAAGAAAAACATTTCGGCTCGTTTTGGGAACGTACGAAACAACTTTAAAATCTTGTCCGAATGCAAATAGGCTACTGATTACAGGCCTTGCTTCGTATTTACAATTTCATGTGGAAGTCATACCTTATTATTTTTCAGTTTCCCAATTACAGTCAAGTTGTACTGGTGCAGTAGTTCAGATGTAAATGGAATCGACGAAAGCCAATTGCCCATTTTAACATTCTTTCCCGACCATTTGATTGGTTCAAAGAGACTCTTGGCAATGGCGCGGGGTCTAGTTTCCAACCTGTAAGGCCAGTAAGGCTGCTGGGTCACACAAGTATCCACATCCGATGTATAAAACATCCTTGAAGCTACCAACGAAAATATCTTGAGGCCATATTTGGCCAGCTTCTTTGGCATAAACAGTCTGAATTTAATCGAAACCAACTTTCAACCTATTAGGTCGTGTTACTTACATTTAGTACTTGTTGAAGAGATGTTAAGTACAGAACAAAAATGGCCAAACGGACATCAGTGGGATCCGAACCCAAAACCTCCCGATTTCGCGTCGGTTGTTCCACCAAATGAGCTATTGTGGCCTAGGCCATCTTTGGTCTGTTGGAAACGATCTAAGCTACAGGGCACTACTGCCATCACACTGCAGAGCGCGTTTAATTCGCCCGTTGAGGATCAATTGAATTTTCACGACCGCTTTGTAATCGAAACCAACTTTCAACTTATTAGGTCGTTTTACGTACATTTAGTACGTGTTGAAGAGATGTAAAGCACTGAACAAAAATGGCCAAACGGACACCAGTTGGTTTCGATTACAAAGCGGTCGTGAAAATTCAATGTTCATAGTCTAAATTTACGTCTACCACGAAATGATTTGAGCATTTCTTCAACTGTAGCGTATTCAGAAATGCTGTAGCTGTTTACACATATTTGCACAAAATCTTCAAACACATTTGAAAAGTCCACTGCAAAAATGATGGATGTCACTTTTTCATCGAAAATGACCTGAGGGTGCCATTGTATTCTTTATATGGCATAGTATATGTGGTTAAACGGCGAAGTTTAAATCGCGAATAGTCCATTAGATGTGAGGAAAAGAAAATATGGTATACACTGCAAGAATGCTGGATGTCATTAGTATACAATGCAAGAATGATGGTAGTCATTTTGTTTCCACGATTAACTGTGCCTTTTCCAGTGTTGATAATGAAATTAGTTGGTTTGTGACTTCTTCTTCTTCTGCATATTGTATATTTCCTGTTTTTTGCTTACAATTTTGTTAAGTGCAAAATATAATATTAATATGAGTGATAATCCTGAAACTGATTCTGATGGGATGTATGAGACAAAGAGTGAAAGCAACACAATGAAGAGGTTAAAGCATGGCAGAAGAAGTTGAGGTTATGTTCACATGATTCTGGGCCTGACTGTGAATGTAAAGGATTTGAGTGCTTTCATACCATATCTGAAGTGGAAAGAAAACGTATAATTAAAGAATTTAATGAAATGGCGTCCTTTGATGAACAAAATGCCTATTGTTTTGGACTAATAACATTTCAGCCAGTTAAGAATCGCAGACCCAGGAAAAACGAAAATGATGCAAAATTTAATGATTTGGCGTATTATTACAAGGTAGGAGCAGCTCCTTAAAGAGTGATACTTGTGCTGTTGTTGATGTCCCCATCTATGCAAAGGCATTTATTGCAATGGGCCTAGATGGTATAACTGGTAGGAGATCGCAAACATTGCAGCAGTTATTCAAATGTCACTCTCAGGAACCAAAGGATAAGCGTGGTAAATATATACACGAACACAATAAGGAATCTGCACATGTTGTACAAGCTGTAGATCATCATATAGCATCTTTCAATGGATGGCCTAGTCACTGTAGCAAGGATAAAATTAACAAAATTTACCTTCCAGAAGATTTCAACATACATAGGATGTATGGAATGCACACAGACAAAATTTTACCTGAAGTATCTTACGAATTTTATAAGAAGATATTTAACGATAATTTTAATATATCATTTGGATACCCTCGTAGTGATACCAGTAGCACTTGCGACAAATATCTGGCTGATGAAAAGGCAATAGAAGAAAGGTTACTGGCTAATTTGGAATCACAACTAGGAAAGCTTGAAATAGATAAGAATGTTCACAAACTAACAGCTGACACATTCTATGCTAGGAAAAGAGATGCGAGAAAATCAAGCATAAAAATGAAGATTATGAGTCAATCACAATGGATTTTCAGAAAAACCAATACATGCCAAAATATCTCTACTAATGCTGCTTATTACAGGAGGCAGCTGTCATTGTATTCCTTCAACATCCATGTTTTATCAACATCTGATTCGTTTTTCTACTGCTACCCTGAGACTGTAGAAGGGAAGGGTTCAGATGAGGTTTAAATGCTCCATAACTGCTTTTTTACAAAACTTGGTACTAAGGTCAAACACCTGGAAATTTGTTGTGACTCATGTGGTGGGCAGAATAAGAACTACACAGTGTTGAGGTTTTATATTATGTAGTATCAGTTGCAAAAAGACTGGCAACAATCAAAGTCAATTTCCCAATCCGGGGACATTCTTACTCGAATGTGATCGTTACATGGCCCTAATAAACAGAAAATCATACGGAGAATCGCCAGAAGACTGGATTCACGTGTTTCAATCTGCCCGAGTGAAACCATCGCCTTTTCAATTTATCGATGTAGACCAGGTATTCCTGCGAAACTGGACCTTATTTTTGCAGCTAATGTTCAAAAAGGATAATGTCCCTTCCCCTCAAGACCTATCAGACAGATACTGTTTGAAGCAGGTCGTATTCGCCTAGTACGGCCGAGATCTATCTTCAACGGTGCCTGGGAATCAAGTGTCGTGAGATCTGTCAATCCCACAAGGATCCAAGAATTTGCAGCAGGCGAATTTCTCCTTCCAGGTCTCCTTTTGAAGAACACCGACCAATTTATTAGGCGAAATACAGAGACCTGTTACATTTAGCTCAATCCTGTGGTACGAAAGGCAGAGATTTCTTCATCTCACTTCCACATAACTGAATTCAAAAAGACTTTATATAATGTGACTTTTTATTATCATTGTCCACGAATAGGACATAGCCTTATAAAAGCTAATTCATTTATTGTAAACTTGACTACTAATTTAACACCATTAAATTATTCAAGAAAATGTTATCAGAGTGACGAATATACATACTTATTTCTTCAATGAGATGTGACATTCAGCGTTTTTGTGCTTTTCATTTTGCACTTAGTCTAAAAATATCACTATAGGTAAGGTTCATTTTTACTGGATTCATTGTGTACCCTGTTAATATACTCAGTATTAGTTTATTAATCAGATGAGTTAAGTAGTTAAACATTAAAATACCTATGATTGGAATTATGAGTCTTTGCTTTTATAATTTCATTTTCTGGGAAAGTGCATCCAAATGACATCCATTATTTTTGCAGTGGACTCTTCATTTCTAATTGGGGCTAGTGTATCGAATGCTTTCCTTGCAAACCTTGTCGCGGCATCATCAAAATGAATACCTCTCAACAACAACACGGACATTAGGTAGCACATTGTAATACTCTGGTTCAGTCCCGTCCTTATTCCAAAAATCCTCAACAACCTAGTGCGACGATTTCTGCATCCCCACCAAATGGAGTATATCTAAAACTGCCCTTATTTCATCAGGATTTGTACCTTTTACATCACTTTCCCTGCTGTAGATACCTCGAATTGTGTACGTAGTTATTTCTTCAGTCAGTTCGTCAGGGAAAAATAGTTTCCATGCATCAATTTACAATTTCTCCCTTGACTCCAGGTGGATGGATAACTATATTACTGCGCCTCCTACGTGTTTGTTGGCATGCCAAACGTTCTTACCAGTATACTCCATGTAACGTTCTGTTATTTCCTCCCCTTCACTGGCAGATTGTTCGCTTCCACTATCATATCACTGTTGTTGCATTGATCAGTGTCTGAATCAACTGAATCCTCTATTTCTCGAGAACCAATGTCTATGTCGTTATCGGAATCTTCTAACAGCCACTGGATTACCTGAGCTTCTGAACGGTCCATCATATAATGCTGAGTACTAATATAACTACCCGTGCACTGATATAATAAAGAAAGTATCTTAAACATTCACTGATTAATCTGAATGTTAACACACGGAGTCCGATTATTCAAAAATCACAACAAAACACAATAATGAATTTTTAACATATCAACGGCCAGTTAGATGGCAGAACAGGCCAGTAGAACAAGAGAATAACAAGCGGCGGCTCGAAAAATCTAGTGTTAACGCTGCGCTCCCCCATCGACCGATGGCCTACATGGACGAAAATAAGCGTCATTCTTTCTTGCAATGATTGAGTGCGATGCCATTTGGTAATAAAGTCATGGTCGAGACCGCTTACATTTAGCACACGGAGAGTACAAAGAAACAGGAGAGTTTGACGTTCAGTGACTTGACATGATTATCTTCACTCCCTCTGTCTGTCTCTCCCACCTCTTCAGTTGTATATTTTTTTTTACACATGGCTTTACGTTGTACGGCGATGAAGGAATTGGAAAGGGCTACGAGTGGTAAGGAAGCGGCCGTGGCCTTAATTAAGCTACAGACCATTTGCTTGGTGTGAAAATGGGAAACCACGAAAAACCATATTCATGCCTCTTCAGTTGACTGCATGTGCACGTTTGCATGGGCTTGCTCTGACCAGTGAGTGAGGGGCGGTTCTGACGGTGGTATATATCTGGTGGCGACACCGCTGTCTATTGAACTTCTCTGCACTGGCGACACTTTCGGCGCCACCGGTGTCCCCACCAGTGTCCTAGTATAATAGAGGCCGTACTGTATCGGAGTCTCCTTAATCAGTATTAATGAAAACAACTGAAATGGATCCTGACTTCAACAACATCTGTGGACAACATAATTTGAACGCAGTATGCAAGGGGGTCTGCATTTATGACAACTGAGCAACACAATTGTGATTGGCTGTAGGCAAGTGATGTTGTCATTATAATGAGACCATCCGAAATTGAGTGTGACAGGCAGTAGGCGAAGGGGCCTGCCATTATATTATAAACGCTACAACTCGATTGTGACTGGCAGTAGAAAGGGAGACTGACATCATAATCTTAATTTCCAAACTCGACTGCGACTGTCAGTAGGAAATGGGGCCTGTCATTGTAATGAAAACTCCCTAACTTGGAATTTCCATGATAAAGGATGTATGATGACCTCTCTGTGGCATTTCGCGGTAAAGCAATGAGCAATGGAAATTATTAAATCTTACTCACAACGTATATAGTACTTTATCTAGAATTCCGCATACAGTGTACAATTCCATAGCGCAGATTAGGTACATGAGCTAATAATAATAATAATAATAATAATAATAATAATAATAATAATAATAATAATAATAATAATCCGTATATTGCTGTTGGTAGGAATTAACAGTCGAGTATCATTATTATAATCACCAGAGTAACCACCGTCTGCAACACGGACAGTAGCTAAAGGGGGTGGCAGATGCTAGCAGGTATCTGGATTTACGTCGCATGCAGCATATACTGCAGGCTTGTGGGGGGTGAAGTGCTGGTGGGGGTTCGTGACGGAGAATCCATACAGCAAACACGATGATCGCGATGGCTCCACAGATGCGGAATTGGGTTCAACTGAGGAATTTAGGGGCTAAGGTCGTAGTTGGCAGTCTTAAGCTGTCGGATATTCCTGTTCGTATGATGTATCACATTGCCTTGTTTGAAGTTCTGATCCACCTCAGGGAAGACAACCAACATTAATTGGCTTACGCAATGTGTAAGGATAGATGTATCCTATCTAAATTAATCGACAGTACCTTCCACACAAAAGAGTGGTAGCAGAGAATGTCATGAAGACATTGCTTGGAGTACACCGAGCGCAAATAGTGTTACTCTTGCATTGATTGCAATATGCTAATATGCCAAAGTCTATCTGCTCGGTGAATCATAAAAAGCAACACATTGCCCGTCACGCAAGGCCAAATTACACTTTTACACGAAGCAGCGTTTATTTAGACATACATCTGATGGCCCCTGGATTATTTCAGTGGTGAGCTGCTCCACTGTAGCGTACACGAAGTTCACTCCTCACATCAATGGTTCGTGGTGGTCCATAGTTCCAACGTCAGTCATTCAAGAAAATGACGGTTGAAATTTCCGTCGTACATTATGTGCCTTTTAGAGCGTAACAAGTTCAAATAACACAGTGGTGCAGTGGGTATCGCCTCAGCTTCATGCTCTTGCCCCCGTGTTTAAATCCCGATGAGCTCTTCCTTTTTGTTGTTTGGTTTATCTACATATGTCCATTGACGATTACTACAAGAATGTTTCTTATTAAGTTAGTGGATATAAGGGGAAATTGCAATTGGGTTTCAAAATAAGTGTTCTTTTAATATATATATGTGGTAATTTTTAGGTATTACAATGTTTTGCAAGTTCATTCTTATATTAACGCTTTATGGAGATACGATACAATAGCTTGGATGATAGCGATCGTATAAACATTCGAAACATGGAGATTTCGCGAACCACGAGCATAGCGCGAAAGAAGGTTTGCCACAGTTACATTTCTGGTTTGGAATTTCACTCGGGAGAGAAACGTGCTTGTTGGTAGAAATTGGGAGTAGTGATGTTTATTTAAATTTTTTAACAAGTAATACAGTTGATCTTAAGTAAATTACGTTTTTTAGGTTAGGTAGGCTAGCTAGGTGTACCTTGTTTCGAATTTAGGTTTAGGAAATACTTTAGGTAATAAGTTAATATTAACTTTAAAAATATTTGTAAATATCTGTAGGTTCGTTGGTATGATGCAAAGGTAGATTATCTTTAGGAATAGTACCGTACCGTAACTTCCGCCGCAACATCTCCGGTATTTCGTATAGATATCCGTTCAAACTATCGTGAAGGTAATAATTTATTAAATTATTAAACACAATACGCCTGTAAACTTCGATTTAAAAATAAGTTAAAGAGAGTACACGGTAATTTCACTGGATAATTGCGGTACTTAACAGTTTTTGGTTTGTTGACGATTGTCGATACCGTACATTCCGCCGAGATTAAAGAGTACGGGCTACTTGCACATGGTAGCTGTGTAAACAAATACAAAATCAGCCGATTACTTTATTCCGAAAATGTGTAGCCTAAGGCCCCAGCATACTTTGTACTGTACTTTGCACCTTCGTTCATACATCGATTAAAAGTTAATAATTAAATTCCTATAGGGCCTATCGTAATAATATTGCAGTTCAAGCCCCCAGCGTAGTTTTGACAGAAATTGTTGTAGACAACCTCTTATTTGTCGGCATTTAAGAACACTTATATCCTCCGTCCCGCATAATACGGAAAATAATAGTAATTCATCAGCGGTTAAATTCATATAACCACATTTCAGTTTAGAATTGTAGTGCAGATACGGTACATTTAGATAGTACAGTATCTTACCTGCTGTATTCGTGTGTGTATCTATTATAGCATAGTACTAATAATAATCTGCCTAATTATTTAGCTTTGTTGGTAATCTTTGAGTACAGTAGTTCGTGCACATTTCAAACTTGCAATTTGAATTTCTGTTTGTGCTTAGTAGTGACATGCGGTACCGGTATTGTAATTAGGATACGTCTGAACGTAGTTTAAAATTATTGTAGTGTACTGTACAGTAGTATACGAGTAATATCTTATTAGAAATAGGCGTGCTTATTTTATTATTGTAAAATTTGGTGTAGTATAGTAGAGGTATCTGTAGAAACTCTCTTACTAAAATTCTGTTGTTGTAATTAGGAGAGGCTTAACTGCAGTATAGAATTGTGTAATTGTTTGTGTATTCCTTTCGGTATTCAGTAATTAACAGTAGTGTTTACCTGTTATGGTGTTGTAGGATAAACATAGAATACGACTAAGTAGTATTATAGTGTGGTAGTATATTAATTACCTTCTTTTTTTGCTAGGGGCTTTACGTCGCACCGACACAGATAGGTATTATGGCGACGATGGGATAGGAAAGGCCTAGGAGTTGGAAGGAATCGGCCGTGGCTTTAATTAAGGTACAGCCCAAATATTTGCCTGGTGTGAAAATGGGAAACCACGGAAAACCATTTTCAGGGCTGCCGATAGTGGGATTCGAACCTACTATCTCCCGGATGCAAGCTCACAGCCGCGCGCCTCTACGCGCACGGCCAACTCGCCCGGTATTAATTACCTAATTGTCGTGTGATCTTTGAGTACTAACCTAGATAATATTTATTTTCTTTCATTTTTCTTTGCACAACAAAGTTATTTTATTTTTCCTTTCCTTTTCATTTTTCCGTAAAGGATGGCTAAAGTGTACAAGTGTAGGAACTGTGGGTGTGGCTAGGTTTTGAGGGGTATGAGGGAGGAGTTGGAGAGTTTGAGGGAGATAATTAGGATTCTCACAGAAGACAGGAAGGAAGATAGGACTCCCTCAAACAATGTACAGGTTACAGTAGGTGTACAAGATGGAGGGGATGGAAAGGGGGGAACTGTCGAAGACAGGTGGTCTAATGTTCTAAGGGGAAGGATATCGCAGGCTAAGGGCTCTATTGAGGATCAGGTCTGTGAGAAATCGGTACGAGCCACTCCATGTAGAGAAAGAGAGGGAAGATGAGGAACAGGAAACTGTTGCTGAGATGTGTGGAAGTAGGAGGAAGGGAAAATGTAGGAAAGGAAAATGTAGAGTAGAGGATAGGAAAAGACAGGTGGAACAGGGTCATGGGAGGGAGAAAAGGGAGGAGGAAGTAGCTTCTGCAGCTATCAAGAAAGATAGGGCTGACCAGGAGGGGAGGGGATCAAAGGAGGTGGGTAGGGTTGAGGCTCTGGTCATGGGGGATTCCATCGTTAGGCTCGTGGGGAAAGTGTGTGGAGGAAAGGGAACCAGGGTAGAGTGTTATCCAGGAATTATGTTGAGGCAGATGCTGAGAAAAGTAGAAGAGAAGGAGGAGGGGAAAGAGAAGATGGTAGTTTTTCACTTTGGTATCAACAACGTAAGGCAAGCTAATAAGTACCAACATCGTTGGGGATGTGTGGGATCTGGTAAATGCAGTACGGGTGAAGTTTAAGAAAGCGGATATTGTTATCAGTGGAATACTGTGTAGGAGGGATACTGACTGGAGGGTGGTTGGGGATTTAAATGGGACTATGGAGTGGGTATGTGGGAAACTGGGAGTGAAATTTCCAGAGCCTAATGGGTGGGTATTAGATAAGGATCTGCGCTCAGATGGCCTTCACTTAAATCGCAGTGGTACGTATAAGTTAGGAAATTTGTTTGAAATGGTAATAGGGAGGTACATTTAGGGAAACTGTGTTGTCTAGAGAGCAGTGATAAGGGTACAGAGATCTGGAAGTCAAGTAGGGATGACATTAAAATGTTAGTGTTAAGCTGTAGTAGTATTGTAAAGAAAGGAATAGAATTAAGTAACTTAATAGATATATATTTACCAGATATTGTAATAGGAGTTGAATCATGGCTGAGAAATGATATAATGGATGCAGAAATTTTCTCACGGAACTGGAGTGTGTATCGTAGGATAGGAATGCTGGGAGGGACAGTATTCATTCTGATGAAAGAAGAATTTGTCTACTACGAAAAAGTTAAAGATGAGAAACATGAAATTCTAGGTGTAAGGCACATTTCTAAAGATAATAGGCAACTTGATGTTTTTGGAGTGTATAGACCGGGAAAGGATAGTGCTGACACTGATTCAGCGTTATTTGATAAGTTAATCAGCTATGTGGGAAACGACATGGATAGAAATGTGATTGTAGCGGGAGATCTTAATGTACCAAATGTCAATTGGGAAGGAAATGCGAACGACAGGAAGCATGACCAACAAATGGCAAATAAGCTAATATGGGAAGGAAAGGTGATTCAGAAAGTGACGGAACCAACTAGAGGGAAAAATATCCTGGACGTGGTGCTGATAAAACCAGATGAGCTCTATAGAGAAACGAAGTAATAGATGATATTAGTGATTACGAAGCTGTTTTTATCGTAGTTAAAAATAAATGTGATAAAAAGGAAGGTTTTAAAAGTAGGACTATTAGGCAGTACCATATGGCTGATAAGGCAGGCATGAGGCAGTTTTTAGAAAGTAATTATGATCGGTGGAAAACGGTAAATAAGATTGTAAACAGACTATGGTATGGGTTTAAAGAAATTATTGAGGAATGTGAAAACAGGTTTGTACCTTTAAAGTGGTAAGGAATGGTAGAGATCCACCTTATTATAGTAGAGAAATAAGGAGACTAAGAAAGAGGTGCAGATTGGAAAGAAATAGAGTTAGAAATGGCTGTGGAAGTAAGGAGAAATTGAAGGAACTTACTAGGAAATTGAATCTAGCAAAGAAGGCAGCTAAGGTTAACATGACCGAGCTCGATAGCTGCAGTTGCTTAAGTGCGGCCAGTATTCAGTAATCGGGAGATCGTGGGTTCGAGCCCCACTGTCGGCAGCCCTGAAGATGGTTTTCCGTGGTTTCCCATTTTCACACCAGGCAAATGCTGGGGCTGTACCTTAATTAAGGCCACGGCCGCTTCCTTCCACTTCCTAGGCCTTTCCTATCCCATCGTCGCCATAAGACATATCTGTGTCGGTGCGACGTAAAGCAAGTAGCAAAAAAAGAAAAAAAAGGTTAACATGATGCCATGCATATTTGGCGGTCATACAAATTTTAGTGAAAAATGGAAGGGTACGTATAGTTATTTTAAGGCAGGAACAGGTTCCGAGAAGGACATTCCAGGAATCATTTATGAACAAGGGGAGTGTGTATGTAAGGATCTTCAAAAGGCAGAAGTATTCAGTCAGCAGTATGTAAAGATTGTTGGTTACAAGGAAAATGTCCAGATAGAGGAAGTGACTAATAATAAAGACGTATTAAAATGTATATATGATGACAATGATATTTACAATAAGATCCAAAAATTGAAAACTAAAAAAGCAGCTGGAATTGATAAGGTTTCGGGGGATATACTAAAGACAATGGGTTGGGTTATAGTACCATATATGAAGTACTTATTTGATTATTGTTTGGTTGAAGGAGCTATATCAAATGAATGGAGAGTTGCTATAGTAGCCCCTGTATATAATGGAAAGGGTGATAGACATAAAGCTGAAAATTACAGGCCAGTAAGTTTGACATGCTTTGCATGTATGCTTTGGGAAGGCATTCTTTCTGATTACATTAGACATGTTTGCGAAATTAATAACTGGTTCGATAGAAGGCAATTCGGTTTTAGGAAAGGTTATTCCACTGAATCTCAACTAGTAGGATTCCAGCAAGGTATAGCAGTTATTTTGTATTCTGGAGGTCAAATGGACTGTATTGCGATTGACCTGTCTAAAGCATTTGATAGGGTGGATCATGGGAGACTACTGGCAAAATGAGTGCAATTGGACAAGACAAAAGAGTGACTGAATGGGTTGCTATATTTCTAGAAAATAGATCTCAGAGAATTAGAGTAGGCGAAGCTTTATCTGACCCTGTAATAATTAAGAGGGGAATTCCTCAAGGCAGTATTATTGGACCTTTATGTCTTCTTATATATATATATATATATATATATATATATATATATATATATATAAATGATATGAGTAAAGCAGTGGAATCAGGGGTAAGGCTTTTGCGGATGATGTTATTCTCTATAGAGTGATAAACAAGTTATAATTTTGTGAGTAACTGAAAAATGATCCCGATAATGTTGTGAGATGGACAGCAGGCAATGGTATGTTGATAAACGGGGTTAAAAGTCAGGTTGTGAGTTTCACAAATAGGAAAAGTCCTCTGAGTTTTAATTACTGCGTAGATGGGGTGAAAGTTCCTTTTGGGATCATTGCAAGTATCTACGTGTTAATATAAGGGCAGATCTTCATTGGGGTAATCACATAAATGGGATTGTAAATAAAGGGTACAGATCTCTGCACATGGTTATGAGGGTGTTTAGGGGTTGTAGTAAGGATGCAAATGAGAGGGCTTATAAGTCCCTGGTAAGACCACAACTAGAGTATGGTTCCAGTGTATGGGACCCTCACCAGGATTACTTGATTCAAGAACTGGAAAAAATCCAAAGAAAAGCAGCTGGATTTGTTCTGGGTGATTTCCGACAAAAGAATAGCGTTACAAAAATGTTGCAAAGTTTGAGCTGGGAAGAACTGGGAGATAGGAGACGAGCTGCTCGACTGAGTGGTATGTTCCGAGCTGTCAGCGGAGAAGTGGCGTGGAATGACATTAGTAGACGAATAAGTTTGAGTGGCGTCTTTAAAAGTAGGAAATATCACAGTATGAAGATAAAGTTGGAATACAAGAGGACAAATTGTGGCAAATATTCATTTATAGGAAGGGGAGTTATCCATTGGAATAACTTACCAAGGGAGATGTTCAATAAATTTCCAATATCATTGAAATCATTTAAGAAAAGGCTAGGAAAACAACAGATACGGAATCTGCCACCTGGGCCACTGCCCTATATGCAGATCAGTATTGATTGATTGAACGTCGCGTCCTTAACATTACTGGAGGTTTCACGTCTTGGCAATAAGTTTGCGGCAAACCACGCATAACGCATCATTTTTCCAAAAACTGGCGCATGCAATTGATTATGAACCAATGCATGGATTTTTATTGCATCGCGTTTAATCGTGATATCCCTTTGATGCGCAATGAGTGTAGAACAATTGATGTTTTAAAATTCATTTATCATGCAGAACATTATTAGATGGTAAAGAATGGGGGTATTTCAAAATACATTGAACAAGACCATTCCTGTAGTAATCTTCATTCTAAAAATATAAATAAATGAAAGAAAAAATTCACATTTTATCTGGATTTATACACAGGACGCACAAGTGTGAAATCGCACCGAAAGTCACCGCACCACCGCGTCAGTTGGACTTTCTACGCGCTAATAGGCTCATAAAGCACGCCGAAAACTTTGACCCTCATATTCTTGGAAATAGTCGACTGTCCACGGATAAGCCGAAACATGTGTTAGCTTATTTCGAACCTTCCTTCACTCAGCAAATCGGGTTCTTACACTTGGCGTAAGCAACACACGAACATCTAAAAAACTGTGCTGTGCTGTGCTGTGCGATATTGTCGCACTTTGCCCGGAAGTCGGTAATCATCCTTTTTTTTTTTGTAAATGGGGTAAGTCTCCCTCATTTTACCCATGATGGCAACGGCTGATATGTTTTTGAATAGTCAGTAGCACACCGTAAATAATCACCGCACCCAGCCAACAACACCTGATACATATCATGAGCAACGCGTTGTCCACGTCTAATGAAAGTAGCACGTATTCACGCTCTCCGAGAACCGAAAAAGTAGTTAGTGGGACGTAAAGCAATTATTATTATTATTATTATTATTATTATTATTATTATTATTATTATTATTGACGTCATCACACGGGAGATATTTTGAATTTATGTTCTTAGACCTTCTATGACTTCGTAGTAGACAACATTAGTTGCTTTCCTCCCGATGTGAAATACGAACATACCTCACTCCAACGTTCTTCAAATGTACCTCTGGCAGCCTGCCTCTTAGTTCGTCCCTTTCTCCTTACACAATATTTGAACCATTTCTATACTTTTATCAAAACAACGATAACTCCTAAAGTATTGTTATTCTTTTCTTACAATTTACTTTACGTCCCATCGACACAGTTAGGAATAGGAAAGAGCTAGGAGTGGGAAGAAAGTGGCCGTGGCCTTAATAATGGTACAGCCTGGTGAGAAAATGGAAAACCACAGCCACTAATTCGGTGCCCTATGCAAATTCTATGTTATAGAGAGTATCTGTATTTCAATAAGGTAATGGATGTTAATAGACAATGCATGTTAAGGATTATCTGACAAATCTGAAAATAAGGTTTCTAATAGACATATAATTATTTACGTCTTACGTCGTGTCAAGTAAATAAGGTGAAATTCTTTATGTTTCGCAGAGCATAACCCCAAAAGCCTATATCATGTCTATAAGTACGGGCCGTAAAAGCATCGATGGGAACAAGGTTTCTAATGTTTATGTCGATTTCTTTTCCTGCAAACTATAAAATAACAGAGCTATTGAGGACTATGTTTTACAGACAGGTAATATATATACCGCCGTGGGCAACATTCTTTCACACACACTTGGAGCCTACCGTCGGCAGTTTAAACAGCGTAAGCCATGAAATTACTCCGACGGACATTTTTGACATCCTTCACTCAAATTAAAGCTTCGTGCTCTAAAATCTTCCTCGATAAATATAAAACTGCATCAGAATCCAGAATTAGCCCACAAAAACACAGATGCCTACAGGAGATTTTATGTGTCTAGATACCTTCTCTGTAATTCGCATGAAGTAGAATCGTCTTCGTTTGTTCCATACCCGGGATATGCTATCAAACATATGTAAGAATGAAATCAGGCCAGAATCCAGCAGTGCCAAACACAAGACCACCAAATACAAAATATAAAAAATAACCGAAGAGTCGAAGTTACGTATTTTTAAGACACTATTTTCGAGTAAAATAGTGTTGAGTACCACAACATCAATTTGAAATGTGTTATTGTTCCTTTGATGCCTCTGAAACACTGGCCTCCTTCAGATTTTCAGTTATTATAATCCTGGTATAAGCTCCTCGTTATGTTAATTAAGAAGGTGATTGTACGAGAAGCAGAGAATTATGTCACAATAATAAGACTAAGCAGTCCATAAAGTAAATAAGAGACAGTACAAGAAAGCTCAAAGTCCTGTAAGAAATATATAAGGGGGGTGGGATTTTCAACTGTCGTAGATGTTCCACATCATAACACCATTCCTTTTTAGAATTTGTTTTACGTCGCACCGACACAGCTAGGTCTTATGGCGACGATGGAACAGGAAAGGCCTAGGAGTGGGAAGGAAGCGGCCATGGCCTTAATTTAGGTACGTGACAAAGGTGAAGCATGTTTGAGCATTTATATGTGTGTGTTTCGGGATGAAATTCCTAAAATTGACAATTTGTCCGATATTGATGATCAGATTATTGGTTCTAACTTGCTTGCCGCTTATACAACACAGGACGCAATGACCGCTGCTAATAAATTATGTTGTTGTTCGAAAAGGAAAGCTAAATTATGGAGGGGACACGTACTGGCTGTTATAATAAATATAAATTCAGAAAAGAGTTCATTGAAATTAAATTTGTTTGGTAATGCAACGCTGTACTTTAATGTTTAACCCTTTCCTGATGCCTATCTTTTCCTGTCTGACCAGGCTTGCCTGGGAGGTACAATGGCCCTTTTAAGGCCCCAAAAATACTTTGATAGCAATAAAGCGGCCGGCGCAGCTGGAGTAAAAATGGGAAACCACGGAGAAACAACTTCAGGGCTGCCGACAGTGGGATTCGAATCCACTATCTCCCAGATGCAAACTCACAGCTGCGCGCCCCTAACCGCACGGCCAACTCGCCCGGTCATCATAACTCCTGTAAGTCCACAAGTGGAGTATGCGCTGAAGGAATACGTGGCTTTCACTGGGAACTGCTATCCTACCTGGCAGAGATATGGCATCTGTTTTCGTCATCGGATACCTAAACCCTAACAAAGTGTTGTAACGGGGAGCATTCCGCCTCTTGGGTCCAACTGAGAATAGACGTGACTGCAAAGACCGCTCTTGGCCATCCCAGAAATAGTCTCCATGAATCCTGTTTTCAACTCCAGACCAACTCCAACCTAGCATACACACCACAGGAACATACCTATAAAACTAGAAACCAAATGCAGCAAGCCTCAACGTATTCTGGCACATCACAGAAATATTCTAACCACGGAGGTTCAAACTCGTAAAATGATCTAAGGAAAACATTACGAATGTCCGGAAGAATACCGACTGCTATAGCAAGGCCTTCCGATGTTATACATTATAAGGTTTTCTTTTTTTAAATTTGCTATGGAGGTATGGAGAGTAAACGGTTGAGTTACTGAGCACAAGATAATAACTCCGCCAATTTTCAAAGACGCTCTGCACGGTATTTATTAGTGTTTATTAAAAGTCTCTCTCAGATACGAGGGTAAGTCAATATAAACGAGCCTTTTGTTGTAACTATTTTATTTACCAAAATTACGTACATTTATGATGTTCTTACTTTTCGACATAAGTCCCCATCTTACCCATATACTTTTGTCACCGGACAGGCAATTTCTCCATCTCATTTTCAAAAAGGTAGCTGGGCGTGTCTGAAGCCAATTGCGCACGAGTAGTTTCACCTCCTCGTTGATTGTGAAGTGCTCTCCACCAAGAGCGCCCTTCAGCGGCCCAGATGTGTGGAAGTCACACGGTATGAAAAACGAAATGGCGTATGGCTTCTAGTGCCGGGAGTGTCCGAGGACATGTTCGGCTCGCCAGGTGCAGGTCTTTTGATCTGACTCCCGTAGGCGACCTGCACGTCGTGATGAGGATAAAATGATGATTAAGACGACACGTACACCCAGTCCCAGTGCCAGCGAAATTAACCAATGTTGGTTAAAATTGTCGACCTTGCCGTGAATCGAACCCGGGACCCCTGTGACCATAGGCCATCATGCTAACCATTTAGCCATGCAGCCGGACAAGTCACACGGTGACATATCTTGACTATAGGATGGATGTGGTAAGACAGTCCAGTGCACTTGTGCGCATGTTTGCTGGTTTAGTCTTGCGGTGTGGGGTCTGACGTTGTAATGGAGCAGTACAGATCTGATTGGGATGCCGCGCCTTTTTGACCTGTAGGAAAGTCGAACCTGGCGAAGATGATTGCAGTAGCAGGCACCAGCAGTGCTCCTATGTAGTGCCAGAAGACCGTGGCCAAGACCTTGCCTGCAGACTAAGGCGCTTGACTTTCACCGGTGACTTCTCGCGCGCCATCGCCACTCAATACTGGCCCTCTGACGTGGGAGTGTAATGGTTGATCCAGATCTCATAACAAGCGAGAATTCATCTCAAAAATGCGTCACCTTCCGCCTCGTGCCTTGTCACAAGTTCGTGAGAAATTTCAAGCCATGTAGCCTTCTGCTCTTCATTCAGCAGCCTCGGGACCCAACGAGCTGACAACTTTCCGAATCCCAGGTTCTTCTGGATGATGATCAGAGCACTCCCATGGCTGATCTGAAGCACAGTTATTTACGTATGAACTTCAATACGTTCTCGAACAGCCGCAATGTTCTGCACCGTCTGCTGATGCGGGGGCGGTGTGGGTGTAACATGGTTTAACTCTCTCATTAAACCAGTAGTTCAAACGGCCCCATGAGAAGGTTCTGTCTCCGAACTGTGCGTGTAACCGGCAACGGATTTTAGCAGCTTTAACATGATCTCGGACGAGAAAATTGGTGACGATGCGTTGCGCAACACGCGGGTGTAAGTCTCTCTCACTAATCGTGAGAGCGATTGAATTATAGTGTGGACGAGACATCCCGAGCTATGACGCCCCTCCCAGAGACACCTCCTTGCATGCTTTAATGGCCTCGAATCACATGCGCGCCATGTCCACCGTATTATCGACACCCCGGTCAATGAAGCAGCCCCAGTTGAATAGTAAGACATCTAAAAGAATGGAATATTGATAAATAAATAAGGATATACATAATTGTTGCTCTATCTGGGTCTATATTATGATACAATATCTGACATCGATGTTTTAGTCTTGCTAGTAGGCGTCCATAGGCGACCTGCGAATATAGGTGTGAGATGATGATAATAAGGTAGGGAAAGGGTGAAACGTGGTGTCGGCACATGGCCTACTCGGTTTGAATAACATCAGGGTGCTTAAGGCTTAATGTTCCCATCCGACGGTCGAATCACCATCGACTGCGTCATATTCTCTCACTCCATATGACCACTGCGGAGAGGTTTGGAATTGAGCCCAGACGTTTGGCATGCAATCTGATAATAAGAAATTGTATACCACCACCTCTCCCACCCTGCCAGTCAATATTCTGGTGGTGATTATTTTTCCACCAACGGGACTCGAACCAGCTAACCACGGTGTCTGTCCACATACACTTGACGCCGTAACGTTCACAGGCACCAGGCGGGCGTATTTCCTGATTTAGGGTATGAATTAAATGATTAAACGTTGGTGTTGTATTTCTGAACTGGGGTAGCGATATATTGCCCGAAAAATAAGTGTAGGTATTTGAGATCTGATACTTCCTGGTTACTGCTTTGATCAAAATGTCATTCTGGAACATTCTGTTTCTCTATTTTAAGTTCTTCTTCTTCTTCTTCTTCTTCTTCTTCTTCTTCTTCTTAATCTCTTTACCCTCCAGGATTAGTTTTTCCCTCGGACTCAGCGAGGGATACCACCATTACCGCCAAAAGGGCAATGTCCTGGAGCGTGAGACTGAGTCTGGGGTACAATTGAGGAGGAGGACCAGTATCTGGCCCAGGTGGCCTCACCTGCTGTGCTGAACAGGTGCCTTTTGGGGGATGGGAAGTTTCGAAGGGATAGACAATGAAGTGGGAAGGAAGCGGCCGTGGCCTTAAGTTAGGTACCATCTCGGCATTTGCCTGGAGGAGAAGTGGGAAACCATAGAAAACCATTTCTAGAATGGCTGAGGTGGGAATCGAACACCCCCTCTACTCAGTTGACCTCCCGAGGCTGAGTGGACCCCACTCCAGCACTCGTACCACTTTTCAAAGTTTGTGGCAGAGCCGGGAATCGAACCCGGGCATCCCAGGGTGGCAGCTAACCATGCTAACCACTACACCCCAGAGGTGGAGGCTCTGTTTTAATTTACAAAGCGAAAAGTAAAGCAATATCCTTACAAGTTAGGAAGACACCATGAAAGCAAAGGATTCCACAAGTATTAACCTCGCCACTGAGTAAGATTATACTGCTTGAACCCCGAAGACTTGCTCCACGCCTCTCTAGAGGCCACACGCCGTTAATTAATTACTAAGTGAGATGAAGTGGTTAGCTGCCCGGACACCTTTGTCCTCAAGGATTAACTTGATGCTCACTTTTCGTCTTGGGCCATGTGCCTCTCCTGAAGTGGAAAACACGTTTCTAAACTTTTCGACTTCCTAACGTGGAATCGAACTCGCATCCTTCTGGTTGAATTTCCATACCTCTATCACTTGCTAGTCAACATGATATAAGTTTAATTTACAAATTCGAAAACATCGACTGCTCTGATAACGTAAAAGATCCACGTATAAATCTGCGGGACATTCCCTGTAATTTCAGAAACGTAAATGTTTGTTTAATATAACACTTTGCCTTCCCCTATACATTCCATAAGCAGCAAAAAGCTAGTATGTTAGGATGGTAAAATGTGTTCATTTCGTTGTAAAATCAGGATATTGTGGAATTAATTACAATCGCTCCCTGGAATTAGTATGAATCTCATTTCATAATATTTTCAACAATAATATTCGGGTGTAAGGAAAGGGCACGGAATTATATACAATGGAATTCAAGGAAAGAAATGGATTTTCGCACTGTGCTGTACGTACGTATTACAGTGCCGGTCTGAGTGGCTCAGGCGGTCGAGGCGCTAGCCTTCTGACCTCAACTTGGCAGGTTAGATCCTCACTCAGTCCGGTGGTATTTGAAGATGCTCAAGTACGTCAGTCTCGTGTCGGCAGATTTATTGGCACGTAAAAGAACTCCAGCGGGACTAATTTTCGACACCTCGGCGGCTGCGAAAATCGTAAAAGCAGTTAGTGGGACGTAAGTATTATTATGTAATGCAAAAATTATTATTATTATTATTATTATTATTATTATTATTATTATTATTATTATTATTATTATTATTATTATTATCACACATATTACAGTCAGATCCACAAGCAGCCTTGA
The DNA here is from genome assembly GCF_040414725.1 of Anabrus simplex. NCBI lineage: Eukaryota > Metazoa > Arthropoda > Insecta > Orthoptera > Tettigoniidae > Anabrus > Anabrus simplex. Next base: position 1,207,916,227 of record NC_090266.1, on the reverse strand, counting down.
AGCGTCTCAAGGAGTTAATATACTAAAAAAAGAAGCACATCAAAATACCAGAAAATCCTAGTACAAAAATTGAAAACAACAGTTGTAGGGAAATGTATTCATATTCCTACCATCACTTCTGCTCCGTATGTTTATGTGATTGCAGTGAGTAAACATTCACTTACTCTAAGTACAAGGGTATGTACAAGTTACACTGGAGGCCTCTGTTCTGGTAGATTCCTTATTCGCCACACTACCAGCAGTCTTCTTTTATTTTTCAGTTTGGTCCTTGAGCATCAGGGATTGGATGCAGAGGGAAATGAACTCCGAAAGTGAATCGTTGCAGTGTAGTAAGTATGTAGTTTCCAGACATAGAACAACTCGAACGGGACATCGAAGATGCAGCTGCACCGCAGTGACATTCAGACACTTTCATTCGTAAAACTACTGACGAGCTACCTCGGCCATGTTCGTTACGCTAGGTAAGTGTTATAATCAAACCGATGAATCAAGGGATTTATCTTTTTCTATAGCTAACTAAACTGCATTCTCACCAACGGCCAGCTCACCTGATACGAGGCAGGAGATTCAAGAGTGCGATGTGTATACCACTCGTTATACACCCTGCTGACATACCAACAAACTGGACCACTTCTTACACTTTGTGTCCATGACTACTTCTCAACACGATGGCCTCTTTCTCCAACAAAATCACATCTGAAGTATGGCCATTTGGTGAACTACATGGACACAGTGGAACCATAGAACTAATCAAGGTAACTGTACAAGATTTATGGCAATGATGAATGGGAGGGATTACTGCTAACTGTCATCTTGTGTAGTTTCCTCTTCTCCTTCTACTTCCTACTGATTTCTAGCCTTTCACCGTATGTACCTGAATATACGCCTGTTTTAATTGTTTCCATGCCGTTCCATGTTGGATGTTTTAACCAGTGTCACCCCGCGTTGCTATCGTCTTGTCACCTTGCTTGGGGTCGGCCAACCCTCCTTCGTGAATCTTGGGGTCTCCACAGTACAACACACTTCGTACATTTGTTGTCACCCCTTGCATCATGGCCAGCCCCTTGTCTTTTGAGTCCAGACACTCGTTACAACACATTTATGACTCCCGTTCTCCTCCGGATCTCACTGTATAGCTACCAGTCAGAAAATCTGCAGTAGCTTCCATCATGGTGATTAAAATTTAGTCCGAGTAATTTAATTCACATTGGTACTTACTCACCTAGAATTTCCTCAATTTGAATTCTCATTACTGACGATATCATGGTATAACTGTTGCGAGACAATGTTGTGTCCTCTGTTTAGTCTTCGTGACTTAAAATCCGAAACCATTTTTCTATATTCCCATGATGAAGTTGATAAAGGAATCAATATCTGCTTTGTCACATTTTTTCTAAATCTATTGGGGTTGGCACTTCGGAGTGTTTGCTCTGTTTTATAGCCTGATGGCCGTCTATGCGCCAACCATATGAAGAGTGATGTATTCAATATTGCGTGTTTCTGTGGTGGTAGGTACTGTGATGTGTTGTGGGTGTTCATGAAGAAAAGTTTATTAAGTCCAATACAAACATCCAGTTCCCAAACCGGAGGAATTACACATTCGCATCTCAAAATCCTAGGCCGGGCCGGGAAATGAAGCCGACGTCCTTTGAGCCGAAGACTAGTACGCCAACCATTAAGTCATAGAGTCGGACTTGAAGGAAGAAATATCACCGAGAAGCAAATAAACACTATCTATTATGCAGATGACACTGCAATACAGTACTTCGTACAATTTCGGAGACTTCCGATTCTTCAGGAGGAGCCTTTACACAAACACAATTCATAGCGCTGTTCTCATCCTGGACAGGAACTCCATTGAAGGAGGGTAACATTAAGAATATATTGGATGCTGGCTAACATCATAATGTGAAATCCAGATGAAGTCATCCAAACCACAATTAACACTGCACGGCATGTGATGTAGAATATAAACCATCTTCTGTGTAATCGCGATCTTCGTTTCGAAACTCGTTGGCGCGTCGTGCATTGTTGTGTGCTATGAGTGCTGTTTTACTGTGTGGAAGGATGAAACTAAAGGCTTCGTAAATGAAGTGACTACAGGCCCTTGAGATGAGGATGTATCACATAACGTTCAAGATTCCGTGGCTAGACCTCGTCACCAGTGAGGAGATCATGCGAAGTCTCAATCCTTAGGTAACTCAGAAAATTAGTCTATTTTGATAACATCTTCAAAATAAAAATTACGACTTGATACAACTGATCATAGAAGATGAGACAGAAGAGAAACGTAGCAATTAGGGGAGAACACTATCCTGGACGCAGAACCTCCGGAAGTTGTTCAACGTTCACGATACGATATACAGTTGACATTCCCCTGAGAGAAGACAGCGTCAGAAAATGAAGATGGAGAAGGTATTTTTGTAGTTATTTCTTGTAAGGAATTAGGGACGTAGGATATAATTCCTGAGTGTGTATATGTGGCTGTGTATTTGGGAAGGAAGTGACTAACGGGCTCAGTGTCAAGTATTCGCCTATAAATGAAGTAAAAAACCCACTTCTATAGTGACAAAGAGTGGGATGTCAACACACTTAACGATAATCCTAAAATTAATCTTCATTTGATGGTAGATCGTGAGCAACCGATACACTAAATTCCAGACTACGGTGGTAATTTGACCTAACTGATGTTCTGTTCTAAACGCAGTATCATAAAAGACGGTAAATTATTTATTAACAATTCTATGTATTATTCAAAACATAAATGTATTTGTGACTGGAGCAATGGAATACTCTGCGAACCTGGGTAATGAACTTCACCAATAACCAGAAATATGATCACATTCTATTCTGTTACTACCATCACCTCCTAACCGAGCAGCATTTTTATGGTCTTCGCTTTGACTCTTCCACTCGGCACCCTCCCTAATTGATCAGATTATGCTGATGTCATTCTATCAGTTCAAGTATTAACCTCCTAAATTTAATTCATTCTATGCATCTGGGGATATTATGCAATCGCATGGAAATGGCGGAGAGTCGTATTGTAGGCTGGGCATTTTGCACGTTGTTGAATGAAGGGATTCATATCACACTCGGCGGCCAGCATGTTGAAAGAGGTACTTTTAAGTGAGAACCGACTCTGACTTCTGTTTGCTAGATATGAAGCATCTTTTCCTTCATACGTTCTCCTCACATCGTGTTCGCTCTAATCTCCGCTCGACTTCTACATTCATTGTCTTCCAGAACTCCCTCCTCTCGCTCTGTCTACTTTCGTTCTCTCAATATGTCACGATAATTCGTGGCGAAGAAAGTCACTCCTGTAGATTTTAGCTCTCTAGGTGAGTATTTTGTCAGAGATTGTAATTTATTTGTGATTGGATTACAGGCATACTAAGAAGTTAGTACGTAAAGGTAACTGTAAGAAACACATCATTTACAAATCGGGACAGAATTTAGTTAGGCAATATGGAGTTCTACGAAGGAAGGAGTGACTTATATCATCAATTTTACAAAGTCAGCCTCCGCGTGTGTATATGAAACAAATTAATAGTCTTTTAGACTAACTCCGTACTGAAAGCTGTTTCAAAGGGTGAGGTGAATTAATTTCGACGTCCCATATGTAATGGTTCACCTCTTCATGTTCCAGAAATCTACACTGTAACGTGGTTTTCATTTTTTTTGATGAAAGTACGATCTAGCAAGCTTATGGATGGTATACAAAAACAATATTTGGTATTTCACCCTTGGAGATAAAACTTGCATATTCGCTTAAATAAGGAATATCATTAGAGAGATCTGAGAATGTTTTCGAAACTTCCCTTAGTTTATTCTAAATAAGTACAGTACCTGTTATCTTCTGTGCGATGAAAAATGTTTCCTTCTATTCTAAAGAATTAGTTGTTTCCGTGTTTTGCTGAGTTTACTATTGAAATGACGATCCTATTAGAACATGATTAAGGCATGCATTACCTACCTGAACATTTCACTTGTCATCTCCCAAAGTTTCTTGTTCATTACCTGTAATCAGAAAAAGTATATAATCACTACAATTATATCAACAACTCAGATTACTTTCAATAAATTTGTTTATAGATACTGTTACATATATATTTATTTCATTTTTTACAAGTTGATTTACGTCGCACCGACACAGATAGGTTTTATGGTGAGGATGGGAAACGAAAGGGATGGAAAGATAATAGCCGTGGGCATAATTATGGTACAGCCTGGCGTGAAAACGGCAAGCCACGGAAATCCATTTTCAGGGCTGCCGATAGTGGGGTTCGAACCCACTGTCTCCCGAATGCAATCTCACAACTGCGCACCCCTAACCGCACGATCAAATCGTTCGACCAAAAATATGTAAAAGGATAATTTGAAAAGACATACGGATTTGATTATAATCACAGCCTCAAGCAGCTGTTATATTCATATGTAAAGCGGCTATTAACATACATTAAAAGTGTATTAATTAGAGGTGCTAAAAATATTGGTGTGATGCGGGCTATTGACAACAAATGCAACCGCGCAGCAATGTTTTATAAAATAGGTTTCAAATCCTATTAGTGTGATATTGATCTCGTACAACCAGTAAGCCACTGAACAGCTCTCAAAACAGTATGTCATTGTAAAGACCATGATTACGAAGTACAGTTGTGGCGCACAAAATAAAATATGAGTAATCTGAATAGGTTATTACGGTATGTTCGCAGCAGTCAGGATTAGCTCAAGCAGTGTCTTCAGAATATGTACTGTTCTCTTGTAGCCTAAAGATTGATTCCTTCTGATAGTCCCAAAGAAATTCAATTCGTTCTCTACCACTACTTGCTGTCAAAATGGGTATCGAAGGGATTTTCTCCAACAGAGAATTTCTTGTGCTGATAAAAAGCCAGTCGATGAGTGGTTCCACTAAATCACTCTCATGCCTAGGACTGGAAATCGATGAGGGAGTATATCCGTAAGCTCACTCTGAGTAGAGCAGTGCGTAGCAGAACCCTTAATATATTACATCATAACAACAGCATGTCGTGTGTCTATTTGTTGCAGCACAGTGTCTGGGGGCCGATGACCTGGATGTTAGGCCCCTTTAAACAACAAACATCATCAACACCATCAGCACAGCGTTATTGTCAGTAAAAATGTGTTCGGTTCAATTGTAAGGACGCTGGTTCAATGTTGAGAAATTTAAGAACCTCACTTTCATTTCAGAATTACACGGCTTTGAATTTCACCTAGCCTACATCAGAAATGGGTATCAGGCAGCCAGACACTAAGCTAACTTCCACTTAGTACCAAGGTTACTGATAGTGAAAGTATTCACCTTCCAGTTCTTCGGAGGAATTCGTGACGTGAACGGAAATTACAGAAACCAAAGTACTGTAACCACATGATCCCACTAAGGAGCGAAGCATTCAAAGTTCACTGTTGTACGACTGAGGACTCCAAATTCAAATCCAAATCTAGAAAGCCATCTGGCCGGGTAATAGACGTCTTAATAGGAATAATGCACTTAAAGAGTAATAATAATAATAATAATAATAATAATAATAATAATAATAATAATAATAATAATAATAATAATAATAATAATGAAAATGCTATTGGTTTTGCGTTTCACTAGATACCTTTACAGTTTTTGGAGACGCCGAGGTGCCGAAATTTTGTCCGATAGGAGTTCATTTATGTGACCCTAAATCTACAGACGCAAGGCTGACGTGTTTGAGCACCTTCAAATACCACCGGACTGATGCTGTATCGAAGGTACCAATATGGGCTCAGAGGGCCAGTGCTCTACCGTCTGAGCTACTCGGCAAGGCTTAAAGGGCGATAGTAGCCACGGATCATTATTATTATTAATAATCATTTTCCGTCCCACTAACTACTTTAACTGTTTTTGGAGACGCCAAGATGAAGGAATTAACCTGTATAGGGTTAAGAACACGATATACTCGAACTCTTTCAAATACGAGAGAAGTGGGCCGCGATTCAAGCGCAATGTGGTCGTGAAAGCTGAATACTCAATTACAATGCCCCACTGCGGGTGACTAGCACGCTCTCTGCAGTTGTGCTGGTTATAGTGTAGCTCAGATCCCTACCAACAGGATAAGAATGACAGAGGCTATTGTAGCTCAATCGTGAGAGCATCCGACGCGAAATCAGAAGGTTGTTGTTTCACTTCCCACTTGTGTCCTGTTGGTCATTTTCGTTCTGTACTTAACATCTCTTCGGAATTTAACCTACTGTGTGTTTTCCAAATGATCTGGTAAGCTGGAAGTCTGTTTCAAGGCAAGAGATAAATACAATAGCACAAACATCACAAGCACTTCTTAGAGGAGGGCAGAAACTAAATTACACGATATATGGAGTAATCGGGAGAGCCTCCGTGGCTCAGACGGCAGCGCGTCGGCCTCTCACCACTGGATACCGTGGTTCAAATCCCGGTCTCTCCATGTGAGATTTGTACTGGACAAAGCGGAGGCGGGGGAGGTTTTTCTCCGCGTACTCCGGTTTTCCCTGTCATCTTTCATTCCAGCAACACTCTCCATTCTCATTTCATAGCATCTATCAGTCATTAATAAATCACTTTGGGAGTGGCGACCCCATCGTACTAATAGCCTATGTCTGCTTCATTCATTCCATCCCTGACCCGGTCAATGACTGGAAAACAGGTTGTAGGTTTTCATTTTCATAGAGTAATCGGGACCGAGTATCTTCCGGTATAAGAAGATCCCCTCTATCAAGTGCCAACAGTCTCCTTGAGGGTGGATGAGCGGGTAGAGGTTAGGGTACTCTATTGTCCTTGGGATAGGAAATGGTCCCAAAAGGCAGAATAACCTACAACTGATCAACGGCATTAGGATGCGGAAGGCAACGGAAAACCAATGCATTAAAGATCCTGAAGGATATTCCTTTATGTTCACATGGCATGGCTGTGTTTAACGTAAAATTATTATCCGGAGTTTCTATTCTCCCATTCGGATCTGGGGGGGGGGGGGGGGGAATTTTTCAACGTTGCTATTACTAGAAAGCCCGACAGTTTTGGAAAGATCAAAGTGTACGACAACAAAGGACATCCGAAGATGGCATAACTGCACTTTAGAAGATGCTTTCCATGCTGCAACATCACGTTCGGAGCTGACTATGTGGACCGCCAACCTCCACTAACGGAAGGCGCCTCAAGAAGCAGAAGAAGATAGAGTAATCATACGTTAGCGGAAGAAATGGAGGTGGTTACGTAACCCAATTGTCAGGTAATCATTCTTAGATTCAGGGAAATAAATTCTAACTTTATTCACGAATCCATTAAGTAAAACTTACAACTGTTTGTAGAAAGTTTAGGAATGGAGTTGCTGTGTGTATGTACTACAGTAAGTACTCTTAATTGCGGAAAATTGTACAAACGCTAATGAGTACGTTATGAATGGTAGATTCTAATGATTAATGACTTACACTGCCCTTCTGTAGAATTATTTTCCGTTTTAGTGCGTTAGGTCTGGAGTTTAAAGTGTACACAAAGGAGGAATCCGTTTACTGTGAAATTTGAAATTCATTCAGTTTGACACATGTTACGTTTTACTTCTATATGTGTTTTTAGTCCTCAGCCCGAAGGCTGGTTGGATCCTCAACAGCTCCGCCATCAGCTGTCACAGATGGCCTAGGCATCACTGAAGAGGCGTACTAGGGAAATGAGGAGTGAGGTAGTTTCCTGTTGGTTTCCTCACCGAGCCAGAAGTTGCTATTACATATCAGTCTGCCAAGCCCACTGAAATGCATGCACATATCGACCCTATGAGCAATATATTCACACCTTTTATAGCAGGGACTGGCTGCAGAAGGAATGGCATTATTAGCATCACTCATACCTCAGTCACTTTCATTTTGTCAAAGCCAAGGATAAAGCTGAGGCAGATTAATGAAAGTAACAAAACTGCTTTAGCTCATACCAGAAAACACAGTGCACTGTAAACACTAGGTCCCGCCAGCAAAGGCACTTACCTCCATATAACAGTAGATTTCGTTTTCTTTAAATCTACCACCTGTATAATTATTCTGAATATTACCAAGTGCTACCAAACTGAAAATCTGAAGTCAAAAAATTAATCCACCAACCGTCTACTTAGTGCTTTTTGTGAATAAAAATGATACTATGAGGCGTAGAATGCATGACTAGAATTTGAATGAAAAATGTTATAAATAATACACGAAGTGTTAAAATCATACTAAACTACTGTAAGCTCTTTCATTTGTGAATAAAAATTCAGATATATAAATCAAACGTATTAAAAGGAATTTAATCACATCCGTGAAATAAACCTTACATCCCAAGTGCGGAAGGCTTTAATCAATAGTTCATCTATCAACATCCGTGGATTGTATTCAGTGTATGCCACCAAGGTAAATTCTATTTGGTCGCAACCAACTTCCGTTCAATCTTTGTCAGCCTGCTATCCGACAGGCGACCGCCCCCCGAGGCCGAAGTCAAACGGCATCGTGTGCGGGGTGAGACATGGGTGGCACCCGACCGTCTCTAAACACTCGGCTGAAAGAAGAGCCGAGCACAAAACACGCACTGCCTTAATCCTCAAGGAATAACTATCTCCTGGAGCAAAACGTCTTCACCACTGTTGGTGATAAATGAGTGTGTTATTATCTCAAATTATGCCTTTGACTTAAGGGGACCAGAACATGAGAAACTAATTAACTAACATTCTCAAAAACTTCCCACTCACCTTTCTGCAGGAAATTAGAATTGTTACACAATATGTTGACAACCGTTGTGATATATAGTATTGTCCTATATTAATCAATGTACCTGTAATGCAAGAAATGTTAACGCACGTTAAAAAAATAATTTATATAACGGACACTGTTATAGGTGCATATATTTCAGGAAGTATTGCATGAAGCAGTACGAAGTTTCAAAGTACATAACGTATCATATGTACACAATTCCATTCCACCAATTTTATTGGTTTAAATTCATAAATAGTGGAACATTTCATTTCGAAAGTTTAATAACCCTAAAGTTTTCCAAATGTTGTGGAAATATTTCCAAAAAAATAAATCCATTTTGGTAATAGAAAATATCAGTTTCCACCTTACTGGAATATTGCATGACATTTTCAAGAATACATGAGGAGATAAAAATACCTTTGCTTACAAAATATCAATTTTACAGGAAAGAAAAAGTATTGATTCATGAAACATTGGGTTAACATACACCTGGAAACAAAATTTTATTCCATGTGAAGGATTTGACTTCGGTACTCAAAAGTGTGTGAAAGGCAAGTAGCTTCAGTTGCTACTTTCGCTTTCGAGAAGATACTGAAGACGTCTCCTTTCTCGAAGTATCTGGAAGGGCGCCTTCGTTATTTAATGCAGGCCGAACGAACTTCAGCGGTTCAGTTGAGCTGAGTTCCGCTAGTGATTGAGGCAGGAGTGTAGTGGAGTGCTGTCTGTTCATTCTGATAACATGTGCTCTCGAGAAGTGCCACTGCGGACAGCGAATATTCGAGATGAATTTAAGCCTGAGTTGAGGGAGACATCAGTGTCATCCTCTGTAAGTGGAACTGAGGGTTCATATCGTCTGTCTCCCTTAGAGGTGTTGAGTCTCACGGTCCAGTGCCGTAATCGGGACGCTGGGTCAGGTGCAGCGTGGGATAGTTCGACGTGTGATCGTCAAGGGGAAGTGGATGAAGATTTCTGAGAATGAACGGACAGTTTACGTCATATGGGACCTGTAAGACTTCTGTGCGTGGGCTGCGAACTGAGTGGCGGTGATAGCTGTGGAACTAATTTGGACTATAAGTGTCAGTTATGGAAGAGTGTGTAGTGTAATTATTCTAGTTTATCACCGATAAAGTGAGTAACTAGAGTGGCTTAAAAGTGAGAAAAGCGAGAGTACGCCAACTAGTCCTATCGTGTGCCTGTGTAGTTGTGTAAGCAAACAATTATTTAATAAATCCTAGATTAAACGCTACAGTTGTGTATTTATTTACTTACCCTCCGATACATTACAATATGTAATGAACACAATATAATAAGTTGAAAGTGTATTTCAATTATAATGCGCTCATAATGTTAAACACAAAGCTATTCAAACCGACTTGGGAACCAAATTATATACAGAGTTAATCACCTAAAACTTTCATGCCAAGTATTTCTTCAATGGAACGTGCTGTTATTGCGGTGTTTTCACATAAATTAAGCGGAACTAAGGGCTCATAATTGTAGCCCTTATACAAGTTTTAATAATCATTAGAATTTGTATTATTTTAGTAACGTAAATTTTTCAGATGGAATAACGCCTATTGACATTCACAAACTAAAATAGAGTGGATTAGATTGTTAATGGTGTTTTTCAGGACTCTAGTACAGGTAGTTTACGATCTATCAGCTTGAAAATTGTAAATACCGAGAGTTGCCTGCTCCATTCAACTCCTTGTTTACGAGGCTACTTATGATGACCTCATGTTTGTTTCCTTTACATTACACTGATTGAACTGCGACCTCCTTGTCAGTTACTTTGTGATAGTTCAAGAAGTAGGATATGGTAGAAGTTGGTATTTACTAATGAAGAAGAAGCAGACGTTTTAATAATGTGTGCAGAATGTAGGGAGAATGCTGATCGTTCTTGTGCTGTATACGCGGACCGATACCGCATTAGGCGTCACCCAACTCCAAAATTATTCGTAAACCTCTTCAACCAATTACGTGCAAAGTGTAATGTAACATTTAGAAAACGTAGCAGAAACAAACGAGTAACTGAAGAACAGGGTGAAATTAATGTTCAAGCTGCTGTTGCTGTAGATCCGCAAAATAGTTCCCGTGCAATCGCACGAAGGGGCTGCCTGGCCGAGGCAGTAAAGGCCTGCTTGGTTCGCCCGGAAGGACGTGGGTTCGAATCCCCGTCAGGAAGTCGTAAAATTTAAGAAGCGAGATTTCCACTTCCGGAGGTGCATATGGCCCTGAGGTTCACTCAGCCTCCACCAAAAATGAGTACCGGGTTAATTCCTGGAGGCAAAGGCGGCCGGGCGTAGAGCTAACCACTCTACCCCATCATGTGCCGAGGTTAACAATGGTGGAAGCCTTTACCTTCCACTCCTCCAAGAGCCTCCATGGCCTGTATGGAGGTGACTTTGCTTTGCTTTCCTTTGCAATCGCACGAGGGAGTGACATGAGTCAGTCAAGTGTACTACGCGAAGCTTACTCCACCGTTATAAGTTCCATGCGTATCTTGTCTCTCTCTACCCAGAGCTGCTTGGACAAGATTTTGAGAATCGTGTTAACTTTTGCACATGGGCACACCTTATTTATCATATATCCTGTTTGGTGATGAAGCAGCATTTACAAATCATGACCAAGTAAACCTCCAAAGCATGCACTATTTGTCCGCAAACACACTCCAGTGGTTTCATCAGATGGAACATCAGCGTTCACGGAGTTTGAATGGGTGATGTGGAACAGTGAACCATCAACTCATACGCGCTTTCCTCATAGAAGGAACACGAGATTCTCAAAAGTATCTCAACCAGCGCAGACGTTAGAAGACGTTCCACTGCAGACTAGGGGGAACATGCGGTATCAGCATGGTGGCTGTCCAGCGCATAGTGCACAACGTACTACACCTTGTCTTTACCGATGGTTTACAAATCTTGGGATTGGACAAAGGGGACCTGTACCTTGCCAGGTCGGTTCGCCAGATTTGACCCCTTTAGATTTTTCTCTGGGGAGAAGCTAGAAGACAATGTTTACAAGGACATACAGAATACACCACATGATATGAAACGACGTATTACTGCCACCTGCTCTGAAATTTCTGACAAAATACTAGAATGTGTGCATCGATCTTTACATAGCAGACTGGAAGCTTGTATTGAAGCTGGTGGCCATAATTTTGAACACAACCTGTGAAAGACAATTCTCTTTTTTTTCTGAACGCAAATAATATCTTTATTCACTTCTTAAGTTAATGCTGACGCATGGAAGAGACAACTGCCGATATTCACAATTTTCAAACATCGATAGCTCGTAAACTACCTGTCTAAAACCGGAAAGAAAAGCACAATTGTCATTCTAATTTACTATAGTTTTATTTTGTTGACGTCAATTGCCATTGTTCCATTTGAAAATTTTAACTTTCTGAAATAAATACACATTCTAATAATTAGTCAAACCTGTGTATGAGCTACAATTATGAGTTCTTAGTTTTACTTCATTTATGTGAAAACAGCAATCAATAGCACCTCCCACTTCAGAAATATTTTGGGTGCAAATTTTAGGTGATACACCCACTGAAACAACTATACCAACTGAATCATCCTACCCCATTTCTTGGTATTTATTCAACCCACCGTTTATGGCCTGTCGTCTGAGAAGGAGTTCTTGTTTAGGAACACGCCTTGAAATACATATTCGTTGCTGACAGACCAGCAATGAGGAGGTGAGGTAATATTGCGTGAACGTATGGAACAGTGCTGCACGTGTGAAAGGAACTCCCCTTGATGATCAGAAACTGGGTTGGTACGAGATGTTACAATATCGGGGCAAGCAGTGGTTAATGGCCAGTGTATTGCCTGTTCAAAGGTAATGACAACGTACCTTTATGCATTTATTTCAATCTCATGGGAGTTGCAGTAATGATGATAATTAGTAACTATGAACAGATATATTATTTGACACACACTACTATGTCTGCATGTTAAATTGCCTTTTAGGGGCTAAAATACTGCCCGCCCTTACAACGTTTATTATCTCATTTTTAGCTACGCTCAGATTCAAAGTACTTAAACTTACAGATTATAAACTTTACTACATTTAAGAATAAACATGTGGCTATTAAATACTGCCTTTGGTTATGGGATTATTTGAATCGTAAATATTTATTATTTTGTTTTCAATCGTCAAGATGTAAGTTAAATGCCAGGATTAATTTTTCCTGATCGCATTGTTAATATGGTGAATCAACAGGGCAGCTTTAGACAATGAATGTTTAAGCGTATTGCAGGTAATTATTTCAATTTTATTATTTAACACAGTGTACATAAAAGAAAAAAAGAAAAGCTGAAATTATCACAATAATATTTTCTTGAGATACATTTTTGCTAAACAAAACCTTACAAACACCTGTTCAGTATTATTTACCCCATGGTCCTCTAGACTTACTTTGAACTTTACTTATTCCCTTGTCTTCTAGACTTATTTAACTGCTCTGCTTTTAATTCCTGCATTAGCATCCCTTATAGCCAACTTTCCATCTTCCAATTTAACACGTCGAGCGTCTAAAACACGAAACCCTAGACCAAATTGCGTCCTGGTTGTATCCCTAGATGTCTTAGTACCCTAACTTTTCCTGCACTTTTCATACTGAAAGTTATCACAGCATCACGGACTCCCGGCTTTAGAGTTTTATACCTCAACAAGAACATTTCTCGGCACACCATTCCTACTTAAACTGCTATAAATGTTCTGAGTTTTCTCGTACAAGCACTTTTTCATCCAATAAAGGTGGGTATGATCACCATGCAATGACCTGATACGGAGCACTGCTCCTTCACAAAGTTCATGGTGTTTCTAGCATTCCGTATTTCTGCTGTACCTTCACAATGAACTGTGAATAAATGTTGCCAATGCAGCCTCCCTCAATGCTTCCAAACGAACAATTTTACCCTTACATTGTCCTACAACAACCACTCTGCAGAGGGTCTATTTCAGAAAGCGCGTCGGATTCCACAACGGAAGAAAAGCAGAACAGGACTCAGAATGTCGTGATTTACCCTAGCCAGAAGACTGTAGGGAGATAGACTGTTGGACTGACGACCAGTATGTTACTGCCTCACTACCGATGAGAACAGATTTACCCTCAGCAGTGACTCTAGGCTCATGTTAGTCTCACTAGAGATCGGAACATGGTATTGTCCGCAAATATTACTAGAAGATAGAAATGGTGGAGCAGTTATTCTCGTCTGTGGAACCATTGTGTTATATCAGGGCCTCTCAAACGCCCAAAATCTGACGCGTGCAAACTCAGGCGCAGAGGTCCTGTGCACAATGCATCGGTCCCACTCGGCTCGGCTCAGACCAGCGCGTCGTCTCGGGGCGACTCGGCTAAGCTCGGCTTAACTCGGCTCGGATATGCAGCGCTACGGAGCAAGTGAGGAAGAGGGAGACAGGCGTGGGGAATGAGAGAGAGAGCGCTATTGCTCCAAATCGAGGAGTGGGGGTCTGCACTCTGGTCAACCAAGCGAAGTGGTCTTTTGTACCGTGCACAGCGCAGTGCACTGGTGCATGCACCCTGAGAAGCCCTGTGTTATATGGATGTATAGGGCTTTAGGAACGGTACCGGTATTTACACATTTCGTTACTTCACTTGTAAATTTCTACGAAAGATCCCAGTATAATCTACTCCACACCCCAATCTCAATGGCATTCTGCTACTTAAAGTGCATTCCTTGCAATATTACTCGATAGCATTTATCAAGCAATAATCCTGAAAACATCAGAGCATTCTTCGCTTCAATTTCTGATCTATAAAACGACGTGGCTACACCACAAATTCTAAATTTCACCGCATATTACAATCAAGGAAATTTGATCTCGTTAAACGGATGTCTAAATCAGGCGGAACAGCTTAATATTATAATCAGTCCTACCTTCAGTAGTAATTTTCTGTGAAATATTCCATTAGTTCGTGCACTTACCCCACGAGCTTACGTCCCTCGAGTGCACGATCAGTTATATGAACGTCTGTACTGGCCGGGAAGTAGTTATTAATCTCTGCTCTCCAGTGAACATATCCATGAAGCCCCCAGGGGCGGGCCAATAAACCACCTCATCTCCCTCACCATTGAGAGATATGTACTGAATGAGAATGAAGTACCACGCGATATTTGCCGACACTGGAGATTATTTCACTATGGCTACATGAAAGTTTCCCTTCAAAAGGAACATGGCGAGCCACTAAACATCAGGCAAGTAAAATAAAGTACATTATTTACGAATATCAATACCATGTTGTCAATGTGTTATTTACCATAAAATTGCAATAGACCGATAGAAATAATTTTATTGAGAACGTGTACTCAATGTGTAAGTTATTCAAACACCATTTCTTCGAACCGTACGCTTTACGTTTTTGAATCTAATACTGCACTTCGCTGCAACTAATATATGATCGCTGTCTACATCAACCCCTGGGTAACTGTGACTGGCAAGCACTTGGTTTCTCTATCTCTGTCTTACTATTATGTAATTTGCATATGTAGGTCAACGTTTAATACTAAAACTAACAGGGTGTGGGGTAATAAGCTTACTTTTGATAACATACCATATAAGTTCTGGGAAAAGGAGATTGGTGTTCGGTTTCCCCATTAATTTTGAGGTTAAGATATTTTACTGTCATTGAAATAAAACTATGAATTCGTTTGATAGAACAAAATATATTCTTTAAATAATATATGAAAAATAGTGAGTCTTGTTGCGATAAAACAGATGAGAATATGAAATTATGGCATTGCAACTGAAAGAAACTAGGCATGAATTTGAATTCTTCTTGACCGGACATTCAACAATTTATACAAAACTAGCAAGATACCCGTGCTTCGCTACGGTATTATACTGAAATTTACAATTGAATGCTTATTGTTTTATATATAATCCGCCGAAATTCGCGATCTGACTGGTTATCTGAGAGAATCCGCCAAAATTCGCGATCTGGCTCGTTTTCTAATAGATTACGGCAAGTTTCCTCCCATTTTTCAATCTTTCTTTCCAGCAATCGATTTCGTACTTCCCGGGCTAGGTCCAGGTATTCCACCCGCTCAGTTGGGTCCCTAAATCTTTGCCATCTTTTCCTATAATAATTTTTAATATTGATCAAATCCTTGAGGAGATTCGGCGTGGTGTCCTCTTGGGTGCCTTGGCGGTACTGAACCCGCGGCTGGACTGCATTCTTAGTCATTACCCACCCAGGACCCGTTTCCAGCGCGGTCTGCACATTTGACTACGGTCCAGAACATTATTATTATTATTATTATTATTATTATTATTATTATTATTATTATTATTATTATTATTATTATTATTATTATTATTATAGATGTTCTGGACCCCACAGCAAGCTGCAAGACAGCTACTTGGCGGTAAATTACATCTGCTGCCACTGTCATTGTTAACAATGTGACCAGCACCATTGTCGCGCATAGCCAAGAGTGCGGGATTTCTGGTGATACGAATGACATATTCCGTGCATTGTTGACCTTATTATAGAGGTGAACAATTGGACGGTCAATCTCATTCCTATCGTTTATTTCAAAGGTGTTTAAATTTTTATTTATATGCCAGGAGAATGTACTGTAATCTAAGAACGTTCTCCGAAGAAAATGTTGGCTCTTGTAAACGAACCCAGGAAAGATAAAAAATGATCGGTTTATGATCAGAATAAGTACATCGGAAATCTACAGCCTATTTCCAGTCATTCGACATGGTCAGGAATGGAATGAATGAAGCCCCCATCTGGCGGCGGCAATAGGAATTGTGCCGGCTGCCAAAACCTGTCGCACTCCTCTGGGGCAATGGATAATGAATGAATGATAAGTGAAATAAAATGAAATGAAATGAAATGATATTGTACAGTGTTGCTGGAATGAATCATGACAGGGAAAATCGGAGTATCCGAAGAAAACCCTGTCCCGCCTCCGTTTTGTCCAGCACGAATGTCTCATGGAGTGACCGGAATTTGAACCACATAACCCAGCTGTGAGAGGCAGGCGCGCTGCCACCTGAGCAACGGAGGCTCCTTATAAGTACATTATGAACAGTAAAATCAACTGTTCTCACCTCCTTTTACACCCCACCGCCGTTAAGTTTATTAACCCCCCCACACACACAAAAATAACAGAAAGGCATGTTTCTTTATGTTTAAAGGAGATTCCAAACACCAATGTTCACGTCTATTACCTTCAGTTTTGAGATATAAGTATCCCCATAAAAATAATTCACTTTTTTCACTTCCTTTCACACTCCCCCCCCCCCCGAATTGAATTTTCCGGCATAAACCTTGTTTCTTTAATAGTAAACGATCTCCTAAATACCAATTATCACCACGCTTGATTTGTGTGACCTCATGAAAAGAATTCAACTCCTTTTCAAACCCGCCCACCAAGATGATCCCCCCCCAAAAAAAACGCGTTTTCTTTGTTTCTAAAGGAGATCCAAATACCAATTTTCACGTCTATAACAACTTTGGTTTTTATTAGGCGTAAGTATTCTCATACAATTAAGTCAATTAATTTTTTAATTCTTTCACCCCCCCCCCTTCATTGGATTTTTCGAGAAAACGTGTTTCTTTACTTTAAAGCAGAATCCAAATATCAAATTTCACGTCTGTAACATCTTCATTTTTGAGATATCAGTAGCTTGATTAAAATAATGGCATTCAACCCATTATTCACCCTTTTACATCATTCCTATTGGGATTTTCTGAAAACAAAAAATACATGTTTCTTTATTTTTAAAGGAGGTTTTAAGTACCAATTTTTACATCTGTAAACTTTTCAAGTTTTAAGATGTAGATACACTCATTTTAAAAATTCACTCCCCTTTTCACCCCCTCCCCCATATTTGGACTTTCCAAAAACGAAAAAATACCTGTTTCTTTATTTTTAAAGCAGATCCCAAATACCAATTTTCAGGTCTGTAATATCTTCAGGTTCTGAAATAAAAGTAGCCTCATTAAAGGCATTCAACCCATTTTTCACCCTTTTCCACCCTTCCTATTGGGATTTTCCGAAAACAAAAATACCCGTTTTTTAAGGGAGATTCTAAATACAAATTTTTTACATCTATAAACTTTAAAAATTTTGTGATATAGATACACTCATTTTAAATATTCACCCCCTCTCACCCCCCATTAATTGGATTTTCCAAAAACAAAAACACACGTGTTTCTTTACTTTTAAAGGAGATCCAAAACACCAATTTTCAGGTCTGTAATATATTCAGTTTCTGAGATCTAAGTATCCTCATTAAATGCATTCAATCCATTTTTCACCCCTTTCCACCTTTCCTATTGGGATTTTTCGAAGACAAAAAATACGTGTTTCTTTATTTTTAATGAAGATTCTAAATACCAATTTTTACATCTGTAAACTTTCAAAGTTCTGAGATATAGATACACTGATTTTAAAAATTCACCCCCCTTTTCACACTCCCATTAATTGGATTTTCCAAAAACAAAAAAATACGTGTTTCTTTATTTTTTAAAGAGATCAAAAGTACCAATTTTCAGGTCTGTAATACCTTCAGTTTCAGAGATATAAGAACCGGTATCCTGATTAAAGGCATTCAACCCATTTTCCCCCATTTTCACCTTTTTATCCCTCCTATTGGGATTTTCTGAAAACAAAAAGATACGTATTGCCTTATTTTTAAAGAAGATTCTAAATACCAATTTTTACATTTGTAAACTTTTAAAGTTTTGAGATATAGATTCACTCATTTTCAAATTTCACCAACCTTTTCACCCCCTTAGCGACGGAATATCCAAAAATTCTCTCTTAGCGAGCACCTACATCTTAATATGAATTTATCCCCAAAATTTCATTTCATTATGTCCAGTAGTTTTGGCTCGGCGATGATGAATCAGTCAGTCAGTCAGTCAGGACAAGCTATTTTATATATATAGATATATACCTTACTGTTTCACTTGACTGTACCTTCAACACTTTGAGTGTAATTACGACGTATTCCTTTGATCTGGTGTTTACTGTAGATGTGTCACGCCTAATTTGGTGATGTATCCATGTGACTGCTTCTTCTCCATATCATGTGACTTCTTTGTAAGTCTGGATGGTATTACTTCATTGCAAGTGGTATCCTTCGATGACTCCATGGTAAGCCTTTGCGTCCGTATCTTCAACTAGGTGACCGACCAACTTTGGCCTCACTCTCTCAATGCCCAACAACTAATGGCTCATTGAGTCTTCTTCATCTCGTTCACATAATGACCAAATGTGGCCTCTGCTTCCAGTAGAATAATGACTGTCCACTTATCCATTTGACTTCTTCACTGTTCAGCCTCCGTTTAACTAATGACTGACGCTACAATATGCAGCCACCTTTCATAGACGTTGCATGGTACACCTACGTAATCTCCAGAAATAACAATGACCTACTCCCACAACGCGACGGATATCACATGTAATGGTGAAATAGCCTGGGGCTCCCTAAGAAAATCAAAGGAACAGAGCTCAGTGCTAAGTGAGCACGATGACGTAGCCATGACGTGGCAATGGCTTGACAGAAATGTCAGCAGTATTGCACAATATAGCAATTTCATATCCAACATTTGATATATATCAATTCTCACTGTACATGTCTTGAGTGTTATTCTACACATACGTATATATGCATACATCTAAGTACAATCCTGCAAGTGCGGCCAGTATCCAGTATTCGGGAGATAGTAGGTTCGAACCCCACTGTCGGCAGCCCTGAAAATGGTTTTCCGTGGTTTCCCCTTTTCACACCAGGCAAATGCTGGGGCTGTACTTTAATTAAGGCCACGGCCGCTTCCTTCCCACTCCTAGCCCTTTCCTGTCCCATCGTCGTCATAAAACCTATCCGTGTCGGTGCGACGTAAAACAACTAGCAAAAAAAAAAAACAATCCTGCAAGCGACAAGCATTGCAAAGTTGAATTATAAGAATGATAATTACAATAATAGTAATAATATCACAGATAAAACAATAATAATACTGATATAATAATAATAATAATGATAATAATAATACAGATAAAATAATAAAATAAAAAATACAGATAACATCTTGTAACGGGATTTGAATCGTTACAAAATGAATTCAAATGAAATTATTCCTGTGCTTAATACTAAAACTAACAGGCTGTGGGGTAATAAGCTTACTTTTGATAACATACCATATAAGTTCTGGGAAAAGGAGATTGGTGTTCGGTTTCCCCATTAATTTTGAGGTTAAGATATTTTACTGTCATTGAAATAAAACTATGAATTCGTTTGATAGAACAAAATATATTCTTTAAATAATATATGAAAAACAGTATATTTTAACACTTAGCATGTGGTAATGGTGTTTTATTAATCTATGTAAAAACAGAATTTTCTGTTTGGTTATTATGAATATTTTCAAGCAGATGTAAACGGAAGGTAAACTAGAAGGAAATAACCAAGTAATGCAATGCAATCCATACATGTGGGTGGGACAAAATGGTAAATATCTAAACGAACTTGGAATGTCTAATAATAATAATAATAATAATAATAATAATAATAATAATAATAATAATAATAATAATGGCTTTACGTCCCAATAACTACTTTTACGGTTTTCGGAGACGCCGAGTTGCCGGAATTTCGTCCCACAGGAGTTCTTTTATGTGCCAGTAAATCTACCGAGACGAGGCTGAGGTATTTGAACCCCTTCAAATACCACCAGAGTGAGCCAGGATCGAACCTGCCATGTTGGGGGTCAGAATGCCAGCACCTCGGCCCGGCTTGGGATGTCTACTAAGACTGTTGGAATGCTTCCATTTCTATAAGATGCTATTGCCTACTTAACACATGTGTGAATTATCCGTTGGATTCAGCCCTCCGCGTCAACGATTCCTACACCTAATATTTCAATTGTAGCGAAAATTAGTAATCTGCATCATTTATGATTTGTTTATATCGACCTCTCGGAACTAGAGATCCTTTAAACGCCTTAATGCTGAAGGTATGTCCAATCTAGCACACCCTTCTGAGAGATTTCGCCTTCTTGTCCTTTCCTCCTACATTGCATCGTGCCATTTTTTAGTCCGCCTCTGTGGTGTAGCGGTTAGTGTAATTAGCTACCACCCATGGAAGGTGGGGTTCAATTTCCGGATCTGCCACGGAATTTGGAAAGTGGCACGAGGATTGCAACGGCGTCCACTCAGACCCGGGAGGTCAACTGAGTAGAGATGGGTTCTGTTCCCACCTCACCCATCCTCGAAGTGGTATTCCGCGGTTTCCCCACTTTTCCTCCAGGAAAATGCCGGCATGGTACCTAACTGAAAGCCACGGCCGCTTCCTTCACACTTCTAGCCCTTTCCTATCCCATCGTCGCTATAAATTGTGAAACAAAACAAAAATCGTTGCCATGCGGTCTCGTGCTGCATTTTGTAGCACCCAATTATATTCCTTTCCTTTCTATATCAGATGTCCTCTATATTTCAAGTCCATCGAAAGTCAAATTCTGCACAACTTTAAACCACACAATAACATATGGACATAACTCTTGTAGAAAAACCTTTCTCTATAGAATGGTGTGCACGTGAAATCTTGGTTAAAGGTTGCCACGGGTTACTTTACGAACAAAGAAAATGATTTCATCTCATGCATGACAGTTCATTTCGTCATCTAAATTTACCGCCCTCATATTACTCCCATTCTGACTTCACTGTATCTGTCTGATATAGGCTACTGTACTTTTAAGTACATTGTGTATTCCACTGCATAGCAGATTTTCTGCCATTATTCCAGATGCAATTTTAACACCGTCAATTAGGCGTAACGATACTCGAACAACCCAAAACGGTCTAATGGTAATATTCAAGTTATATCCCTAGTTTGTGGAATTAATGATCCAGAATAAGAATATATATAGTTTATATATGTTATGTACGTCCTAGGTCCACGTAAATAGCTGGTTGTTAAGTGAACTACTGGTGGATGAACATGGTTATTTCCTTTTTGCTTTCATGTAAAACTGATATTTTGCGTACTAAGGTACAATTATTCCCTATTTCAGATGAAAAATACAATGTACGAGGAAGGTAGATATTGACAGATTATAATTGTCAATGTTTGCGAAAGCATTGCCATAATTTTAGGGTAGGAAACGTGTTAATGACATTTTCCAAACCGAGCTCGATAGCTGCAGTTGCTTCAGTGCGGCCATTATCCAGTATTCGGGAGAGAGTAGGTTCGAACCCCACCGTCGGCAGCCCTGAAAATGGTTTTCCGTGGTTTCCCATTTTCGCACAAGTCAAATGCTGGGGCTGTACCTTAAATAAGGCCACGGCCGCTTCCTTCCAACTCCTAGCCCTTTCCCGTCCCATCGTCGCCATAAGACCTATCTGTGTCGGTGCGACGTAAAGCAACTAGCAAAAAAAAAAAAAAGAAAAAATGCAATACTGGTACCACTAAAGAAAATGGTAGAGATATTATGTGAAAATGATAGCGTGGTGGTGGTTTAACGTCGCACTAACACGTGGAAGGTTTACAGTGACGCAAGAATGGGAAAGAGCTGGGATTGGGAAGGTGGCTTCAATTTTGGTACTACCCCAGTAGTGTTACTGAGCAGTTTGGTAGTGATTCCTGAAATAATTGTTTAAAAATATGTAGCTTACCTACAGAGCTTCCGTGATCTGAAAATTTTTAAATGTGCGTCGACATTCCTTGGTGTAAATATGCACTGTTTAACATACGTTTGTTATTAATATATCGCACAAACATTGCAAACGGATTTTTAGTAAGTGTTTAGAATTTCGTAAAAATTAAGTGAAAATTTTCCGACATAATCCGCTTTTGATTAATCATAATTTTAGTAAGTTTTCCCGACACGGTCCCCATATATCCCACTCCATCACCCTTAACCAAGTGATTACAGTTTAAGTTTCTATCTGTTCACGACGCACCGCGTTTAAAATTAAGCACATCTCTTATTCGCCAACATGATTCCACTTTTCCCTTCATACATTATTGCTACAATCTGCGATTTGAACGATCTGTACCTTGTACAACTCTTTCAAAAAGTCTGTAGTGTATCGCTGAATTCCTTTTCCAGATCCAGAAATTAAAAGTAATGAATGTGTAATTATTTCCGCTTAGTAAGTTTTAAGATTTTTTAGATTCCATCAAGAACCAAATTGTTTCTCGTTTTATTTTTAACCTTGGGCTAACGAAGACGACGAACATAATTAATTTTCCAACATATATATAACGTTCCGCTCGTTCCAGTCTAGATACATGTGAATCGAAATTACATGCACCAAATATTTAGCAACATACTGTCATTTCAGGACGATCTAATTCATTGCCATGCTATATTTCTTTCGCTAGAGTTTAGTGGGCCATTATTCTTATCCGATAATTAATTCTGAGTTACTTTAAAATCCATTGCTTCTTTACGCTGTGTTTACTTATGTCCTTGACTCGGTTACAATAGAACACTTTCTGTAAGGAGCTAACGCTAATTTTGCTAACAGTCTGTAGAGACGACCAATGGATGAATGGTTAAATAAATTTATGAGCCATTGACTAGCTAGATGATTTTGACAGAGGCCACATCGTTGGATTAAGAAAGGCAGGATGGACGTTTCGGTGCATTGTACGCTATTTGTACCGTTCAGACCACACTGTGAGCTGTTATTAGCCGCAGTGTGACCTAGAGGGTTTTCTCTCTCTCTCACACACACACATACACGTTGACAAGGCCCGGGTCGACCCCGGAGGACCGTCAGCAGTGTGTATAGTTCCAACGCGTGGCGGGTTGCAATTACTCCTTGGGCGTTGCTGCGCACTATTCAGAGACTTTTCACGGCAGCTGGGGATACGTCTGTGTCGACCGGCATCATATCAAGGTGGCTAAGCAGGATCAGTCCTATCCTCCCTTTCGACGTCTAACTCTACGACCGAAGCATCGCCGAACAATTTGAATTTCTACCAGGAAAAGGTAGCAGGGCAACATACTGACTGGCGACGAGTGATGCTTCTCAAATGAGATTGGCGTCAGGAAGGGCATCGTCAGTAAAATAATGCAATATAATCTCAACTGTCCGCCTCCACAGCGTAACGGTTAGTGTTATTAGCTGCCGTCCTCGGAGACCCGCGTTCGATTCACGGTACTGTCAGAAATTTAAGAATGGCAGGAGGGTTGGCATGTAGTTGAAATTGTACATGCAGCTCACCTCCATTGGGGGGTATGCCAGATAAGAGCTGCACCACCTCGGGATAAGGAGACGAGTTTACTTACTATTTCACCTAACCTCATCCCCGACCCCGTTTCAGTAAACGGAATTAAGTGGGTACTCGTGGAGATAGAAGGGGGAAATGCATTATGTATTGAAGTACACTTAGAAAGAATGACTTTTGCATCACCATTCACACCCTGTATCGTATTATTCATTAATCACGGTTCTGTCCGGATACAGACGACGGCCGAAATTGAGTCTGGGAACGTCCTGGCCACCACAGTGATTAACGCTTCAATGAGAGACGTGATATCGGGATGCCATTTCCTACGAATTCTGCTCCCGATTGGAAGTGCTTGAATGAACCCTGGCGTTGTAGCGATACGTCCAGAAAATTCACCGACCGTCTGTACTTCCCTTCCAGGTGCAAGGTGAAACTCCATTTTCCAGTAGGATATTCCTCGTCTTCACGCAGCAAGTGTATCTTTGACGTGTCTTCGTGATGTCAAGGTGCTTCCTTGGCCCACAAGGTTCCTAAGGGCTCTCGTCCATCGAGAATGTTTAGGACCATACTGGATAGCAGCTGCGGCCGGTGCCAACTACGGCAGATATGGAAGGACAACGGTGGAAGGATTTTCCTGAGGAAAATATCTGGCGTCTGTATGTCTCCGAAGAAAAAACACTATGGCGCTACAACCCGGATGGTCCTTGAACTACCAAGTGACCGCTACTCAGCCCGAAGACCTGCAGATAACTGACGATGCAAGGTCAGTGCGATGAATCCCATTGGCAGTTATTCTTAGTTTTCTAGACCGGGTTTACCATCTCACCGTAAGACAACTCCCCAACTGCAATCACATAGACTGCTGTACGCCTCCATGCACGACCGTATCGCAACCTCTGTCCATGCTATGAGTAGTCCAACACCGTAGTATGTGTATCCTTCGATCGTTCGTTACCCACCAATAAATAACTGATGTGATACAGTTTTAGTGTGTTTTTCTTTATAGTGCCATATCCTGTGCCTGTATCCACGTACGTCTCCCTGCGATGACTCCTTCAGTGTGCGCTGTGATTTTTGGCAAATTAGTATATTTAAGATGGTCACGAACATATAGCGCGGTAATGCAAGAAGCGTTCTTTAAGACTGTTGATATATCTGATCGTCATGCACTATGATAACTTTATACCAACCGAAGTGGATCCGAAATTCATCGTTACACTGAAAAATTAAATTCGAGGAATATATCAACCCTGCAGATTCGGTTGAAGTAGAGAAAAGTTTTTTTTTTTTTTTGCTAGGGGCTTTACGTCGCACCGACACAGATAGGTCTTATGGCGACGATGGGATAGGAAAGGCCTAGGAGTTGGAAGGAAGCGGCCGTGGCCTTAATTAAGGTACAGCCCCAGCATTTGCCTGGTGTGAAAATGGGAAACCACGGAAAACCATCTTCAGGGCTGCCGATAGTGGGATTCGAACCTACTATCTCCCGGATGCAAGCTCACAGCCGCGCGCCTCTACGCGCACGGCCAACTCGCCCGGTAGAGAAAAGTTTATAGTATCCTCTGTGATTACGTGCCATGCCTATTTCATTGAATCCGTAACTTGGATTACACTTGTTTGATATAGCAATCCGGAAATGAAAAGAAAATAAGTGTGTCTAGGAAAATCTAGCACGGTCATAACGTGAAATCATTTATGGCATTAGTGGTATTGAGATTGACCTATGTGTTTCAGATAGCCACTAAAAGAAGGAATTTATGAAATGATCAAGGAGGCTAAAATTAACCCAAACTTACGTGGGGAGTGTGATATTGGTGGTGGTGATTCTTGTTGTAAGGGAAATTACAACTCATCAATGACAACAGAGGAGATAATTGGAAAACCTGATGACCTTGCAAACATCGAAAGTAAATAGTATAATACAGTAAATGGTCTGAGTGGAAGAAGACCTATTAGAAGTTGGTCAAAATGGAATTTGATGCTATTATTTCTGAATGAGATGGGACACTTATGGGCTATTATGGGAAAAGTAGGAATATACCAGACTTGTACCAAAGGAATTTAGTGGATGTAGTGTACAAGACTTGAAATATGACGATAACTGTTAGACAGATGAGGTCACAAAACCTACCACATTAACAAACTGACATGCTCTTACTTTGAAGAGAACCAAGTGATATTAACATGAGTTTCAGGAAAACTGAAAACAGTTTGGCATATTCCTGGTACTTATTTACTTACAGTGCATGGCTGTACTTGTAGAAGAAAAATTTGCTTACGTGTTACACATAACAGAACTTGTGGAACACCTCGCAAAAAGGAAACCTGCCTCCGGGAAATAGTCGGTTCGAACCCCACTGCTGGCAGCCCTGAAGATGGTTTCCCCTGGTTTCCCATTTTCACAACAAGAAAATGCTGGGACTCTACCTTAATTAAGGCCACGGTTGCTTCCTTCCCACTCCTAGCCCTTTCCTATACTACCGTCGGCATTAGATCTATCTGTGTCGGTGTGACGTAAAGCAGTTTGTAAAAAAAATATTTTCGTTACTGTATTAGTAATACATTAATGATCTAGAAATTCGGTAATTCACAGTGGTAACGTATTGTGAAATACGATAATATACATTGTACAACTCTGCTGAGTAGATAATGCGTATTAAAATGTCAGTATTTTCCGTTATTATACGAAAAACGTAATGATATTGTACTTCTATCAATACAAAGAATAACACGAATGATTGTTCATCAAACAAAACCAGTAATACGTTATGAAAACAATCATAACCGTACTGAATTATATTCTGCAGTGCATCTGAATATTTTGAACTAAATTTCCTTCCGGCAATGAACCTTACGCTAAACTGTAAATACGGTGTTAACCACCCTCCGTCCTCTTTATTTTGTTGTTGATTTCACCCCATCATAAAATGTGTGATGTACTGGAGAGATGAATTTTAGTAGAGTTATGAGGTCCTCCTCCTTTTCTGAATTGATAATGCGCCCCATAGGACATAATATTAGCAAGACGAACAAACCATTTCACTCCGTTATGTAGGTTACTTATGAAAACGAAACATAGCAATACCAAACATTTGCCACCAAAACATCTTCAATGAAAATTACAGTAGGAATATCGAATGGTCTTCTCTGGCACATGAAGAAGCGTGCTTTAAGTACCCGTTCGGTTTCATCATCTCCGTTTTATAAAATGTCGCTTTATCCAATTGAATGTAAAACCATCCACTTCAGTCATTACTATAAGCAAGAAAATATGGGAATAACGATCTGCTTAAATGTACATGCCTTCCCAACAAGCTTCGTCAATAATTCGCAGCCACCAGCCCGTTTATATATTTGCGGAAATGAAGTAATTAAGGCCCACTTGTGTGGAACAGTACTTATTACAAATTCTCCATGTCATTGATTAAATTTCAAAGGAATTCTTGACAGGACTTTTCCAAAACTAGTCGTATATTCACCAGCTGTAACGTTCTTGAAGCTCAATTTCTTTCAAGGGTCAAAAAGCTTGTTGAAGAGAGAGGAGTATACCACTGCATACACACTGGCTATTGTACTACGCCCATTTTCTTATCCCTCGGAATATTATTCCATAAAATTGTTTAATTAATCTGCATACAATAGATATTGCTTACAGCGTCTCAATGATGTGGAAAATAAAGGAATATTAAATTCGATCGGATAAGCACAGAGTGCATCTCCATTAATTACATTACACTGGATGTTCGTTGAAGGGGGAGCAAGGATATGGTTCAATAAATCTATAAGTAAGTTTTATATGGAATATTCTTCACTTTACAGGGCTAATTATCGAAAATTAGCAAACTCGAGCTGAAATTAATGGAGGAGGGGCTAACAAAAACTCGTTCATAAAAGCAGCCAAGGTTAGAGAGAAACGAACAAAGCTTTCTTTAATCGAGCAAGCGTTCATAAAACACATGGTGGCATGGAAAAGGGTGTGTTAGCTGTGCTATTAGTTACTGGTACCGAACACAGAGATCTGAAGACATACCAATACCGCTTCCAGGAACTTCTCACATGATATTTCGTGAACATTAACACAGGAAATATAGTAAACTCAGGTTCTCTGATCAACCAGTTATTTCAGAATTAAGATCACAAAGCAGCATTCAACTACCACTTTGCATAATGATTATGAACAATATATGAAATACAGAAACTACAAAACAATTCAGAAAGATCAGATTGTTTGAACTCAGAGTTGCCTCATTGCAACGTACAACATATAATTAGTAATCAAGAGTCGGTAGTAGAAATGGAGGGTACGAGGTCTGCCGACATCCATATTCATTTTGGAGTCCCACAAAGATCTGTATTAGATTTCTCCTATTCCTTGTACAAGTCAATGACTTATTCTGAAGCAGAGGATACCTCTTTAATTTTATAGCTTTAGTTTTATACGACCAAAATGATCGAAGAGTAATGAGCAGTTGATCGTACGATTAGGGTCGTGCAGCTGTGAGCTTCCATTCGGGAGATGGTGGGTTCGAACCCCACTGTCGGCAGCTCAGAAGATGTTCTTTCGTGTTCTTCCCATGTTCACACCAGGAAATTACTGGGGCTGTACCATAATTAAGGCTACGGCCAATTCCTTACCACTCGCAGCACTTTACTCTCCAAACGTCGACGTAAGACATATCTGTGTCGGTGCGAAGTAAAGCAAATTTTGAAAAAAGGTCCAAGAGCTCGATGTCCTAAGAAAGGTAACATTGATTCGGTATTTGAATGGATTTTTGCAAATAAGCTCTTTGTGAATGATAAAGAGACTGATAATGGTACTTAATTTAGATATAAATCAATTAAATCATGACAATTACCTGGTGAAATGATTAGGCATTTTCTTTGATAAAAATCTGGACTGAGATGATTACATACATTTGATTTTAGGTAAACTATCTAAACTAGCGTATCGTTTGAGAACTGTAGAATATAAAGTTCCAAGTAAATAACTTTTGAATCAATGCATTTCATTCTTCCACAGTGATCATCAATATGGAATTTGCTCTGGAGAAATTGCACGCGAATTTCTGAAGTTTTACTTCTCCAGAAAACGCCATTACGTATTGTAATAAAATCCCCTAGGACTTCCTATTGTATGCCACTTTTTATTAAGCTGCATTTCCATTACTGGAGTTCATTCAATGTCTTATTATGTTCTTAATAATAATCACACTTGTGATTACTTTGGTATTCGGAGACGCCGAGGAACCGGAATTTTGCCCCGCAGGAGTTCTTTTACATGTTAATAAATCTACTTACACGAGGCTGACGTATTTGAGCACCTTCAAATAGCACCGGCGTGGGCCAGGATCGAAGCTGCCAAGATGGGCGCAGAAGGCCAGCTCTCTACCGTCTGAGCTACTCAGCCTGGCGTAATGAAAAACAGAAAAAGCACCGTATCGTATGACTATGTTGTTTTTTGTGGTTATGTTGGTACAATTCTAATGCACATAAGATAATTACCTGAAAGGACAAATTTGACATATACAGGTAGGACATACTGTATACCGACACGGTAAGTTCTTTCATGATCCGTTCTAGTAGGCCTATACACTACTGCTCCACAGAGAAGTTTGGTGGTTTGCCGATATAGCCAGGCGTCACACTATTTCATTTAAGTTGGTCGTCATACTATGACATGCAGGACTCTTTTCCACATATACTAGCACTGTATGCCACAGTTTTAACCACATGAAAGACTTTTGGAAACACACCAATCGATTTGGCTGCGTGGTTCTGGGTTACGAAGCTATGATCTTGCATTCGAGAAGTAATCGTTTCGAACTCCACTGTTGGCAGTCCCTGTCCCAACCGTTTCATATCCATTCTTCTGTTTTGATGCGACGTAGAACTAGTAAAAGCAGTTTGGAGACCCATTCAACGTCCACTGGTAAAAATTGAAACATTCAGCTTCTGAAACGGTCCTGTAATAATAATAATAATAATAATAATAATAATAATAATAATAATAATAATAATAATAATAATAATAATAATAATAATAATAATAATAATAATAATAATAATAATAATAATAATATACATCCTACTGTAGATATTATTATTAATATTATTATTCAAGCCTCCGTGGCTCAGGAGGCAGCAAGCTGGCCTCCTTCACCACTGGGTTCCATGGTTGAAATTCCGGTCACTCTATGTGAGATTTGTGCTGGACAAAGCGGATACTGGACACGTTTTTCTACGGGTATTCCGGTTTTCCCTGGCGTCTTTCATTCCAGCAAAGCTCTCCAATACGATTTCATTTCATCTGTCAGTCACTGATCATTGCCCCAGAGGAGTGCAACAGTCTTCGGTAGCCGGCAGAATTCTTATACTCGCCACCAGATGGAGGCTTCATTCATTGCATTCCTGATCCATCAAATGACTGGAAGAAAGGCTGTGCGTGAGATCAGCTCCTCAGCCAAAGAGAATTAGCAGGTGTTATTTCCTAGTAATATATATCAAACGTTGTGTTAAAGTGTGCAAACATAGTCTGAAAGTGTTTAAAGTGAAAGTGTCTCCCAGTTGTGGTCATATTTTTATCAGTTCATTAAAATATTCCATTGTAAAAGAAGATGACCAGGAGTAACAAGCGCAACAGCAAGGAAGCGAACGGTAGTGCCAACCTCGTGGAAGAGACCGTCACGAGGATCCTGATTGAGACTCTCAGCTCGGTAAGTTTCTGGACAGAATTATAGAGGCGATATCGGAGCGAGTGACCACACTTGTCGTTAAGGAACTAGAGAAATCTCTCCAGTTCAATGCTGAACTTGTAGCGGATTTAAAGAACAAACTTGAGTGTCGGGACAAGGAAATCCAGGCACTTAGGCCAGAATTCGAAGCTAGAAGTGACTCTCTCGAACAATACAGTAGGAGAAATAATCTTAGAATCTTTGGAGTGCAGGAGAGCTCACAAGAAAATACTGACGAACTTGCTGTAAACGTCTTCAGAGATATAGGCGTGAATATAAACATCAATGATATTGATAGAAGTCACCGTGTTGGGCCTAAATCAGTAGGGAAAACTCGGCCTATCATTGTCAAATTTACTTCGTATTGTACACGACAAGAAGTATTCCGTAACAAAAGGAGACTAAAGGGCACTCATGTTACCATCCGCGAAGATCTCACGTCCGCTAGACTCTCCATACTGAAGGCCGCCATTCACCGTTTCCACTGTTGGACTGCAGACGGCGATATCATCATTAAGAAACCCGATGGGGGCAAACTGCGCATTAACCGGCTGTGTGACTTACCGGAGGATAGAGATAGCAACTAAACGGACAATTCACTTGACCGTTCTGATCTCTATTTACTATATTTCATTTTATTTAAATACCACCTTAGTGTAATTTAATTAGATTAGCTCACTGTACTTAGATTATTTCATTCACATAATTATTAATTTTTCATAAGGTAATAAGATTAGCTCACTTTAGTTAGATTATCTCATTCGCATAATTATTACTTTTTCATAAGGTGGCAACGAGCACTAATGGGTTACTCTCCTCTGACAGTACCGGACATTCCTTCCCAGCCACAATCCCGTTCAAGGCCTCACTCACCCCTCCACTCTCCACAAACAGAACATGGCCTTGTGACAACTGTCCACTGACCCCTTCTGGAATTACCCCCCCTTCCTTCTCACTCAACTAGAGACCTGCTACTAGCTAAAGTTTCCTCTTTCCCGAAAGGTCTCCATATAGCTCATCTAAATGTACATTCATTGTCTTCCCATTTCCACGAACTTAAAGAACTTGTCCCGGACGTATTTGATGTTTGCCTTCTCGCTGAAACCTGGCTTCATGATCTGATCCCTTCGAAGACTTTCAACATACCTGGCTACTGTTTACTTCGGAACGACAGAGCTGGAAAGAGGGGAGGATGTGTAGCAGCGATAGTCAAAACCAGTTTAAAGCCTACGATAATTGCATGTTCAGATGGCGAATACAATAGAAGACCGGAGTTTCTGCTCTTGGAAATAATCGTAGCCCATCAGAAATGTGCTGTCTGTGTGGTGTACAAGCCACCTGCGATTGGACATTTGGAGGACGTAGAGAATGCTTTGTTACGCGTACTCCCGAAATATGAACATGTAATTGTCATGGGCTACTTTAACACAGACACCGGAAACAACAATGCCGAATGTCGGCAGCTTTTAAACATGACTACATCTTGCGATATGAGCATTTTGCAAACACTCCCTACTCACCCCACCGCCACGTCACACACGACAATCGACTTAATGATTGTCAAGAATACAGACAAAGTACTACAACACGGACAGACATCTGTACCAGGAATTTCAGCTCATGACCTAATATACATATCCTACTCCTTAAAGACCCAAAAGACAAAACCAAGGACTATTACATTCAGAGATCTCTCTAAAATTGACTACAGTATGTTCACTGAAGACGCGCTAGATGTTCCATGGCACAATATACTAAATGTTGACGACATTGACATTAAAGTAAACATATTTAACGAATATCTGACAGCGCTCTATGATCGACACGCCCCGCCGAAAACAGTACGGGTAACGCGAGCCCCAGCACCGTGGCTAAACTTAGAGCTAAAGGAGTTAATGGCAAGACGAGATGCCGCACATAGAAAGTTTAAGCGACAACCGACACAAGACAATTTTGACGCATTTAAACGGCTACGAAATAAAACATCGCAGTCAGTACGCAAAGCTAGAATTAGACATGCACATACCCTGCTAAATCAACATACTAGACCTGCTATGGCTTGGAAAGAACTAAGACACATGGGAATAGGTAAACAAAAAGACGACCATCCTATTGACATATCCCTGGACTCCCTCAATACATATTTTACCACTCCCGGACATACCATTGACAGAGAAAGGAAACATAGAACACTATACAGCAATTACAACTCCCCTGCACCTGACAGAGAAAAATTCTACTTTTCACATGTGACACCCTCGCAAGTTAAACAAGCCATATTTAGAATAAAATCGAAGTCCAAAGGGATAGACAACATAGAAATAGAACTTATTAAGACAATAATTGACATAATTGTACCTACTATAACTCACATATTTAACCACTCACTAATGACTGGCACGTATCCCTCCTTATGGAGAGCTGCCGTTGTCGTCCCGCTCGCTAAAAAATCACCGCCTGAAGACGTAACTGACTATAGACCTGTGAGCATATTATCGGTCCTTTCAAAAGCCCTAGAATTCATTGTACACCAACAAGTCTCCAACTATTTGCAAATACACGATATTCTTGACGAATACCAGTCTGGTTTTTGACGTAACCACAGCACTAGTACTGCACTACTTAAGGTTACAGACGACATTCGCAATGCGATGGACAAAAGACAAGTTACCATACTAACTCTTCTTGATTTCTCTAAAGCTTTCGACTCTGTTGACATAGACATACTACTTTCCAAACTATTTAAACTCCAGTTCTTAACAAACAGTCTTCAGTGGATGAATTCATACCTCCGCGGTCGTCTGCAGTGTGTAAGAAACAACAACAATGAATATTCATCCTGGCGATCCGTAGAGGTTGGTGCTCCACAGGGGTCTGTCCTAGGACCGCTTCTATTTTCTGTCTATATCAATGATATTACGTCGTCGGTAAACAGCTGCAGACACCACATGTACGCTGACGATATACAATTATACTTGCACTGTGAACCGGAAAGACTAACCGATAAAATTAAAAATTTCAATAGAGACTTACAAGAAATCTGTAACTGGACTGACATGCATGGACTTAGATTAAATAACGTAAAATTTCAAGCTATAATAATTTCACATCCTCGGCTTTGTTCAAAAACTATAAGCAAATTCACTTTACCAAAACTCTACCTACAAAATTCACCCATTGATTTCATTGAATCTGTCAAAGATCTCGGCGTTATGATAGACGAACATCTTTCTTGGAAGCAGCAGGTTACCAGCATCTCCAGGAAAGTATTTGCGACACTTAACTCACTTAGAAGATTCCGCAACATATTTTCTCGAATATTAAAAGAACGCCTTATTTGCACTCTGGTATTGCCTCACTTCGACTACTGTGACGCCATGTACAACGACCTGACTACTACTCTTAACGACAAGCTACAACGCGCGCAAAACGCCTGTGTTCGCTATATATGTGACCTACGTTACTTTGACCATGTTACACCTGCCTACAATGAACTCGGTTGGCTAAAACTCAAACAGCGCCGTAATCTTCATGCTTTATGCCTTCTTCGTCGAATACTCTCCTCATGCTCACCTCCCTACTTGTACAGTCAATTTCACCACCTCTCATCCAATCACAGTTTTGGAACACGGTCAATATCTGATACACTCTTATCTATTCCACCTCACCGCACCACACGATACACAAACTCATTTGTTATTTCTTCGGCACGACAATGGAATGCACTACCCGTCTCTGTCAGAGGAGCCTCACCTGCTAGTTTTAGGCAACTTTGTCACCGCTACCTACTAAATAATGCTATGGAAATATTGTAGATTTAGCCTTCCTCAAACTATAGACTTTATATAATCCCACCGTTATTACCAAGGACAATAGAAATTAGCTAATCATGTCATAATTGTATAAATAATCATCATCTTCATCATCATCATCATCATTCTCCTATTTTTTCCTTTTTTAAAATAATAATATTGTATTGTTTAGTAGTTGCAAGATGTTTCAATTGTAAGTGTATTTATTTCAATGTTGCACATGTAAAAACTGTATTTTCTGGTTAGATGGAAGAGAGGGCCTAATGGCCTTAATCTTGCCAGACAAAATAAATCTATTGTATTGTAATTATTATTATTATTATTATTATTATTATTATTATTATTATTATTATTATTATTACAATTGACAGTACTCTCATGGCATTGCATCAATAAATCTCAGACGATACAATTATGGTACAAAGAATTGAATAATCTCAATAATTAGGGAGTGAAATTATTGCCTGGTATCAATCTGCTGACTGAATTCATAAATTGAAGGCACATATAAAAGCTAGATATATCTATGTGGATGAAGTTTTATTCAAAATCAAACAAGTGGTCATTTAGAGAAATTCCATTTTAAGTACCAAACTGAATAATGTGCGGCATACAATCTTTGAAATATCTGCAATTTAAATAAAGTGAGCGTTGTGGAGAGTGATTCCCATGCCATTACATTAATAAATCTCAATTAGGTTTTTATCTAGAAAATTAAAGGCCAGGCCTGTGAAGTTGTTTGCCCGTTGGAGTTGCTAATAGTACTGTTACCCGTTGAATGGTTTCATGAATTTCAGGAAGAGTGAAGTATACATACAAACAACCATATAGACGTAAGCACGGGGAAAGAAGGTCCATCACCTTGTCTGAAAGGACAGCGTGTAGACCTTGGATTCAAGAGGATCCCAGTTTCGATCCTCGTAAGTGACAGTCATTACCCGCGACCCCGCCAGAGTGTAGGAAAATTGGAGACTGAGCAATAACAGGGAACGTAATTAGAATATCAGTAAAATATTCTTCCTCGTAAACAGAATTATCCTTCAGTATAGGCCTCGAAGAATGCAAAATGATGATTTGTTGACGGTTGTGAAATAACAACAACGTTTGCCTACGTTTCATTACCATTTCGAAATATTGTCCTTGTTTTAGCTTTGCTGTCTTATTACATACAATTCTTTTCCGTTTCATCTTGTATTATTGTCACAAGTTAGTTACATAAATACCTCAGACAGATGTTGCGTTCAAAGAATTTATTCCCATTTGTTAGAATTTGTTTAAGAGTTCTTAATATACGTGAAGTTTGCATTTATCAACTTGTTGATCCGGCTTTTATTGTGGAACAAACACGTCGTAAATTATGCATCTTGCCAATTCTATTTCACACCGAATCTAGGAGAAATGATATGGATCCCATTACACTGATATCTAAAATATTATCATTAAATTGTAAAGAGGACTCAGAAGTGACTTTCTAGTCAGTAATAAATTGTCTTTATTGTAACATACACTTTCAATAACAATATTTAACTACGTTTCTAGTGTTCATTGCAAAAGCAGGACAACTCAAATACTATTAATAATATAGAATTCTTCTTTTTCTTCTTAATTTGTTTCAGCGTTCATCCAGCCTTGTGGCAGGGTTTGATGTGTGAGGCGTTTCTATTTCTTCCCGTCGTGGGTCATGTAGAGATGGAGATTTAAGCTTTTGAGGTATTTAGGTAATGTAACATTTTATCGTTGACTTGGTCACCCCTCTGCCTTTTTCTCAGCAACATCTAAGGTATAACCCTTCTTATCTATGTTGTCTACTTCTGATGGTGAGAGGTATCCAAACAATCGGCAACGGCCCTTTCACCTTTTCTCCTCGATCAGTGCAACCCTTTATTCTTTCCTTCGAGATGCGATCCACCCTGGTGATACAAGCTGTCCATCTGAGCATCTTCGTCTCCATAGCACCTAGTCAAAGTTCTGCTTCTCTGGTGGTCGAGCAACGTTTAGTATCGTATAGTGCTATGAGGCGAATGACAGTATGGTCGATCTTCCATTTTAGTTAATCTTTCTTCTTTAGATCGCATTTAGCACGAATTCTCCGGTGAGTCGATCATCCTCAGTGATCGTGGATGCCAGGTACTTAAATTTCATCGTTCGTGGCAAGTACTCACTATCAACTTTGTTTGTTCCAATTTCTTGTGGGTTTGGTATTATATATCCGGTATTCCTTTCATAAGGCCTCAGTTAATACCAGCCTAGAAGATCAATCTATTCCTAGATTTGAAGTTGAAGATTCAGCTCGTTTTGGTGGTCTAACATGATGTCTTCAAAGTAGAAAATGGTCCAAGGTAACTTGGGCGAAACTTGATGCATTCTGATTATGACAAGGAAGTCTTCGTACGTTCCTGCAGCAGCTTGGATATCACTTCAGTAGAACTATTGTTCTCTTATAATCGCCAGGTCGTTGAGCACACTATCATCACATCAATCCTGCTTGTAACTCACATGCTAGACCAAGGAAGGAAATAATTTTATAATACCTTTGAGCATCATTACGTCCTTTGTTGAAATACACTTATCACTTACCGTTAGTATGCTGCTGTTGATTACTTCATGAAAAGTCGATAGTTTTGTGTAACCATTCCGTGTACCGTTAGTGAGTATTCTTTGTAACGAATATGAATACGAACTGTTACGAACTTTCCAGTACTTAAATCAGTATCAAAAAAGGGCATCATAATCGTTTGTTTATGAGCCAAGTGTCAGGAAGAT
This sequence comes from Anabrus simplex, assembly GCF_040414725.1. Classification (NCBI taxonomy): domain Eukaryota; kingdom Metazoa; phylum Arthropoda; class Insecta; order Orthoptera; family Tettigoniidae; genus Anabrus; species Anabrus simplex. Next base: position 1,207,878,945 of record NC_090266.1, on the reverse strand, counting down.
GCAGGTTCAGATTCAAAAATATTTTCCTCTATTTTCTAGCTTCATTCTCCTGGTTAAATTCCCAATTGCTAGTTTTATTCTATGAACTGCCTATAAAAGTATATGAAGAAAATTTAATTAACACTCAATTAGTATTTTATCCATGTCGTCTGTCCGTATAACCATGCTCTTTGTTACTTTCGTTAGATGAATTAAAGTAGATAACTCCTCGCAGAGACCAGTCTTCGTGTTTTGAAACACATACTGTCAGAATCTCTCACGCGAAAGCACGAAACAGATCCTTATTGCATATTATACATCACTTAGACACACTAATTTCTTGCTCAAAGTATCGCTCCAAGGTAACACATAGCATGTCTTTGTGACATTCAGGCCATTAATCTCCCATTATCATGCTTCAGTATTGTTTATAGATACCACCCTCTTTTAAAATCGATCTCTCAATCTTCTGTGTTCATATAAGTATGGCCTCAGTTCATAACACATTTAAAACATTGGACTCCTACTAAATAGAGCAAGTACTGTTATTAACTGCACACACTCATAAAATTGCGCAAAGTATTGCGATTTCAATCTCACCTTTATTCATAATTCATCAGAAGGCGAACCTGTTTTTAACCATTGGAGTTCCAACAATTCCGTTAGTTCGGGTTGATACCTTTTGTGGATGTAGATTATTTATGCAGATTGACTTTTACTCTACTGGAATTTGGACATAGCCTTCAATGTTTGCCTTTGGAACAGTGTTTGAGTTTGGGTATATAATTCTTCGGCAATAGCTAGGAAATCTTCAGACGGTACGCTTGAAGTACAATGCACATTCCCGAAAGTTCTCAGTCCCTTCAGATACTCCGCAGACGGTAACTTCAGAAAAAATTAACACATAGGCCTACGTCTATGCAGATGACATAGTAATATATTCAATGTCATACGATACAGCTATCTTCCAATAAATTGGGGGACTGGGAAGACAGGAATGAACTCTCCCTTAACGAGGATTTACAATTTTAATGGGTATTAGAAAAGGAGGCCAACAAGTAGCTTTCCTTCACAAACTTAGTTACCTCTCTATTGTAAAACACTTTAAATATTTGAGTGTTATTTTACAACCTCATAGCAAAGAACTCATCGGACATATAAAAGACCGAGTCATTGTAGCCAGTAAAGAAACTGTCACTCGATA